>NC_140680.1:3548063-4148063 GCF_054131305.1 Coturnix japonica | reverse complement strand
CTAAAAATACACTTTGATTGAGAAGATTGTCAGATGCGGAATCAGAAGCTGCTGGGACCAACTCAAAATCTTCACCATTCAGATTAAACCAGAGGTTCCAGCAGGGAAATGTGGGGGTTCTGCTCAATTGAAATCTCCTTGTGGCATTTTCTATCCAAAAAGAGCTTCTGGAATTTAAACATCAGACGTTACCTTTGCTGTAGGTATCCCAGCCTAAGTGCAGTCAGAGACAACCAATCACACCTTCACCATTAAAACACACAATGAATTGAAGACTTCAGACAACAGATAGCGTTTCCAACAGCACAGTCAGTGCACAAACCAGAAGAGCATGAGGCTACTGAGCTTTAAACAAAAGAAGCCAATATGAAGCCTCATAGGTCTTTCCAGCATAGTTGGTTATTTGGTAAGCACAAAAACACAACCATAAAGACATCCTGAAGTGTCACCCCATGTTCCATTTCAGGTGCTGGCAGCATAACTTGCTTCTGAGAAGTGTTTCTGTACAAGATACCCAAGAAAAAGGTTTCTGTAAATCTTTTATTTCACCTGTCACCTGACAAGATCACTCTCTGGGTCTTACTGTTTAACATAGCCAGTATCATTAATACAAAACCAAGCATACACTTCACAGGCTTCAGTTCTTCACTGACATTCCTCAGTCAGTTCTCAGCTTAGATGAAAGTGAGCCAGAATTGTCTGACTCCAAAACTACACAAAAGTTGGGTTTTTTTCCCCCCACGTTTATGGATGCTTTCACAGATTTAAGAGCAATGGAAACTTTTATTAACAACACCTCCACAGCTGGGAAGTGCAACCTGTGACTGCAGTCTTGGATTTAACATCAAGAACACCAGAAACAACATATGAGAATTAACACAAACAAGGACAGTTCAGTGAAACAGTTCTGTTGCACACCTTCACTCGATGGCCGCTCCTAATGAGAAAAGCTGCGTTTCTTCTTTCCCCCCCACAAAGGAAAATAAATACCAGTTATGACCACAAGAGGAAGCAGTATGCATTTCTAGCACTTCTGCCTGGGAGAGGGCACACACAAACAGCTACTGCTGTTTCATTTCAGCTCTCCTCCACTTCATAGAGACATCTGAGAAACATTCAGGAGGGAAATGACGCAACACTAAAGACGAAGCCAAAACAGAACAAAACCCAACTACTGACATTCAGTACAGCCAGGTTCAACCACTACGTTTGGCAAGTAAGTGACAGTAAGTTACTGCTCTGTAACAGGTAATACCTACCCACCCTTCGCAGTAGGGCAGGTTTGCTCTAGCTTTAGAGCAAGCAAAGCACAAGAAGTCTGTACTGCATTTGCACAGAGGTTATATCAATAAACCAAAGAAACATGGAAACAGTAAACCCCAGCACAGATAAAGAAGCTTACTACATAGTTCTTGTATATAACCAAGAATGCTGAGGCCTGGTGTAAACTCAAGACTGCCATTGCTATCCAGATATTTACACAGAAATATAGTGCTGTTTTGATCCTAAAGTCCCCATAATTTATATTTATTTTTTAAATCAGCTTCAGCTTCTTTAGGAGTGCTGGAGAGTGTTCCATGTAGTAATCCAGGACAGAGAGGCACCTTCTGTGCTTATGCCATCTATCAGGTCTGGCAGAAGCAGGGAATTAAATTAATGCCTAAATGGCAAAACTATCACAGTAGAGAGAAACGTGGAGAACATGACAGAAGTACTTCTATAACATCAGTGATGGAAACTGCCCAGCCTCAAAAGCAAAATTCCCAAACTCTGCATCCACGAAATACTTGGTTTTGATTACTCAAACACCATCAAACTGAGGAAGAACAGACAGCATTACAGACTTGAGCTATAACCACCTCTACCTGCAAACCTAGCAACAGAAGGAAGGTACATCTTCCCCATGGAAGAACTCCAGCGTACTCTTGACTTGATAAAGCAAATCTAGACCTTTTTTATTATTTTTTTTTAAACAATTTGCCAAGACTGGAATGAGAGATAAATAGAAGGCACAACAATTTTGCTTTTTTTTTTTATACAAATACAAACTAAACATGAAAAAAAACCTCCCTATTTCAATAAAAAAATTCCACAAGTTCAGGAAAAGTGTTTTGAGAGTCAAGTTCTAAACATTTAAAACCTATCCCACAATCCAAAATTTTTCCAAAGTGGTAAAACAGCAGTTAGAATTCTTTTCCGTGATCATGTATCAAAAAAAAGAAAGACAAGATTCTATGGATACTCATTATTCCACTTTTTTTTTTTCTCTCTCTCTTACAGCGCCACAAAGAGAAAAGGTGAACGTCAATTTTCAGGGTGGCAACAACTCCAGATCAGATGATGTTCGTATGACCCTCAAGGGATAAATCAAAGTTTTATTTTCCTGACCTTGAAATACTTGCCAAGTACTATGTTTTCCTATAGGCTCTTGAACGCATGCATGTGAAATATTATTCCACTGACTGAAATGCACCCAAATTCAGTAGAGAGGGGAGGAAAAAAAAAAAAAGAAAACAAAGACGTTCTTCTAGGAAAGACCACTGGTACCAAAAAAATCCAGTCCGTAAGTTTGAGGTGAGCAAGAAAATTCAGTTCTTTTCTTTTTTGTTTTTAAAATCCACTTTTCCTAAAGCGTTGTTCCACAAAGCTGGAATCTGGGACAAGGACTAGAAAAAAATAAATCAATCACAAAACCATAACACAAACAAAAAGGGGCCAAAATAGTATCAAACGTAGCAGTCTATAACAGGCTAGGGCCACATTCCAAGATACCCAAGGCTGAAATTCACAAATCTGCAGGTAAAAAGGGTTTGCACCACCGTGTCAACATCCACGATGCATTCACTGGCGTTGCCCGATCCCCCTTCCAGCTCCAAATCCTGGCTTCTGGGACATTCCTCCACGTGGAGGCCCTCGAATCCCACCTCCCAGCCCCCCGCGAGTGCCTCCAGGTCCGCGTGGTCTGTTATCTCTGCGGTCACCCTCCCTGGCAGCTCTTGTTTTCTTCTCTTCCACATTCAAGCGCACCTCTCCCCTGAACATGATGGGCTGTAACAGAAGAGAAAATATTCTTGTTAAGAATTCAGGCTCCAAAAGTCAGGCAGATTTCTGCGACCTCCTCTCATCCTCTTCTTCCCATCCAAGGAAAGAAAAGCATTCATAACTTAGAATATATCTGTGGTCAAACTATATAACTTGTTTCGTGCTTGGCTATAGAAGATGAAAAGTGGCTGGAGATGTGTAAAAGTGACACTTTTGAAAATGTGATAGAAAGGATAATGCTGAGCATTCCAATACCTCTTAAAAAAAACCTGACCTACTAGCAGGGTAACCTGATCTCACTAATACACACCAATTCAGTCTGTCACCAGAGTCCCAAACGGCTTTATCCTATGGCTTGAAGAATGGCAGGCCCTCTCTAACACATTGCTATGCAAGCCAGTGAAGACTTTCACTTTGGTCTACTGTTTCAGGACACACTTTTGCCCAAAGCACTGGGTCTCCTTGCAAAGCAAAAGGATTTAGTGCTCCTCAAAGCAAAGTAGGAGGCACGTAAAATTGCTTTCAAAGGTTTAAACAGGTATTTTTAAAACAATTGAATTTTAGAAAAGCATGTCCAATCACTATTACTTAAGCATTTACATGAGCCTGCATGAAAGATACCCTAAATGAGTAAGTACTGAAAGCCTATTACACATTCCACATCTAAGAATTCAGCATCCACTTTCTGGCTCCAGTTAGAACAAGCAATTGCCATCCACAGCAAGGAGGATGGAACTAAATGATCTTTAAAGGTTCCTCCCAATCTAAGCCATCCTATGATAAGCTACCTTTCAATTTAAGGCCAGAAATAGAGGGGACAATACAGTATTAAAGAAAGGATGCCACTACCTGCTGAAAAACCATGCTGCAAGGGAGCACATGGCACAGTTTAGATGCATCCAGATTCACTGCCTACCACCATGCCATACACACTCAAGGGAGGCACATCTTCCATGAACAATCACTGCTGATAAACTATGCAGGTACTTTTCCTTTGTTACAAGGAACTCTTTTCAACCTGTACATTAGTATAGTTTCTCCCTCTCAACCCCTTCTGTCAACAACTGAATAAGTAAAGATATTACTTGTGCACAGGATCAGACTGTACCTTTGTGTGTTGGAAGCACCTTGAAAAACACTGCATGTTATTAACAGAGCAACAAGCCTGACTGAAAGTTTATTTACCCTGTTGCTAAGGATCTTCTGAACTGGCTCAGGATCATCAAACACCACAAATCCAAAATTGGGGAGCTTCCCACCACTGTTGATGCGCAGTTCAACCACATTGCCATAGCCTGCAAGAGAAGAGCCAAGTTCTTGGGTCATACATTAGAATGTCCTGTTGATCACACCAATGGCTGCAACCACAAATTTTAAGGAGTAGAACTACCAACTTACTTTGGAAAAAGTCTTTTAGTTCACTTTTATCCACATCATGGGGAAGGTTCCCAACAAAGAGCTGGTGACTGTCCGGGTACCTCACAATCCGTCTTGTTTCCACATCACCTTGTTCACCCTCACGAACTTGAACATAAGAGTAAAGTTTAAGGAAAGACAGTTGCCAAAAGAAAGAAAAGCATCACAGAATTACCAACTGTCTACCCACTTATACATAGGAAGGTAAGCACCCTACACCAGGAATTCTCTGACTGCATGCTATCTATCATCTGACTGAAAGCAAATTCTAAATAAAAACCAGGATACTTCAGAGATCATAACAAAAGCTCCAGAGCTCGACTGACATTCAGGCCAGAACTATTCAATATCCAGGTAAGCAAAAAAACCTCACTGTTAACAAGACTCAACTCAAATGAAACTCTTGTCTTACTGATTTCCCCAAAACAAATCACCAAATCAAAGATCCAAAAACTTTTACATTCTGTAGCTTTACTTACTTGGCCTAGGACCCCTCTGTGGCGGGATGCTTGTTCGCTGCTCCCTCACTCTCTGATCCCTCTGAGGTCTCTGTGGTGGGGTCTGAGATTCAGGCTTTGCCTCAGGACGGGGCTGTATAAATTCAAAAGAGAATTATCATGCAAGAATAAAATGAAACAGTCACGCATTTAAGAGCTTGCTATCAAGTAATTTATCAGTTCTCTTGAAAATTGAGTCAAAAGCCTGAATACTATTCTTTTCATCCGTGACTAAACACGTTACACTGTGGCACTCAACATCAAGCTAAAATTACCAGGTCATTCCATACACAACTGCATAAGAAGTGACCACCTGAAGTATGGCTATACTACTTTAACCACTACTTCCCCATCTCAGCTTCCTGCCAGCCAGTTTAGCAGTGAAACAGCTTTAGATGCTGAATTTCTACCTGTGAGACTGGTACTTTCACAACATGAGGTGGAATCCCCGATACTGGAACAGCTCCACTGGGAGGGAGGTTCTTACTGGTTACTGACGCCCAAGAAAATGTCTAAAGAAAAGAAGATTAAATTCAGCTCTATATTCCTGATGTTACCATGTCTGTATCAAAGGTTTAAGTAATCCATGATATTATGGATTCAACCATTAGAAGTTCCCCCACAACCCCCTTCGAATCATTCCAAGTCAGAAGACATGCATTACAATAACAGAACACCACTTCTAACCTACATCTGACTTCCAAGTAGAACTGAAATATCTCAACCATTTTCCTGATTCTGCATCTTGGCTATTGGCTACAGTCTATAAAGAACATCAGAAGCTCTGCTTATAAACTAAGAAGCTAAGAAACTGAGCCTCTCACAATTACCACAGTTCCAACATCCCCAAAGTTTACAAAGCTTTCCTTTAGAACACAGTAATTTAGTTGAATTTCTAGGTAGTAACTACTTGTCTATCTACTGTTGTAGAAAAGCCAATGAGAAAAAAGCAACTGGTAAGGAAAAGAACGATCTGGACTCAGGAAAGAGCTTCAGAGCATTTAAACAGTTATCTAATTCCAGATACTTCCCTCACTGGAGGACAGAATGAAACAAAGCAGAGTGTCAAACTTCCTGATTAAACAACAAAAAGTCACACATGGTTATTACCCTGGAGTCCTCTTGCACTGCAGGAGCTGGATCAGCAGGAGCTGGAGAAGGACTCTTCTCTACAGTCTCTTCTGGAGCCGATTCCTCCAATACTGGCTCAGATTTTTCTTCCTGTGCCTCTGGCTCAGGTTCCTGTTCAGGTTCTGGCTCTGGCTCAGGCTCTGCCTCTGCAGTTGTCTCTTCCAGGTGTTCTTCAATGTCATTACTATTAGCACCACAAGAAAAGCAAGCAAGGGTGGTATTTACTGCATCTGATTAGATATAAGGAATGCTACTTGTGGTTTGTTTCTGTGTTGAACATTTCATTACAGAGGAAGAACAAAGGTAATCTAAATAAAACTACATTGTACAAGCTTGCAAGTTTCACATTAATACACTACAGACCAAAGCATTACATGTACTGATAATCTGGAGTCTCTGCAATAAGCATAACAGCATTAAAGTTTCAGTTGTCTTTCAACTGTCAAAAGGGTAAAATCATGTATAGCAGCAAGTTCCTACAGGTTGTTCTGTAAGTAGTCAATATTACCATCTAACAAAGGTATTACCTGACAGTCTGCTCATAATAAGCACCAGTATCATCAGGAACAGCCTCAGGTGTCTGTTGTCTTTCCTCTGGTTCTTCCCCTTCTTCCTCTGATTCTAAAAGAAGTTAGAAACACCACACACAGCTTTACTACTCGACTCCAACTCACCTCCCACCAACACACATTTGAAGTCTCTTCTGAGGAGCATAAGGAAGCACAACCAAAACATGGCACTAAACACATTTCCTTACAGTTATGCTTCCACTTGAGTTACTTGCTTTTTCTGACATCAAATAACATTTTCTAAATACTTCAGAAAATAATAATTGCCTCCAAATTTGATAAAAAAGATCTCACAGTTTGCTCAATAGAAAAAGATGATATCAAAAATAACTACAGATAATATAGTGATAAAAGGACAAAACAACAGGCAAGAAAAGACTCAGAACACCAAAAAGATGAATGCTGTAAAAAGAGACCTCCTGTAGTCTGGAAACAAAACATGAAACAGACCCAGGAACAAACACCAAAGGAAATACATGGAGTCTGCTGGTGCTCACCTTCAGGAGGTTCAGTGTCAGAGTCACCAAAAACTTCATCTTGGTAGCGGAAGATATCGTTGTGGACATAGAATTTGTTTGCAACAGAACCCTAGAAGAAAGAGGGGGGGAAAACTAATTACATTGACTGCAATATCAAAAACTCAAGTAACAAAAGAAGAACAGCTGAAGAAAGTCACCCGTCCCCCACAAATATAAAAGATCAATCCAAACTTGCCTCCTTTAAAAAAGTGCACTATGCAGATAAAAGGACACCTTGTGCTAGGAAGTCAAGCATGTGTGAAACAACAGGAAGTTTAATGCTTTTTATTCTTATAGTTGATGAAGTATTAAGCAGAGCATTATGTGATTCAAGGTTTTAATTCTTAGTCCTAGACCAACCTGAAAAAATAACGTGAATTTGCAGTCCTCCCCTTTTTCCATTTTCCTTTTGTCCAAAAATGTGTATTTTGAAAGCCACCTCAATGCCATGTAAGCACTTTACCGAACAAGACAATCTAAATCCTGCCTTCAAAGGACAGAAAGCAGTTTATTCTTCCCTCTTTTTCCAATACAACGGCATGTAGCCAGGAAGGCAAACTAAGGACAGAACTAATTTAAAGCATACATAAGAAAAAAAAAAAGTGTTGTAGATACCAAGAAGCCACAAGTCAGGGTATTTACATCTGTAATTATGATACCCAAGGCTAATTGATGAACATGCAGAAGTAGCACAAACTCCCTAAGAATTTGCAGAGTTCTCCTACAAAAACATGTGGTAAACTACTTTCCCAATGCAACACTGGAGATTCCAACACCAAAACAGGCCTCAAACTTTGACATGATGGTATAAGCACTGCAGTAATGTTATCACTCAGTATAGCATACCTCGGGTGCAAGCACAAATGTTTGCATGAACCTGCGCACGGGCTGCATGTTATTGGAAAGCTCTCCCATCACCTGCACTACAACACCATCATTGAGAGTAGCATGGGCATCCACGTGACGGATCTTTGTGTGGCAGTCCTTGAAGTTTAATGACAGCACCTTCTTGTGGATATCCTATAAAGGACAGAGTACAGGTTATACTGTAAGAGTCATTTCTGCTAAATTAGCAGCTTCCAAGGAAAGAAGGAAAAAAACCAAAAACATATATTTCCCAAACATAAACAAGAAAGTTTAACAGCAAGCACTAAGTTTGCTCTGCAAGCATTTTACACTACGAACTTCAAAAGGAAGCATATTTTGATTAACTATTGCTGTGTAAAATTAGGTAGATGTTTCTTTCCTTTCACAGAATGCCCTAGGTTGGAAGGAACCTGAATCTCCAGCCCCCTTGCCACAAGCAGGGCCACAAACCTCCACATTTAATACTAGACCAGGCTGCCTAGGGTCCTGTCCAACCTGGCTTTGAACACCTCCAGGGACAGGGCACCCACAGCCCCTCTGAGCAGCCGTTCCAGCACCTTACCACACTAGTAACACACTAGTCAGGTGAAGTAAAGAACTTCCCCTGACATGCAACCTAATTATTCTCTCCTTCAACTCAAAACCATTTCCCCTTGTCCTGCTGTTATCTATCCTTTTAAAGAGTTGACCCCCCTCCCATTTACAGGCTTCCTTTAGGTGCTGAAAGGTTGCAATGAGGTCACCCTGCTGCCTTCTTTTCTCCAGGCTGAACAAACCCAGCTCCCTCAGCCTGTCCTCATAGGGGAGGCGCTCCAGCCCTTTGATCACCTTTGCACCCTACTCTGGATGCTCTCTAACAGCTGTCTTTCTTGTATTGGGGGCTGTACACCTGTACACAGTACTCCAGATGGGGCCTCACAAGAGCAGAGTAGAGAGGGACGATCACCACTCTGTCCCTGCTGGCCCCCCTCTTCACTTTGCTGGGTTGAACCTCATTAGATTCACTCAGGCCCAACTTTCAAATCTGTTGAGGCCCCTCTGAATGGCATCCCTTCCATCCACTATGTTTCTCTAGAGTAAGCCACTTGACAAAGTGGATGAATCACAGCTGGATATGTGTCCCAAACACAAAGGAGAAGGTAGTAAATGATAGTAATTTTTCACCAAATACTTACAGACTGCCCATAGACTGCATCAGCAGGTTTTCCATTGGAATCCAAGCCACCATGGACATAGGAAGAGTTTTTCCCATAAAACCTATTGGAAATAAAGTTTTCCTGTGTAAGCTGTAGTGTTCAGATATGTCATGTACCCAAGCAATAACAGCCAAGACCGAAGTCTTCTCCCATATGAACTAGATGGCACAACCCTGTTCTCCTTATCCTGCTATAAAGAAACATTACCCTGGACACAGTGGACACTGGAGGCCGTCCTCAAGCTCTGGCTTCAAGTTTGAGGCAAGAAGCAGTATCTGCCAGCATTAATTAAAGCAGTGCAGGTAAGTTACCCATTTTATAACTAGGGTTTTATAACTGAAGCCAAGTATCAGGGAACTGCATTCTGATGGCAGATAAAATCTGGAACTCAAGTTCACAGTATGCACTAAACTTTCCTCTCAGCCAAACAGATTAGTCTGCCCACTTAAATAGAAAAAAGGTCTAAAAAGTCTTTCTTAACAGTTGAGATTAGAAGGAAGGCTTCAAAAAACTGCTTGAATACCAGCTCAAAGCACAATAAAATACCTTCAAAAAGGAATCTAAGACACAGGAATAAGTTTGTTTACTGATTTTTTTAACATACAATTTAAGGAAATCACACAAAAACTGATCACGAAGTGAAGCAAGAGCTTTACCTGTGCAAATAGTCAGGTGCCTGGTTCAGCAGAGTGTAGTACTGCCTCACAAACTCCCGCCCGACCAGCAGGGGACTTGGCTTCTCCATCACCATTTCTTTGGTCAACTGAAAACTAAAGAAAAGCTCAATCAAACAGTAGCATTTTTGTGTTGCTGTTCTCATGCAGACAGCGTAAGCCACATAATCACAGTAGAAAGCACACACCAAAACCTATTAGCAGTTTTACACGGTAAGCAGTTTAACCAATGTATTTTCAGAGTCATCAATCTTTGGTGCTGAAGAGAGGAAGAAGACTGCTGGGGAGCAAACCAGCTGTGGGAGAGGCTGCACAGGCAAGGGACATTACCTCATAGGATGACTAAATGTTGGAATGCTATGTGCCCTCAGCAAAATGCAGGTAGCAAACAAGCGTGGTTCTCCAAGAGGATTTGCTAAGTATCTAAGTCATTTACAGTTGATCCAAGTTCTACTTACCTCACTTGACTTCACAATCAGAATTAAAAGTCATATGTTTCAAAGTAAAGCCTGTGCTACTGTATTAAGGGCATTTATAAAAGGTCAGAAGAAGTCCAATCTATTTTGGTCAGCAGTGCAGCACTTGCTGCTGGGGAGCAGAGAGCACTGAAAGAATATCAGATTGTATCAAAGTTACTGCACTACAAACAAACACACACTGCTCTTCCTCTCTTCTCTTCCTCTCTTTCTCCTGAACTTGAATCTACTTGAGCATCACAGTATTCCTAACACAGCTTCCTAATATAAGCAGAATTAGGTTTTCTGCTTTGTGTCCTGTTACATGATACCAAGAGGTAGCAGAATAGGTGCTGAGCTGACAGCTTTGCTGCTGATGTCTCATAGGCTACGCAGCAGTCAGTTTCCATTAAACCATCCTGGCTTTGTAGTGCTCATAGTAATGAGTTTGCGATGGTACCAACGAGTCAAGCAGATGCTATCAAAAGGACATCAAAATCTAGATGTTAAAATTGAGAGAACTCTCCCTGTTACTGACCTATGGAATCCTTTCTCTACACAACACTTCCCATACAAATGGAAGATACCTTGGGTGTGTGCTGAAAATCAACACTAATACACTACTGACTTGAGCCCTCTAGCTCAAACTGCCTTTCCTCTATATTGCTTTAAGTCTTGTTCCAGTTCATTCCAGTGTCTTGTATGATGCTTTCACTGTATTTGTTGTACGTCAGACAAGAAGTCCCTAAAATGCTAAGAACCAATGACAAATTACAGCTTCAGCAGGGCAGTGACCTACCAGGCAAGTCTATTGCATTGACAGCTCAAATGCAAGTCATGTACAGGTCTGCAAAGGAGCCAACCACACTGCAGGATGTATCAGAAACGTGGAATGGAAGCTTCAAAACACCAAAGAAAACATGAAACAGACCCAGACCATGGGATTTCACATAAAATATAAGGGAGAAATAGCTGACAGGCTCCAGAAGACATACACATACTCCTATTCTTTCAATAGGAAGCATTAACAGCAGGTAAGGAAATCCCACCTACAGTACAGTATGCAGAGCAGGAAAGACCAAGAATTACCCAGAACTGAAGGCGGCTTTTCAATACACTACAAAGCTTTCCATGGTTTCATGTATTCATGAGCTGACCATTAAAGAAGTGATACCCCACAGCTGTGTCTGCCCTGCAAGAGTTGCTCAGATTCTGCAGATCACTTTCATTTTAGGAAGTTCTCTGTATCTGTGGTTTTAAAGAAACCTTTCAATCATAAGCACAGTACATTACATATACAGATGTCCAAGACTGAGCATGGACTGCTGTAACTAAACTCTCACATCTACGAAACTGATTACCTTCAAATGTACATTAAATAAGATCTCCACTAAATATCAGGTGTTACCCAACAGGGAAATGAAGGGTAAGCTGTGAGCACCATGGCTCATTTCCTCATGCAGCCATTTCCTGCAAAGCACTACAGAAACAGAAAGCAGCAGAAGGACCCTGAAGGAGTGCAAGCAAGTGGCAGACAGCACCTTCACACTTACTTACACTGTTGGTTTGGCTGGCAATACAAAGTGTATTTCTTTACAGAACTTTAAAACCTTGCCCCTGTGCCATTGGAAAGAACAGTCCTACAGCATCCCCTCAGATCACACAGGGCAACAGTCCCACATAAATGAACATTCGTGAGCTTGTTTGCTCCTCTTTTATAATTGAAGGCAATGTATGGGCAGTGCATCACTCCTTTATGAAGACCCCTCCAGAACCCAAGCTCATTCTCATTGATGTCCAGAAGACTTCCTACCCAGCTCTGTTAAGCCCTACATCAGGTTCCTGAGAATTACTTTCCCTTTTCTTCTAGAATGAATGTGCAAAGCTTCCCCTCCTCACTTGATGTGGAACTGTTACCTGCAGCACTCAGATCTGAACAGCTCACCTGTATGAACCCACCAGCACTCCCATCTCCAGTGCTATTCTAACTAACTCCAGCACTGCACTGAGGCCATACAGAAGGCAGTGGCTTGTGATTACATCTCATATTTCTAAGACAAAAAACACAAAAAGGATCTCCCTACTGAAAGGGAAGAAAAAGGCACACGAAGCCCACTCAGAACTGACTCTTATCACACAAGAATAGCACAGAGCCCAGTTCTCATAAAGATCCAGAAAGAAATGGGAAAAGCCTTTGTATGATCAGACCAGAGGACAGCAATCTGTTTTCACTCCTGCTGCACCTGCTGCTATTCTGCCAGCAGCCATCTGTCCCTGAGCTCCAGCCAGCACAACCTGAATGATACAAGCCAAGCATCTCCCAGATATTATTTGCTCCCTTCTACTCTAAGTGATTTTTAATGCTCCTCTATTCCTTGACCTACAGATAAAGGCACACAAAGTGACAGGACCAAATGTCTGGGCTATCACTGCATTATTCCTGATAGAAGCTGATCCACACATATTTTGTCAATTGAGATGAAAGGTGTTAACAGGAAAAGCTGAAAACATAATGATTTAAGGCCATTCAGAAACACACGTTCATATTACTCCATACATGTAAAGCAGGGAATAGCTCAAATTATAGCAAATGTGTCAGAACAATTCTGCAGTGTGATGCCACTCCTTAAGCCAGGAGACTTAGGGGATGACAAATACCTCCTTTACAGTGGTTATCACCTGGCTGGTGGAAAATTCCACCATCTGTTACAGTGCTCCTACTTGGCAGAAAATCAATGCTAGGCACTGAATTTCTAAAGTACAGTTATGTAAAGTAGAGCCATTTATGCAAACGGTGTATTAAATTTAGATTTCGGCCCACAGAACCAATTAGCATCCATGAAATTAATAGGGTCAAACAACAGCTACCTAGTTGTTAGAGTAATTTGGTGAGAAAACTGGGAAAAAAATAAATATATTTACTGACCATTGGCTGTCTGCACTCAAAAACCCAAGTCAAGTCTCTATCTCGTTCTTATTAGAGTGCCCATGTATTACAGACATCTCTAATACACACTACAGTGCTCAGGTTCTCAGGACAACCAGAGACTGCAGGACCCACTCGATCAACGTGGCTTCACTGAAATAGATCTCGCAGGCTAAAATAAAACAAATTTCATTTCCTAAAGCACACCGGGATTTTAATTATCTCCTGTCAATAAAAACGACTGTGCTAACAAAGACAAGTACAATTTTCAACTTGGAGCCCATTCCAAACAGGCCACAGTTTGTTTTCCATATCATCCTGATGTCTTTGTTCTCTGCTTTATACATCTGTAATAATAACTTCTATTCCAACAGAAGCAGCAGTCTATCAAAAAGCCCACAAAATTACTACAGCAACCAGAATCTTACACAGCAGACACAGGGAAGAACCCAACAGCAGCCCCACGTTCTCTTTTGGCTGTTGGTGGCCACATAAGAATATCAACTGACTCCCCCTCAACAAACTGGTGCATTTTACAGAGCACCAAAACAGTCTCCCCCCATGCTTTTAATAACAGGTTTAACTGATTAAGATACTATCTGAGCTGTTACACTGCATCCAACACTGTAATCAGCATCTAAGTAGAATTCATATCCTTCATTTCTGCGATTTTACCTTATATAGAGAAGTAATATGGTGTAACTGATGTACTCCCTACACAGAGATTCTTCCTATTTAGATCAGGAACGTCAAACTCCTCATGCAATTCTACTCCCTTATTTTCATATCAATTAATTCCTTCACGTAAAAAAGAGTTAAGAAACACCCAGAGAAGCTCATGTGGATGAGGTGGCTGCATGAAACCATATAATAGTACACAGCTGGAAGATGGCACTTATGATGGATCTTAAAAGGTTTCATCAACAGTTAATAAGGTTGTGTTATTAAGTATCACTTTGAATGTCTTAAAATACTTATGCAAGTGTGTTCAAAGTCATAATAACCAGCGTTAGCAACAGATATGATTGTACTGGCTGTTTTCTCTTGGCTAGAGCAGCAAATAATGATGAAAGCACCCCAATATGCTTCCAGTGGGCATGATGTACAGTACAAGTTAATCAACAAAGGGAAAGAACTCCAGTTAATCCCCACTCTCCACCATTTCACATGACCACTGCTTGCTACTGCTGCTGATTAAGCAAAAAAAGCCAGTACCTGTGTGAACTGAGATACAAAACATCAGAGTGAACAATAAAACACAAACAAGCTAAACCTGCATCACTAGGCAAATTCCAGAGGACATTTCATCCAGGGATTTAGATCATTGCAGCAGCTTTCTCTCAAGTAGGAAGAGTAATAATGTAAACCTTCCCAAGGTAATGCATATTTAAAAACAAGCTATCAGATACACTGAGATGTGAGATGCCCTAACAGCCTTAACTATTTGAGGGAGAGAAGGAAGAAAGAATTACCTGCTGTTGACCACAGGGCCAAACTATTAATAAAGCAGCTCATATAACTAGGCCAGAGAAGTTTCAAAACTCATCTCCTTTAGAAGATGTTACACAGAATTGAGAAGTATGGCATCACAAGGAGCAATATAACCTGCATTTAATATAGAGGCCATTGCATACCTGCCCACAACTACTCCTATTTCTTTACATTTGGACAGAATCAGAGCAGAAGTGTTCTATCACAGAGGCAAGCACTAAGAGCTCAGTGATGGGATAATTTGTTTAAAGAATAATGAAATATTTAAAGAACAAACTTGGTGAGGTTATCAGCTTCAAGCCTTAGTAATCCCAGAACACTAATAAAGTCCACGGGAAGTACTGACCAGGAAATTCAAGAAGCAGGTATTCCTCAAAGAGAAAAGCAGCGTGTGGTACAAAGTATATCTCAGAGATGAGCCTTCAGTAATAGCCTTCAAGGTGAGTATCTGGATCCTTAAGCCCAACAGCCACTCCTCCATTTGTTATAAAGAATGGTGTCTCCTGTACAACAGCCATACTACCTACAAAGAGGGAGCGCCTTCATGGGGTATCTGAGGCTTTAAAGAGCTGAAATGCAAAAATCAGTCTGGAACCAGGATGTGCCATCCTCAGGCAACCATCTTTCTTTGTGCTTTATTAATGTCCTGCAGGAAGGCAGAGCAATATCTGAACCACATCCTATGATATTTGAGACATAGCAATGAAGGACACCACAGAAGAGCTACATGTTGTACCAAATATTACTACAAAAAACTCTAAATCAAAGCTCAACTGTTTTCTATTCAGGCTATCCAAACTATCAGGATAAGGAAGTATCCAGTGTTACCTGTAAATAAAACGTTTCTATTATAAAACTAGACAAAAAACTGTTCATAATTACATTCAACACCACTTATTCCAGTACTGAAAAGCCCCTGCTCGCTGGGGCAGATGGGAAGCCTCACCCATGGGCAATGCACATCCCTTTGAACACTCTAAGAATACAAATAAACCACGAATCGCTGCAGGAGAGCTGTCATTCTAGTAGTCAGCCTGTGTTTTTGCTAACAAACCCAAGTGTGAGCCACAAGTACATGGATGTGATGGAGTCTGACAGCTTCCAGTCAACATGCAGCATTTCTCATAACGTTCAGCTCTGCCAAGAAAGAAAGGGACAAAGTTGTGATTTTTCACTGCTATTAGGCAGAATCTAAATGAGAATTGACTCTTCTAGAGGAATGCAACTTCAAGAACATTAAGATCAAAAGCACAGAAACAGAATACAAAGATTAGCCAGAGCATAATTACTGAAGCTGGTTGAGAGCAGCATCTATACCTGTGCACTAAGGAATAGTGAACCAGAACAGTAAGGTAGATGCTCTCTTTGAAGGCGGGAGCATCAAGGCCCATTTACAGCACAAAGATGGGCAGCAAATTAGGTTTCATTTAAAAGGGAAAGGACACAAAGGGATCAAACTTGGAATCTAAATAATAACTTACAGGTAAGTGGTATCACAAGTGTTTCTCACCAGTTTTCTTCACCTTCACCCATAAAGCACTTCCCTTTGCCACTAACCTATGTTACTTTTAGGGAAGTTCTGCTGTCCTGTACCACTGGGGTAACGCAGTCCAACTTAAGACAGTCAGCCAAGTTATTCCTTATGTTACCGAGTGATAACAACGCTGACTTTCACTGGCATATTACTTACTTTTGTTTCAATAATGTGCACTACAGATTTATGATAGGGGAACATAAAACATTTGCAAATTACCAGTTACAAGTTAGAAGCCGTGCATCACTCCTTACAGAAAGGAGACAAAGCAGGTAAGGGAGAAGCTCCAGGGAATACACAAATTTAAGTTCCTAATATCTAACGCTGACTTAAATACCATGGCACCAAACTACACATCTTTCTAGAGGCCCAAAAAACAAGAGAGATCTGAACTCACAGCTACTATTCTATATTCCTCTTGAGGGAGGACTCAGCCAGTTTCTAGCTGAGACAGGTGTGACTATACAGGTCTGTAAATAGCCACTGGTTTTAGAGCACCCCACGCCAGTCAGGAGTCCATCACAACAACCTCCATACACACTAATCCTTTGTGTATATCTGGAAGTACAGTTTTACTACTGAGAAGCTGTAACCAGGGATGCAGTGTTAGGCAAACAGCTCCAATACAAGTGGCACATGCCTTGTTCCATCTCCTCTTCATCCTAGAATGCTTCTTGGGCTGCTTATACCCTGCTTTACTTTGATGGAGGAAATTGGAATTGTCCTGATATCAAAATGAAACAAGCTAAGGAAGGCTGCTGTACAGAAACTTGAGGCAGGAAACTAAGATCATCTGCCTTGAGCACAACTAGTCCACTCCAGACGATCACAGGTTGCTACTGCATTAAGCATTAGAGCAAACAGCCCTTGTGATCTGACAGAAATCACAAATTAATTCCTCTTGAAACTCTGAGTTCTCTCAAAGCCTTGAAAACTCATAGAAATCTTCCTACACTTTTAATCCAAAGAAAGACTAAATAAATCAGATCCTCCCAAAAAGGCTATTCACCTCAACCAGGGCAAAGGACTTTCATATCTAAGTGGACACATCCCAATTTCACTTTATGAAAAGAAGAATTGTTTTTCCACATGTTTCAGCTGTGACAATTTAATCATCAAAGGACAGCGATAACCTCCATTGTTTACCAGTTATCTCCTTAATGAAAAGTTGGTCAACTCTGAGCCCATACAGCTCCCTAAACTTCTCCTCTATAGAAGTAGTGACTTAAACCCTATGATTTTGCCATTAGAACAGGTTTTGTTCTGCCATCCAAGAGCTGCTCCAACAACCCGATGAAGCTGGCAGCAGGTCCAGTCCTTTTCTCTTAGCTCTGCCATTTTTTCCTATTTGGCTCCACTGCAGCTCCTCAAAGTAAAAAGGAGAAGCTATTCAGAACAGTCAGATGAAGCAGATTAGAACACCTAGCTATACAGATATCAATGTGAAATTCAAGCTCACTCCCATTTGGAATCGAGTCACAAGAATTAAGGTTTAACCAAATGCTTCCTGCATGCCAAGCAATGGATTCCTCTCGAGTCAACTACTGCACTGCTGTTGTCCATTCTGCTGCAGAAGACTCTTAATCCTCAGACACATCATCAGCCAACTCAGATTTATCCATCCTGGGCACCTTGTTAAGACGCTCATCATCAACACAAAATCAGCACGACAAAGAACCATAAGTTGATGTAGAAACAGGCTGAGGCAACACAGATAGAAGTGGAAAATGGCCACCAATGCTTTGAGATTCAGTATTGCACATTTGCCTCGGTAAGGAATGTACAAATCTGCAAAGAGCTCCATAACTGACAGCTCGCCATCTCCGAGCTCTCAAAGCAAGTACTCCACCAGCTCTGCCTCTGGAAGAGATCCAGCCTTAATATAGCAGAACTAGGACACCACACCAGGAGAATATCCATCGCCTGCACAGTTTTAGGCATACTTACAGTAGGTGAAGATAAAGGGGTTTGTTTGGGATTTCTGTTGTTGTTGAGGGCAGAATTTTGCTACTTTTAATTACCCAGTGAGGTACCTTAAGATCATCAGGACTATCGGTTCCCACAGGACTTTAATTGCCAGTTGCTTCACATCAATTCTGGCTATTTTACACAGGCATCCATAGAAAGGATCCACTCTTCCAGGCAAAACTATCACTTCCCCCCCCCCCCCCCTTTATTTCAAATACAGTGAACAAGCACCACCCAAAGCCCCGCTCTACTTTGATTTCCTCTTTGATTTTTTTCTCTCGTCACATTGCTTGGATGGACTAAAAAAGGACTCAGGTTTAATATTAAACCACAACAATTCAAGTTTTGTTTCCCAGCAGGACATTTATGTTAATCTTATGAATGCTTTATCAGAAGTTCCCAATAGAACTACCCAATATGTACAAGCAGTAACACCATTTTTGTTCCCTTTACTACACGTTCCTCCATACACGCAATTATAACCACTTGCATAGAGAAAAAGGAAACAGCTGGTTTTCTATGATCATAGAATATGATTCCATGTCTCTGAACCAGCTTTCAGATGCTCCCTCAGCCATTACAAAAGGTTTGGCTCCTAGTGAACTAATTGTTACTACAGATTTTTATCACGAAGATCCTCTGTGACTTCTGGATTACAAGACCTACATCCCCAAATCACATCAACACTAAGAACTAACCTTCTATTTTGCTATGAGGCCCACTCAGCTGTTTTTTAATCTCAAAAAGGAGATTCCATACTTCTCTAGGCTGAAATAAATATAGTGAATGAAGACTTTACTGAATATATTGACTAAGACACCTCTGAAAGAGGTGAGCCCAGTTCACAGGATGCCCATATGGTTATAGCAGCACCATAGATTATCATGGATCTTTTAGCACAATGACTAAGCTTCCTCTTCAGAGAAAGGGAAGTTTTTATTAAAAAAAAGTGAAAACCAGGCCAAAAGGAAGAGTTTAGAAACTAACTAAAGTGCAGGGTTTGTCTGTCAGCTCCTGCACTCCATCCTCTTATTGATGCCTGCCCATAGAGCCTTGTTGGCTGGGAACAACTCAACACATAACATTCAATTCAGAGCACTTGAAAGCGTGAGCTTATGGAGCTACAACAGCATCACCCACGTTTCTTAAAGTCGTCACTTCATCCTGGAGAGCACAGGCTGGACAAAAATAGCATGGCCTGGAAACATGGCTGCTTGCTGCAAACGCTGCTTTCAGCCAATCGTGGAGAAAAAAAAACCCAAGTCATTGTTTTGTGCACGTAGTGAGCATTCAAAGCAAAAAGCCTTAACAAAAGAAGCCACCAGGTATCTGCGTTAAAATCAGCAGCTCCTAAGGTCGTCCAGATCAGGAGCAAAGCGCACGTGGATGATATCCAAACCTTTCCGCCGTTGTTCCAGGCGCATTTCGGGCCTTGTAAGAGGCTGAGCAGCCTCCTCACAAACACTGCTTTAAATCTTGGCTCGATCCCGGCCCAGCCAAGGTCATGCGGGCAGCCGAGCTCCTCCATCCCCGCGGTGCCATCCCCGAACACACGCATGTGGCAGCGCGCTGCTCGCGGCCCGGAGGGAGCGCTGAGCCCGTGTAACCCAGAACCGAGCTGTGGGTTATCTCACATCGCCCTTCCCTCCTCCCAAAACCAAACAAAGCAATAAATAAAAAGCACGGGATGAAAAAAAAAAAAAAAAGAAAGAAAAGAAAGGAAGCCAAAAAAGAAAGGCAGGCAGGCAGCGCGCAGAGCCGAGAACAAAGCTCGCAGCCCCGCATCCCGATGCACATAATGCCGGCCCGCTCCCCCCCCCTCCTCCCGGCCCCAACGGCCGGTAACCACTCCCGCACGGCGCCCCGCAGCCCCGCGCCCGGCTCACAAGGCCCCGAGGCCCCCCCCCCCATACACACACACACACACAGCGCTGCACACAGAGCCGGGCCGGGGCCGGGCCTCACCGCGCTGCGACGGCCGGCAACGAGCGGGGCCCATTCCCAACCCCTTCCCCAACCCCATCCCCCCCTCCAGGCCTCGGCCTACCCCGGGGATAGGGGGCAGCGCTGAGAGGGATGGAAATGGGATCGCCCCGGTGCACGCAGCCCTCCGCCATCCCCACGAGGCCGCGGCCCCGCTCCCAGCCCGGCCCTGCCCCCTCACCTGCGGGCGGAGCGGGACGGCAGCGGGAGGCGTCGCAGGAGCACAGGCCTGCCCGGCGGACGACAAGCACCTCACGCAACGGCGTGCTCTGCCGCCGGCTACATATATCCGGCGCGCAGCCTAACCCGGCGGGAGGCTGCTCCACCAATCACACAGCGCCGCTCTGCTTCATTCGGACGCTGATTGGTTCGGAGAGGGGAAAGGAGGCGGGATGATAAATGAATGGCAGCTCACTCTATCAACCACGCGGCCTGGCTGCGCGGAGAGGGGAGATTGACTGACAGCGATCCGAACCAATAGGAGGCGAAGCTCTCAGTGCTGAGGCGGGGCCAGACCTAACGGTAGCCAATAGGACGACGCTGACCGCGAGACCAGGCGCGAAAGGCGGGGTAGGCGTGACGCCGTAGTGTGGTTGAGGCGCACAGCAGCGCCCTTGAGAAGGTGCTGGTAAACCCCGTTAGAGATAGGGGCGGGACCTATCCAATCCTATCCAATGGGAGGGCGCGACGGGCTATGATGGACAGGCAGGGCCTTAAAGGGATAGTCACCCCGCACGAGGGGCGGCATTGAGTGCCCCGTACCACCCCCTGCTGGGGGGCAGCGCTGGGACGGGCATTGGTTATCACTAAGAGCAGGCTGCGAGCTCTCCAATGGGCCTCACTAGGTCGCCTCTGACCCCCTGAGCCTCATCTGAACAGCACATAGTGCAGGTGTGGATGCTGAGGACAGCAGGATGGAGGAGCAGCAGGTAGCTGGCTGAGCAGGCTGTGTTTGTATCCCATCATATCTATGACGTGAAGCACTATCAGATATATTGGACTGTCTCAGACTGAGTCCCTCCCCACCACCACATCCCAGCCCTGCCCACCCCCCTCCCTGTGTGCCCGGCTATTTATAGGGCTGCAGCACAATCTGCCAGCGCATCAATCACAGCTGTGGGGCTCAACGTCAGAGCAGTGACCCACAGCTCAAATAACCACTGCTGGGACCATGGCGGCACTGGGAGGAAAGGGAGCTCACGTTGTGATAGAGCAGCACAGCAGCCAGGTCCTGTGTGCAGCACAATGAATGTCTATGGGCTCTCAGTTGGCATCCCCCTGGGTGAGCAGAACAAAGGCCTTCAGCCCTAATCCTGCTTTGCTGTGACCCATAGAGCTGCCATTCAGCCTCACCGATCAGGAAAACGGGAAGAGCAACATAACCAAGGGGCGGTTCTCAAAACAAAAACATCCTAAAACGTACATCGTCCCTAAAAGGCCATTCAAACAGCTTTGCTCAGCCTTAAGACCACACCGAAAAGCCCCCAAACACCCGCAGCAAACGACTTGTCTCACTAAGAGCCGAACATTGAAGCTTCACGGGCAGCTCGTACCCTACCGAGCCTCCTCGGGCCCCGGGGGCGCTGTGCGGAGCTGAGCTCAGCGCCGCCCCTTCCTCCGAGCCGGGAACCGGGAGCCGGAGCCACGCCATGCCGGTGGGTGCGGGACGGGAGGGCGGCGGGGGGGACAGCGAAGGGCCGGGGGATGGAACCACCTTGAGCTTGTCAGAACATGAAGGAAATGCCAGTTCCGCATAGGAATGGTGATAAATGGTGATGCTGAGCGCTTTGGTTTTGCTCAGTTCCGCACTGATCCGCGCTGTGATGATAGTGAGGGGTGAAAGGTGGTTTGGAGTAAAAAGATGGAGGGGTTGCGGGTGGGAGACAGGGAGCAGCATTGATTTACTTGTTTAAGGATATCAGGTGAAGGAGATTAGGGCCTGTCCTGTACAGAAGGCTGAGCACAGTGGATAGCCTTAGGGCCACGCATGTGTGCACTGTGAGTACTGCGGGTAGTGGTCCTCAAGCTTATTTTCATGATGTTTTTATGAGTTTGGGGCATGATGATATGATATATGATAGGATAGGCATTGCAGAGCAAAGCAGCAGGCTTGCTCCTCCTGGGCTGTGCATACAATGGGTCCAGGAGAATCACAGAATCACAGAATCATGACCCGGGTTGGAAGGGACCTCAAGGATCATGTAGTTCCAACCCCCCTGCCTGGCAGGGCCAGGAGAACCCCCTGAGAGCTGTGCTGGCCCTGGAGGTGTCCTGATTCCAGTGCATGGTTGGAGCAGGCGGTCTCCAAAGGACCCTCCAGCTGGTGGTGAATGCTGCTGAACCCTCACCTGTCTTCTTGCAGAAACACGAGTTCTTTGTGGACATGACCTGCGAAGGCTGCTCCAATGCAGTCACCCGTGTCCTGCATAGACTGGGAGGTGAGTCGAGCTACGGGGTGTATTATGACTCTGGGGCCAGACATCACTGCCCCAGGGTCCTCTGTTTTGAGCAGGAAGCAATGTGGGTAACAGCAGGAAGTGTCTGAGTGGAAACCTCTGCACCTTATTGATCTGCTTTGAGCTGCTGGTAGCTGATTGCTAGCAGGGCTGGCGTAACCCTTGGAGGAAAAACATGGGAAGGATGAGGTGCTGGGGATGCAGGAGGCTTCAGGCATCAGGTGGCTTTGTGCACCACCAGGGCCTCACCCTGAACCTGCCAGGAGCTGCACCCCCCTGCTCAGGATGGCTGGGAAGAAGAAGAGAAGGTGGATCTCCTGCCAGGCCACTGGTAGCTGCACTGCTTCTCTGGATGTGTCATCAGCATCCAAATGCAGAACAGTCATGGTGAAGAGCTGCTGAGCAGAGGGTTTGGTGGTTGCTTGCACAGCCTGTTTTTTGCTCAACCTGGAAAATTATAACTTGTGTCTCCTCTGTGCTGAGAGCAGCAAGAGAGCGGGATCTGGCCTGCACTCACCAGTTATGAGGACTTTTGATCCTGCTTACCCATCCTCACCAAGTGGGAACAGCTCTCAGTCACCAAGCTGAAGGCTGTGAGAATTCTTCAGGACCCCATTGCCAGGCTGTGGTGATTCGAGTTCCTCTGTGTGTTGTTTTCAGCACCTCTGTCCTCCCATCACTCTTTGACGTGCTGGCCAAATACAGACTCATGGGATGGAGCAGTAGAGCTGCTAAAGCTATTACCTACCTTCATTATATGGTTGGGTAGAAGCTTCGTTGAGTTCTTCTCTCTGGCTTTAGAGTGGCTGACCTTTATTTACCAGTGGCATATCCACATGGAAGGTGTCTTGAGCTTCCTCCTGCTTACAGCTGCAAGATGGTACTGGCACTGATAAAACCTGCCCTGACCCCACCTTAACCTCTGCGCCATCTCCTTCATTAGTA
Source organism: Coturnix japonica (assembly GCF_054131305.1). NCBI lineage: Eukaryota > Metazoa > Chordata > Aves > Galliformes > Phasianidae > Coturnix > Coturnix japonica. The sequence continues at coordinate 4,124,395 of NC_140680.1, read as the reverse complement.
CTCATCCATGCCAAACCTCAGCACAGAGTGAGCTGGCTGCAGATTACAGTGGTTGGTTTAAACTCTGCTTATTCTCATTAATGCTTGTGATTGTGCTAGTCTAATAAAGCCCCCATAATAAAGCTATGGTGCCTAATGTACATATATAGGCAATCTGGATTCCTCTATACCAATGCTGGTGGGATCCTGCTCTGGTTGTGCTGGTCACAGAACAGAAGTTTGCTGACAAGAGGCATGTACAATTCACTTGGTGACACTGTGAGAGCACAAATGCATGAAAGTGACCTTTTCCCTGCTTTTATACCATTTGATTGCTTCTGACTAAGTGTTTTTCCTTTCCTTCCAGGTGTCCAGTTTGATATTGACCTGCCCAACAAGAAAGTGTACATTGAGTCAGAGCACAATGTTGACACCCTATTGGAAACCCTAAAGAAGACTGGAAAGAGCGCATCCTACCTGGGGGAGAAGACAGTGCAGTAGCCTGCTGTGAGGAGGCTAGGTATATATTAGGTGTATGAAACACTGAAGAGATCTGAGCTTGTTCCAGCTCTCTCAGTAAACCAGACTGTTTCCTGTAAAGCACAAAGGAGGGGAGACTTGTAGGTCCAGCTTCAGCAATCCCCTCATATCAGAGAAGCACATGCAGCCAGCACCACGTCTGCATGGGACTCCTTAGCTGCTCTGCAAAGCCCATAGGAACCCAACTATAGCTGTAGTATTTGCAGCCAAAAGAGAACTATGGCATCTGATAATTTGAGAAGTTTTGGCTGATACTTGTATGGTCTAATTGCATGGATAGGTAGAACACAGCCTCTGTTCAATTACCAGGTGAACCTGGAGTTTGCCAGAGCATATCATGAATGAAAACAAACCCCAAAGACATTAGTGAAATGACCAGGGAGAGTGACCAAAAATGCTAGGGACAGTGATGAGACAGATGGACACCTGTGAGTAGGTGCTGCAGGAGGTTATTTGTTAGCAAAGGAACCTCCAGCTTCTGATCCTGTTGATACTACAGTTATATCCTACAAGGGTAGAAAGGAGCAGCACCCTACTGCTCTTACAGGCATGAAATGCTGGTTTCCAGATTGGCTCCCAGCAATTTCAGCCCCTGGCCAATTTATCTCAAAGACAATCTGATTGTTGCAGCCTGTGGATTTTCCTAGAGCCCCACGATGCTGACATGCACCCTCCTTACTGTGAAAGGTTTTTGTGGACAGGACTTAATTTCAATGGAAGAGGATGAAGTAAGAGGAAAGGGTTTCCTACTCTCTGTGTGTGCTGTTCATTAGTGCCCATGGTTATTATGCAGCATCTCTTAAAAGCTTGGCTCTGTACTGGAGCTTTCTGATACAATAGCATTGTTTTGAAATGGCCTAGTTTGTATTAAAGTGGTCTAGCTTGATCTTCACAAATATCCAGCACAGCTGCATCGAAATCACTTCATGCTGATTTAATTCCCCATCAGTAAGTTAAAGTGGAGGTTTAAAGCAGCAGGAATTAAAATGATATAAGAAAAAGTTGAACTGATATAGTAGACTGATTTAACAGATGAAAAAAATCTGCCGTGTGCATCATGTGAGCATGCTTACAGTACTTGTAAGAAGTTTTGTTTAAATCCTAACTTTAATCAAATAACATTGCTATCTAAAAGAGACAGAGGGAAGCACGCTTTGAGTTGATTGGTGCTTCAAATAGTTTCCAGCTCACAGTTCTGATTGCAGGAGCCCTTATCAATTCACAGGGATGAACTACATATGAAGTGTGTACGAAGATTAACCATTACTCTTTCCTTTGACTTGTGGCCAGCAGAGGGCATCTTTGCATAACTATCTCTTCTGTGCTTCCGCTTTTTTCCCCGCCCAACTTATTTGCTTGTTTATTTATTTATTGCAGGAACTCAAAACCTGACCAGCAAAAAAAGATGGCTTAAGCTGTTTGCATATCTCCCACCTTGCTCTGCCATTTGACCTTTGCTACCCTGGCAGATGTTGGAGAGGGCTGGCAGGAGGAGACAGCTTCATTTGGGCTTTAAAAGTGGACATATCTAGAGAAGGAGGTTCTATGCTGTTTCCAGTCCCACAGTAAATCAAGGTGCTGCTTCTATCTTCCAGCATGTGTCTGTGTGTCTTGTGCGTCTTTATGTGGTTTTTCTGTACAAGTGGCTTTAAAGGATGGGAAACTACCCATCGCATGCAAGGCAGGTCTCAGGAAACTGCACCTATCTTTGGAAGCTGACTGCACCCTCTGCCTCAGGACATGCCTCAGGAAAACTCAGCTGAAGGTCACTTAGATTCAGGGAGTCTGTGGCGGATGTTTGCTTCCGTTATAGAACACACTAGCTGACAGGCCAACCACATTGCAGCTAGGAGCAGGCACACAGACTCGGCGCTAATATAGTGTTTCTCAGGTCAATACATTACCATAGGGATGTGAGGAGTCATTCTGGATCCTGGGCCCAGCTCAGCACACCTGGATCAACCCTTCAGCTTCTTGCCTCCTTCCATGCAAACTTATCAAACCACAAAGCCCTAATGCTGGGCAAGATCCTCAGCTGTGACCAGCATGGTAGGAGAATGCCCATGCTGATGAGAAGTGCAGAAGGGATGGAGGAAGCAGGGGGATGTGGGACTCTCTGTTAGGGGCTATACTCTTGCTTGATCCAGCTTCTGTCCATTTAGTTCAGGACACTCAGCCCACTGAATGGACTGTCCGCTGTTATTTCACTCAGCAGATGTCTTCCGTGTCTACCAGTTATATGTGGCTTGATCTGCAGACAGGAAAACCAGCACAAGTTGGAAGGAAGTGGTTACTTTATATTTAGGAGATATTTCACACTCATACACTGAGGTTACATTTGACACTGTTGCAACTTGATCTTTTCCTGGAGTGCTTCAGTACCTCAAAGTCCTCGACCATTGATGCAAAGCACAACTAACTGCTGCAGATGCGCTTCCAGGGGCTGCAGACACTTCAAGGAGCACAATGCAGACCCTTTTTATTTCTTTTTAATACAGGAGAAGCTCAATGATAAAAGTAACATCATTGCATCATTTTCTTGCATTTTCTGAGCTGGTATTTTTGCCACTATTAGCTAGTTACTGCTTCCAGCTTCCTACCAGACAGCCAGCCCATTACTGACAGCTGCATGCTCAGCAGCTCTGCGGATGGCCATGTGCAGGGGCAGGGTGCATGCCATTAGTTTGGTGCGGAGCTGAGTGGCACACAGACACTGCTGTGCCTGGAGCCAGTTGTCCTTGTTGTGCACACAGGGGAGTAACTCCCAGTGTGGCTTTCTGGAAACCAGGCTGCTTGTCCTTGATGTCTGGGCTGCAGCTTACCCTGTCCATAGTCCCCTGGCTTATCCTCCCCGCTGCTGAACTGGCTATTTTGCTTGAAGCCTGCTTATCTCTGAGCCAGACAAGCAGAGGTTTCTGTCCTCCACCAGCTGGGAGGCTCCTCCAGATACCTGAAGCTTCAGCATCCATCTGCAGGACTGCAGCCTCCCAGACCTCCTCAAGGCTGTCCTTGTTTTCCTATGGAGACTCTGTGTGTGTGTAGCTCATGATGTTTGCTGTCCCTGCTGCACTGACCATGTTCCTTAGAGGCACATTAGGGAGAACACTGAACAACAGCGATTCCTATTAGACCAGGGTTGGTGGATGAGTCCAAGCTGCTGCTTGTTTTCTCCATCACAGCCCAGCAGGATAGCATCTCCTGTGTTCCTGCATCAACCTTGCAAGCTTATCAGGGAACAGAGCATTTCAGCCAGGCCAGGCAGTCTGCAGAACACTCTCTGCCTTCCTTTGTCTCATTGGGATAAGATAAAGTGTCTGCAGAAAGATTACCTGCTGGTGTTCTGCCTCCAGGGAGTGCAGTGTGCATCTCCGAGGCCACGAGCATGCAGCCAGAGATGGGTGACAACACTCTGTGTTACCTTGCTTACGTATGCAGGGGCCATCTTTAACTGTGGAACCACTAAGAGGTGGGTGAGCCGAGATAGATGGGCTGCAGCAGTGCTGTAGTGCTGCTATGCACTTGGGAGGTATTTTTCACCCCACGTTACCTTCCTGCCCCTTTTTAAACCAAAATCTGATTTCAGTGCAAATGTCTACAGCTTCCAAACTAAGTCCCTTATCCACAGCTGTAGAAACTGCCTTGGTTACCCCAGCTCTGCCTTAAGCACCATTGGCTTTTTGGTGCTTTCTAATTACCAGCTGACTGACAGGATATGATTTTAGCCCAAGGAGAGGTTGGACTCAGCTGAACCACCCAGTAAATGAGAGAATCTCCAAAATAACCTCACAGGCTGCACAGAGCAGGGAAGGGATGGGAGATCCCCCTTGGTTCCTGCACACGGTGATCCCTGATGGCTTAGGGAAAAAAAAAAACACAAACATCCCTGTCCCAAAAGAGAGGGATTTTCTAAACAAAAACACCAACCAACCAAATAAATAAATAAATAACAAGCTTAATTAGGGATTTCAAGAGCAGGAAGCGTGCACATGTGCTAGCCAGAGCACAAATATTTTCTTTCAGTGCTGCTGTCTCAAAGGGTTCAGCAAGGCGATGGAGGCTGGGTTACAGAGCAAGGGTGGCAAACAGTGCCCACCCCTCCGGAAGGCAGCGGGCACAGGGCACTGCTGTTCTGCATCCTTCCCACTGCTCCAGCCTTGGCTTTATCCTCCCGCAGTATATACTGAAGCTATTCACCCATTTGGCTGAAAGGAGATGAGGAGGGAGAGAAAACAAAGTCAAATGAGAGGGAGAAAGGCAGCTTTTGTGCTGCATGTGTTTGTGAAAAAAGAACAGCCCGAACCCCTTTAGGACGAAGGTATAATTTATCAGGCTCTGGGCAAGTGGAGTTTCCCAGCCCCACAGCTGTTGCAGGTGGTGGCACTGGGGGCAATGGCAGGGATCAGGTAGGGAGGCAGCACATGGGACACAACAAAGATCCCCAGTTTGCTGTCCTGTCCTGTTGTTGTTCCCTTTCAACTCCTCCTGAAGGGCTGCTGGCTGCTGCCCAGTTTTGTCCTCGCTGGTCCAGACCAATAGTGCTGTGTTGAGATGCTGTCCGAGTTTCCCACGGAACACAGCTGTTATGGAATTCCCAGGACAGGGCCATCTCTCAGCCCATCGGGGACCAGCTCACCCATTTCCAACAGATGGATGAGAAAATGTTGAAACAACAAATGCGGCCCATTCCCTGGTGAGTAAAAGGAGACGCTTGAATGCAGCAGGAATCCACTGTGTCCGAATGCACTCAGCTGAGCTAAATCCCCTCTCTGAAGCTGCTGCTCGGACACAGATGGAGCTTGGCCCACAGAAGCCAATGTCAGCATAGAGCATAATGCCCAGCAATCATAACAGGGACTGCTGGCTTAATCTCTTGTGCATACCTTTAAGTAATAATAATAGTGCAGTGCTGGCATCAGAGGGCTGCGTGGGACAGGGTGCTGCAGGGGGCACTCACAGCAGCGCCCATGGAGATGGGGCTGGGCACTGATTGCAGGGAGTCTTTTCTTGCCTGCTTGTGCTAAAGCACTGGTCCATTGCTTCTTCCAAGGGATGCTGTGGCCCTGGGGCTGGCGTTTCTGTGCTGAGCACCACACTGGCTCCTGGGTCCTGTGGATGAGCCCCACTGGAGGCTGCAGACCCAGAGCCATCCCCCAAGGTCCTTGGATTTTGCCTCACTTTGTGTGTTAGCTGAGCTGGTGGGTTTTACTTCTTTAGACTGTCTCCAAATAGGCATAGGGAAAAGAGCTTGGTGTCTCCCTTAATGGAGAAAACCCCAATACCATTACTTGAATCCATATTCCCCTTTGTTTTTTCCTCCCTGGTGGTGTTGGACACTGCTCCCCTCCCAACAGCAGCCAGCAAAGTGGGCAGCTCAGTGGGAAGCATCCAATTTCCAGGGCAACCAGTACAGGACCGAGTCCAGAGCTGTGCTCGGCACACAGTGCTGCCGTTATTCCTCTCCGGTTTCCTCTCCGTTTGCTTTCTTAATTCAGCTTTTCCTCTGCCAGGGGAGAAGCCAAGAAAGCAGAGATGTGGCACATCCAGAGCCCTCCCTGTGGCCTTCCAAGCACTGGGGGGATTTTCAGCTTTCCAGTTTTAGGAGCAAACCTCCGAGCTCTCCCTGCCCTGAGGTTGGCATATGTCAAAGTGATGATCAGAACATAAAGCTGAAGAAGCCAGGAGGCCAGCTCTGATTCCTTAAGGCTTCTCACCAAAGGCCCACGGCTGATGACAGCACCATGCACCCCATATAGGGGTCAGCCAGGGCCACCCCCTCCACAAACCTCCAGGGGACAGCAGAAGCCCTGGGACAGACACTGGAAGGGCCACGTTCAGACAAAGGGAGCTGGGCAGAAACCAGCACCACTCATCATTGTCCTGCAAAACAATGGAGAACCCAACCCAGGGAGGAGGGTTTCAAAATTCACCCCCACAGGGGAAAGAAGGCAGAAAGCCTCCAACTCTTACACCAGATTCACAGTCGTGGCAGGGGAGCTGTAGCATTCTCCATAACATTCTTTGCTTCTAAGTCTGAGGATGAAGAAGAGTGGTGAGATTAAGGGACTGGGGGTGTGGCATCATCAGTCCTCATTTCACTCCGCTGTAGTTTTCTCATTGCTCTTTGCAGGCTCTCAATTATGATTAATGTTCGATTGCAATCACAGCATCACAAAGGAAAGAGCCCTGGGACCTCCCCAGGGTTCATACTGCAAGTGAAGGCATTTTTCCATGAGTTTGCTTCTTTTCTTTCCCCCCTTAAGTGAGACATTTAAAGAGGAATTATCCATATCTAACAATTCTATTTTTTTAAGTGTGCTTTCCACCCCCCTCTCCATCCCCTCCAACAGCTGCCAATAGAGCAACGCAGGGTACAGAACAGCACTGTTAATTTTAGCAGAAGGTCCCAAGAGAGGGAGGCAGCCCCGGGCTGGGCAGGGGATGGAAAGTCACAGGGCTCGCCTACAGCCCCGCTGCTATTCTGGGGCTGACCACGTCCCACCTTGCCCGAGCCCACAGGCACAGAGCAGCCCCGGGTCCTCCCGCAGCCCCACTGCTGCTGCCAAACCCAGCTGAGCTGGGCAGTGGTTTTCAATGGGAAGTAAACAGGTTTCAGGGCTAAACTGAGCTCCCCAGAACTCATCACACTGGAGCAGTGATGAGGTATTTTCTGCATATGCCCTCATATGCTGAACACAGCATCCTGCTGTGTTTTCAGCCAGTGAAGGAGGCTGTGTCCTCTCTGGTTTCTTTCATGCTGAAAAGTAAAAATCCCATCAAATCAGCTTGGGACAGATGACAGCCCTGCAGTCAGAAAGCATCTCCTTCTGTCTCTCTTACACCATCTTTACTTGTTCCTGAGCCCACCTGTGACTGCCTTTTCCCTCTGGACAGGATCCTCCCAGATATGTCCTGCCAAAACCAATTCTGTTTTGTCTCCAGCTTTGGGAGGTTTATGGTGCTTCCTGCATCTGGCATGATCATCTGGGACACCTCAAGCCAGAGCTTGTCCTGAAGTGTGCTCAGCTCCAGCAGAAAGTGTCAGAGCAACAGATTGAAAGCTGCATCTTCCTGGAGTGTTTGTGTGCACATGGGGTATCCCAGCACCCACCACGTGCCCTGCAGAGCCCCAGCAGGGTACCAACATGGAGGCAGCTGATCCCAGAGACCTTTCTGAACCCTTCAAGGGCAGCCTTTGGGGGCTCTGTTCTGCTGTGAAGGAGCTGCCCTGCAGCCCAGCAGCTTCCTTCCCTTTGTGTCCCAGGGGCTGGATTTGGATTCCTGTGTATTTTCCCAAGTAGCTCCATTCAGAGCTTCAGGAGCTGCCAAGCCGCACCTGTCAGCCCCAGGAGGACTCAGGAGTGCACCTTAGGTAAACACTTGAAGTAAGGTGGGACTGCCTGCAGCTTCCAGCATTGGCTATGCTATTCCATCAGAAGCTTTATGGCACATTCTGCACATCGTAGGTACCAAGCCAAGAAGCTGGGCTGAGCCTTCACCCCACAACCCAGGCACATAGCACTCCCATGTTCATGAAGAGATGCAGAACAGCCCCCTGCAGCAAGGAAGTCCTTTTAGGAAAGGCAATGAGGCCCTTTAGATACTGGGCTCATTGCAAGGGACACACTGAGCAAAGGGTGGAAGGCTCCTTCCCATGGAGGAGCCCACGCACACAGCGGGAACACAGAGCTGCTGCTGGGCTGTGACTCACTGCAGAGCCATGCACAGCTGGGCTTCTCCTCCCCTCCCACAGCCCTCCGGCTGAAAACCTGCACTGACAGCCACTCCTCTATCTCCATCTGCCTCCAGCAGAGCCAGTGCCCGCTCACCTGTGTCACCCTACTGCAAAGCCCTCCAGGAACAGGCACTGGAAGAGATGCTGGGAGAAGCAGCGCTCCACACTCACTCATTCACTCATCTTCCCCTCTCACCCCATCCTTCCCTGCTGCACCCCAAGGCTGCAGCTCACAGCTCCGTGCCCTGAGCTCACTGCACAGTGATCAATGGCAGCTCAGTAAGCAACACTCTTACTTTTCTCTCCTTCCCTTAGAGTAGAATTGTTCAGCTCCTGGGGAGCCCCAGGATTCCCTGCCCAGATCTGCCCAAGGGGTTTACAGGGGAATGAAGAAATCTGGATTTGGAACTGGGGTTATCTCGAGTTCAGCCCTCAGCCCTGCAAACCTCTTGGCTTTGCTGCAAGTTGAGGTCAAGCCCTGCAGGCTCTGCTCCTGTTTGCATTTCCAGTGGAGCGAGTGTCAGGGTGCTGTGGGGTGCAGGAAGCACCAAGCAGGACCATGAGCTGGGCAAAGCACCACAAGTACTACAAAGGCGATGAGAACCACCTTCTGCCTGTCACCTCAGCTTCAGATACATCCAACGACCCTCAAGATGTGTGAGGTCCACACTTTTTCTTGGCAGTCTGACATCTCCGCCTCCTCTCCAACAGCCTTGCTAAGCCTTGTGAATGCAGAGAAGGCTACTTATTAATTTATTTTTGCAAGCTCTCTGTCATTTCTACAGCTCCATAAATCCTGAGGTCACAGAGCCAGCCAACTGCTCCAGCTCTGCCTCCCAATCCCTGCCATCCCCTCAGGCTGGGCAGTGTGCCCCACACAGGAGCTCACCCCATGCAAACAGTGGGTGGGGGTCCCGTTCCAATAGCCAGGAGAACATCAGGACCCCTCATGCCAACACGCTGTATTTCCAGAAGTGGCTGCACTGCTGCATCAGGCTTCTCATTGCTTTCTCCCAAACCCAGGGTTTAAGTCGCCACGTATGTAAAGAAATCCCTGGTCCCTGTTATAATTATCTTCCTGGCACTGCCATTTGTCTGAGCTATTAGAAGAGGGCTTAGCTTTGGGCTGCAATAAAGAGCACTGAGCAATTGCCACGTTGTCAGTTACAAATACGTGGTTTCTTTTCTCTTGCTTTTTTTTTTTTTTCCCTCCCTAAAATTCTTTCCAGATGTCTCTCTCTCTTTTTTTTTTTCTCCTTCCTCTGCAGAACTACCAACAGCTGTATGACTTCAATGCGAGCCGTGACTAATCCAGCACAGAGAGCATTCAACTCCTTGGGTGTGGGTCAGCCAAATGAAACTTGGATCCTGGGGATGCGTGACCTCTGGAGCCATGGAACCTATGAGTGGCACTGAGCTGAGGAGCAGAAGGTTCTCCAGATGTACTTGCCTCTATTAGAAGGACCCACGTGGCATTAGACACCATCACCAAGTGTCCTCCATAGGCACAGAGGTGGTCCCTTTTGATATGTCCATGTGGGTGGCAGCAGCATCCACGCAGCAGCCAGGGAAGGCTTTGGGGCTGCATGCAACCACATACAGCAGGCTCCTTGTGATCTTCCCTTTCACCTTCCTGGGATCCCAACTGCAGATATTCCCCATTTCAATGGGAAGTAGCAATGGTGACACAGTTCCCACCACTATCTCTTTTTTCCCTTCCCCTTTTCCTTTTTGTTCTGTTATTTTTTGTTTCTCTGTGGCCATATGGATGTTTGTGCTGACATCTGCTCCTTTCACACGCAGCAGAATTGCTGTGAGGGCTGTGCTGAAAACGAATTTATATCATAGAGTATCAAGTACTCTACAGAGCCAGGAGCCAGCACCGGGAGCAGAGTCACTCTTCAGGGACACTCAGACACTCCAGCATCCCAACAGCCTCCCTTCTTGGCTGCTGCTTTTGCTTTGCAGTGCAGCACTATGGCCATGCTGTCTGTTGTGGTGAAATGCAAGGAGAGGGGTGGTGCTGGGGACTTCATCCTAAGCAGGAAGAACAGAAGTGCAAAAACAGCCCCAAAAGGTTTGGCTGTCTCTGGCTGGGCAGCTGCTTAGGCTGAGTAAGGGGCTGTAAGGTTAGAATACCAAGTGATAGCAGACTGAACTGGCCTGCAGATTCCCAGGATAGGGGTTTTGCTTTTCTCCCAGCTGAGCACTTCTGTGCCCACTGGAAACACGCCTCAGACATGCCATAAATCTCTGCACTCTGGAAAATGGGGATCTTGCTTTCCTTCCCCTTCCCACAAGGCATTTCCTTAGAGCAGCAGAGAGCGGAGAAGCAGTGTCCCTTCTTTCTTCTGCATCCTCCTGAGAACAGAACGCACCAGCTCAGAGACCAAACGACTGCAAAACAGCAGCACTTCATGCTTTAATGCAAGCCACGGTGCTAAGAGCTGCACAAACCAAGAAGGGACATGGCTTTCCTCCCAGAGAACTGACAAAGTCATCTTAGAAATGTGGGGGGACGGACGGAGGGGGGTTAGGGTCCCTCCAGCCCCTCTGTCCGTTTGACTTCTCTGGCCTGCCCTGCGCTCGGGGCCGCGCCTCTGCCCGCACTTGGGGCTGGGACAGCCCACCGCAGGGAGAGGGAGAGGAAGGGACCGATTTGGAAAGATAGCGAGGAGGAGGAGGAGGAGAGGAAACCCAGCCCACACTTTGCCTTCCTGCTGCCTCCTTCTAAAACCTGCAGACTCCTCCAGTCCTTCCCAGCGCCTGGAGTTCCCTCAGCCCTGCTCGGGACTACGAGGTACGGCCAGAGCCCCACTCCTTCCCTCTCCCCCGCGACACTCAGCCCCGACCACCGCCGTGCGATGCCTTTGGAGACCCCTCCTGTCTCTTTTCTCGCTTTTCTTTGCAGCATCTCAGCTTAAACTATAGCTCATTTTTACTGCCAGACCCCCGGCTTTGGTGTCACCTGGCCGCACAGCTCAGGCCGCCCCTAATTACCGGACCCTTTCTTCCCTTTGGGCTGTGGGTTATTTCTTTACTGAGATGCGCTGGACCGACGTCCGGGCGCAGAGAATATCTGGAGATGAAAGGGGCCCGTAAGGATAACAGACCTGCAGCAAATCGGCCCCAGCGTGCGCGGTGCGGGCTGAGACAGCGATGTTACTTACCGAAATATCAGGGGGGACGAACTCTCGGCTTTATCTCAGTGCGGCCGCTCTCGTTTTCTCCTGCGAAAACAACAAAACGAGACATTCAGCTTTTGGTCCCGAGCAGACTTTGAAACCTTTTCAGCTCCTGCTGGCTGCCCTGCTTTGCTTAGCTCCAGCTGCTCAGCTGAAGGAGGGAGAGGAGGGGGAGAAGGGACAAAGCTCTTTTCTTTTTTGGCTTAGCTTTGATGGCTTGAGATCAGTCAGCCGCTACTCCCGTCCAGGCAGAAGAGCCAAGGACTCGCTTCCTTTAAAGGCAGCAGCCGACCTCTGGGTGCGGTGACGTACGGCTTTAACTCCGCTTTGTGCCCCCGACGGAGGGCACTGTGCGGGACGGGGGCTCAGCTCCCACCCCGGGGAGACGCAGCGCTTTCGAGCTGCAGTGAAATCGGGGGCTCCGGGGAGGTGAGCGGAGCACCGGGGGCTCGGAACGACCCGAAACGCTCCTCCACCACTTCCAAGGACAACAATAAACGGCGGCAGCCCGGCAGGGTGGGCCGGATGGGTTTTACGTGGAAATTAAAAGCTGTCGCGTAGTGCGCAGCTGCTGCAGCCCGGCTATTGTCTGCCACATCGGCAGGAGCGGGGATGCGGGCGGTGATGGGAGGGGGAAAAGCAGAAATAAACTTTTCAAGCTTTCTGCAAGCCCCTCCTTCCGCAGCTCTCCGCTCTTCCATGACTCAGCCCCAGAGGAATGTCGGCTCCCATGGAAACCCCTCCTGGGTCCGCTGCTCGGATGGATGTCGGGGCTGTTATCGCGGCAGCGGCAGGGCGAGCCCAGGGAATGCTTTGAAGATGGTTCGCATGTTTGCAGCGTATTTAGCGGGGGGGGGTTCTTTGCTCTCTGCTTTGTGGAGCTGCGCATCAGTGAGAGATCAGCTTTCCGTGCTCCCCGGGAGCCGGAGGGACCCGCTTGCACCTGGCACGGCACTCTCTAGCAAAAGGAGAAGGCAGGCAGGACAGCCAAAAGCTGCATTGCTGCTTCTTCCCAATTGCAGTCTGCAAGGGGCTCATCTATGCTCTTCTCTTGGTGCTGCTTTAACTGTTTCCCACTCTGGATGCAATTTGCAACCAAAGCAGGCTGTGACAGCTTCAGGTCAGCACGCAGCTGCATTGGCATGAGGGCTCTCACACTGTTAGCAGTGAGCTAACTGTAAAGATCTGCTGTGTTTATAAGCATAGTCACAGCACCTCGATAACTCTTTGCAAGGTTTATGGGTTAATAGTGCAGCAGCGGGTGGCTGTGCCTTTAGTAATTGCATGGGGAGATGTGGTGGGCAGGGTGTGTGCAAGCATGTGCAGGGGCTGAAGGGAATTTCTCTTGGCCCTGTGAGCCCACGGTGTGTGAGGGTTCCCTCTGCAGCGGCCTCACTTTGTCACCAAGTGAGATGTGGGAGGGTTCTTACCCTGCCATCACCCACCCCTGCTCATGGTGCTGGGAGGTGGCATTGGGCCTGGGGTCCTTGCCTGTCCTGTGCCTCAGGGAGGAGCTGTCAAAATGGCCAGGCAGAGGCTCCTCCTCACGCTAACGTGGCATCCCATGGGGCTTATGCAACCCTGGCCACATGGACCACGTGCCTCCATCCCCTGTCCTCCTCCACCCACAGAAGCGTTCTGGTGGGATGGGAGGAGACAAACAGAACTGATCAGACCCATCAAGAGGCATTAATGGGAGCCACAAGACCATGTTTACACAGTAACAGGGCCCCACTTATACAGATGAAGGCCCCACTTAGGATGGAAGTGGGGTCAAGTGTTGTCTAGCCCATAGGGACAATGAGCTGTGACCTCCCCCTTGATCCCCACAAACAGCCCCATCAGAGCAGAGGGAATATTGCCCCATAGCCCCGACACACAGCTCTGAGCTCATCATGGCTCCAGCTACCAGAGAGCAGCCTCACTACTGTGCCAACCCCAAACCTGTGCCAGCCCTCGTGTGCCATCACTGGCACAGAACACTTTCTGCCTGGCATATTCCCTATGCCCAGGATGTTCTGGCTTCTTAGAAAGCACTGCCTCCTGTTGGTACCTGTTGGCTGGCAGCATCCTCTTGGATAGCAGGACCATGGCAGACCCACTGGGAGGGACTCATTGATTTGCATTGAGCCGTGCTCTTCTGCCAGAGCAACGTCAGCAGCTCCTGAGCTGTTATTTCAGGAGTTCTGGCCATCAGGCATTCAGGAAAGGCTGTGCCCTTGCAAAACAGTCAGGGTCTCACAAATACTGCAGTGCCCTCTGTGTGCAGCCTCTGACTCCAGGAAGATGTTGTTTTTCAAACAAACTTGTTTTCCTATCTCTGGCATGGGACGGCTCAGCAAGTTGTTTGCTCAGACTCCTTCATGCTCCTTCTTCCTCCAAACACAACACCAGCAGCTCCAACTGTCTGCTGGCTCCTAGCAAGCATGTAATCCCCTGACCCCAGCTCACTGCATGCCCAAACTTTGAAACTCAGTGCTTTAGGAGCTTGGGGAAATGATCTGAGAGGGCCTTGGTCTGGGGTTAGGTTCTTCTTCCCCATGCACACGCCATGGCCTGTCCTCGAGGCTGGGTTCTGCCCACAGAGCATCACTGAACCTCAGAGCACCTTCCAAGGCAAACAAGCCCCTTGGGAGAAGCCCAGGAGCAGCCTTTACAAGCCAGGGGACGGCAGCAAGGGAGGAAATGGCCACATTCAGTACTTTTCCACCTTCCCTCCCAAAAACCACCTCACGAGGAAGGCAGAGCCAGCCACCTCAGTCAGGTCCTGGCAGAGCTCTCAGCAGTCTCCCCAGCAAATAAAGGCAGGGGGCTACCCCAGCCATATCCATGCAGGTGGAGTAGAGGGAGCCATAGCACAAGGACTGACCTCAGTGGTGGTGGGAGCATCACCCCTGTGGGTAGAAGGGAGCAGGTATGCCACTGGGGGGGACATGGGATGCTGCTGGCATATCCAGCACCCAGCTGAGGGGCTCCATCCTGCCAAGCAGGAACCAGAGGGCACACAGGGTGAGCTCACTTCTGCAGCTCTCTCCTGGATCGCATCACAGCCCTCCAAGCCAGTCTGGACCTTCATGTCTGAACAGGAAGGAGAAAAAGCATAGCAGAAACCACAACATTTGGGATGCCAGAGATGGATGTCTGAGTCCAAGTGGGAAGCACTTTTCTTAGAGATTTAATCCTCAGACAACCTTCCTTCTTTCCTGTCTCCACTTTCTCTGAATGACAAAATCATGGAGACTTTCACTGCCTGTTCTTGGGGCTCTCAGCAGAGAGAGGCTTTTAGCACTTCTTTTGGTCTGAAATAATTCCTGCGGTGGAAAGGGGAACAGCCATCTTAGCACAATTCTTCTAAAGCATCCTGGAAAGTGATGGAAATCTAAACCCTCACCTCCTCACTCTGCAAAATAAAAGGAATTTGTCTTGGAAACAGTATTTGGCTTCAGGTTTCAGCCAGAAAAGCCAGCATGTGGGGCTGCAGCATTGACCAGACAAGGCAGGAAATGGAGCAAGCACCCTTCTCTGTGTCTGACTGCCAGCTGCAAGCTCAGCTCAGAGCTGAAAGGCACAGGGAGCTGTGCTGCTCTCCTTGCTCATCCTTCCTCTTCCTCTCCTTTATCCAGGGTTTGCTGAAAGATGAGAGCCTGGATTTTCTTCCTCCTCTGCCTGGCAGGCAAAGCCCTGGCAGCTCCAGTGAGTAATGGACCTCCCTCTCTGCTGCACCTAACAGGGACATCCCCCGGCCCCCTTCAAAGGGCAGGCAGAGCAGCTTCATGCTCTCCTATAGTCCCCAAAGGATGGGGGAGGTGGAAATCCAAGGGTGACCCTGCCACCTGCCCCAGGGTGTCACTGCCTTGGGATCACTGTCCCCACAGCCCCCAGCTCATGGTCCTTTTTCCCTGCAGCAAGAGGCTCTGCCTGATGAGACGGAGGTGATTGAAGATGTCACCACAGAGGTAGGTAACCACACTGCCCCCAGTCACCCATCCCTCATGGCACACACTGCCCTGGAAAGAGCAAAGGGCTTGGAAACCTTTCCTTGGGCTGCTCTCCCTTGTGCTCTGGAAATTCCCCATGGTGGAAATAAGTGACGTTTCTTAGATCTCTTCCTCCAGGCATCAATGTTTGCCTGGAAGAAGTTCTTGCATCAGCTCTTCCAAAGCATCTCCAGAGCACAGGGCAGTGGGGGCTGTGCATACCCTTATGGACACATTGCCCTCTTTTGCAGGAGCCTGTGGGGGCCAACCCTGTCCAGGTGGAGGTGGGAGAGTTTGAGGAACCCACAGAAGACGTAGAGGAGATCGTTGCAGAAAGTGAGTCACTCTTCCCATGCCCCACAGCTTTTGCCCTATAGGAGGTGGAGGTGCCATCCCTTCCTTGGTAGCAGACACACAGTCACTCCAAAGCAACCCAGGAAAAGCCTGAAGGACAGGCTCTGCTTCCCTGGTGCGGAGCACAGGGCAGGTTCTAACATCATTCCCTGGCTTGTTCCAGATCCCTGCCAGAACCATCACTGCAAGCACGGCAAGGTGTGTGAGGTGGATGACAACAACTCACCCATGTGTGTGTGCCAGGACCCCTCCAGCTGCCCAGCCACCTCTGGTGTCTTTGAGAAGGTGAGGGATGAAGCAAGGTAATGGATGGGAGCAGGGATTGCAGGTCCCATTGTCAGCCTCAGGGAAGAAGTCATGGCCCTCTTCTGGAGGTTCTTATGCAGCATCTCCCCATCCTGTGCAGGTCTGTGGCACTGACAACAAGACCTACGACTCCTCCTGCCACTTCTTTGCCACCAAGTGCACCTTGGAGGGAACCAAGAAGGGACACAAACTGCACCTGGACTACATCGGGCCTTGCAAATGTAAGTGGGATCCTTGCCTTAGACAAGGGATAGCTAACCCGAGCACACTCCCTTAGCCCAGGGATTAAGGGAGAGCAGAGGTCTGGATGAGCTCAGGGACAGGGAGGGAGGATGCTGACCACTGTGTGTATGGCCTCCAGTCATCCCTCCCTGCCTGGACACTGAGCTGACAGAGTTCCCCCTGCGCATGAGGGACTGGCTGAAGAATGTGCTGATCACCCTGTATGAGCGCGACGAAGACAACAACCTGCTGACCGAGAAGCAGAAGCTCAAGGTAAGGACTTGGGGAGGGAACCCAGGAGCTCACCCCACCAACAGGGCCCAGCACAGGAGGGGACCCTACATCCATATGGCACCTGTGCACCAAAGCCACAGCATCACTCCCAAGCACTAAACCAAACCTTCAATCCTGCTGCTCTCTCCATGCACCCAGAGAGCTCTCCCTCAAAATGCTGGCACCCTACATGCAGCCCCACTAAAGAAGCCCCTCGTGCCTTAATCCCCACTGACAAATGCCCCCAATTTCTCCTATGACAGGTGAAGAAGATCCACGAGAATGAGAAGCGCCTGGAGGCTGGTGACCACACTGTGGAGCTGCTGGCCCGTGACTTTGAGAAGAACTACAACATGTACATCTTCCCCGTGCACTGGCAGTTTGGACAGCTGGACCAGCACCCCATTGATGGGTGAGTGTTGGCAGAGTGAGATGGGCACCCAGCACCTCTCCCTGCCCAAAGTGGCTAAAACACCTTCGTCCAAAGGCCCTGGGAATACCTTCAATAGCTGAAAGAGCTGCTACTAGCTTTGCTGTGAATTGGACATGTGTCTGAGAGCAATTGCACACACAGCCCCATGGAGGGGGCAGCCTGTGAGCACCTCTATCACAGGCTCTTTAATGACTAGCACAGCCAGCTGCATAAGCAGACACATCAGTGACATCCACAGTGCTCAGTGGGAGGGCACTGGGAAAGCAGCTTGAAACACTGTGAGGGCTGGGGTTCCACTCTGGCTCCCATGGCTGGCAATGGGATACTGACTGCATGGAAACCTTGACAGGTACCTGTCTCACACTGAGCTGGCCCCGCTCCGTGCCCCACTCATCCCCATGGAGCACTGCACCACCCGCTTCTTTGAGGCCTGTGACTTAGACAACGACAAGTACATCGCCCTGGAGGAATGGGCCAGCTGCTTTGGCATTAAGGAGAGTAAGTATACGCCTGGAGACCCCATCAAAATCCTCCATTGCAATGAAGCAGTGGTCCCTGGGAGTGGAACACAGAGGAGAAGTGGGGAGGGGGTGCAAGACAGCATTGTTCTCTAACTTCAACTTTCTTTTTTCCTTCCACAGAGGACATAGACAAGGATCTGGTGATCTAAAGCCCCAGCTTCCTCCTCCGCTGCCAACTTTGTCTTGTTTTAACCTTCCCACTTCCTTCAGTTTTTGAACTGCTTTTGTTTTGTTTTCCCTGGGAACAAGGTGCTAATATAGGTCTAAACGTATGTAGTATCGGTGCTAAGAGAAATAACAGTCCTTCATAGCCTAACCTGTTACCACTAGATTACCCACCCGCTGTCTCCACCTGCTCTCACCAACCTTCTCTCTCTCCAATGTGTCTTCACAATTGACCAACCCTGTTCCCGTCCTAAACATCCGCTCCATCTCCGTATCCGCCCTCAGACCGACTCCTGTTAACTCCTGACTACCAGCACAGATTGCCCTCATGCAGGGAAGGCAGAGCCAGAGGATGTGGGAAATGGGGCTTTCTGAGCAGAGCAGCTGCAGGTGACATTGTGGCCAGCCAGCTCATGATATGGGGGATGGGGGGGAGCTGAGGAAGGCACAGAAAGGCAGGATATCATTTTGCTTTTTGGTCCCATTTTTTCCCCCTCCGCTCTAATAAGTTTCATTCCCAGGGCTCAAATTTAACAATCACTGGGCACCAAAACAAAGGGCTAATCTAAGAAACAAGCGGGGAAGCACCCCCACATAAAATGAAAGAAAAACAAACCCCAAATGAAACAAATACATCCCACCCTGTAAAACCCCTTTGAAAAAAATAAAGGTTTGAAAGTGCTTCGTGCTTTACCATCACTCACCAGTTGTACTGCAGTTGTGTCCTCTGTGCTGTAAGGTGCGATGCGGTGCTGGTGGCTGGCCTGGCTCTTGTGGTTCTGCTGCAGCTGAGATAAAGCACTCGGCTGTCCCACATCACAGCGTCCTTTTGCACTTCCCACCTCTGCTTTGGTCATCCTTGAATTCCAGCCCTGTTCTCCCAGGGGAGCTGCATGTGCCACACACACCCCGTACACTATTTCCTCCCGGTGTGGATTCCTGGGTTGAGGGATTGGTGGGAAGGAAGGGAGAATGTATTTGGATTTTGCCTTATAGAAAGAGTTCTGATGGGAGCAAAGGGGGTGGTTAAGTCTCACAGGCTGAGAACTCTTTTTCTTACCTCTGAGTGTTCCCTGTGCCTTCTATTATTACATTTCTGCCACAGTGTGAGCAACCCAATGAGTCTCTGTAATAAAGAAATACTGATTTGAAACACTGACACAGAATGAGCTTGCGGTGTTCCCGTTTCTTCCCACCTTGAACTGGGAGGGGGGCTGCACATGGATCCCACAGAGAAAACACTTCTGCACATCTCAGGTTTGATCTCCAAGACCCCAGACGTACTGAATATTCAGGGTCTTCATCAAGACAGCAATGGGATGAAAGAGAATGGCCTTAAGCTGTGCTAGGAGAGATTCAGGTTGGATGTTAAGAGCAATGCTTTCTCATAAAGGGTGGCGACGCAGCAGCACTGCTGCCCAGGAAGTGATTGAGAGCTGTGGAGATGTGGTCAGTGGGCAAAGAGGGATGGGCTGGGGTTGGACTTGGGGATCTCAGGGATCTTTTCCATCCTTAGTGACTTGGAATGCCTATGGAGAACGCTCAGTTCCCTCAACCCAACGATCTCTGAAGGCACCAATGTGAACATTACATTGTGGGAAAGATGGGCTCAGTGCACTTCATGCCAAAGCTGAGAAGAACTGCACGGACTGTGGCATGCAGCTGCACTCGGCTGAAAGGCTGCACAACCAGGGAGCTTTGCAGAGTGCAACGTTAACAGAAGACTTTGGGAGGCGCTAAGTAATTGCCAGATAGCCGTGCCTGGGATAAGCTACATGTCCTGCTGGCATGTAATGATGGGAAAGCGAAACAGATTCTCCTGGAAACTGAAGTGCCAGCTGCTGGGGAAAGTGAAAAGGCACAATGGTAGAAAATAACATCCATGACACCCCTGTGCATCTCACCCCTTAGCACAGTGCACTCAGCTGCACTCCTTCCAGCCATGGCTCCCATGCAACAGAAAACATCCCCAGCCCTCCTCTCCAAAAAATCACACAGCAAGCTGGGCAAGTCAGCAGCTCCACCAGCAGAACCAGTTATCACAGCTCAAAGAGGAGCAAAGATCCATCTCCAGAGCCGTGTTCCATCTGAGGAGATGATGCTCATATCCCAGCAGTTTGACAGAGCCCAAAGGAGCCAATTCAGCACAGCCGTCCTGGCTGCAGGGCAGCATCAAAGCCACCGCAGGAGGTTGCAGCTGGGCTGCCCTTAACCCTTAGAAGCTCACAGCCTGAAGTATCAGATTGCTGGAATTTCACTGCCTTGGGGTAAACACCGTACCTGGGGTTACATCAGGACTTGAGGAATAAATTGGCCTTTTGAAACTTTCAGACCCAGGTGGTGGATGAGAACAGCCATCTCCCTGTTACAGCTGAAATTGAGCCTTTCAGAGCCTGCTCAGCAGTAAAGGAACACAGCTGTACTTTCCACATGGAAACCCTCCCTGTGGTTAGTGCTGACTGAGGGCATGGTTTGCAAACACAGGAAAAAAAAAGAAAACAGAAAAATAACGTCAAGCTCTGGATCCAAAGGCAGCATCTGACCCAAGTGCTGCAGAGCACTCACAGGCAGAGCTCCTTCACTTCGTGGGTTGGTTACAGTCCTCAAGGCAATGCCACAAAGCAGTTCACTGAGCATCCTCCTGCCTGCGTTCATGGGAGAAGATGGGAGGGGAGTGACAGCTGTGCCTCCAGCAGAGAGAATGCGTGAGGAAAACCTTTCAGGCCTGGAGGGGGAGCACCTGAACTGTCTCTCTCTAATTTCTGGACCTACTGTTTAGTTACTGCTCGATTCACTGGGGCACTGAAGTTCAAAGAGGTTTTGTTCCTCCAAGTTCACTGCAGACAGAGGGAAGACAAGTGTATAGCTGGGCTAATGCTGCCTCCCAGCTGCTCAGGTGCAAGGCAATGGCACAGCAAGTAATTATTTGTGTAGGGGACTATGGTGTCTGAACTGACCACAGAGATTTATAGAACATTTAAGGCTGGAAAGACCAAGTCCAACCATCCACTGCCACCAGCACTACCCACTGAGTGCATCCCTCACTGCCACATCTCCACACTCCTTGAACACCTCCAAGCACGGTGACCCATCACCTCCCTGGGCAGCTGTGCCACTGCCCAACCACTCTCCCAGAGTTATTACACTACTTTATTTCACAGCTTACCACGTATCTCATGGCTGTTCTCCAATTAAGCCCACTTCCCTTCAGCCTTGGTGTTACACATCCAACAACCACAGGAATTCTGATTCAGTGTTTCTTCAGAAATGAGTCGTCCTGGGTCACAACTATAAGAAAAATGTGAGGAATGCACATAATTTCATATTCCTTTTGATCACTGCTTCAACTGGACCAGAGCGATGATGCAGATCTCATTATTTCTTGCCTGAACACCTCACCGATCACCTTTGCTGCCTGAGTTCATGAGCTTTGCTGCTATTGGGTTTGGGGTCAAAATCCCCCACACACTATGCCAAGCCTTCCTCCGTGCTCGTGTCCCACATGAGTAACACCAACCTGCAAACACCTGAGCTGGATGAGGCTGTGGTAACCTCACTACATTTGCCACAGCCTCTCTTATTGAAGCATCTGCTGCTGGGTGCAGAGATGGGTCAAGACAGGCCTCGGTCCTGCCATCATCCCAGATGAATTACACCACAATCATGGATTGGCTGCCTGGGCTTGAACAGAGTGTATCCTGTGGGATTCCTTATTTCCTCTTAGTTATGTACCCAAAATGAAATCCTCACTGTATCACATCAGGTGGGCCCTCATCACTTGGGATCCAGCTGCCAGGTAAAGCCACAGTGAAGATTTTTCATGCCCTTCAAAGTGCTGCTCCCTATCCTGAGCACTACCCACATACAGGTGAGCCTCTACCCTGTTCCACAGGAACACTTCCTGTAAGCTATTCAGAGCACACACTGGATGCTGGAGCATGTTACTTGCATGCCTTGTTTGCATCCCGCTCCTCAAGCCAGCGGCTGGCATCTGATGAGCTACCTGTAGCAGGAAGAAACATGCTGCAATAATCAGAGGGCAAATCTGGAGGGCTCTGGTTCACCCATTGGGGGCAGATGCCCACATCCCTCACACGTTAACCATAATACAGGGCCTGTGCATACAAATGCTCTCAAACCAGTGCTGGCAAACTTCTTCCCTGGCTATGGAAGTTCACTTCCTTGGATATCCTGGCACACTGAGGGCAAGCTGGAAGGAGCACCAAGATAATATCCCCCATCAGCAGCGCAAAGAATGAATGAGATTTGGAGGAGAAGCCCAAAGCTCCTCTCCCCAGCTGCCTCTCTGCCTACAAGCTGGCAGGGTGTAAGAGCCCTGTGCACATTTCACACCTTGAAAACCAGGGTACCAAGCAGCTCTGCTGCTTCAGTGCAACTATGGTCAGCTCACAGCACAGTGCCTTGCCCTTCTCCTTCTCCTCCCACCCCAGACCCCATCACCATCAGCCCAAGCAGCTGCAGTGCCACAGCAAGGAGTACCTGGCTGATGAAGTCAGCACCTTTGGGATGGGTCATCCACCCAAGAATGAGGAGTACTGGCTTGAATAGACAGATTTTAGATGGGAAGGAACTCTTCTGGGGTTCCCACTGCTGGGATAGCCAGGTTCCCTTCCTCATCATTGCTGGGTCAATGCACTCAGCTCCAGGCTCTGCTAATGGCTCCTTTTTTCCTCTGTGCTGGAGCCTTCCTTTCTTTTTGCCTCCAGCTGTATCTTTAACATGTGTGGGCAAACCCAGACTCCCGAATGCAATTCAGTTCAAGGCAAAGGTGTCAGGGCATGTTCTGCTCTGACAGTAGGAATGGTTGAATTGCTGGGGAATGGCCAGCCTTGGGCTGCCAGGGCTGAGAGAAGCCTGGTTTCCCAGTTGGTCCATCTTGGAGGCACCAGAGCTAACCCAGGGAGGAGTGGGTTGGCAGATAGAAAGATGGAAAGGGATAAGATCCATTCTGCAAAGGGTTCCTTCCACAAGAGTGCCAAAGGATCTGAGGGGAGAAAAAATGAACTCTGCCCAACTTGGCTTCTCTTCTGCTGCTGCTTTTCAAACAGTCTTTTCTTTCCTTCTATGAGGAAGATCAAAAAAAATCTTTCCCTTTTTTTGCAGACAACAGAAACCACACAGCAGAGCCGTACTTAGCACACTTGTGCACACACACACACACATGTGCGTTCCTGGTTTACCTGCCAAGTTTCCTCTCCTTCTAAGCTGTCCCACACCCTCCCTGGGCTCAGCCCATCCTTGCACAGCCCCTTTGGTCCCAGCCTCTGTTACACCATACTAAAGCTGGGCCCAGACAGCTGTGAATCCTCCCACCAGTTTGATGGAAGGCAGCAGCCAGGCTCCTTAACCCAAGACACAAGCCTGCAGGTTGGCCCTGCAGCCAGTCACAGTCAGTACCCAGGTCTGTGCATCCCTGCCTTGCTTGTTCTGCTCCCTTCCAACCTGATATAAGTTGATTGCCCAGGACTGGTGAAGGCAGCTGTCCCTGGACCACATAGGGCAGCAGCCTCAAACTCTGCAGGGTTGGACACCCAACTCCCATGCCCATTTCTCTGCATGTCTACTCTGAGCCCACACATCTTCCCAGGAAGTGCTACAGGGCATTTGTCTGCTTCTTTCTGCTGGAGTTTCCGGGAGCTAAACAGCCTCCCCCATATCTCCAGGTCTGAATCACCAGGGATGGGCCACAGCCAGAGGCCATCCAGCACAGGTACCCCATCTTAGGAGTGACACCGGTCCTAACCCAGAGCTAAAACAGAGCCTCCACTTCCCACCTTTAATCCACCTCCTCCCACTGGCTTCTACACTCTTCCAGTTTTGCTAATTTCCAGTGCCTCCCTTTGCTCCTGACCCTGCTGAAAAGCCCTTCCAGCACAGACAGGTATTCACTGACCAAGATCTACATCCTTTCTTTTATTTACTTCCCTATCCGCCCACAAGTAGCCAGACTTCAGCCCTCTGAACAATCAACCCCTTGGCATTTTTGGAGACTTGTCCACAGCGATAATCAGCACAGATGCCCTCAGCAGGGTTGAGCCGTTTGTGGAAGGGAGTGCTGATTCCTTGGTGGGAATCCAGTGAATGATCTCATCCCAGAAAAGAAGCTAGAAGTCACCCTCTCCACTGGCAAAGCATCGTGTTCACTGTTGATGACAATTTCTTAGTCATGTATTGTCTACAGATGGTCTGTGGTCTCTTTCTACTTCTCACACATGTTCAGCCTCTCAGAGACACATATTCCTCATTCTCCTACATGCTTCAGACCTTCTTTTTCCCCTCTAACCTCTCTGTATTCATCCAGTCCTTCAGACTTCCAGCCCTTCCTGTCAGACCGGGTCTCATGTTCTGTTATTTTTCCTCCATTCACCACCTCTTGCCACAACCACTCGTTACACACATCTCACCTAGTTCCTTTTGCTCCACTTCTCTATTGCTCAGTCACATTCCTCATCAGGATACACTTCCCCTTCCAGTTCCACCTCCAACACCTTTCTGTCTGCTCCCAGCCACATCCCTGCCCACCTCCACCCCAGCTTTAACAACACTGACTGCCTCAGGTGGCTTTTGAGGCTCCCTTCCATCCTTCTCACATCCAGGCAGGCATAGAGCCACCCCCCCCAAAAAGTTTCTCCTTTCAAAAGAGCTCAGCCTGCCCAAGATCCCAAGATTCCATGGCTGCAAGAGGGGCGAGGTACTGGAGATGGGTGCCTCTCTTGGGTGGGAGGAACTGGGGTCCCTAACAACGGGGATGGAGAGCCCTGGGCACCTCCCACTCTCTCTGGATACTCCAGTGCATTCTCTGACTGCAACGTAGCACCCACTTTGTTTCTCTCCCAATCCTTCACAACACCTTTGTCCACTGCAGATTTCAAATTGCTGAAGGATTTATAAAACCACAGCAAATCACAAGACGTAACACCCAAACAGGGTGTTAATTACCACTGCAAAAGCATTAAACAGCCATCCAAAAAGATGGGGGCGACTGCAGGGCTCTCTGTGGGTATAACTCCCCATTGATGTGTCTGGGTACATATCTCCCTTCCCCCCATGTATTTGTATGCCAGTGCATGAATTCATCTTTGAAGGCTTTACAAGAATGTGTAATCTCCCTCTTTTATGTGTTTCCATATCTTTTCTCATCTTGATTAGCAGGAATATTCACCTTTAGCCATACTGATGCTATGCCATGAAAGGTATTTGTGCACGTCCATGGAGAAGAACACAAACTGGTGTTTACTAACACAAGATACACTTCCACATAGATACACCCTGCATAATGTTCTACTTTAGCACCTTCCACGGACATTTCAATGCATGTAGGTGCTCACACATAAGCACGAGCAAGCTGTGTCTGTGCTGTTACTGTTTCCATGCACCCTACAGCTGGTAAATTTGGACAGAAAGACTTGTGAAATTATAAACTACAAGGTAATATAGAGAGCCCTTTCAGTGCTGCTGGCGGTCAGACAACAGGCTTTCTTTCCCCAGTCCTTAATGATCTCAAGCATTTAGAAGACACAGATAAGTCAGGGATATCAGTGCTCATGAGGATCTGCATACTGCCCTGTTCTTCCAGCATACAAAGAGCAGAAGAATTGCAGACACTGTAGCTTAGAAGCAAACCTCCCAGCTTTGATGCATGTCCTCCTTCTCGGGACAACAGGAGCCCAGCACAGACACCAGGCACTGGCTTCACTCCATGCCCAGCAGGTGACACACTCAGCAGGCAGCTTCTGCACACCTTAAACCCCTTGGGTTGTCTGCATCCACTCCTACTCCCTTTATTTTCTTCCCCCCATTAACACAGCATTCTGCTTTTACAGAGAAGAATTCTGAGTGTCTAACAAGGCTACAAACCATGATTTTCTATTAATTTGGGAAGCCTGCATGTTGCTAAAGCCAGTACTACAGCAAGTTGTGCTGGGGACCGGCTGCTTTAGGCACTGCCATGAGCTCTCTGCATTTCCTCTGCTACCAGACCAGGGAGTATTAAGACAACAATCATATCAATCCAGGCCTGACAGGGATCAGTCAGTGCTGAGCCACATCTGAGCACATCACAGAGCAGATTATCCGTTAGCTCCCAGCAGCAGAGCCCAAGTGCATTGAGTGCAGTTAGCTGCAGCCACTCCAGGTTCCTCATTGCCCCAGGGCTGTAAGCATGAGGTTCTTCAAGCTTAAACTGGGTCAAAGCACAGCCTCAAGCTTTAGCAACAGCAGTTCTGTGCCTGATGTCAACGTAACAGCCACATCTTCCATGCCTTTACACAGCTCCTAGGTAAAAGAACCAGACATGGCTGATGGACAGATGGACCCTCACCTCCACCAGCTGTGCCACTGTGTGGCTGCCAAATGCTCCTTTCACATCTGCCTGTAACAGCAGTGACAAAAAGAGGCTCAGGATGTGTCACCCAGATCCAGAACAAGGCGACATCGAGGATCACCACATTGCCTGTGCTGAAGCATTGCTCAAGCAAGGCTCTGGGCTAAGCAGAGTCACAGCCGAGGCACTGGGACACCTGAATCACCCTTCCCTCATTGTGAAACATCTGTACAATTTGCATAACAGCAAACCATTGCCCAACAGTCATGTTTAGGTTGTTCAGAGTCATCCTACACACATGTACAAACTCCCACATCAGGGTTGGCCACTAAAGAGCAGAAGATGGTTGGCCAAGGAACACGATGCAGTTCATCAATTCCTGCTCTACTGGTGCTTGAAATGAGTAACTCCAATGACTGCCTCCCCGATTCAATACCCAGGATGTCCAAGCTGCCTGCCTGCAGATACACAGCCAATAAAGATGTCATTTAGTTCCTTGCCAAAGATGAGACAGGCTGAGACCCCACTGGTGAAAAATAACCTCATGCTTTGAGGACGCGTGGTACTGATTTGTCATTTTATCTTCCTTTCCAGCTCAGCATGCCACCAAAATACTGATTTTGCATTACAGGTAACTAATAACAAAGGAAACACAGCTGATGGGAGATGCTCCTCTGGAACCAAAGAAAACCCCTCTGAGAGCAGAACACTTTCAGGCATCAGCTCTGCCACCCAAACCATGGGCAACCCCCAGCAGCCCGTGGGCATGCCCTTAGGTTAAAGTCCTGCAATGAGGATGCCTGACACCCAGAAGCCTCTTCAGCATCTCAATAGCAGCTCTCTGCTCTCAGCCAGCCTGGGGCAGGGACTGCACAGCACATCTACATCAGAGGATGCTGAACAAGAAGGCAGGTTATGCCAGTGCACAGGTGACACACAACCCTCTAAACCCACAGCCATATGTTTTGGACCCAATGCTGCCTCTGTGCCCTCCGCAAAGTGTTTTCTGCCACAGGTCTGCTGTCAGCTGCATACCCCCACTCCAGCACACCAAGAGGAGTGATGCAAGCTTTTCAGTGGGACTTTTTTTTTTTTTTCCAGGCAAGTCTTTAGACGTCTGGGAAACAAAACCCAATGAGAGCTTCACTCTGGGTGGCACCCACAGGAGATAATTGCTACTAGATAATTGCCTGGGGCTAAGGAGAAGTGCCTGCATCAGCACCATGCAGCAACTCCTCAGGTACCCCTGCTGCACTGCACCCACCTCCCCCCTCATCCTCCTCCAATAGGCACTGAGCAAAAGCCAGCTGCATCATGCAGCCACCACAAAGCATTCAGCCCACCTGCATGGGGGAGCAAGCTGTGTGCCACCTCCATCCTCTCTGAGCTGCAGACCCCACAGCCACCCTGCAGGTTGCAGTGCCCCACTGGGCTGCAGGGCTGAACCAGACCAAGGAATTTCATCTGATCTATTCCCTACATTTCTGTGGGCCTGCTCTGGGATAAATCATAAACAAAATCATCTCAGACAATTTTGTGGCTGTGTTAATAGACAGCATTCTACAGGCAGCTCCCTGCCCACAGCTACAGTGTCACAGCAGTCACTGAGTGTTCAGGGGGTTGGAAGCAGGGATTTTATCAGGATGTTTGGTTGCAGAACACAGAAGCTGTGGGTGCCCTGACTTACTATAGAGATGTGCACCTGAGATCCATCCCTTGTAGCTATTGATGGCATGTAGCTGTGCCACCTCAGAGCCCATCCTGCTGCACCTCAACATGGATGCACGTGTATGGCAGCAGTGCCAACATGAGGGTGCATGAGGGACAGTGACACAGTATGGGGGAAGGTTGTGAGCCCTCTTCCCCACTCTAGAAAGCAACAGCCCTCTACCTGGTACCCAACAAAGGATCTCATCTGAGCATTTGCTCATTGGACTCATCCATTCGCTCAGCTTTCTATGTAGCCCGAAGAATCCCCACCCTCAGCTTCCAGCTCCCTTCTGCAGGATCCTTCCCACCTGATAGTGGCCCCAATGGTACTGCTGGGACAGGTCAAACAGCGAGACTCACCAAGTAGGTGTCCTTAAGGCCTGCTATCAGTGCCACAACACATCTCCTCTGGCAATTCTTCAATTAGACCCCTTAAGCCATTCTCTGTAAGCGCCAGCTTACAGAAAATTGAAACCACAGCAAATTAAATCAGCTGAAAGAAAACACAATGGAGGCTCAGTCAAAATGCCACCCACAGCTGCTGGAGGTGGCAGCTGAGCTGCACAGCATCAACTCAGCTTCCCCCCATGGAAAGCCCCCTGCCTCCAGCTCCAGCCACCAGCTGTGGGAACACGCATGGAGCTCAGCATGACAAAGCAGACATCCTCTGCACGCTGGTGGCCTTGTCCCAGCCTGCCCAAAGCACCTCCAAAACACCGGTCTGCCAACAATGCCACGTCTTCACTTAACTCTATCCTCCTCCACACCCCAAACTCAAGCACTGCATTGCAAGGCTGCCCCCAAACCCAAAGTCTAGAGGAAGGTTTCTGCACCAGTGCATTCCCAGTCAAACTCCCCCTCTCCCCCATTCCCTTCCTGCTGGCAGCAGGCAGGGCCAGCCGCTCCTGGGTGATTCACCCCCCAGCAGGTAGAATTGCTCTCCTGGGTACACACAGCTGGGCATAGCAAGGAGACTCAGGGCCCGTGAGCTGAGCTGAATCACTGCACCCCAAATGAGCTCTGGCATGCAGGGACATGGCTCCTGCGGAGGTCGCAGCAAGGTGAGTGTTGCAACAGCACAACGTGTGACTCACCTGCAGAGAAAAATGCAGTTTGGGGTATGAATTGGTAAGGCAAGGAGAAGAACAACCCGCTGGGGCACAAACCAGGGGTGCAAGTCACGGAAACACCTAGGGCTGGCTCAGGGTGAAAAGGAGAGCAAATGTGAAGAGCAGCAGGGTGACAGCTGAACTCCAGAACCTCATTATGCTGACAGTTCTGCTGCATCCCAGTTGTGCTCAGACAGACCTCCATTCAGACAGAGCACTGGATGCTTTTTCTTCTCTTTCAGGACACACTCTGCTCACATAAACCCCCTGTGCAAACAAGGATGGTCACCCACATTTGGGTTAAACAATGCTGGGGCAGGTCCTGCAGAGCTGTGCTGCAAACCCAGGCTCTGGCAAGGTGCTCCCACACCAGTCAAAGCTACAGCAACCCAACCAACATCACCTTCTCCTCTCTTCCCCAGTCCCTGGGGCAGGACCCGCACCCATACCCTGGCAGGAAATCAATGTCCCCAGTGCTTGCATACCTCCACAGGCACTACTTTGGGTAACACCAGTTGCATGCATTGCACCTACCCTACAGGATAACAGAGTTTTTCCCACACCCCATTTTTTTTCTCGCTTGTCCCTGAAGGCAAGCCAACCTCAGACAACATTTCCATTGAATGTTGCAATAAGACACAGGCTCCCTGAAATCAGCTGTCCCAACAGCTTTGCCAGGGGCTGCAGGAAAAGTGGGCAGAGTAGGTAAGGTAGGAGCAATTGGGGAAGCCTTGCTAGGACACACATGGCCCCTCGTCTGGGGCACAGCCTGGCACCCACTGTCTGCAGGAAGCAGGAAGCTCGAGATGACAAGAGCCATGGTGGGAAGCTGGCAGGGCATCCTGCATTCTCCAAGCCAGCTGGATTTCTTCCCAGGGACAGCAGGGGAAAGGGAAAAGGGTGCCCATGAATCCCTCACACCCAGCTAAGCAGCAGGGGCTCCCCTGTCTCCCTCTAGCGACTGCAGCCTTCAAAGCCTCCTCCTGCTTTCAGGCTAACTGCACCATTAACTCGATGGATTCGTAAAGCCCTAAGTATTATACTGTTGATGTTGCATTCCTGGAGGCTTCTCAGAGCACAGGGATGTGCTTTGGGGTGACAGCAGCGCATCAGAGCCCTGTTGGACAAGATGCTGTACAAAACGTAGAACAAAAAGAAACAACGTGTATAAATCAACTGGGTGCATCTCCACTGGGAATTTCTAAAAGAAAAAAATAACCAACAAAACAAAAGTCATCAGCCTTTGGGATGCAAAGCAGTCAGGCCTGGAGAGCAACTAAGCATCATTATTAAATAAATTAATTAGCCCAGCAGAGCCCGCCAGGTACTGAACACTTTCCACTTCCAAGCAGGTAAATAAGTCCGTGGGAACAGAGGCAGCTCCCCGCTCACCAGGCAGCACAAGCTGCATTTGAATGGAAATGCAATTCCTGCAGCCTCACAGGCTGAGCATTACCTCCGCCAGCACCGCGCATCACCCGCTGCAGCTGCAGGCAGCTTTGATCCCTTCCCCAGCCCTATCTCAGCGCCTTTAAACCCAACTTTCATCACCCTGGGGTCTGGCAGGAGCTGGCTAAGTGAACTCTCTCCTCCTGCCCAAATTGCAGCCAACAGACGACACTGGCAGGCACAAGCAGGCGGTGCGCACAGAGCACTGCGCTCCTGCTGCTGCCTTGGGTGTGAGTTTGGCTCCCAGCCCTGATTTGGAGGAGGTGGCCCAGGGCCAGGTTGTGGGGCAGAGCTTGGAGAGGAGGCGAAGGCAATAGAAAACAGGAGCAGGCGTGCAGCTGTGGGGGAATGGAGGGGGTAAGAGGGGCCCTGCCTTCCCCATCATCCTGCAGGGCAAGTTATCTGCAATGGCACTTCCTAGTTCTCTCCCTCCAGACGCTGTGCAGCAGAAGTGCCCAAGAACTGAAAGGCTTTAGGTAATTCAAGGGGACTTCCAAAAAGAACACCAAAAACACCAGCATGGCTTCAGTTTCCAGTCTCAAAGCAAGCATTCACCAAAGAAGCTAAAAGAGCTCTGCCATAAGAGGAAGTTCACAATTACAGCACAAGTCATTACTGGCAAGCAAAATTCCCTGGCATGCTGCAAATAAAATCCAAATTCCCCAGGCTGGGGTACAAGACAGCCCACAGCATTCATTCCAGGACCCATTTGAAAGAGATGAAATGAGACAATATTTATGATGGCGGAGACAGATAAAAGTTGGTAGGGGAAAATCTCCAGGGGGGGCGTTTCAAACAATGAACATTACACCCAAAGCTGCAAGAGCTTCACTTGCAAATAGAAGTCCCCAGTGAGCACGCACTGCTGACAACTCCCAGAATTAAATCCCTGTATAATACCCCTGTAATGTGAGCAGCAGCTCCAAGAAGTAGTCACATTGTCTCTTCCTACACCCATCCAAACATCATCCTCCCAGTCTTCTCTAAGGCAACCAACAGCCACAGGTGTTCCACCACAGGTCATCCACCACAACAGACACATCTTCATGTTGTTAAGATGCTGACTGACAGCAAAGGGAAAAATGAGGCTCTACAGGAGCAGGACATGCTCAGGTCTCATTGTAGACCAAACTATGGCCTCGGGACAACCATGTTTGTTCAGGGCTTATCTGCACACAGTCACTGCTGGAGGAAACTGGTTGCAACAGCTCTCTCCAGCCCACCCTGATTTGGGAAGGCAATACACTCCACGCAGTCAATACACTCTATGCAGTATGGGATAACCTCACTGAGGACTATCACACTGCCCTGACCTCAAACACAGCTTCACCACCCATGACCAAGCCCTAGCACTGAGCCACAACTGGCAGCTCAGAAACACAGAACAGGGTTGGAAGGGACCCATCAGGATCACTGAACCCAGCTGCAGAAGCCAGTCTCCATTTAGCCAATAAATAAACATCTCCACTGAGATGGACTTACCCTTGTGCTTCTCCTTCCTCTGCTCCAAAGCCGTTCCAGCCATAGCCTGGGTCAAACCAGAGAGAAAGGCAGGCTACCCTCTATTAGCCCTTATAACCTTCTAGCCACTGAGCAGCCAGGGTCCACTCCCCTCCCATTTATCAGGTGCTAAATGCCCTCACCTGCACCAGCCACCAGCACTGCTTCCTGTAACCCTTTCTCAACCAGTACATCATTATCATGAGGTACATCAACCTTACTTCCAAACTCTGGAAACCCAAATTAAAAAAGGGACAGGGAGATAAACCAGCTTCCCGGGTTCATTATCATAGCTCAATTTATATCAAGACAGAGTCCATTTTGAATAAAATAAATACAAATAAATCAACGTTGTTTCCTATTGCAGCATGGGGAGGGGAGGGCAGGAGATGAGATGGGAAGGGCAGGGAAGGGAAGGGAAGGGAAGGGAAGGGAAGGGAAGGGAAGGGAAGGGAAGGGAAGGGAAGGGAAGGGAAGGGAAGGATTTGTGCTGAGCAGGGTGCTGTCTGTGGCCATGCTCCTCACACCCACTGCTCCCAGTAGTGCAGGCTCTGGGGCACTACTGGGAACAGCATCAGGAACGCCAGGCGGGGGAGTCACGTTTGAATCTGTGCGACATCCAAAACACACACAGATGGTTTGGATGCCAAACCACCCGTCACACTTCGCTTTTTTTCCTTTAGCCTTCACTGTAATCCTTTAATGAATTAAGTGTAGCAATTAAAGAAGGTGTTTTTTCTTTTCTTTTTTTTTTCTTTTTTTTTCTTTTTCTTTTTTTTTTTTTTTTTTAATGTGTACGTGCCTTAAAATGGAGATGGTTATTTTGGCTGTTCAGGGCACTTAATATGATAATAAATGCAGAGCCCCTCAGCTTTAGGGATCCTCCGCACCTCTCACCCAGCCCTTTTTCTATTTATCTATCTGGCAGATTGCCTCTCGTATTTATCCTAACGAAAGTTGCCCCTTCTTTTTGCTCTACCTAAAACTTCACAAAACAGGGGGAGGAGGTGGGGGTGGAGGCTCAAAGCTGCTTCAGAGCAAAAGCCCCAAACAGCAACAGCAACGGTACAGAGCCCTGTCATTGCAGGAAATGGAGAAGCTCCATTTCTAGGCAAATTTGGAGCGTCACACTCCTTCTCCATCCCTCTGCTTCCCCTCAGCCACATAATCCCCGTTTGGCTTTATAAACGTAGATGA
Organism: Coturnix japonica; assembly: GCF_054131305.1. Classification (NCBI taxonomy): domain Eukaryota; kingdom Metazoa; phylum Chordata; class Aves; order Galliformes; family Phasianidae; genus Coturnix; species Coturnix japonica. Next base: position 4,091,399 of record NC_140680.1, on the reverse strand, counting down.
ACATCTGCATGCCTCAGTTTCCCCTCCTATGTAAAGGAGGTTAACCAGTCCTGCTGCATCCTTCAGAGGATGCAGGCACTGGGAGATGCCAAACATCTGGGAGAAGCTGCAGGCCTAGAGGTGTTCCCTAGAGGTTGAAAGTTTCACCCATACCCCTATGGGCTGGTGGAACATCCAAATGCAATTCCTTTCACTATAAGGTCTTCAGCAAACGTTCTCTGACTCATGGAGTTGGCCCAACAGATTTTCTGCCTCCACAGGAACTGGACCGTCCTGTTTGTGGGCACAACAGCCTCCCTTAGCTGTGTGCTGAGGGCAAAGAAAAACTGTTCCCACCACAAAACACTCCCTGCCAGAAGTGGGCATGCCCTCCCCCACATCTGGACAGCAGTCAGCCATTTTGATTGCCTCTCCATTGTTGCTTTGCCCCAGAGCAGGGCAAGCCTTGGAGATGATGTTCTCCACTCACTCCTGCAGAGCAGTTTACCAACTTTTTGCCCGTGGGACCACAATTTTGTAAACTCAGATGGAAGGTAATGACGCCCACAGTGAAACAGCTTCATTGCTGGGAGAGAAACATCTCCCCTCTCCTTTGATAAACCTATGAGAAATTGGTGGGAGTTTGGATAGTAGGTTTGTTCACTGGTACCAATTCATGGAGATTTGGGCTACTGGTACCATGCCCATGGGTGGCCGTCACCCTTTACAACACGGCCGAGTCCCTACTTTCATCTGTAGCAACACAAGTCATAGTGCGTAGGTTGCAAAGCCTACAGTGATAGTGGCCAAAAATAACAGTCAATAAAGCCAGTGACCTTTGCTTGATTGTCCAGTTCAGCCACAACAAACACTTTTCCCCTCAGGCTGCTGCACAAGATCCTTCAGAAACGAGGGAAATTGCTCCCACAGCGTCCCTGGGAAATCTCAGGGACACACCATCCATCAATACCAGCAAAATATTTTGCAGTGTGAGACAATAGCAACATCTCCTGCTACACTGGTACAAGCCCAGACACTGTGCTCTGGCTTCCTGTAAACAAGAGCTGTTTAGCTCTAAATTCTTCTTCTGGCTCGGGCTCCCCTGGTTTAGTGAGGATGGTATCAAGATAATCATCACACAGATCATATTCCTGGTACGAGGCTCCGTTGCACAATGGAACCTCTTCATGATGTCCTTGGAGCAAGGTTTGCTTTCTGCAGGTGTGATTGGGCATCAGGTCTCAGCACCAAGCTGAAGGAGAAGCGGGACGCAGTGTGGATTGAAATTAGAGCAGGGAAGTCTGGGGCCGAGATGTTTCTAATGTTTCTAATGAAGACAAACAGATATGCCATGGGAGAAGAAGTTCTAGACAATGGGCTGCAGTAGAACAGGCTTTTCCCAAAGCTAGATGAAGCCAGAGAGAAATGGTGTTTCCAAAATCAAAGGGTTGGTGGTCCTATATTTTGATGTCCAGACCAAAACAAACAAAACCTATTCCACTGAATGATAACTGAACTCTGAAAGAGTTTTCTGGTTGAGTAATGGGAACCTCAGGGTGAAACGAGAATGGGCAGTGCCTGCTCTGCCCATCCTTGTCCCCCAGTGCCTGTGCAATCCCTGACATACAACCCAATGCACTGGACTGAGGTTGAACACCCAGCCTAAGTTGCTTGTTTAGGGTCAGCAAGGAGAGAGAGGCATCTACTTGAACAGCCCATTCCCCCTGAATGGACACCTCAACTCATAGACTTGTAGTTTAACCCCTTGTCACTTCTTTACCCTCCAGATAATTTCAGATCTCTGTCCTCTTTCCCCACTACCCCCTAAAGACCCAACCATTTCCAATGTTCTCCTCTCCCTTCTCTTTCACTGCTATCCCCACCAAGTTCTTTCTTATTCACAGACCCCAAACTGAAGCTTGGTTTCTCAGCTAGGATGACAAAATTCCCTACAGGGCTTTGAGAAAAGACTTGGGCATCCCTGTCTTGTCTGGAAACCACCATGACTTGAAGGGCATGGTAGGGAGAAGGGTCTCCAGGGTGGGAGCTTCACAAGGACTTCAGGAAGACAACAGCATGAACAAATGATGCCCTGTGAAGAACATCCCCTTAACAACTGGTTAGGGATGTGTGATTCTGGAGGCACTGGTTGTGTAGGCACCCTGGGAACATAAAGCCTGTGATACCATTTCAGGAACCAAACTCTTTTGGTCCAGTGGCTGATCTGTTGGAGGTCCTTTCCCCATGCCTTGCAGGGCCATGGCGGACTGACGGCCTCCCTGCAGGGACCACAGGCACACACCGTGCCGGATTCAGTCACTGCCACCGCGCCAACGATGAGATCAGCCATCCGGCACATGGTGCAGGACGATTGGCTCGGGATGAGCTAATGCTGCTCTGTGCAGACGGATGGAGTGGGAGGAGGGAGGCACAATGATCACTAGCTCATCCCATGATGAGAGCTATGATCTGGCCCATGCCACTCCGGGAAGACAGTGAATGGATATGGGGTTTCATTGGGCCCATACGATGAAAGTAGGACTGCTACACACTCTGGTGCTCCCTGCCAGAAGGTCTTCACCGCTTTCTCCTGGGGTCTTGCACAGCATCTCACCCCATCCCATCAGGGTCCCATCTGTTTATAGAGTGATGACATCCCCTCCACGGGCTGGCATCCCAGCCTTCTGTTGTGCTGAGCTCCTGACTTTGTCGTGGTGCCAGATGGCTTCGGAGGTAGATGACTTCATCCCTTTTAAAGGGGCAATGGATCTGTCAGCAGCACCTGTAGGAATCAGTGCGTATCGTCCTTGATGGTGAAGCCAGCAATGGGAACACAGCACAGCAGTGGCTACTACCCCACAGAAGGCTTGAAGAGACCTGAACTCCAGCCCAAGATCAACACCAACCTAATGACCCTCAACCTCCACAATCTGTTGGGTTTGTACTGTCCCACATGATGGCTCTGTGAAGTCCTACAGAGAACATGGGACTGACAATAGCATGAGCACTGTGGCAATGCACTGCTGTGCATGTAAGGGCAGAGATTGACCAGCATTCAGCCTCAAAAATCAATAATCATCCTATGCTGTATGCTTATGAGACCAGGTTGATCAACACTGTTCATATTTGCATTGCACAAACTTCTATCCCCAAAACAACATATGATGACTGCAACCAGTCATCCTCTCAGACCTCATGTCAGCATAACCTGGAGATGCTCTAAGAAAATTACACCTAAAATCTGTATCAGCTAAAAAAAGCATACCTTCAGAGTGAGAACCAGGTTTGTGGCACAGAGCCTCCGGGTACCATTCAGAGGAGCAGCTGCTCCACAAAGCATCCACACCATGCCCAATAAAGGCTTCACTAAGAATGCCTGGAGAGCTTGATGCTGGGACCCAGAGACGCCCAACTAAGCAAAACCAGGCCAAGAGTAAAGTGAGTTTTAATCAACTCCTGCTCTTTAGCTGACTTACAGTCAGGAAAGTGGACATCTCTGTCCTTTAAATCTTCCCAATAAGAAACCTCTGGGTCTGCAGCTGCAAGGGATCCATCCTGGCACCTGGGAGCAGTTTCCTGAGGGTTATGGTCGGTGCTGGTCAGTGAGGTTTCAGCGCACACACAAACACAGGCAGCCGATTCCTGCACAGCTCTGGATCCTCCCCACCCACAAGCTCCCGCTTGTTGGGGAAAAGGTTGCTGTTGTTCCAGGAAGATAATCGCCCCTTCCCTTGCAAGTCCATGCATGCTTCCTTGCAAACATACCCACAGAGCATTTCAGTGCAGCAGATACCGAAGCTTAAAGGCCAGACCTGTAGACTGGATCTCCTTCTGGAAAGGGGAAACAAAAGGTGTTTGTCCCTGCAGGAAACAGCTCACCTCAGGCCCTCCAATCAAACATAGTGAGAGGATATTTGGTGTAGATTTAGAGGTGACCTGAACAAATCCCTGTGGAAGAGCAGCGGGAGCTGGGTCTGGCTAGAAAGAACCTTGCATGATAAAGGGATTTCACCCTCAACTCTGTTCCTGAGGGCATGAGGGCCTGGAGAAGCACTGCAGTGCCACATCTCAATGGCACTGTCCTGACCCCCAGGTTGTCCACGGAGGCCACACAGAGGACAGCACACATTTAGGAGGTGGCATGTCTAATCTCTTGGGCACCCAGTAGGCATAACCATTGGCAGCAAGGACCCCGTAAGTGTTTCTTGTTGGTCCAAAGAGGCTTGTGGTGATTTCCCTTACCCAGCCCTAACATGCCACTTATCTGCACAACGCCGTGCGTGCATCTAACCTGCAGCAGAACGTCTTGGTGCTATCAGCTGAAGATCTTGGGAGGAACCAGGAAACAAAATCTCGTGCTGTGTTTATAAGGAGAGGAGCACCTCAGCAGTGAGGTGGCAGAGCCCAGACATTCCCCATGCCCATGGCACCCACCAGGATGAGCTCCCAGCTGAGACCCATGGCAGGGTGAGATGTTGACGCCACTTCTAGGGCTTTTGTTGGCTTGTTTGATTGCAAAGCCAGGCAAGATACACAGCTCCATCTTTCTGCCTTCTTTTCTTATGGCACAAGTCCTTCTTCAGGTCAGGATTTGAGTTCCCAAATAGCCATCTATTATTTTCTTTCCAACTACACTTGAGATCGTATCTTTTGATGTTTCTCCGCTCTGTAACCAGGGAGCACTTCTCTGAGGAGGGGAACCAATTTCCCTGCATCCCTCTGCAGCAAACAAGGCTGTTAACAGGCTCTGCCCCTGCTGTGGAAAGGAAAACCCAGTGCTCCCAGACTGCTGGCCATGAGGTGGAGCTGTCAGTGGCTTTTGCCTTCAGTGGGCATTTGTGGGTATTTTGTAAGGGGCCCATCTCAAAGATACCCTAAGCTTCTTCCCAACCACTCTTCAGGTTCTGCCTGATAGTTGGCCCTTCTGTAAGCACCAGCATCCTCAGTCAACCTTACTGCAGTGAAGAAAAGGGCATGAGAGACGGCTTCTATCACCAGCTGTAAAAGCAAAGAGTGCAAAAAGGAGATCTGTCTTGTGGGTGGCACAATAACCTCCCGCCTCAATAAAAAACATCACTGCACCCTTGCTAGCTGATAGCTCCCAGCTTGCTTCATGAGATGAGACCAAGGCCCCCAGCTCTGATGTCTGTGGAGTGACCTGTGGCCCAAGATGCAGGAGAAGGAAGTGGTGCACAACCCTTGCAGCAATCAGCTGATGCCCTGAAGCCGGAGGTTTGCTCACTTTTACCTTGGTGTGTCTAAATATAATACACACATTGTTCTGAGCTCTGTCTCAGCCCCATTGGAATCTACCCACCAATACCTGATTTTCTTGCCTTCCATGGCTGCAAGATGTAGCCACGTGGAGGAACTTTTCCTTTCACTCTTCTGAAATGTACCACCCACCATTGGGTTCCCATTGTCACAAAGAGCTGACTGGCACATCTGCTATCACTTTCATAATCATCAAAGCTTCTTCATGTTTCCTGCAAGTCATCTGACTACACCAGCTGGAAAAATGGAGAAGCTGAATGTGTAAAACCAGCAGAATTCATGTGTCTTCTCATTCAACCCAAACTGTTTCTGGAAGGGCACCATCAGCCTGAAACACAAATCATTTTCCAGGTGGAGTTAAGATGTGTTAAGGAGAGAACCCAGGATGAGCTTGTAGCATAGGATGAGGAGCAAGAAGCTGACAGATCAGTTCCCAACCAAGGCAATCCCTATCTACAATTTGAGGAGGTATTTCCTCTCTGATACTTGGTCCAAACTATCTGCTATATTGAAGACTGAAAAATGTTAGTGACCTCAAAAGCTGCATTTTCTGCAATTTAAGCAGATTTTTCTGACTCACCTTCACTGCCAACCCCAAATATCCAAAATGATGGGTCCACCCTTCCTGTATTTTAAGATTTGGACCATTAAATCATATGGATTTTCCTATGCTTTTGTGTCCCGTGACTTAATCCACCAATGTCTAGGTTGAGACAAGTCCCAGCCAAAGACGTGTGTGGCCGGAGGATTCGTGACCTGCTGGCTGGGGACGTCTTTTCAAAATCCATTGCAATCTAAAGAGGATAAATCTGTATTTTCTGAGGGTTGATGGGATTGAAAGGAAGAAAGGGACAAAGAGGTCTGAAGCTAGCCATGCTCCAGTTAACATGCCAGCAAACTGGGCTGGGATGCAACAGCCCCATCTCTGCTTCTGCTCTCCCTTCTCCTTGCTGCCTCTCTCTCTCTCTGCCTCCTGCTGTTTCAGGACAAGGACCACCTTTCCATCCCTGTTGAGCACCCGGGGGCTTTTTGGCAGCACCTGGGCTTTCTGGGGGCTCCCCCAACGCAAACAACAACAACATTCAAAGTGCCTCTCCGCACGCAGCTGCTCCGAGGATGGGTTCAGGTTTCCCCCACCCTCTTCTCCCCATCCCTCCTCGCAACACCCACCTGGCAGCTAGTTAAAAACACTCTTTGGGTTTTTCAGGTGTGTTGGAGGGAGTTACCTGACATATTTCCCCCCACCTCCCCCTCTTCGTGCTGAGGTTCTTGATTTCACGGCGATGGGATAAGCTAAGAGTAGAAAGCTCTGCAATTATTTGGCTCTAAGGTTTGGGTGCTTGCCCAGCTCTGACACACACACACACACACACACAAGTTCACTCCACAGCAAGGGCGCGAGCGATGCCTCTCCTCTCCCTCCTCCTCCAGCCCGTCACAGAAGGGCTGGCTCTCCAGCCAGGCAGTTCCACCTCCTCCAACTTTCTCTCTCGCTGCTCCCAACCTGCGCTGCTGGAGTTTCAATCAGAAAAATCCCTTCTTGCAGGAATTTCTCCCAGCCCTCTCCTCTGCTCTGTGAGCGCCATGGACACCCGGCAGCCAGCGGGGTGCTGCTGCGGGAGGGGGATTTCGGCAGCAAGGGCAGAGAGGCTGTAAACTTCAGGAGAGATCTCTCCTGTTGCAACAGGTAAGGCACGCCGGTGTGGGAAGTCGAAATGACTCAGGGATGGAGGAGGGCATGGAGGATGGAGAGATTTAGCCGTGAAACTGCTTTTGCACGTGAGTAACTTTGACTTTAAATTGCTCCATCCTGAGAATCAGGCTTTGGGATGGATAAGGATTGCTTTTCATCCAGCAGCTGTAGCATGGGGGGTTACGGGCAGAGCCACGAAATCTTAAGGTGTGTTTGCTCGAGTTTGCACCTGGGCTTATGTGGGAGACATGAGCACACTGCGGGCAGGTGGGCTGTGAGCACAGAGAGTAAAAACCTCATCACCAAGCAGAGGGTGAAGGAGAGCTGAGCACAGAAGTGCTCAGGTGTGTGCATGGGGCAGGGCTCCTGCGGGAGCACAGGGATGAGCTCTGCAGAAGCGTGATGGCGCCCGGCTGTGGGCACGGCTCTCGGCTGCACACAGCCTCACCTGCTGGGGAGCTCCTCCTGCCCTGTGCTCCCCTCTGAGCCAGCTCACACCAGGAGGATCCTGGAGGATCCCTGGGGGCAAGCACAGTGTTGGTGTTCCCCTGGTCAGCCCTGGTACCCCACAACAAGCTGCAGAGCCTGGGAGGTGAAATGAGAGTCTCATGCACCCCAAACTCTACCCCAGCCTCACCTGGGAGTGTGCATGCTGGTATGGGCATTTTGCATCATGAAAACTTTTTGTGCCATTAGCGATGGCAAACCGAGTTGAACCCACTGCAAACCCAATCCCAGCTCCAGGCATGCAGGAATTATGACCAGTATGCAGTGTTGAGAAAAGAGGTGAAAAGGAAAGGAGAGCTGGGAGTTGGGGGCAAACCAGGCTCTTCCAAAGGGCACTTATTGGGGAATCACCCCCCTGCAAGAGTTAGAGGTAGACTCAGTGGAGCGCAGCGCTGCGGAGGGGCAAAGATCAGTGGCTGTGATATAACTCCAGATAAAAATCTCTTTAAAAAGTTGGAGCCAACCACAAAGTGTTCAGGGGGCAGCAGGTCCACAGGGCTCCAGGAGTGCCCAGGTCAGCATGCATTGGATGGAGCCCGGTGCCCCTCCATCCATGCCCATGGGACACAGCAAGATCTGCTGCAGCACCACGGAGCGGGGAGGTTATCGGAGCCTTCGGGCGGAAAGCAAACAGGCTGTGGGGCTGCTGGGGAAGGCTGGGCTGTCGCGGTATTCAGGGAGGCAAAAAAACACCGGGCTTTGTACGGTGTGCCCTTATCTCTTCCTAATGTGCAGCGCACCTCTCCTTATCTGGGTCAGTTCAGGGACATCCGCCTGTCTGATAAGTGCTGGGGTTCCTCGGCTTCTATAACCCAGCCCCAGGCTCAGCCCCTGCCCCGAACACCACAGGCATGAGCGAGAATTGCCCTCCTTGAGCCCTTTCCCCACTCCAGCCCTACTCTGTGAGCGCGTTTCAAACCTGAACACTTGCAGGAACCAGCGTGTCTCCTGGCCCTCCAAACAAACATCGTTCTTAGCAAAGGGAGAGTTCAAAGGAAGCATAACACCTGGAATCAAACATCTGTTAGAAACTAATGCGCTTTGCATCCTACGCTCCTGCCAACTGCTTCCAGGCAAGTGCTGGAGGATCGTTCCAGCCACCTCCATACTGCAGAAATGGCATTCCCTGCTCAGTGCACCTCCCTTTGCAGCTCAGCCCAGAGCAGTGGGCTCACTTCTGTATCATGCACAAGCATAAGAGGATTAAATACCCTCTGCAATTTTTTTTCCACTGGGTTGGCAACACCGGAGCTCCGTTGTCTATTAGTGAGGTGATCTGCTGAGCAAGTGATTTTTTTCCCTCAACCACAGTTTTTCCTTGGCAATGGGGCAGGTACTGGTTTATGAGCAAAGAGTCTTCGTTTCCTAATTCTTGGAAGAGGAGCTCCAGGGAGGGGCAGGCTGCAAGGGATGCTAGGATGGGTTGTAGCTCAGAAGTGAACAAGGATTGAAACAAACCAAGCAATGTAGATTCTTCTTCCATATAGAGGGCATAAATAAATCTGGGAATGTTTGCCACAGGTATTGCAGGGGCCAAAAGTATAGCTGGCTTCAGATGAGATTTTGATCCATTTGGGGGTGATAGAATCATAGATGGGTTGGGTTAGAAGGTACCTCAAAGACTATCAGTTCCAAGCCCTCTGCTGTGAATTGGCTACCCCCCATCAGCTCAGGCCCATCCAACCTGGCCTTGGGGCAACACCTCCAGGGATGGGGCAATGCCTCCAGAGATGGGTGGTTTCAGTGGATTCTGTTCAACACAAGAGCCTGAGAACAACAGCTGCTCCAGTGGTGCTCTTACACTGGCACTACAGAGCAGAAAGATCATGTTGCACATGCTTTGTATCTCAGGCTCCTCCACTACATCATCAGAACTGGTGTTGTTTTGGGGGAGAAATAAGAGAGAGATGGCCAAGCTGTTTGGCCATTGCTGTGTTACAGGGCTATTTCAGACCTTGAGTTGATGCTGTGACTCAGGCAGCCCACAGAATGTTGGTGTGCTATGAATAGGTGCTTGGGATGGCTCAGGCTACCCAGGACCTGCGCTGTGCAGGTGGCACCGGGTGCCAGTGTCACAGTCCCATTGTGTCAGTGCAGGGCTCTGCAAAGGTTCTGCGATGCTGAGATCTTTCAGATGTGTGTTTCTGACACACAGTCAGTGAGAGCTGACACGGACATGCTGTGACAATGAGAGCAGCCTGGGCAAACATGCCTGACTAGGGGTTAATCTTTCCTCTGCTGAGATCCCAAGCTCCCTGGTACAGGGGCAGACTTTGAATGGGTTTTATTGGCTTGAGAGGATGTCGTTGCACTCAGTATGTGTCTGCTGCAGGGAAATCCTGTGGCACAGCCATCAGCATTATTTTACAAGCAAAGATTGTGTCCTGATCGTCTCATTCATTCTGTCCTCTGTGTCCTTATACTGCCTCTGAATGCATGAGAAAGAAGGAGCAAAGCAAGACAGACAGATGGCAGCGGAGCTCAGGATGCTGCAGGCAGAGCTGAATGCTGCTCCCTCTGCTCTCCTCCAGGCACCAGAAGGGAAGAAGCAGCAGGGCGCTGGGGAGGGGAAGGAGCAAATCTCTGTATCAGAGCAGGGTTGGTCTGTGAGTGCATGAGAATTGCCCAAGAGGAGAGAAGGAGGAGTGGTGGCCATGGCTGTGCTGCAGGGCAGAGCGGAGCAGCCCCACTGAGTACTGGGCTCCTGACCTGAACCATGTGGACACATGGTCCTCACCCAGTTCTTGGTGCCAAGATGCTCTGATTCCTTCCCAACATATTTCATTGACCATAGCAGAATGGGGAAGAATGGAAAGGGCATCAGAGGACTGCTGGCATTCAGGTGATGCAGCCTGGCAAGCTGTGTGAGGTGTCTCAGGGTCAAATAGCTCAGGGCTGTACCTCTCAAACACAGGCTGAAGTAGGAGCTGAGCCCAACCCAGACCCGTATCTCCCATGGGTCAGCTGGGAGCTGTGTGCTGGGATCCTAGAAAGGATCTCACAGGCTTTGCAGCACCTAAATAAACAGCTGTTTTGTGAGCAGCAGAATTCATGCAGCTTGGTTGCCTGGGGCACTCACTCTTGTGTGGATTCTCTGATGTCTAATAATGGGGTTGGGCTCATATTAGAGCCTTTTCTTCCAGCTGGGAGTCCTAATTTGGATTTCTCTCCTCTCTCCTTCTGATTTTCACAAGCTTGTGCAAAGCCACCTCCTTTCAAATCTTTACCTATCTGTTAACTTTGGCTGAAGCTGGCCAGTGGATCTAGAAAGTGGTATGGAGAACTGACAGTGTGGTCTCCCGTGGCTGCTTACCTCAGCACTCTGAAGGCAAGGGAATGATTATCAGAGCAAGATGATTTGCATCCCAAGAATGAGGAAAATGTGAAATGTTCAGTATGGGTTTTATCAGGAGCAGGCAATCAAAAGCGAGACCAGCATCCCTGGTGACTCTCGACCTGTGCTGATGGTCACAGCACATCTGCTGGGGCAACTCATTGGCAGCAAGCGAGGTGCATGGTTAACAGCCTCCATGGGAACTGAATCCCTGAGAGCAGCACAGTCCCAGCTCCAGAGGGGTCAGGACATGCTCACGTGAGTGCCTGGCAGGATGTGGCTGCCTCATGCACCGACCCGTCTGGGCTGTGCTCCCTGCTCAGCAGCTCCATCCCACCTCCCAGCCACTGCATCACAGCAATGGGCAGCCGTCCCCATCAGACACCAGTGGGATCGCTGTACCCTCCTCATCGCCTGGCTGACCCTGGGCATGAAGTCACCACCTTCCTGGCTGTCAATGCACTGGCAGCTTCTGGGCTGTGGGTAGAGCTTACCCCTGCTGCTGGTGAGGACGGGGAACCACCAGTGAGCAAGGAGTGCAAAAGAAAGGGATTTGGATTAATGCATAAGGATGCTTCCCCTTATGCTCATGGCACAAGCAAGTCAACCTCCTCAGTATCACACATCCTGTGGGACAGCAGCCAGTAGAAAAGCAATGCCAGCCCTTGGCAAGGGTCGGGTGGTCAAGTTGCTGAGCATGAGGATGTGCATCAAGGTGAGAGTGAAGGGATCTTAGCTCCAACCCCCGGGACAGGAATGACTGGGAGCATAGCCTTGTGGCTGGAGGATGTTGATAGAGTACAGGGACCACTGATCAGCTTGGCAAGGGGACAGGAAAGGAGCTGCCTCTGGACCCAGCATTTGGGGTGCCAGCAGCCATTGGGTGGCAGTCAGCTGTGATCCATGACACCAACCAAGAACTCTATTGAGAAATAACCACCTTTTGGGTTCCCAGCCAGCTACAGCAGTCCCAGGCAGTGCCTCCATGCTCTCAGGAAGGTGCAAGGTTCCCTCATCCCTTAGTCCTCCTCCAGGAATCCTAGACCCTCACTGAGGGCTGTACATCCCTGGAGCTGTGTGATTAACTCCTGTTTTGGAGAGATGTTGCAATGCCAAGACAGATAAAGATCAATGACCCTTATATCTCGGCGGGAAGCTCAAGCCTGTTCAAGTCCCGTGCCTAACAGATGGGCTCCTGGAGCCTTACAGCAATGACAGAGAAATCTCAACTATATGACATGTCAAAGCCAGGCATTACCTGGCTTGGTGCTGACAGCACAACAAAATCAGGCTCTCCCTGGGTTCCTCATAAAGCACTGGCTCAAAAACACACACTGCATATGGAAAAGGGACAGGAGAAAGCCTTTGGCTCCAAAGCAAGGTGTTGCCTTGTTCATGGACAGAAGATGGCTTGGAGCTGAAGACACGTGGGACCTAAAATGCAGCAGGAAAAGCATCAGGACACATCCAAAGCCATGAGGATGGAGCAGTGGGTGAGTTGTTCCAGGTGGAAGGGGACAAATAGCTGCCTTGAGGAGGCACCATTCAGGAAGAAGTCCACAGAACCAGCTCAGAGCTGTGCTGAGCATCCCACCAAGATCAACCAGTATTTGGTCTCTGAAGATTGGGAAGGAACAGCCAGGCTGCATCCTGGTGAAATCTGCAAGTCCAAGAAGAAGTTCTGCCCATGTGAGCATCATCCCTGAACATGCTGCTGCAGAACTGTTCTGCCAATGGCAGCCCTTCCAAAGTCATCCGCAGGTGCTGAAAAACCCAGAGATACACCAAGGAAAGAAGCACTGTAACTTCAGGGCCAGTCTTCCTTAGTTTTCTGTCCCTGTGTAGTACCTCCAGGATGCACTTCTTCTGCATCACTGCAAAACCAATCTCTGCACAACCAAATCAGGAGAGCTAAGCACAGTGCCTACCATTAGCCCAGGCTCAACCTCCCACTGAAGGAAATGCTGCTGAGAACATGGGAACAGCTCCACGTCACGATTTAGGAAAGGATGAGTTTGTTTGTTTTACAAAGTCCAAGAGAAACAGACCAAAAAATACCAATCTGGCCCCAGAATGCAAACCCCACAGGTCTGGCTTTGTTAGTGACCTGGGGAACTCACCAAAACTGCACCGAATGCAGGAAGACTCAACCCGAGCAACATTGCTGCAGTGAGAAAACAGCAAGCATTAGCCTAGCGCAAGTCAAAGTACAACTTGTGCATCGATTATTTTGATGTTGCGAATCAGAACATCTCATGGGCACGGATCACCACCCACACAACGAGCAGGTTTTACAGCTCTGTGACTTTTCAACATAGAAACCCCATCGACTGCTTCCTGATTGACCCTTCTCAGAAGTCAGCCATAATTCAGACTGCTCTGACCACCGATGAACCCCATCTGCTCTATTACCCCTCAGTCCAGGAGAAGACAGTGCCACAACTCCTAAAATCACAGGGCCACATTGCAAAAGCATTCTGAGATCATCAAATCCAATGATCCATCTAACACAAATCCACTGCCTCTTCTCTTTCCCAAAGCCTCATACCCACCACCCTACAGGATGTGCTTCCTCTGCTCTCCATTTCTACTCCTCCATGACCACTAAATTCCACACCCAGATCTGGACTGCCCCAGCACTGTCTATTTGAGCAACCTCCCTTCTCCCTCTGCTCCTACTGCTGGCAGCCTCCAAGGCATTGGTGTGCTCAGGGTTGGTGTTGATGGCTATTTATTCCAGGTGAGAGGTTGTTTCTTATAATGAAGAAAGAAAGGAAGGAATTGAGAGAAAAAATGACTTTTTCTTTACACTTTTGATCCCAAAACTTTTGGCCAAGCTCTGACTACAGCCAGTAAGGGGAATGTTGCTCTTCGTGTGTTTGGCTTGTTTTGTGTTTGGGGTTTTGCTTGTTTTCAAATGTTCCTCTTGAAGGGGATCAGAAGGTGGGGCTGGGGCCACACCTGCTTGCTTGGTCTGCAGCACCACCAAACCCCACTGCAGCCCACAGGGGTCCCCAGGGTCCATTCCCCAGCACCATCCACTCACCCTGGTTGGTGGGGTCATACTCTACCCCAAGCCCCAACCCCCAATGCCCGTCCCCCAACCGCCCCCCACACACTCTTTGAACCTCAGCGCTGTGTTTGTTCCTTCATTTTAAACCAACAGATTTGGGCACGTCTCCTACAGAGAATTACAATTTGGATGTTAAATTTAGACGCGTGCTTAGGCTGCGATCAGAGATACAGCGCGTGTTTACTGGCTCTGTGGGTACTTTGCATCTACAGGGCTGAGGTCGAAGCCCCTCGAGGCTCTCAGATCGTCGCCTGGTGATTAGGAGGAGGCTGAATCACCACCAACGAGGCTCTGCTATCTCCCCCAGTCAGAGCATGCCCTCCCTGTCTGGTTCCATTCCAATTGAGGGGCTTTCTCCAGCACCCAGCTCCAGGGGGACGTCTGTGCCCAAGGGAGCTGAACAAGAGAGAAGCAAAGACCTCTCATTCCTGGGCAAGAAGCAAGAATAGAAATACACAATCCCTTGAAATAATGGTTGGGTTTTGAGGGAGGGCATTTCAGCTTGTTTCACCCAATTTTGATGCCTGTAAACTCAAATTCAGAGTTTTCTCTTGTAATATCATGGTGTATAAACAAATCAAAAGCAATTGGTTCAACACTCATGTCAGAGGGCTTTCTAGCACAGTCCTAAATTCTCATGAGCTTGACAGATAAGACCTTTGATGCTGTAGTCCTTGCCATAGAAAATAAGCACTTTTCTCTATTTTTCTAATAAATCCCACAGGACTTTTTTCTTCTTTCCTCTTTCCTCCCACCACCGAAATGATCTATACACCAGCAGCTCACTCTCATGGAATTGTTAAGATTGGAAAAGACCACTAAGAACATCTAGTCCAACATCCACCTCCCACCGCCATGCCTACTAAGCCAGGTCCCACAGTGCCACAAAGTTGTCCTTGTAATCTCCAGGTCCAAATGAATACAAAGCTGGTAGAGCTGAAGGTTGATATGTGGGAAAGAAGGGGATCTGCAGGGTCCTGTCCATCTGTTAAGAGGCAGTGGGCAGGGAAAAGATGCTGGAGAAACCTTGATTTAATGACTTCACAGCTTTCTGAGCCTAGAAAGTAAGTCTGATGGCTGTGTTTGTATTCCAGGTAGAGCTGGTGAAGTGACACATCTCAGAGTACAGGAGATGTAGACAGGGGATGTGCTGATGTTGGGGCTTTGGGCACAGGTCCTGCATTGGAGAGAAATTATAAGATATCAAGAGCTGATACTGCTGCCTGCTAGAAAATTATCCCTAAGGTCTGGCTGTGCCTTTCACTTTTTGAGATTATTTCCAGAGGAAACAAGGCTTCTGCCTCAACCTCCGTCTGTGTTGTTGCTCTCCATCCCCCACAATAAGAGCTGAAGCCATTGATTGCCTTCAGCCCAGCTTGTAATTGAGAGCAAAGCTCTCAGAAACATGAGGTCATAACTGGTTTGGCAAAACAATTAACTGGACAGAGGTGTATAACCCTGCTAATGCCCCCATGGAGGAAGGACACCAACATGAGCTGAGACCATCTTAGATGTCAGGAAGTCTACAGGCAGCAGTCAAGTTCAGGACATTCCAGGAGGGTTTCAGAAGAGTGTTTGCGTCTTGTTAAATGCCAGAAAACCCACTCCTTGCTCAAGGTTATCCTCCCATACAGAATTGCTGGTGTTCAAGAAGGCATGTTCTCTAGCTCTGGCTCTTCTTGTGGTTGTGGAGTTCATAACGTCTCTGCCTTGTGGGTTCTCTGATGTCTTATAAGAGATGAGTTCACATTGCCATTTCAGTGCAATTGAATTAAAAAGTCAATTAGCCCAGATACAAAACGATCGGCTTCATTAACTCTGTTGTTCATGAAACAACACTGTCTTTTTGTTGCTGTTTTATTCTGCTGTCTTATTCTACTGAATTGTATGTGACTTTTCCTGCTTCCCAGTCCTAGCAGACGCACGCGCACGCAGCATGCATGCATTTTATTTCCAGGTTCAGCAGTTGAAAATGTTGGAAGGAAGCAGCTCTAGGCAGGTCCCTACATGCTGCCAAACTCTTAGACGCTGCCAGGTAATGAGCAGATTGTTTCAGAGCAGAATTTTCAGCTCCTCGGAAGGAACAACGTGCCTTTTAGTATCCTTGCGCTCCATGATTCTCTTTCGTACCCTGTGCATTTGTGACTATGGTGTGTTTTCCAGAAGTGAATTGATGTTGTCATAAAAGAGTCTGAATCTTGTCACTTAGGGAAGGTCTAAATTGCATTAACTTACTCTGATGTTTTCACTTCATAGTGACTTGCTGCGCTCAGTTTGAGACCATTTCTCTCAATGACTTCAGCAGTGGGATTGCTGGGTGATTGGCACATGACTGCCAAGGAAAAAGGGGTTCAGATGGAGCATCAAATATACATCTCCGTGCTTATCAGTAGTTCATCACCTCAGTGAGAGAATGTGACACACGTTGCTAGTTAGGCTCCAATAATTTATTCCTAACATTCGAATTGACTTATAAACTGAACTAGTTCTGGCTTTTAAAGAGATGAGTCTTGAAAAAGTGTCTGGAAAAACAAGTCTTCCCTGTTTAAATTAGGAATGTGCCAAATGACTGGCAGGTACTTGATATGTAATTTAAATTTAAAAGAGGAAGAAACAGCTCTAGATAAAGATCTTCTAGGATATCTATGGGAAATATATGCACCTATATTTAGCTCATCCCTGGCTTCAAACCCTGCATGCACACACAGCAGCACACACCAAGCTTTATGAAAAGAGCAGGCCTTGATCCTTTAACGAGCCCTGCAAAGCTGCCTAATAAAGCTACATCCTTGTTAATCATGGGTGCACTCTCCATTTCCTTCTGTGACATCAAACTCATGTCTCTGATACACACATTCACAGAGATAAATCACAAAACCACAGATTTTCACCAGTTGTTAGAGAAGGCAGTGGATGGCGGGTGGGCATGAGTGGCAGGAATCCTGAGCCTGGGGCTTTGCCTTGAGAAGGAGGAACCAGGGGAGTTACTCAACCAAGGGCAGCGTGGTAAAAGTGTCTTGCTAGAGATCTGCTCTTTCAAGCAGCACAAGGGAAAAATTCCTGATACTCAAGGTATGGTTTGATGGCATGACTTAGTGACTGGCAACTCTACCCATGGCAGGAGGGATTGGAGCTCAGTTGTTGAGTACCCCTGAACCTAAGCCATTCTATGACTCTATGACTTTTCCTCTAGCACACTGGCTTTAATAAAAATAGCCCTCTTCCATACATGCCAGAATTCACAATGCTCTTCTTTTAATCCCTGCAGGACCTGAGGAGACACCACACCATGGAAATCATTACCAAGAGGAACTTCCTGAGTTTTGCTGTTTTACTGGTGCACTGCACGATCCATGATGCAAGCTGTGAGAAAGACAAAACCTCCCCCCTGCGCTTCACCCACTTCTTCTACAATGCCACCATCTACGAGAACTCAGCTCCCAAGACTTATGTGGAGAGCTATGTCAAAATGGGTATTTACAAGACTGAACCCGAGTGGGACATCAGATACAGAATAGCTTCTGGAGACAGCAGTGGTCTCTTTAAAACAGAGGAGCATGTCATTGGGGATTTCTGCTTCTTGAGAATAAGAACTAGGAGCAGCAACACAGCACTTTTAAACCGAGAGGTCAAAGATAGTTATATGTTAATAATCAAGGCCACAGAGAATACCTTTGCCTATGAAGCCTGGGCCAAAGTTTTAATCCACATTCTTGACAGAAATGACTTGAAACCTCTCTTTTCACCCCCTTCCTACAAAGTGTCCATTAGAGAAGACACTCCTCTGAAAACAGTGGTCAGCACACTCAGTGCCACAGATGCCGATGCTGGCCAGAATGCAGAGTTCTACTATGCCCTCAACACAAAGTCAGACCTGTTCACCATCCACCCCACCACAGGGGCAGTTGTGACCACTGGTAGGCTGAACAGCACCCATCGAGGCAGGCACCACCTGCAAGTTTTAGCTGTGGACAGAATGAGAAAGATCATGGAGGGGAATGGCTTTGGGAACCTGGCTAGTCTCATGATCCAAGTGGAGCCCTCTGTCAGGAAACCCCCATCTATATCCTCAGTGAATGTGGTACCGCCTGACTCAGCCGAAGACCTTCACTACGCAAGCCTGTCTGTAGAAAGCGGTGACTCAGAAGCAGGGATAGATTCAGTAGACTTTGTAGATGGAGATTCAGGAAGGCATTTCGCAGTCATCAGACCCTACTTTGGAAGCACAGAGTTCATGATTGTGGCAATAAAAGAGATAGACTGGCTACTTCACCCTTTTGGTTTCAACCTCAGTCTGCAAGCCAAGGACAAGAATAAACCACCACTTTTCTCCCCAGTTAGAGTTATACACATACCTCCTTCCAAGTATGTCTCTGCCAGGTTTGAGAAAGAAGTCTACCGAGTCCAGCTCAGTGAATTTTCCCCACCTGGAAGCCAAGTTGCTATGGTGAAGATTACACCAGTCCTCCCAAATCTTAAATATGTTTTGAAACCTACCCCTGACAGCACACACTTTAAAATCAATCCTCACACTGGATTGATTACTACTCTCAGAGCAATGGACTTCCACGAGCAATCTAATTTTCAACTTGAAGTTGCAACCTCTAACAGCCATGCATCTGCAACTGTTGTCGTTGACATCATTGACTGCAACAATCATGCTCCAAGTTTTAGTCAGTCTTCATACCGTGGGGCCTTTGATGAGAATGTTCCTCCTGGCACCAGTGTCTTAACAGTGCATGCTACAGATGAAGATGAAGGAGACAATGGCTTTGTAACCTACACCATAGCCAACCAGAAATCAGTTCCCTTTGTCATTGACCCGTATTCTGGCATAATTTCCACCACCAAGTCAATGGATTATGAGTTGATGCAGAGATGGTATCACCTGCGAGTGTGGGCATCAGATTGGGGCTCACCTTTCCGCCATGAAACGGAGGTGTACGTTTCCCTCATGCTCAGCAATGTCAACGACAATGCTCCTGTGTTTGAGAAGGCAAGCTGCAGTGGCAGCATCCCACGGGACTTTCCTGTTGGGAACCCTGTGGCCACAGTCTCTGCAATCGACAGTGATGAGCTGCAGCGTATCAAGTATGAAATCAAGTCTGGCAACGAGTTACGGCATTTTGAACTGAATCCCATCTCTGGAGTAATATCTCTTAGAATATCTCTGAGAGATCTTCCTTCTGAACAGCCACTCTTCTACTCTTTGAAAATAACTGCAACAGATGGGGAGAACTATGCTTTGCCAACATCTGTAAATATCACTGTGGTCAGCCAAGGTCTCCCTGTTAAAATGCAGTGTGAGGAAACAGGAGTATTGAAACAACTGACAGAAACTATCATACACTCCATTGAGTCCCAGTCTCAAGGCCAAGGGCAGGATGATGAAACAACTCTAAATTTGCACCTTATAAACCATAACGCTCCGAAATTTGATGACAGCTTTCCACGATCTATTGATATCATAGAGAGTGTTCCCATCAACTCAACTATTGCTGACCTTTCAGCTGTTGATCCTGATACTGGTTTTAATGGGAAACTGGTCTATGTGATCTCAGATGGAAATGTTGACAGCTGCTTTACCATTGACCTGGAACTAGGTCTCCTTCAGGTCCTTTCTCCTTTAGATCATGAACGAACCAGTTTCTACATTCTTAACATTACTGTGTATGACCTTGGCACACCACAAAAATCATCTTGGAAACTCCTGGCTGTGAATGTGTTGGATACCAATGATAATACTCCTAGATTCCCACAAGGTGCCTACTGGGTGACGATACCTGAAAATGTAGTAACAGGGACAACAATAGCTCAGTTGAAAGCAGAAGACGCTGATACAGATGATAATGGGAGAGTAAAATATTCTCTCCTAACCCCCACTGACAAGTTTGACATCAACAGCGTCACTGGAGAAGTGACAGTTATAGGTGCCCTGGACAGAGAATTGTGGCCTTGCTATACACTGAAAATAAAAGCTAAGGACCAGCCCAAAACAGGCTATGAGCTGTTCTCCGTTACAGATCTCATTGTGACTCTGGAGGATGTAAATGACAATGACCCACACTGCCTCCCAGCCCTGAACAGTGTGACAGTCCCAGAGGACCTGCCTGTAGGAACCATCCTCCTCTTTTTGGAGGCTTTTGATCCTGATGCTGGCTCTGGGGGTGAGGTGAGGTACAGCCTTGTTAATGATGAGGACATGATGTTTCATGTAGACAAGCTGACTGGAGCACTGCGGTTAGAGAAGGAGCTGGACTATGAGAAGAAGGACTCTTACAATCTAACCGTGCAGGTCAGTGACAGTGGGAAGCCCGTCTCTCGCTCTTCCCTCTGCCACCTGGAAGTGAACGTCCTTGATGTCAATGAGAACTTGTACCCACCGCGCTTTGCCTCCTTTGTCTTCAAAGGCTGGGTTCAGGAGAACAGCCCCGAAGGCACGTCTGTGATGATGGTCACAGCAAAGGATATTGATAAGGGGAAAGATGGAGAGGTTCAGTATTTCCTCCGAGAGGGCACTGGCCTGTCCGTCTTCAGCATTGAGAAGGACACAGGTAATTATTGCTTTATTTAAATATTTACCTCAAAGGCTGAAACAACATGCTGTGTTTTGCCTGATTTTTTGACTCAGTGCATTCAAATCCTCTGTTTTTCTGCAGGGATTTATGATGTGTATCCCTGTATACGGGGAGGAACAAGTAGGGTTTGTCTCCTTTAAACAGAGTAAAATCCATGTCAACCCTCACATTTGTACCAAATTACCTCCAACACAAGCAAGCCCCTGTCTGCCACACAGTGTCACAGCCATGCAAGGCTGATGCCAATCTTTATACATCCGTGAAATACAGTAAGCAGAACAGAAAGACAGATTGGTGTAGCACTGAATACAAAGTGGTTTGAGTTCCCTAGATCCCTCACAAACACTCTCTTTCATTGCAGGCACCATCAGGACCATCGGACCACTTGATCGAGAAGGGATGTCTCACTACTGGCTGACAGTGCTAGCTCTTGACCTGGGAACAGTTCCTCTGTCTTCTGCGACTGAAATTTACATTGAAGTCACTGATACAAATGACAACCCACCTCAGATGTCCAGACCTGTTTATTATGCCTCTGTGATGGAGAATTCGCCACCAAACACATCTGTCCTTCAGCTCGATGCTTTAGACCCAGACTCTAGCTCAGAGGGAAAACTGACTTTTCACATCCTAACTGGAAATCCTCAGGGACTCTTCACCATTAACCTTGTGACAGGTAAGACTGACCCAACTCAACTGTGTTTTTTGAGGCTCTCAAATGCCCAGAAGATGCTATGTGATCAATAGAAACAGCCCACACAGCTGCACTGTCACACCTTCCTTCCGTAGCAAAAGTCCACCTCCAGGTACACAGTGTGGAGGCTGACCATTGAAACCCTCCACCTGGAGGCTGGTATTTGCAGCCAGATGGCTCTTAGAGTGGCACAAATGTGTTGTGTTCAAAGCTCTTTATAGAATTGAGGGGCTGTTTTTGTTCTTCCCCCTTACAAACAACCAGGCTATTGCACAGCCTGAGCCAGGAAACACCCTTCTGGAGGTGACTGTTTGCTCCTGAGAGCCAGCAAGGCAGGATTAATAAAAATTAATCCCATTGCCTTTAAAGGTTCCACCCATCTCCCGGTACCATTAGCACACTCAATGCAGCAAGCCTCTGCTGCCATCTTCCTAGACTATATCTTTCATCTGGGAATTAATTAACAGATCTTTCAGAACCATCAAAAACCAGTCAATGTTTAGTGTAAACAGCTTCCTCAAACTATCCCAGAGCGCTGACATCGGGCCAGTCTGGCAGGGAAAGCTGCACCATGCCCTTCGCTCCATCAGCTCCTGGGAGGAGAGGGAAGGGAGGGCACAAAGCCCGGGTTTGGGAGAGGATTAATTGTATGACTTTGATCTCCTGCGGGTGATAAAAGCAGTTCATCTACTGCAGTGGGAGAGAAGCCTGCTCTCAGATGGGGAAGGAGCAGGATGTGCAGTAAAAGGCTGATGCAGTGACATTAGCTGATGGCTTATTCTGGTGTGAGCGCAGCCCTACAAAGCAGGACTCCAAGGTCACTGTGTTTTATGCTAAAACAATAAACACTGGCCAAATCCAAACATTTACTAATGAGGAACCTCACCTCTAAGCCAATGCTTTAATTCCCATCTTAGACAAAAAAAGCTCTTTCAGGTGTGAGTCATCCCCTATCCATCTCACTCTACAGTCAGATAATTTGCATGTGAAGAGTGATATGTTTGTCAGCCCTGTAAGAAGCTCGTGAGATGATCTTATCTCCTGGCCAGTTGCTGGAGGTCTCTTCTTTAAACCCTGAGCGTGAGGTTGCTTGAAGGCCTGCTTCCAAGCCTGATGAGGATTCAGTTCTTTCCTTACATGTGTGTTATCTGAAAGAACAAATGATTACCTGCAAACGTTGGCATAAACTGGGCAGCATATATCCTCATGCTTACAGTATCAGAAGAGAAGTCATCTTCTATTGCTGCCAGGAAAAATATCACAGCTTGTCTGAATCTCTGAGCTGCAGGCAGTTTATTGGAAACCATGAGATATTTTCATTCATTTAGTTAAGACACGTCTTCTGTTGTTCAAATGCAATAAATGCATACCTCATTATCTAGAGGAAGTCATCATTAAAAGACCCAATCATGGTTCAGTTCTTGAGATGCCAGAGATCTATATGATCCATCTTGCCAGTGCTCAGGCACACAGGGGCCAGGGGTCAGCCCAGTAAGCCCCCATGGCCCCTGTGCAGGGCTCTGCTGGTGGGAACCCCCTGGCAGAGGGAGAAAAGGAAACTTGTTCACACTGTATGCACTAATAGGAATTAGGGACCGCACTGACTCTTACAGCAGGCATGTCTACACCTGGAATAACCCTGCAGAATAGCCCTGGACAATTATTGTGGGCATGGTGCCACTCTACCACAAGTAACTTATTTCTCCTAGAGCCACCTTGTTCTGCATTTGGTTCACTACCTCAAGACAGGAGTTGGCTGACCGGTGGGCACAAACCCAGCAAAGCCCCTTGACTTGTCTTCTTGAGGCCTTAGGAGACAAGAATGGCCACAGCAATGATCCCTCAGCAAAGCTGGGCTCCTCCAGCAGCCCTGAACTACCACAGAAGAGCTCTAAGTTCTTCCAGCTCTCAAGAGGGTGGAGAAAAAAGAGGGAAAATAAATGAAAGGCTAATGAGAAGAGGGAATAAAACTGCGCAGTGAGATGAAAGCTTTCTGCCATGGGCAATGGAATCTCTCCAGCCCAAGCTGGCAGCTGGTGCAGAGCAGTATTTATGGGAGACAGATAAAGAGATAGAGAGACGGAGAGAGAGTTGGGTTTGGGGGATTCTTCTGCTGGAAGAGATTTCAGCTGGTTTTGTGTTGAGTTGAAGTCACTGATGTGAAGCAAGTTCCAGTCCAAGAAGGACTGAGAGGAACTGGGACTGTGGCAGGAAGAGTCAGGACAGAGCCATCCATCCTGCTGGAAGGCTGTCCCTCTGTCTTGGCCTATTCATCTCCAGCTCCTACCTCTTCTGGTGATCCTCCTGCTGAGTCAGTGCCCACAGGTTTCCCATAGATACCAGCTGTTCCATGCATTTCTCTGCATGGAAGAGCATCTGGACACAGCTCTTTGAGTTTGAGGGATGGTGACACTGCTGCTCTCTGGGCAATGTGCCACAAGATGAGCATGGGGCAGAACAGGAGGGGAGGTGGTAGGAGAGTGGAGAGGGTAGAGTGGAAACAACAGTGGGACAAGAGAAAGTGAATTTCAGGGGAACAGCCTCTTCCCTTCTACAGCTCTTGCGAAAGCTCAATTGCTTGGAAACCTGATTCTGGCAATTTTAACTATTTTAGATTTTCCTCCCTGCAGCCAGGGTGGGGGGCTAGCAACCTCCACCCCAGCCCTGCTCTTGCCAGCAGAAGTTATTACTCTTCTTTATTCCCTGACAACAACGCACTGTTAATTTTGCTGCTCCTGTTCCAACACGACCAGCCTTCCTCTTTCCCCTTTAAAGGCAGCGAGCGGGAGAATCACAGACAAACCTTTCCCACTGCTGCGCATAGATAGGCTGCAAGGGCAGCACTTGTGTAAGTGACAGAAGGGATCATTTCTGGATGCTCAGGGGAACACTGAGCTCAGGTAGCTGGCCAAATGCAGTCAGAGCCTTCAGCACTTTTGTTCAGCCTTTAGAGGAAACCTTCAGGGCCATCTCTATGAGCCATCACCACCTTAAATCCCGTTGCACAGGCTGGCTCATGTTTCCAGAGGTGTAGGAAAGGCATGATAACACACACATGCATGTGTGCATATAACACTCTCATTAGATCTAAATGGGCGCTTTCCATTGTATGGGGCAGCAGAAAGAAGGGAGGAGCAGTTTCCTCAGGAGATAAAAGCATCTTCTACAGACATTCAGGACAACCATTAAGTCCCAGCTCATGTGCCATCACTACAATCCTTCTCTGGTTGTAAGAATCTCAGCTATGAGCTTGTTCCTTTCATTTTTATCATGAGGTCACAGAAGAATTTTAGGGTGTGGCCAGGCAGATCCAAATAAGCTCTTTAGAGTGGTTTAAGTTACCTTCCAACAGCCAGCATGCAGCAACCAAGTGCACATAGAGTGTTTGTTGCAACTGAATTTTGCAATGGGGTAAACTAGAAGTATCCACAGTGTACTCATGGGTACTGGTTGTTAATACCTGGTGTTAATATCCAGCATGCCCTGTGGACTTGTTAGATCAAAATCATAAATCATTCCATGAAGTTGCTGAGTTTCTGACTTTACTCCATGTCCTCTTCATCCCACTGGTAATGCAGAGCAAAGCATCAGAGTTCTCAGCCAACAGCTGCTGCGATTCTCTGTTTTGACCCCCACTAAGAGAATATTCCCATGCATGTTGAGTATTTGGCTGTTGTCAGAGCCCTACAGCCTCCCACTAGCAAAGAATTGAAAAGCTCCTCAGCCAGCTGAGTCTTCTTCACCTGCTGAGATGTCAATAAGAGGAATAAGCAGGAAAAAGTCCATGAGATACATGTAACCAGTCTTCCAAATCATCTTGTCACAGTGCATTAAAGAGTGTTGAGTTACGATTGTAAAGGCATCAAATAAATGTTTAGCCTGGTGCCAAATACAAGCAATCCAAGAGAATGAATGGAAACAGTTAATGACAGCCTTGTTCCAAGCAGCTGCTCCACACTCCTCCTTCAGCTGCCTTGGCGTTTCCTGCAGCCTTTGGAAATTTTCTCTTGCCTATCATGCCTAAACAGCAATATTACCAAAGAGCTCCGATACAACTGAAAACAATGGTATTAATTAAAACTTGCAGCCTTTGGGCCAGAATATGTACTTTCTAGATACCCCTCAAATCTTGCATGTGCTGGGGGATTCACCCCATCTATCAGGCAAGGCTCAAACTATGTACCAACATTATCATCAACAACGTACCTTATTTTTAGACTCAAATTCTAGTGGTAGAAGGGAGGGTATTTCCCAAGACAGAAGGCAAAGTTTTGTCAAAACACTGTAAATTACAAGGAGCAAGGTTCAACACGGGGAAACAGGAGTCGAGACACGTTAAGAAGCCAAACTTCTGCCAGCGCATGCAGAATGTTTCTTACTTAGAGGCATAAGAAAGGTTTTGTTTTCTTGGTTCTGCAGCCTTTCTCACCAAGTGCCTCACCACAAGGTCTCTACAGCCCTCAGCCTTTATGGGATCTGGGAGCTCTGGGATCGGGTATTTGTCTGGGATCTGGGATGTGTTGGGATCCAGGAGATGTCCCCTATCCTCCATGGTCTATGCACTCAGAGGAGAGGGCAGCTCCTCTACCCGATGATTCGCAATAGACAAATTGCTCTTTGGTGGATCTGCCTCTGATCACAGCGGGAACCTGAAACAAACCCACTTGGATACACGGGGATCTGGTCAGCCTTTGCATTCTCTAGGCACCGAGTCTTGAAACTCAAAGCTCTTTCTTTCTTGGCAGGTCTGATTTCTACAACTTCACGGCAGCTGGATCGAGAATACAAGGCTGAACATATCCTAGAGGTGGGTAATGATGATCGTAATTAGCTTTATTTACTTACAAGTGTATTAAGTCCTCAAAGAACTTTCCTTGCATGTTGGAGCACAGAGAAAGAATCTCATCCCATCAGCTCCCAACTGCTGGGAAACTTAATTAAATGGTGTGCGTTGCCCTAAGAGACAGCTGCAGCAGTACTGCAGGGTTTATTATTTCCTTGCTGAAAACAGGAGCAAAAGGCCTGTTCTGGAAGCTGTGGGAATGTAAGAAGACTGGAATTGTCCTCTAGGAGGTTGGATAATAAATTACCAGAGAAAGAAGAAGCCAGAGAAATCCACCCTCGTTTATCTCATTGTACCAAACATTGTTCTGTAGCTTTGCAGGGCCTGCCTCTGTCCCTAGCTGCTCTGAGACACGTTTATTTACATTATGGGGACCTGAAGGTGTTTTCTGTCTATCAAGGTGGTTGAGGATAAAAATTCCTCTGCAGTGCAATGTGCCGGGAGCATGCACAGGCACAGCAAAGAGAGGGTAGGTGATAACTAGGTCAGTCAAAGGAATACAAGTGTTTTCAAGTGTGCAGCTCCTAATGACCAATGCCTGACCCACTGCCCTGAGCTGCTGCAAGCAGGAGCCCTGCAGGCACATTGCCCTGTCCTTGCACAAGCACTGGGCAGTGCAAGTTTCAGCCACCAGGTTTAGCTTTGTAGAAAGGAGCAACTTTTCTGAAAATTCTGATACAAAGATAGATTCACATGGAAACCCTGTTATTCTCAGGATGAACTGTAGTAGGCAACATGCATTATCCTTCAGGATGAAGGCTGGCTGCTCATATCCTTGGCTACAACAAGCAGCTCTGTTCCTTTGCTTGCTGGCAGGTGGCTGTATCTGACAATGGGGACCCAGCCCTGAAGTCCACCAGCAGAGTGGTGATACAAGTCCTGGATGCCAATGACAACCCTCCCAGTTTTCCCCACAAGCTCTTCATGGTGCAGCTCCCTGAGAGAGAAGCCTCAGAGTCACCACTACCAGTCTACAGGCTTATTGCTTCAGACCGTGACCAGGGCCAGAACAGCCAGGTCACCTACACCATTGAGGAGGAGGAGGAAGGGATCTTCACCATCAACCCCACAACCGGCATGGTGCTCTCCAGGAAGGCTTTTCCTGCCTCTGAATACAACATACTCACGGTGAGAGGAGAGGGAAACAGAGAGTGGGTGTAGAGGGAAGGCTGCTGAGACAGGAAAGATAAGAAGTGGGTGAAACACAGCAGTTGGAGAACTTGAATCAGATAAGGGTGGGCTACAGAAACTGGGAGAAAGAGCAGGAGAAACAATGTGGAAGGTAAGAAGCTATTAAAAATGAAGGAGGAATTTAAAAATGACTGTCCAATGCATCCCCAGTGATGGGTACAGTGATTCACATCTCATCCAGAGGTGGACTTGAACCTGAACGGTGTATGTGTTTCAGGTTTGCAGTTTGCCCATACCCTGTGTGCCTTCAGAACAAGGGCTGTGACCCATCTGTGCTTTGGATCCAGTAGACTTGCTCCATGCCCAAGATGAATTTGGGTTGCATGGCTCCACCTAGCACACGTGGCGTCTTAGGACAAGATTGATCTTGTGGGATTTAGGGCACACACAGGGCCCAAGGCTCCTTCCTGGTGGGTTAGTGGGAGAAGCAGCTTTCCACAGGGTTCTGTACACCCTTCCAGCCCCAGTTCATGCAGTACATCACTAAAGCATGGAATCATAGAGTTGTTTGAGTTGGAAGACCCTCACCCTGCATCTCCTGGCAGGTCAAGGCCACAGACGGCGGCAGCCCCCCACTCTCCTCCCACGTGCGGCTCCACATCAGCTGGGTGGCACGGCCCGGACCGTCCTCAGAACCACTGGCATTCGATGAGCCCCACTTTAACTTCGCCGTGATGGAAACAGATCCTGTAAACCATATGGTGGGAGTGATCAGCATCGAGATGGGTCCCAGCCAAGTGTGGTTTAATATCACAGGTGAGACGCAGAAATGAAAGTGGTGCATGGTCTCTGGAGCGCTGGCTCTTTGGCTTCCAACGCTCACATACCTGAGCTAATGAAGTTGTTTGCTATAGGTGTATAGGTGAGCAACAGAGAAAGGTTTCTCAGACACCAAAAGGACATCTGCCTGCCCAAGGGCTTTGCTGCCAAGTGCAATTATCTAACACTCTTTTTATAATGACATCTTGAGATTTGTCAGTGCTCCCCTCTGGGACACTGGATGACAGAGCAGAGGGGACGTGGGCTGTCACCCCCAGGTCTCAGGCAGTGGGTGTGCAGAACTTGTCCAGGGATGAGGGCCAACTGTGCTTCTGTAATTTGGCGTAATTTGTATTTTTGTTGCCCCAATATGCCTTGCACAGCCTCTTCCTGACACTGCCTGCAGGGCCAGCCCTCGTCAAAGCCTTAATTGGGTGAGTGAATAGCTTTCCCCGTTAGAATGTCAGGGCTAATGGTGTATAAATACAATTAAGCAACAAGAAATGCGATGCTACAAGAGGTGATGAGCAAGTGCAGGTCTTGCCTGGCATTAGCAGTGTCTGCGTGGGCTCACAGCACTAACGGTGTCTGCTTCTGAATGTTATCCCAACACATACCTGCACTTGCCTGCATGCCCAATCTCACACAAAAACTCTGACCAAGCAGCATCTTTCTTGTCTCTCCTTTCCTGGGCTTCCTCTTTCCCTTTGGCAGCACACAGAGGGAGTCCTCTTTTTTTCTGCCAGGGAAAGACATCCCTGGATCTCTCTCTTTTCCTCTTTTCTGCCTCCTTCTGACTTCTTCCCAGCAGGAAAGTGCTGGTCCAGATGGCTGGCAACCACTGCACTGTTCCCACAAGGGAAGGTATGTAATTTAAGAACCAGCCAAGATTTCCCCAGCTGGTAAGAACACAAAACAGAATTCAGAGCATCTGGTAGCAAAGAACAGAGGAGCTGAGAGCTAGGATACAACAGCAGAGCACTACTTCTCTTTAGTCAGATCCCAGAACAGCATAGTGGTGCTTCATGCATGACAGAGAAAGACCATCAGCAAGTGAAGTGTGAGAAAGGGGCTGCCACGCCAGGGCTGAGCAGCAACAGCATGAGGGATGGCTTCTGTTGCTTGGGCCTGTGGTTCCAGCACTCTATGGCCATCTGGGATGGCTCTGCTCACCCTGGAAGCACCGTCTGCCTCTCCAACTGTTCAAGAGTTGGGATGTTAAGGTAGAGCACAGGCTTCTGGCCGTGGCCATGAAGACCACTGCTGACATGCCCATGGTGTGACCTTGAGTTGGAGGCCAGCAGGAGCGTGGGTCAGCCCTGCAGGCTGCTGATCCATGCTAAGCTCATGATGGTGCGTAGCTGGAGGCCTTGTGCAAATCAATCAGTGCTCAGATGGGCCTCTTGCAAATCTAGCCAGGAGATCAAGTGCATCCATGCATCCATTCTCCTTTCCTCCCCCTTGTCTTCTGTACATCCCCTTGTTTTCTGTACATCCCCTTGTTGTTCCTGTCACACTCCTTTGCCATCATGTCTTGCTAACTCTTTGCCCAGCTTCCCCATGTGCTCTCTGTCTCCTGTGTCCATCCCTCACATTTAGCACTGACTTTCTAGATCTGGAAGAAGCCTTGCCTCTGGCACTGCCCCCAGATGAGCTGAATGCCTAGGGTGAGTGCCTACATATCCCCATTCCAGGTGTATTGCCTGGCATGCCACATTTCTCTGTGGCTGGGTGTGAGCTTGATGTGTGGCTTGTGTGTGCTGTCTGGAGGGGAGATCCTCATCCTTCAGATCTCCAGGCAGCTCCTGGCATCTATTTGCCCTGCAGGTGCCAGCAGCTTGCTCCAGACAAATCTAGCCGTAACCGTCCCACTGTTTCCCTTATTTTACTTCTCTCTTATTCCAGGTGGTGATGATGACATGGATTTTGATATTGAGAAGAGTACAGGCAGTATGGTCATTGCAAGAGCCCTTGATGCAAGGAAGAAGTCAAGCTATAACCTGACAGTAGAAGTCACTGATGGGTCCACTACCATCAAAACTCAGGTAATGCTTTATGCTGTAGTAGAAGCCCCATATAGAGTCAGTATATGCCAAAGGGAATCCTTCTCCCAACTTCACTGCTTTCAAGTATGTCCCTGAGCACCAGTTCCTGCAGCTGCTGAGATTCACCTTTCTTTAGCTACTGTCAGGACGGATGTTCAGAGCTTAATCTTTCACCAACCATTTTCTTCATATACAAAAAGAAGCCAAAAATCCAGCCCTCTCTACACACAAAGGCCTAGAACATGAGTCACCCATCAATGATTCTCATTGTGGGAAATCCACTGTGAAGGTTTGTGGAGGATGATGAGTGAGGAATGCTGCTGTTCCTGTGAACGCAGTGCTAATGGATAGTATCTTGGCTATCTTCAAGTATTTTTCTAAATAAACAAACAAAGCCCTGCCTTCCCTGCTGTGCATTCCCTGCCACCTTGCATCTCATCCCCGTGTTTATTTTGGCGCTCAAGGCCACTGGCAGATGTCAAGAAACCTGCTTGAGCAAAACACCCATGGCATGTTCAGGTTTGTTAAAGGAAGCAAACTATTACACGTGGTTGGGACTTCCTCAGATGCAGTCAGTGTCAGTACGATGGTTGGGGACAGTCAAGGTATGAGACCTAGTCACCATAGATGGATGGCCCAAGTGCTGGAGGAGCTGTGATAGTCACAGGGCTCAGAGCCCTGGTCAGGAGGAATTAGGAGCTGGTTTTTCATGGCTCCAGAAGTCTGGCAGCACTCAAGGTCACATTGCCCTTACTGAGCTGTCATCCCCACAGGCCTTTATCCATGTGATTGACATCAACCAGCACCGTCCACAGTTCCTGAAGAGCCATTATGAGGAGACGATTCCTGAAGATATCCCCTCGGGGAAGGAGATCCTTCGAGTCAGTGCAACAGACAAGGACAGAGGCAAAGGTCTCATCTACACCATCCATGGCAGCATGGACCCCAAAAGCACAAGACTATTCCAGTTGGATCCCAGCAGTGGAATACTCACAGCAGCAGAAGGCTTCAGTTCCCAGATGATGCCAAAGCACACCCTAACAGTGATGGTGAGTCCTAGGCCAAACCCTGACAAATCTGCCAGCTTCACCAGGGTATATTGGTTGCTTAAGAAATTTAGGCTAATTCTAGTCTTTCAAACAGACTTTGCCTAGAGTGACAGGGAAGAGGAAAGCAGGGTGTTAACCTTTACCAAATCCTGGATAAATCCAGGGCTACTGGGTTCTTGTATGAGAACACAGAGTGAATATTTGTTAATTTTTGCATTCTCCTCCAAGGCTGCATTTTGGCTCTGTAACTTCAAGGCTCATCCTCATCCAAAGGGTTGATAGAAATGAAACATATCGCCCTTCCTAAAAGTCCTGATGAAATTCTGGAAGCCTTATCCTGGAAGGCCTGACTACTCCTAGAATGTGACCTTACCTGCCCTTTCTCTGTCACCCAGGTACGGGACCAGGAGGTCCCCATCAAGAGGAACTTTGTTCGGGTCATCGTCTATGTGGAGAACAGCAACCTTCACCCTCCACAGTTCAGCAGCATCCATTACGAAGCAGAAGCGCTGGACTCGGCAGCAGTGGGCACAGAGATTGTACAAGTTAGAGCCCTTGATCAGGACCAAGGAGCCAATGCTGAAATCCACTACTCTCTGCAGGCAGGTGAGGACCATGCAGCAAGGTGGCTTGGCTAGGAGCATGCATGCATTTCCATCCTCCAGCTGGTGACCAAACTGCCACCCAGCTCCTGCTAGTTGTTACAAAGAGTGGTGAAAAGCTGCCCTTTCTACACGGTGATTTCCTTCCTATCCAGAGAAAAACTAGAGCTAGGAAGAAATTTCCATATTATGAAATGTTAGCATCCTTCCTCAGAAAGACAGTACAATGTTGAGTCACTGTTCTAAGGCAAAATATGAATGGACAAGTTAGAACAAATTAAGGTCAGATCTTCCAGCCCTTGGGAATGGAGTGACGGACCACTGTGCTTATTAGACAAAAGTGCTGCCTTTATGTAGCCACCACCATCCCTTCCACTATTTCTACCAAGAAATACATTCTTAAGGAAAGGGGAGCTTTGGTTGGTGGGTCTCTGTGAGTCATACAAACTTGTTGTGCAAGTATTTTATCATTCGCTCTGAAGGTTAAAACCTAAATACCTATGGCTGTGCCTCACTGCCGATTTAGCAGGTAAATTCTTTGCAGGAGACAAGCCATCCTTTGCTACATCTTTCTCACTGCAATTGAGATCAAGGACTGAGGAATTTAATTGCTCCTGAAGTATTGGTAATTATAAGCATGACAGGGCTTGAAGCGACGAGTACAGTCTGTGCTACCTTGTTCTGCACACAAGGCAGAAGTTTCAAGCACATACTCTGCCACCACTAAATATGCTTAAATTAGAAGAGTATTCATCTTCTAATTTACGTTTTGATTCAGTTAAAAGTTACCCCATAGATCTCAATGGGTTCATTGTTCTTAGAATGAAAATTATTTAGAAATTAATGAAGAAGATTGTAGTCCCCTCATTAAATATATATATATGTGTGTGTGTTAATTAGGTCTAAAATTGGGAATGCTATAGAAAAGACATACAGAAAACCAAGAGCAAGAGGGTGTTTGCATTCTTCACTTTGCATTTCTCTTCTTGCAGGTAATGGGGAAGGTTTCTTTAGCATCGACCCACATTCTGGTATTATTACAGTTGCACAGAAACTGGACCCATCCAAGCAAGAGAGATTTACTCTTATTGTAAAGGCAGAAGATAAAGGATTCCCCCAGCTTAAAGATTCTGCTACAGTACACATCCGCATTAGACCCTCTGATCAGACCCCTCCAAAATTTCCAGAGACTGAATACATCACTGAGATCAGTGAATCTGCTGCTGTTGGCTCTCCTCTGATCCAGGTTTTGGCCTCAAGCTTGTCACCAGTCAGCTACGAGATAAAAGATGGAAATGGAGATGGAGTGTTCTCCATGAACTACCAGTCAGGCCTTATTTCCACCCAGAAGAGCTTAGATTTTGAGCAAGTGTCTTTTTACCAGCTGAAAGTTCGTGGCACCAACATGGCTGGAGCATTTATGGACACACTGGTGCTTATTTATGTCATAGATGAGAATGACAACGTGCCTATCTTTGTTAAGCCTGCCTTCATCGGCTGGATCATGGAGAATGCTCCCCCACAAAGCATGGTTCTAGATGAAAGCAATGCTCCACTAGTGACCCATGCAACAGATGCTGATCAGGACTCCAATGCTTTGCTTGTCTATGAGATTTTGGAACCGGAAGCACTAAAATATTTCACAGTAGATCCCAGCACAGGGACACTTACCAGTCGTGCTGATATAGACTATGAGCTCACTCCAGTCTTCCACTTCAGTGTACATGCACATGACAGTGGAAATCCCAGTTTGTTTGCATCCAAGCCAGCCAAGGTCACAATCCATGTTAAAGACATTAATGATTCACCTCCAGTCTTTGCCAAAGACACTTACGAGCTTTCTGTCCTGTTACCAGCCCATCCAGGGATGGAGCTTTTATCAGTGCAGGCAAAAGATGCTGATTCGGAGGTGACATACAGCATTGTGGAAGGAAACCTTGATAATGCCTTCTACATTCATCCACTCACTGGTCTCATTTCCATTCTTAATGCCACTGGCTTGGGAAGTCATCGTGAACTCATGGTCAGAGCTGACGATGGTTTATATAAGAGTACTGCTCTGGTTAAACTAAATTTAACTCAAGCACGAGGTAGTGGCTTAAAATTTGATCAAGATGTATACACAGCAACTGTGATGGAGAACTCTACAGATGAGAAGACTCTCACTGTGCTGGGGGTCAAGGGATATCAGCTAAACGAACCACTCTTCTATTCACTTTTGAATGGGAAGGAAAGATTTAAAATGATCCAGGCATCTGGAGTACTCCAGACCAAGGGTGTGAAATTTGACCGTGAAGTACAAGACGTGTACGAGGTAGCTGTGGAAGTGAAAGACAATAGGAAACCACCGAGAGTGTCCCAAGCCACTGTCAAAGTTTATGTAGAAGATGTCAATGACAACCCACCTCAGTTTGAGAATGTGCCATACTACACCTCAGTGCAGGATGGCATGGAGCCCGGTGATGTACTTTTTCAGGTGTCAGCAACAGACAAAGATATAGGAAATAATGCAGCCATTACCTACTCTTTTGCAGAGGACTATAAGTATTTTTGGATTGACCCCTACCTAGGAGACATCTCACTCAAGAAGCCTCTTGACTATCATGCTTTAAACAAATACAGCCTCCGAGTCATTGCTAAGGACAAGGGAGAGCCTCCACTCCTTGCTGAACAAGAGGTTGTGATCAGTGTGAGGAACAAATCTAACCCTCTGTTCCAAAGCCTGTATTACCGAGTAAAAGTGCCAGAAAATATCCCTCCATACACATCCATCCTCCACATCCAGGCCCGCAGCCCCGAAGGCTTGCGTCTCATCTACAACATAGTGGAAGAAGACTCCCTGAAACTGTTCAGCACTGACTTCAAAACTGGTGTCCTTACTGTCACGGGGCAGCTGGACTATGAGCTAGAGACAAAGCACTCGTTCACTGTTAGGGCCACAGACACGGCAGTAGGATCATTTTCAGAAGCCAGGGTAGAGGTGGAGGTAGAAGACATTAATGACAACCCACCTGTATTTTCTGAGATGATCTACACGGCATCTGTCTCAGAGAGCATGCCAGCACATACCCCTGTTGTCCAAGTCTTCGCTTCTGATAAAGACTCAGGCAGAAACAAAGTGGTCTCCTATCAGATCTTGGATGATGGTTCAGATGCTACCAAGTTCTTTAATATTGACACCAGCACAGGGCAAATAACAACAGCTCAAGCACTGGATTACGAAAAAACTCAACAGTTTCGCATGAAAGTGAGAGCTGCAGACCATGGGATGCCTCCACTTAGCAGCGATGCCCTGGTAATTGTAGATGTGACAGACATCAATGACAATCCTCCTGAGTTCAGCCAGCTTCAGTATGAAGCCAAGGTAAGCGAAATGGCGACGTGTGGGCACATTGTGATAAAAGTCCAGGCCCTGGACCCTGACAGTGGAGACACCACCCGACTGGAGTATGTGATTCTCTCAGGCAACGACCACAGGCATTTCACCATCAACAGCACTTCTGGGATAATATCCATGTTCAACCGCTGCAAAAAGGACTTGGAGTCATCTTACAGCCTCCGAGTTTCTGCTTCAGATGGAGTTTTCAAGAGCACTGTGCCTGTGTATATCAACACCACAAACGCCAACAAATACAGCCCTTCTTTTCAGCAGAACGTGTACGAGGCAGAGCTGGCAGAAAATGCTGAAATAGGAACCAAAGTGATTGAGCTGCTGGCCATTGACCCAGATGGCGGCCCGTATGGCACCATAGACTACACCATCATCAACAAACTTGCAGATGAGAAGTTCTCCATAGATAACAAAGGCCATATTACCACACTGCAAAAATTGGACAGAGAAAATTCCACAGAGAGAGTCATTGCCATTAAGGTCATGGCTAAGGATGGGGGTGGGAAGGTGGCGTTCTGCACTGTTAAAATAATCCTTACAGATGAGAATGACAACCCTCCTCAGTTCAAAGCCTCTGAATACACACTGTCCATCCAGTCCAACATAAGCAAAGGCTCCCCCGTTATTCAGGTACTGGCCTATGATGCTGATGAAGGTGCAAATGCAGATGTCATTTACTCTGTTGACTCTGTGGAAGATGTATCAGAAGACATCATTGAGATCAATGCTGCCACTGGGGTTGTTAAGGTCAAGGAGAGCCTTGTTGGTTTGGAAAACAGAGCCTTTAACTTCAAGGTGAAAGCTGAAGATGGCAGACCTCCTCACTGGAATTCCCTTGTCCCAGTGAATCTTCAGATTGTCCCCAGGGAAGTGACATTGCCAAGATTTTCTGAGCCCCTTTATACATTCTCAGCATCTGAGGACCTTCCAGAAGGTTCAGAAATAGGGTCAGTCAAAGCTTTTGCAGAGGAT
Source organism: Coturnix japonica (assembly GCF_054131305.1). NCBI lineage: Eukaryota > Metazoa > Chordata > Aves > Galliformes > Phasianidae > Coturnix > Coturnix japonica. The sequence goes on along the minus strand of NC_140680.1, from coordinate 4,055,415 downwards.
CCCATCATATATAGCCTGGTAAAGGGAACCACTACTGAAAGTAACAAGGATGAGGTGTTTACCCTGGATGAACAAACTGGAGCTTTGAAAATCAAAAAGGCAGTGGATCATGAGACCACCAAGTGGTACCAGATTGATGTTATGGCTCATTGCTCACATCAGGAGACTGAGCTGGTCTCTCTGGTTTCTGTGAACATCCAAGTGCAAGACATCAATGACAACAAGCCCGTTTTTGAGGCAGATCCTTACAAAGCTTTTGTCATGGAGAACATGCCATCAGGAACCACAGTCATTCAAGTGACAGCAAATGACCAAGACACAGGAAGTGACGGACAAGTGACCTACAGCTTGGAAGCAGAGTCTGGCAAGCTCCGAGGACTCTTCACCATTGATGGAGAGACTGGATGGATCACTACACTGAAGGAGCTGGATTGTGAAACTCAGGAGACCTATCGTTTCTATGTCGTGGCCACTGACCACGGCAGAAAAGTACAACTCTCTTCCCAGACCCTGGTGGAAGTCACTGTCTCTGATGAAAATGATAATGCTCCCCAGTTCACTTCAGACTTCTACAAAGGGTCGGTAATTGAGAACGCCGAGCCAGGGCAAGTCATTGTCACACTGAGTACTATTGATGCAGACATCTCTGAGCAGAATCGGCGGGTCACGTGCTACATAACTGGTGAGTTTTCATGACTTTATGTATTTTAAATGGGCAAGAATTATTAGAATATCATGTCAAAGTGAGGCTTTGATATCTTGTCTTGTATATTATTAATACAGAAATAACTTCACCCAGATAGTCCTATTGGAAATAAGAGATGAAGCCTAACTCATCAGTCAGCTGAGCCTAGGGTGTGCAAAACTCTTTAGAAACTAATTTCAGTGACATACCCAAAACTGGATGAATGGAATTATCATTAAAACAGCTGTCTCCTCCACTGGACCTTCCATATTTCTAATACACAAATAAATATAAATATAAGCAAATAAATACACAGTACCATACAAGAATTTACTTCTTTTTAACTAGCTAAATAATTATAACTACGTAACTGTAATGTCCAGTGCAGGGACAGAAACCAAAAGGAAGGTTTTCTCTCATAGGTTTTGAGGTCTGCATGTAATTTCTTTGGCCATATCACACAAACATGTAGCCTATCTGTATGTTTTAACAAGTACATATATGGACATATCTTTCCAGTATTAAACATGTTTCTTCTGATGCCACTTTTGACTCCAGCTTATCAAAAAATTAGATATGGCTGCAGGTAACTGCTCTGCAGACTGGCGGGTATTTGAGACTATCATGTCAATCTTTGGGGGAGTTTTAGCTAACGGAAGATGACTCCACACATCAGCAGTGCCAACTAAAATTAACCACTGCTGTAAACCTACTAAAGTTTATACTGGAATGTTGTGCACCCGCACAAGTAGCAGCTTGATTTGATACAAGTAGCACAAGTATTTTATGGTACTTTTTGACCCCAAAGGGGTCCTGGAACAGACATTTCAAATTAAAATGTTTGTTCAAACTCAAATGAAGACCCTTCAGGGTCAAAGCATTTAACGAGTTCATGTTGTAGCCTGTTATCTATTATAGTAACCATTCAAAACAAAGGAGGGATGCTGGCACTTGGTGTATGGTATGCCTAGCTATTTGCAAGCCTCTGGGAGACAATAGTCAATCCATTCCAGTATTATTGTTTCTGTCACTTTTAAGGCAGTAGTTTTAAACCTGAGAGAATTCACACTGGTGTTAGTGGTAGATACCTTAAATTCTTGCTGCTTTTACTTCAAAGCTCAGTTCAATCTTTACACATAACCATATAAAAACAAGTGAAGCATAACACCACAGCAAAAGAAATGAGGGGTGAAAACAGCCTAACTTCCCACTGTCTGCACACACCTTGATTTGAAGCACGTGGGACCTAGATCTGAGCAAGGGCTGCAGTGTGGCAGCATCAGAAGGGCCAGCAGATGTCTCATTGAGCCTGCAGATTCACTACCACATCTCCACACTGTACATGAAAGAAGAGAAGGCAAATTTAATTTACCTGGCTGTGTGAGCCCTTCAGAGCCCTGAAGCAAACAAGCCCTGCAGCCAGCTCTCTGCATTGCCTCCCATTACCTAATGCGCTCTCTCCTCTGTCTGGTGACTTGGTTTGGGTTCAGCAGAGGACATGAGCTCCTTGCCTGAAGAGAGGCATGTGCCAGGGGCAGTTCTGGGCCTTTTAAAATCCACTTTGTACAACAATAGCAGGAGTGACACTAATCTGGTGGACTGGAGAGCCTACCAGTCTCAATTTACTTGTGTCTCCCATCAGCTAGGTCTTACAGAGTGAAAAGCAGCTCCAGATTTAAATGCATCTGAAGGTTGTGTTATAAAGCAACAAAGCCTAACCAGTGTCTGCAAGGTAGCTGCAACACTCAGATCCCTTTATGAACGTACACCAAGAAAGTCTGACACATTTTAGGAGAGTGAGACTGTGGTTTTTCAGCAATTAATATGCATATCTGCAGAACATTACAAAGACATTTTTGCAATTGTGAATTGTTTCCTCTTTCCACCCCATTCATCTCCCCAGCATAACATTCAGTGAACAGCAGAAACACACAAGGCATTTCTGATCTGTGCAGTAGACCAACCACTCCCCATGGGGCTGGTATGTCACCAGTGTCCTTTCTCTGTCGCCAATGCAAGTCTTCCAGCTCTCCTATGGGGCTGGCAGTTGCCACATCTATATCTCCCTTGGAATCAAACAACCTTTTGATTTGGAATGGACCTTTAAAAGCCATCTGGTCCAACTCCCCTGCAATGAACAGGGACACCACAGCTCCATCAGGTGCTCAGAGCCCCTCCAACTTGACCTGGGGTGTCCAGCACCTTTCTGGACCACCTGTGCCAGTGCTCTCTTATCACTTCAGATTTGCAGCACTCCGTAAATGTCTATTTTCTTCTTCTTGCCCCTTCTAGAAGGAGATGTGCTAGGACAGTTCACAGTTGACCAAATTGAGGGAGAATGGACAATTTCTTCCAAGAAGCCTTTGGACAGAGAAGATACAGAGAAATATCTCCTCAAGGTGATGGCTTCTGATGGGAAATTTCAGGCTACCACCGAAGTGGAAATCTTTGTTCTGGATATCAATGACAACATCCCTGAGTGTGGCCAGGTAAGGCAGCTGTCCTGCTACATCAGGGGGCACAAAGGGAAGAAAAGGCAGGAAGAGCACATGCTGAGAGGGTTTGGCTTGTCATATTTCTCACACAATCCTGTTGCTTTGATTATACTTAGCAATTTTAATTAAGGTGCACGTCAAGCGAGAACATTAAATTTAGCCTCCAAGCATGTTTGCCAGCAGTAAGTGAATACCTAAGCATTATGAAGGATAATTTTTGGAGATAAACAATGCCTGGAAACCTTCTGGGTAGGGGCATGTAAATTACCAAGTTTTATATCCTGCTAAGTTGAAAAATTCCCATCAGGAGAGCTGTAACTGTGGAGAGCTGATCACTGGTATGGATCTTACTCATGGTGAGAAAGAACAGAAGAGGCTGTTTCCCAAAGGAGAGTCAGAGGCTTGGATGAAATGAACTCACTGGTCCCAGTCCACTCCCTGGAACCAGCTGTCCTCCTCTTAAAGGCATGATGCAAAGTACTGGCCTCCATGTGTCCCAGCAGAGACCAGCAGCGGGTCCTGAAATGCACCCACAGCAGCCTGCATAGCCTGCTGTAAGAGGGAGGATAAAAGAAGCTACATCTATTATTTATCACTTGCTAACAAAAAAATCTAGGCTTTAGAAGTCAAAGGTGTCATAGAGAGAACCTGGTTGCAAACAGGGTCCATTTTACTGAAACTGCCTAGCCCATTCTCAGAGGTAGAGATGGAGGTTTGCAGCCACCCTTCATAGTCTGCTCCTGAGCTTCACTACATCATCTGTCAGTCCAAGTGTCAGAACTGACTCATAGAATCATTAAGGCTGGAAGAGACATCTAAGATCACCAAGTCCAGCTGTCAATCTATCCACACCACGCCCACTAACCATGTCCCTCAGTGCCACAGTACTTGAACACCTCCAGGGATGGTGACCCCACCACCTCTCTGGGCAGCCCATTCCAGTCCTTAACAACTCTTGCTGAGAATAAATGTTTCCTACTATCCAAAATGAACCTCCCCTAACACAGCTTAAGGCAATTACCTCTCATCCCACCATACTGGTAACAGGGCTGCTGCTTTACTCTATTCAACAGCCTGTTATGCGATGTCATAGTCAAACCAATTGCAGACATTTCTTTTTAATATCATAAAGCTAGATAGCAATCATCAGTTTAATCATGGGTCACATTTTCTGTATCTCCAAGCCTCTCTCCCTGAGGTCTATGTTCTTCCCAAGCTGTGGTTTTCACTGTTGGCTGCTGTTCCAGCCAGGGCCACCAAAATGCCAAATGTAACAGGTCTGTCCTCCAGTCTGGGCTCATGTACCCTGCTGCTGTCATCTTTCACACCACCAAGACATAAGGCACCTTGTGTTTTCCTACAAACCACACGTTTTACCCTTTTCTATGAAGCTTCTCCTGTTCCATTCCTCCTCATATGGTGTGAAGGTGTTGTGGAGACAGGTCAGATGCCAATGACACCTTCTGTCCTTGCCAGATATTCTACACTGGAAGAGTCTCCGAAGATGCTCAGCCAGGTCATTTCATTTTGAAGATATCAGCAACCGACCCTGATGTTGGCAGCAATGCCCAGATCACATACAGCCTGCACGGCCCTGGCGCAGAGGAGTTCCGCCTGGGTCCCCACACAGGTGAGATCAGGACCTGCATGCAGAGCTTTCCTCCTTTCTATACTTGGGGCTCAATATATGCAGTAGGGTTTGCAGTTGCTGGACATGAGACCACTTCCCATTCTTTCCCACAGGGGAACTGACCACCTCTGCACCTCTTGACCGGGAGCAGAAGCCCACCTACCACCTGGTTGCCAAAGCTACCGATGGTGGTGGCCGCTCATGCCAAGCAGACATAACACTGACCATAGAGGACACCAATGACAATGCACCCAGATTCTTCCCCAGCCACTGCGCCGTCGCTGTTTTTGACAACACCACCACAAAAACACCCATTGCTGTGGTATCCGCCAGGGACCTTGATGAAGGTGAGTCAGGGTGAGATCTACATTATAGCAAAGTCCATCTTTCATCCTGAATAGAAAGCTTTAAAAGCTAGGGAAGGGCTGCAGCAATTGGGCATAGATGAGTGAGTCTTGGCAAGAGCCTGCCTGGATCTCATCACTGACATGTTCTTGACTAGCAGGCTGGCATCAGCACCTGTCAGAAACGCATATCTGCAGAAACATGCACAGAATTCAAGGAAAAGCTCATCAACTATAACAGTAATGCACAGCACAAACTACAACACACAGCTCCAAACTGAACAGAATTCACATGAAAGACAGAGACAAAATAGGCGTAATAAGGAAAAAAGGAGCTGTGTATCTGGAGAGGGTATATGATATCATAGAACCATAGAATATCCCAAGTTAGAACCATATCAGAGTCTAACCTCTGGCTTGACACAGGACTACCCAAAATGGGTGGAAAAGTCCTTGGGAGACAAAAGATATAGACAAAAGACTCCTAAGAAAAGTGTTGAGCAGAGACTGAACTTACATGATATAAAAGCAAGACCTGCTTTGGAAGCATAGATGAAGGAAAATGACATTTAAAAACATGGGGATAGGGGTGGACAGGGGCACATTTGAAGAAGATGTTCATACAACCCCCAGTTTCCCTAGAAGTATTATCTCACCTAGGCATATATCATCCTTCTAGATAAAAGAATTAATACCAGCAGCATTCCTAGCCACAAATTTACACAGCTTGTCCCTTACCCTTCCAGGTCTCAATGCCGAGGTTGTCTATTCCCTCTCTGACTCTGCCAATGGACACTTTTCAATTGAGGAAACAACAGGGGTGATCCGTCTGGAAAAGCCCCTGAAGGACTCGCAGCACTCAGCCTTTGAGCTGACGGTCTGTGCCACTGACCAGGGCACCCCACAGCCCCTCTCTGCTCTCGGCACTGTCACTGTCTCCGTTGTGGATCTAAATGAATATCTGCCTGTCTTCCTGGCCCCTGAATATGTAGCCATGGTGAAAGAAGACGTAGCTGTGGGTACGGAAGTCCTCAATTTATCAGCCTTGACAAGAGACAACACAGAAAACACAGAGATCAAGTATGAAATTGTGAATGGCAATGACCACGGCAAATTTCAGCTCAACTCCAACACAGGTAAGATGGTCTCATGGCCAAGCCAGCCCAGGTTGATCCCATATGCTTCATTTCCTAAAACAGATTCCCCCTTCTGTTTCCAAGCAGTCAGATCTCTTCTGTTCCTACACAGAGCACAGTATGGGGGCAGAGAATACAGTCTTCGCTTCTACCCTAAATTTTGTCAGCTAAGTCACCTAGTGTGCGATCCAAATCTTTCTGAATGAATGGAAAGATTCCTGTTACATGTCTGGGATCTGAGATGGGTCCATAAGAAAGAGGAGAGGGAAGAGGATGGGAAGACAAGTTCCACTTCAAACTATGGGAGAAGTTGATTTCATTTAAAAAGTCTCCCCATCCTGAAGTCAGAAGGAATCCGCAGCCCAGACTAACATTTTTTTAGGGAGCACTCAATGAATGCAGTTACTACCAATCTATTAACCACAACCAGATGCTGAGGCAGGATTTCTTGCCAAATAAAGCACTGCTGTATTTGCACAGCATTTGATAAGAGCTGTTATCTCAAGGCCAATGTTAGATCCCCGGAACAAGTATTGGTTGCACCTCAATGGCCTCCTGCTTCTGTCTGTACCATCCTCATTCACAGAGTTTTCCTCAGTTTCTCTGTCCTTGAGGCTCAAGCTATTTTTTCCATATCAATCTTCCCACTGGCGTGCATATCTTAAAAGGCATTTAAAACATCTCGTGCCCTTTTCTGTCCATCTGCCCTTGCAGGTGCTTTATACATAAATGGGAGCTTGGATTTTGAAGCGAGTCATGAGTACTACTTATCCATTGAGGGCACAAGGAAGGGCTCAGCTTCTCTCAGCGATGTCACCATGGTGGTTATCAACATAACTGATATTAATGACCATGCACCAGAGTTCATCCAAGACCCTTACTTTGCTGATATCCGAGAGGATGCTGCAGTTGGAGAAATCATCCTCACGGTATGATCATGAACAAAACCACAGTTTTTAACCTCATTTTCTTACTTGAGCTGTGTATTATTTGCTCTCCCTTTGTACTTTCTTCTTCTTTGGGCATAACCATCCAATGGATTTGTGTCATTTAGCACCTAAGATTGAAGCATGACTTAAAAAAGGATGATTCCTGACAGCCCATAAGCAGGGATGGCAGTGAATTACACTGATGTAAACCACCTTCCTTCTACCTCCTCATTTAAAGCATTCAAACCAATACCCTTAAAAGACAATGAGATCCCCTTCCTGAGGATTCTTCCGTGGCAAGGCTCTTTTGGCCATGAGTCCTAGGTGTTTTTCCTTCTAACAGGTGTCAGCTGATGACTTGGACGGAGCAATGAACAATCAGATCACGTATTCCATTGTAGAAGGGAACCCGCTGGGACATTTTGCGATCCAACCCAGAAGTGGGCAGATCAGCATTGCCAAGCACCTGGACAGGGAGGAGGTGAGTCCCAGGAAATGGAAATGAGAAAGCTGAAACAGTTGTGCTGTTATGCTGGAGGGAACAGATTATATTCAGCTGCCTGCTGTTTTCTAAAGGAGCTACTAATAATACTGCAAGCAAAAGGCAAGTTATTCATTTTCTAGACCCACAGATACTTCTGTAGACAAGTAGGGCCTTAGAGGAGACAGTAAAGGCTTCAGCGGTCACAACTCTGTGCTGTGATCTGCTCTACTGGTGCTCTAAGCTGGTTAAGCACCAGTTGAGTTGGCTCCAGACTGGAAACCAACATGGCTGATTTATGCTTCTTTGCATCACAGCAGATAGAAAACAGGCATAAGCAGGAGCTGCCCATCTGGATAATCTCTTTCTTAAAGCAGTAGCAGCTCAAACTGCTACCAACAGGTGTTTGTCCAGCTCGGGTCTCATCCATGCTTAGCAAGTTGTTTCCCTTCCCTGCAGCAGCTGTGAGGCTGATTTTCTCCAGCAACATGCTTTAAGATTTATGGATGGAGAATCCCATCTGAGGGCAGATTACTGCTGCAATACTATGTGTGACCTTAAGTGTTTTAACAAGCTGCAACAGAGTAACACACGAATGTAAAAAAAGTGACCATCCTTCCACTTCTCCAAGTGATCCCACACTGTAAATCCCCCAGATCTCCAGCTACTCCCTGACAGTTCGAGCCACAGACAACGGCCACCCTGCTCAGTTCAGTGATGTCGCAGTGCATGTCCACGTGTCTGATGTCAATGACAACCCTCCTCGCTTCTTCCAGCTCAACTACAGCGTGGTGGTGCAGGTAAGCCAGGACACTGTTATCCCATTCTGCCTTAGTGTGCCAAGGTTCTCATGCGTGGCTCTTGCTAGAGCACAAGGGTGAGACAGCAGTGAAGCATGCAGTTGCTTTGTGCTCATGGCCACAAAAAACTGCTGAGATCTGTGGGGGCAGATGTTCTGCCAACAGATGCCATTTTCTCCTACCAATGGCTGCAGGCGCCTCCTTTCTCCTCTCTCCTTTCACACTTTCCAAGCCTGACCAGCAGCCCCTTTTCCCACTATGTCTGTGTACACACCACAAAATAAAGAACAGACTTAAGCACATGGTCAAGCATCTCTGCTGGAAGCAGACCAGTTGTTGCTTGGACTCAAAACACCTATGGGTACTCAGAAAGAAATGCACCCAAAACATGCTTTCATCTGCTCCTGTGCAGACATGACTCAAGGAGAAAACAAGGGCATCAGCACAACCGTCTGCTTTTAGCTGGTTGACTCTACCACATGTGTAATGCCATGAAAGGCACTGTCTGCTATTACTGGCAAGAGCTCCACACAAGGCGTGAGATTTGGTTCTCTGTTCTTTATCCATAAGGCCCAGTGGCAATATAGGTTCTCCTGGGCCTTTTCTCTTTGCCTGCTGTTCTCCACTGGCATCTTTCTGCATTTCAGGAGAACGCCCCAGTGGGTACCAGTGTCCTGGAGCTGATTATGAGCGACAGAGACTCGCCAGAAAATGGACCACCGTATTCATTCCAGATCACCCAGGGCAACGATGGGAAGGCATTTGATGTCACCCAAAATGGTCTGCTGGTGACTTCATCCATCCTGAACAGAAGAATGAAAGAGCAGTACCTATTACAAGTCCAGGTAAAGCCTGACTTTCTGTCCTGGGATCTGATCTCACACCTGAGTTTAGGAGTGACAAAATGAGATTAGGATTGCACAGCTGAATGGGAAGTAGTCTGGTACTGGAGAAATCCAACACAGGAAAAAATCCCATAGCTCGGAGCCAAGTCCAGAGCTTGTTTTCCCACAAAGTCTGCCCACAGGAGGCTGGAAACCAGCCTCTGCATTGATGAAATCGGATAATATGATCACAAGAAATACTGTCAGTGGTTTCCTTAGACAGATGCTTTTCCCAGCATAATTCCAGCAACTTCCAGTTTAAAGTGAGACCTGGCTGTGATCCTGAAACCTTTATCCAAGAATCCCAGAAGTGATTTAATCTCCTTTTTTAAGAAGATGTCTATCTTTGCAAGGTAAACTTATTATCAACGTTATCAGTAAGGATAGTGAGTTACAAACAGCAGGATAATAACAAGTACATCTTCAGTGGAGAAGCTAGGTACTATTATTATTATGAACCTCAACCACTAACTGCCTGAGAATGAGAGAGAATTATCCTATAACCTGATTATTCACATTTTTCTGCTTTGAGTTTCCTCAGCTCATGCTAGACAGACGTTGTCAGAGATGGAAGCTTGGCTTAAATACTCTGGAATCTGAGCAACTGTATGTGACTGCTTTTATCTTTGTACACCCGGTTACATGCAGAAACCCTTTGATTGGCAGCATCTCGATAATTCTTAGGAAATCAGAGCCACTCAGTGCAGGTGCACACAGAGATGAGTGTCCCACCACTGAGGGAAGGTCTCAGCCACTCTCCATGATGGAAGGCATGCTGTCATGAAAGCAAGTACCTGGCTATAATGAAGCCTTCTCTTTTCTTTGTCAGGTCTCCGACAGTGGTATCCCTCCTTTGTCCTCATCAGCATTCGTAAACATCCAAGTGACTGAGCAGAGCCAGTATGCCCCCTCAGCGCTTCCCCTGGAGATATTCATCACCACAAATGAGGAAGCCTTCCGAGGTGGTGTGCTGGGCAAGATTCATGCCACAGACCGAGACCCCCACGACACATTGGTGTATACTTTAGTGGCAGAGGTGCCCCAAGAGGGACACTTCTCCGTTGGGGCTGCAGATGGAAAGATCATTGCTGGGAATAAGCTGCCCCATGGCCATTATCTACTGAACGTGACGGTCAGCGACGGCACATTCACGGCCACCACCAGTGTCAACATCCATGTGTGGTGCTTCACGCAGGAGGCGCTGGACAGGGCAGTAGTGCTGCACTTCCGCCACCTGTCTCCCGAGGAGTTTGTGGGGGACCACTGGCGTAACCTGCAGAGGTTTTTGGGAAACATCCTCATCACCCGACGCCAAAACATCCACATGGCTAGCTTACAGCCTGCAGCTACCTCTGACGGAGTGGATCTGCTCTTGGCTGTTGGAGAGCCACACGGCTCCTTGTACGAGCCTCGGGTCCTCGCCAATAAGATCACCATCTCAGCTGGGGAAATGGACCAGCTCGTTGGACTCCGGATGAAGAAAGCAATTCACGTGCCATGTCACGGGTCAGACTGTGCCCACCGAGTCTGCAAGGAAACCATCCAACTGGACCCAGGCATGATGTCTACTTACAGCACTGCCCGACTCAGCGTCCTCACCCCACGGCACAGCTTGGAGCAAATCTGCTCCTGTAATGGTAAGCAATCCTTGGTAGCATCCCATGATATATACCTTGTAGAGCTTGAAAATTTCACTTAGCCTTTATTTATTTAACCAAGCTCCTGCAGCAATTAATTAATGAACAAAAGGATTGGAACACTGTGAACTCTAAGGTCTCTTCCACCCCAAGCAATTCTACAAATATCTTTCAGATCAGGAAAAGTCATTCATACTTAGCAGCTGAAAAAGCTCAGTGATTGGATTTTTGATCTTCGAGCTCCTGTGTTTTAGGCTTAGCAAATGCAGACTAACTGATAAACTCTAGGAAAGGCAAGTAGAATGAATATACTCTGTTCTGTATTTCAGAAACAAGCCAAGGCAATGGGGATAGAGGTTAGCATCACTTAGGCAGGAGTGGTAAGGGGATACTGTGAGCTAAGATAAAGATGTATTAAAGGATGAGGAAATCCAAGGGTGTTGTAGACTGTGCTGAGAGCACCTAAAAGATGTTATGGGACGGGTCTGATCCTGGATAGTTATGGCATCAGGCTGGGAAAGAGGCAAGTCTAGGTACAGTCTCAAAGCATGACAACTATGAAACTTTTTGTTCATTCTGCTTCCAGGAACAGCTGTGAGGTTTGGGGGCCACAGCTACATCTGGTACCAGCACTCCCAGGTGGGGTCCTGGCACATGCACTTCCGCATGAAGACCCACCAGCTACACGCTGTCGTGTTCTACGCCAACGGCACCGACCATGCCACATTGGAGGTATGCATTGCAATACACAAAGGTCTCTTTCCAGTGTAAAAAACATTAATTGTTTGGGGGAAGGGAATCACAGAAAGAAGATGCAGTAGTACTTATCTATAGTAATTGACCTAGTGAGCACTTGAGAAGGCCAAGCCAGAGCTGAGCACAGTTTGGCAATTGCTGCAATCACAGCTGGTAATTGTTTGTTTTAGCTGCATCTGTGAGTGCCCGTGCTGGCCTCTGGTGTCAAAGCAGCATATGCCCGTATCACAGACCTACATCAAAACTTCTTTGCCTGTGGCTTGCTTCTTCATCCCTCTCTTACATTGCATTTATGGGACAAAGAATTTATCAGGTGCACAGAACGGACAAAACAGGACTCCTGCATGCTATTTTGCAGTTCCCCCTCTATTCAGCCACATTTTTCAGGTGGTTTCCTTGTTTAAGGAACCAGCACAGCCACAGATATTTCACTCTGACTGTTACCTTCCTCATTCGCACACTGAACCCACCCAGCATTCAAAGTCCATCTCCCTCTTCCTCTTTGTCAGTGGAAGGAAATCAGCACTCCTGTGGCTTGTAGATTTGGTAGAGGTCAGGTTCTCCCAAGGGCACACATAACATCGCTCCTCCAATCGCTAAGCTGATCTGCTATTCAGAAATAGGAAGCAGCAAGAGGGATGTCAAGTCAGGTGCACTGGGAAGGATCTGGCAGCCTGTCAGCTCTTGCTTCAGGGAATCCAGTTCTCAGCTGTCTCCCAGCCCCAGAAATTGATAAGCCCAATCTACAGACCCATCTGAAGTGAGATCACGTTCCTCCGGATAAAGCCAAGTGACAAAGCTCTCTGGTGCACTTGCCAATTGTGCAAAGAGATTTACACACAAGCTGCCCTGAGGCCTTACCAGGGTGTGTGCCAGCTGCACCTGGTTCTTCCTTCCCTCTGCCATGCTCACACTCTTTCAGCAGTTGCTGAAAGCTCACCTTCCTCCTTATAAGTTTTAAAGAGGAACTCTGGGCCACAGACAGGAATTTCTGATGGCCCAATTCCATGCTGAGAACTCTGGTGTGGTTTGTTTTAAAGTCAGCAACTTTATCCTACCTTCTGGAGAGCAAGGACTGGATTTCATCTCTGCATCTTGTTTTTATATCATCAGTGGTTGGAAAGGACCGTAGATGAAATGAGGGCAACATAAATGAGATTGCAGTCTGTCAGGCTCTAGCTGACCCATGCAAAGCTTATGCACGAGTAAAAGAGGATGTTGGAAAGGCAACATCCTAGGATTCATTTCTCTCAAAACACTCAGGCAGGGCCAAAGAAGGTTAAGAATGGCCAAGAATCTCTGTGCTAACCATGACTTCTGGGACATGTTTTGCAGATGGTTCATGGGGTGCTTCACCTGGGGTACGGCTGCTGGGGAAACTACACCGGGAACCTCTCCTCCTCACGTTTTGTGAGTGATGGGGAGTGGCACTCAGTATTCCTGGAGGTGAAGAATGCTTCGGTCCGTCTGCTCGTGGACGGCCTGGGAAACACCTCCCTCCAGCTGCCAGGGAGCTGCAGCACATCCCAGGGCAGGCGAGACCTGCTTTTTGGGGGCCTCCGGCACCCACTCCAGTCCCAAAGAGTCACACGGGGCTTCAGGGGCTGCCTGGATGTGCTTGCCATCAATGGCAGAGAAGTGGTTCTCCTGCATGGGAAAGGGCAATCCAAGGAAGTGATGGAGGAGGTTGGGATGAAGCAGTGCTGCTCCCCGACTGGTGCCTGCAGCAGCAATCCATGCCTGAACAACGGGATGTGCTCTGAAACTCATGGAGGAGGTACGTGAATATCCTACATTTAGGGAAAGGGGGAGGAAGAGATAAGGGAAAGCCATGACACCTTGATGCATCCCTATGCAAGGAGAAGGAGATGTGCCCCATCCCAGGGGCTCAGGTGGTGGCTGACTCAGTGCAGGAGCAGCTGGGGGCAAGAGATCATCATCCTGGCTCTCAGTATCAGACCATGGCCTGCAGGGCAGGAGCATTTCTAAGGAGTGGGCATGACCCAGGAGTGAGCAACTTGGCCAAAAAACACAAGCACAAATAGAAATTCCACCCTCCCCCCTACATCCTCTTTGCTTAAAGAGCCATTAGCAGAGTTGGAATTGGGCAAGATGGGATCATGCAATGATGGTATCTGGGAAGAAACGAGCCAAGATCTTCATCTATTCCCATTGCAGTCAGTGACTCCCTGGGGCTATGGGAAGGTATATGGGAAAACTGTAAGCTTGCTCATGAGCATCGCAGGTTACCATGAGGCACAAGCGCTCAGTGGGGGCATGGGCTCACAGCATGAGTTTGTACAGATCTCTGCTCAGAGACCTCAGGCACAGGATTACACACACATGCACAGACATGTCCCTATGAGCTTGCTGGGGTGGGCCAGGGGCCATGCAACCAAGTGAGGACCCCAAGAGGGTCACAGTCAAACCCGGCACCACATCGACTAAAACCACAGTTGCAAAGCTCTGTGAAACCCTACAGGCCACGTCCAGCATCTGCCCTACAAGCACCGGCACATCCCGGCTGCACAGCACTGCACACATGTGGCTACAGGTCTGTCCCTGCTCGCATTGCTCTAAAGTTGCACTATGAATGAGCAGCAAAGGCTTTTACAGAGTGCTGAAAGGTAGAATGCCAGAATATTCCACCTCCGACGGACCGCAGGAGCTCAGCACAGCCGGGACGGTCCCGTGCTCGGAGCTGCACGAAACACGGAGCTGAAATCACACCCAGCAGCAACAACCCCCCGCATCCCAGCAGTCCCTTAACGGCGCCCTCTCACCTCTGCAGGTTACACGTGCATCTGCCCCGGGCTGTTTTCTGGTGAGCGCTGTGAGTTGGGGGACAGCCCCTGCGAGTCCCAGCCCTGCCTGCACGGCGGAACCTGCGTCCTCTCCGGCTCCGGGTTCTCCTGCCAGTGCCCCGAGTGGTATCTAGGCGACAGGTAAGGGCTGAAAGGGACAGAGGGATCCCAGGGAACGCTGATACTGTGACCTCAGAAACGAGCGTTGTGTGATTCTAGAGCTCGTTAGACCCACCTGGGAGCAACGCAGTGCGGGGCTGCCTGAACACAGGTGTAGGGCGCTGCCAGCTGTCCTGCCGTGATCCCTTGATTGCTGGGCTGCAAGGTGTTTGGCTTCAGCCTTGAGCCCCGTGCTGTTAACTATAGCACTCTGGAGTTTATTTTCACCAGCAATATGGATATACCTCCCCACCTGGTACGTGGGTGAGTGCATGCCAGATGCCTGCAGCTGGGGAAGCAACGACATCCAAGGGTATGCACGGGCAGCATCACAGCAGCTCCATCTCCCGGCCGGGTCGCTTGCCTTGAATCAATGCCGAGAGAGAAATGAATAGTGCAGCTCTGGGCGTTAGGTGGCAGTGCGATGATACCTGTGCTCACTCCGGGCACAGCCATTGGGCAGGCATTGCACGGACCAGCTCACACATCTTGAGCCCGGGCTGAGAAATAAGAGTGAAAAGCTCGCAGGGGTTCTTCATTAACAGTAAGGACCAGCTATTGCAGGTTCTTCCTAAGATGGGGAGGTCATTGCTGCTGGAAGGGATGGAAGGAAAATCTCACGTCCTTCTGGAGAGTGGGAAAGGGGAATAGAATCAGAAATTCAGTCTCAGCTCTATGTATACTCCATAAAATGACCCCCCAAAAAGGGGCTGTTCTGCCTAACGTGACCTTCTGAACAGCACCATGGTAAACATTGAAATGCACTGACAGCAGCAGCATTGCTCAGAGCAGGATGCTGTGGGTTGGGTCTCACCCCCAGGCTGATGCCTCTGTTTCCATCCCCCCAGGTGTGAGAAGCTGGCTGAGGAATGCCAGGACAACCCATGCCGTAATGCTGGGCGCTGTGTGAGCACCCAGGGCTCCATCCACTGCATCTGCCCATCAGACTACCAGGGGGATTACTGCACGCAGCCCATCATCACACCAGCCATCGTGCCCACGCACTGGGCTGTGGGCCCTGAGGAGATAGCTGAGATCACAGCTGGTGTGCTGGGGGCAGCCATCCTGGCCGTGGTTTTTGTGTTCATCCGTAAGCGATACCGACACCGGGCCAAGGCCCACAAACCGGTGGCACGGGAGGACCCCGACCTGCTGTCCAAGAGCGAGTTCTCCAAGAGCGTGGGTGTGGGCACTCAGGCCGTGCCTCCCATTGAACTCAACATCCTCAGCGATGCGACCCATAACAACCTGGACCGAGTGGCACCGGAACAGCGCAAAGCCAGCGGTACCCCTGAGTTTGTCACCTTCAACTCAGCCAACGGGCCCAAGCACCGCGGCACCATCGTGTGCAGTGTGGCACCCAACCTGCCCCCAGCCCCTCCATCCAACTCTGACAACGAGTCCTTCGTCAAGTGCACCTGGGCCAGGGAGGAGATGGGTCAGTAGCCACAGCTTGCTCTTGCTTTTATACATGGGGGGGTGGATGGTAGGTTTGTGAATGCAGGAGACCAACAGTGTTGTGTAAAGATAAGGAAAGCACAGGCCAGTGGTGATGTCTGGGTGCCTTCACTGGCTCTTCCCACACTCATAAATATTGGTATTCAAATTCAGCTTGTTCAGTTCTCTAGAAAAACAGCAGGGAATGCATTAATGCATGGCCTGGATTCCCACGCACCCAGGCTAAAAAGTCCATATAAAAGAGAATAATGATGCTTAGAGAGTGGAAATCGAGATGCTAAAATTCAGTGTGACTCGTAGTGGCATCCCCTGCATCAGCTGCCAGAGGGGTCACAACAAAGGGAAACAGCCCCAGGCAGCCATGTCCCTGCTTGGCATGGCCCAGAGCTCACCAGCAGCTCAGCAGCATCAAGGATGGCTGCCAGAAGGAAGTGCCCAAGTCAGAGAGTCATAGAGTATCCCAAGTTGGAAGGGACCTGTGAGGATCACCGAGTCCAACTTTGGGTCCACACAGGGCCACCTAAAAATCAGGTTATACCAGAGGTACAGGCAAAGGGAGCTACAGGGAGAGAGCTCCAGTGAGTCGCTTGCTCTGCCCCATCCCATCATTGTGCCAGCTCCTTGCACCCATGTGTCACAATGAGGAGCGCCTTTTAGGTCCCAGTGGGAGCCCCGAAGCCCCCTCCATTCCCAAGGCAGACACTACAACTGCTTGCTTCCCACTGTTCCTCTCTTTGGCTGCCACATCTCCTGCAGCTCAGACTTATACAAGCAGGAATGAGCAGCAGGGAGAAAGCAGCCCTCACAGCACACAGCTAACACAGCTCTGTTTCCTTCCAGTGTACCCAGCAGAAACCACCTACTGGCCGCCACGCTACCTGTCCTCCGACGTCCAGGAATACTCCCACTACGAGATCATCCAAGGTCCCCCCGCCATGCCCTCCTCCCACCCTCCTCTGCCCCCGCCACCCCCTCCACCAGCAGACCCGGAGCCAGTCACTCTCTATGGGGGTTTTCCTTTCCCGCTGGACCAAAGCAACAAGCGGGCACCCATCCCTCCCCGCTACAGCAACCAGAACCTGGAGGACCTCCTACCGCTGGGCCCCGTGGAGATGGCAGCATCCCAATGCCAGAACGAGTACACGGCCATCAGTTATTACCCAGCCCAGCTGGTGCAGGGTGAAGGTGCCCCGTACCCACCAGACCCTGGTTACAAGCGGGTGAGCATGCGGCTGAGCGTGGCTCAACCCTCCTATGCTGACTGTGAGGTGGGGGCCCATCCACCCGCCCTGCGCACGCAGCCCCCACCACCCCCCAACTATGAGGGCTCTGACATGGTGGAGAGTGACTACGGCAGCTGCGAGGAGGTGATGTTCTAACAGAGAGACTCGTCCTTGGGATGAGATGGGAAGCGCCGGAGCTGGCACATGGTACCAGGGGATTTGCGGTTCCCCTGGCCCAGCTTGCAGCATCTCCCCCTGCATGGCCGGGCTGTCATTTGGCTGGATCCTTGTCCCTGCACTGCAGACAGAGGGGAAATGCTCCAGCCACAGCCAGGACGTGGCAGATGCTCCTGGGATGCCAATGACTAATGCACCTTGTGGGCACTGCATGTCTCCCGCTCTGTGCTGCCCAGCCATGGGGAGGAGCAGAGCAGCACCACAGGGACAGTGGTGGCGGAGGAAGCACAGAAGGACCAGCAATGGCCGAGCCCAGGTGGCACACAGGTCTCCCTGCATCCAGCTCTGGCACTGAGAGTTTGCATCAGGGTGATGGTTTGCCCAGTGGGATGGTGCAGCTGGTGCACAGCCTCTTCTCCATCTGTTCCCCAGGGTGAGAGATAGGAATAGGCAGCCAGTGCCACCAGCACAGCCTCACATGGCAAAAAGAAGTCCAAGAAAGCAAACTTAAATCCATTTCTACAGAAGAACCAAGCACTGAGGAGTAGACTGAAACCTGCTGCAGGGCACCTGGCCACAGAGCTATGGGCACAGAGACTGGCACAGCCATACCCATAGCTCTACATGGGCCCCAGCTGGTGACAACAGTACCCAGCCCTGCCACCCCCAGCAAGGGGTCCTGGGTCTGTTGTATCCATAATGGACCAAACAAACTGCCCGCGTGGCACCTCCAGCACAGGACGGGCACCAGGTGCTGCCTATGGACAGGCCCATCCAGCCTCCTGCTTGGGATCGTATTGTTTCTTGTGAGAGGTTTTACTTTGGTCGGTTGTTTGATGAAATATTTTTTTCACTGTTTTGTTGAATTTTTTCTTTTTTTGTTGCAAAGTATTAAAAGAGTTGGTTTGGTTTTGTTTTTTTCACTACTATGATTTCATTGGATAACACTTGATTCCTTTGCAACTAAGATGTGGCTCCAGCAAAGAACAGCCCTGAGAACACCTCAGTCTGCACAGCAGCACCCCAGCACTGCACTGGTGCAGCAAACCAAGGCCAAGTTCCCCAGAGCCATAGGAAATCACTGGTGCTGACAGCACACTGCTGCCCTGGGCACCCCAATGGGGTCCTCTCACATCTCCCCAGCCCTCCTGCTCCTCTGGATGAGGGGAAGAAAAACCCCACTTCATCCCAGAGCCTTTCCATGTAAAAAATAACTCTTATTTATTGATTAAAGTGAGATACATGATTCAGGTGCTGCAGCAGTGGGCACCGACCCACACTGACAATATCCATAGGCACACAACACAGACATTAATCACCTTTGTATGTACACGATTCCCCTGGTCACAGAGCAGCTACAATACACAAGCATCACAGTTCCGTGTCCCTCTGGTCCCATACCAGGTCCTCCTGGTATCCCACATGTTTCCCACCAGCCCACTGTGCTTCAGCCCAATACAAGCAAAACTTCAGCAGACACTGCTTGACACTGCCATGGTACCCTGTGAGTGCAAAGCAAACTCAGTGCTATGTACCACTCCAGCAAACCCAGTAACCCCAGTGCTGGAGACACACACATCACACAGCTGTACCCCAGAACAGGGCTGTCCCTCCTGCTAGGACTGCCAAGCATCCCCTGCCAGGGGACAGCAGTGCCAGCACCGGGCACAGATATTGCACCTCTCCCATCTGCAGGGAGCCCAGAGCCCTGCTGGCTGCACACACACCATTCTATGTGCTATTTCTCTCCTTTGTGCAGCTGCACCACCATTAAGAAGTACCCAATGGAGGATTTGCTCTCATCTGCCTTCTAAAACAACAAATAAAAAGCAGCAGAAAGGCAAAGTGTGGCAAGGCCAGAGTCTGTGCCCAACGTGCACCTGCCCCAATACCAGCAGCAGGAGGAGGAGAGGAAGCAGTGCAATGGGCTGCCTCCTGCTGGGAGCTGCCACAGGGGCCAGGAAGGAAAAGAACATTATCAGTGTTCTTTTTGGGGGTGTGACATTCAGTGGGAGGCTGCAGACGCAGCCAGAGCGCAGCAAACGAGGCGCTGTGTTTCTGCAGAGCACAGGCTCTGCACACCTGAATTCCTAATGCCAAAAACCGTGTGAGGGGTATGTGTGCAAGGAGAAAGAAAAAGGAACAAACAGAACCTTCCAATGCCAGCCCTCTCTGCGTGAAAGAGCTGGAAACCAGAGCACAGCAGGACCTGCACCAGCAATGCTCGCACCCAGCGCTGCTCTGCATCCCCAAGGGCCAGGGTGAGGAGGCAGCTCTGCTCCTCCAAACTGAGCTGAGGTTTCTTTGTTGCTGTAAAATAAAGTGCTGAGAGGTTGCGGGGGGGGGAATGAAAAACACCAATAAACTGGCACGGAGAAGCCAGAGTGATGGGATGCGGGGGAAATATGGGAAGGATTCAAAATAAAATAGATAAAATAACAGTAAAAAATGTCCACAAGCCCAGGATCCCCCCCCCCTTCCCAAAGTAACTATGTACAGGAGTGTGGAGGGGATGAGTGCTGTGCCGCCCCCACACCCCTCACAGCCCAAACCCACCGCGTTCTGCAGGAGGAGAAGGCTGAGCACCCAGCCTGTGTGCCACCACCCAGCAGGGACCGTCACTGCCCCGCGGTGCTGGTGCCGTTGATGACAGCAGCAGGCGTTGCCAGCTCCACCAGCGCCTCGTAGGTGCCCACCACGAAGCCGACGAAGCCGAAGAGGCTGATGAGCACGTCCTTGACAATGAGCAGTGGATGCATGCCCTCTGTGTAGAAAGTGGCGATCTCCAGCAGCGGGGGGAAGATGAGAGCCAGCGCGCTGCTGCTGACTGAGCCCACCAGCGAGATGACGAGGTCCAGGCGGGGGATAAGGATGGCCAACACGCCTGGGGGGAGAAGGGCAACACGGGGCTGTCAGGAGCTCATAGAATC
This sequence comes from Coturnix japonica, assembly GCF_054131305.1. Lineage (NCBI taxonomy): Eukaryota > Metazoa > Chordata > Aves > Galliformes > Phasianidae > Coturnix > Coturnix japonica. Next base: position 4,034,887 of record NC_140680.1, on the reverse strand, counting down.
ACAGAATCGTTTTAGTTGGAAGGCTCCCTTAAGATCCACCTGGTCCAACTCCCTTGCACTGAACAGGGACACTCACACCCAGAGCCCCTCCAGCCTTGCACTGGGTGTCTGCAGGGATGGGGCACCACCACCTCTACAGGAAACCTGTGCCATTGCCTCACCACCCTTATCATAAAAACCTCCCTAAAGCCTTCCCAGCCTGTCTCCTATGGGAGGAGTTCCATCCCTCACATCACTTTATGGTCCCAATCTGGAGGAACTCCAACAGATCCACGTCTCTAAGGACTCCATGTCTGGACACATTACTCCAGGTGCTGGACCCTGCTCTGAGCTAGGAGCTGTTGAAGCAATGCTGTCCCATGCCACTGCTTGTACGGTGACCCTGCACCTTTCTCTGAGCTCTGAACAGAAGGCTGCGTGCTTCCAGCCCTCCAAAGCAATTAAGGCTTTTCAATGAGCTAATGAAGTTCCCTGTGTGCTGCTGCAGAGGGCTGGGCAATACCCCAGCAGAAGGGTGCTGCTCACAGAAGCATCCCCAACCCCATCTCCCCCACGTCTCTGCCTCACACCTGGGGAGCTGTAAAACCTCAGAGAACCCACAAAAAGGGGAGGCGTGGGTAAAAGCCCACCCTGAACGAATGTGTGTGGTTGGTAAGCAGTCAGAGCCCCTCTGCCCCCAGAGCACAGCCCAGGGGAGAACATTTGCAGCAAAGGAAAATCTCCCTGGAGCCTCCTTCCAGCTTCCAATGAGGGGCTGCAAACCCCACAGCATTCATGTTCCAAGAGCACCCACAGCACCGGGCTTTGGGCAGCACATCCTTAGCCCACCCCACAGTGCTCTGTGGGCTCCCAGCAAACAGAAGGAACCCCCTTCCACCAAGAAAACAGAGCTGAAGTGCCAGCTGCAGCCTTATGCCTCCAGGGGAACGGCCGTGCTTTCCACGGGGAATTGTTCCAAAGGGGTTTTAAGGGCACTGGGTTTGAAGTCTGAGCATGAAAGACACCCATACACTAAATTGCATCCTCTCTTTGGAAGCCAAAGCCACGATGTTCTGTGGCCACATGCTCATGCCATGAATATTCATGCAGCCCCCCGATTGCTTTTATCCTTGCCAACAGCAATTTCTTATATGGAAAGATAAGGGGAGGAGGTACAAAGGCACCAGCGTCCTTCCAACACCCTGCTGCTTTTCCACCCCAAAGCAGTGGGTTCGAGTGCTGCTGTCAATCATGCTCCCCATTCTGGTGCACCCCAACTTCTGAGCCTCCCCAGCACCAGAGCCCAATGGGATCTCAGCTCTGTGGGGCAGGAGGGAGAAGGCCCAAGATCAAACGTTCCTGAATCTCTGCCATGTGACAGTGGGAAATGGCAGAATGGACACAGAGAGGTTTTTCTCCTCTCGTTTTGAGGAAATGAAAGGCAGAAAGATCAAAGCTTCCTCTTCTCACGCGCTGAGCAATAATGGGATGGGGAAGCTACTTTGGCTGCAGAGCAGACATGGACACACAGCTCCTGGCCATAATGCAGCCAAGCCCAAAGCAGAGCTGCTGGGACACAGGATGAGGTCTGTGACGCTCAGCAGGAACGCTGTGCTTTGGGGGGTGATGCCTGGAAGCTCAGTGAAGCATCTCAGCTGTGCTGAGAACAGCAAGGACTTAGTTTACAGGAATCAGAGCCAGCCAAAAATCAGACACCCCTGGGCTTCACTGAACTGACGCTCCTCAAGCTTCCACAAACTTGCTTTTCCCAGCTCAGATTTTCCCCCCTTGAAGCAGGTAGATAGGCCAAACCTCATTCCTAATTGTTAACATCGTGAGTTTGACTGAACTTCAAACTCATGGGAGCAGCTGCAGATAACAAATGACTTCTACAGCAAGCACCAGGCTGTACCTTAGTGCAGAACTGGGACAGATCACAGCCCTCCAAGATGCCTCTGAGCTCCTACAGCCACTAAAAGCCACCTGAAAAGGCCTTCCAAGCCTTCAACTCCAAGTTGGAGAAGCAGAGGGTGCCCCCAAGTCTTGCTGTTCTAGCCAGCACATGACTGTTGGGTAAGAAGAGCTCACTCTTGCCACATCTGCACCCTTCCAAAGCTCCAATGTAGGCCACCCAAGCACCAGATCAACTGCTGGGATGCATCCTACAAAATTTGATGGGACTTGATGGCTCCTCCAAATCCAGTGGGACAAAAGCTCTGGGACAGGCTGCTTTCTACTCACAGGTGATGCTGACCAGGACCACCCGCAGCAGCAGGTTGACCAACCAGCCCCAGCGCTCTGACACACGGGCAACCAGTGGAGGGATGATGATCTCAGCAGGGACGTAGAACTGCACAGCATAGGTGAAGAAAATCCCAAAGGAGAAGAGCAGCTTGACAGCTTGGTACAGCCTGCAAATGAGAAGGAAAGAACGGTGAGATGTGTTCCTGTGTCAATCCAGGAGTTGAACACGATGGTCCTTATGAAGCCCTTCCAACTTGTGATATTCAATGGCTCCAACCCCATAAGGCACAGCAGGAACATTCCACCTACAAGGACTTCTGTGTCCCAGCTCTTTTCCCTTCTGGCACAATAAGGGGTAATGCATTCAATACACCAAGACATCTCTTGTGCAAGAGACAGCAAGGAGATAGCACAACATTGAAGCCATTGCAACATGCAAACACCTAATTAGAGGCTCCAGCTCTGTGTGAGGAGCAGGAGGTCAGCAGTGGGGCCAGCAGCCTCCCAAGTGCTGCTTCCCCTTGGGAAATCTCCTGGGCACAGATGCAAAGGGCTGTTTCAAAATAAAAGTAAATCATACCAAGTGTTGTTCTGCTCCTAACTGCTCCCAAGGGCATGGGGATATCTGCTGGACTGAGGGCTGGAGTCCAACACGCTCCTTGAAACAAGGCATCCATCTGCATTTCTAGACACTTACTTATGCCAGCACTGCACAAAGCAATGCATCCTGCAGGATCAACACTGCTCACAGAGGGGTGCAGGCTCTGGCTGCCTGACCAGGTCAAGGTCTGCAGCGACACAAGGTGGACACACACAGACAACACCCAGATACCCAAGCATTAGGAAACACCCTGACCTCAGAGATGGGCAGCAGCACCAATACTGCCCACGGCCTGCAGTGCCCACTCTCAGCCCATGACCTGGAATGGAGCTGTGTCCATCACCCACCTCCTGAGGTGGTGAGCAGCTTCACTGGGAAAACTCCACTTCTGGGTTGAACAAAGGAAAAAAACTCCTTTATTTCTGTTTACAACCAGGTGGATCTTTTGGGAGGACATGGAGAAGTCAAAGAGGCTCTACTCGAGGGAATGGGAATCAGAGAGGCAGCAGAGCTGCATCCAGAAGGGTCAGACAGCACCAGGACAGGGCACAGGGAGGCCAGGAGTCTCCATCCTTACTGACACTCAACATTTAAGCAGGTTCTGCTTTGAGCAGGTGGTTGGACCCAACAATCTCACCATACTCTCCCCAGACCACATTACCCAGCGATTCTGCAGCCAACAAAGGGCAGAGCTATCAGCAGAGTCCAGAGGGCAGCGCTCAGCCGAGCACACCGTGCTCCCAAGCCTAGGTGCACAGTAGCCTTGAGCCACCTATTCTATGCTCCTCACCTCCTACTGCTTGATTAAGGAAATGTCATAAAGCAATTAAGTGCTTGAAGGCAATCTATGTTTAATTTTAGTTTAATAACATCTCTTAAAGAAAAAAAAAGAAAGGTTCAGATTAAGGCTGGGTCTCTGTTGTGCACGGGTCGGGCAAGGACAAAGGGCAGTTTGAATACCAAGAAAAGGGAGAGCTCAAGAATCAGTTCTGAACAACAAAAAACCCCAAGGCCACATGGGGCACAGAAATCCTCCTTCGGTCATAAGTTTGGTCATCGTACACCTCCAATGGGCTGCACACAGCCAACACCTCCCCCTCCTTCCCTTTCAGGATGGCACCTTTTGGAGTGAAGCAACTCCGGAGGCTGCTAGGAGGGATTTCTGCCGAGCAGAGCAGTATTTCAGGAGGCTGTGGTCAGCCCTGGGCACCGATGCTCCTCACTTGAGGAAGCTGTGGTTATGGAGCAACGCAGCTGGAAAGCCCTGAGTCACCCTCTATCTCAACGATTCCACTACACATTCACTAAATGTGCTCCTGGAGACCTCCAGGCAGTGGCTGCAGTGAGGGAAGGATGCAGCACCCCCTGCTCAGCCCTCAACTGTACCCACACCGATGGATCTCTCACCCCAAACCTTTCTGACCCTTCTGCAGCTGCTGTCTCGTGCTACTGAGGACAAAACCTGCTGGCAAAGCACTTGTTCCCAAAGCAAACCTTCACCCATCACGCCTGGGCAACACACGCCTGGGAATAAGTCCTCGAGGCTTCAGTTTGACTTTCCCAGCCTCCGTCCCAGTCATTTGCCTTTAACAAGAAAGATAATGCATTTCCAAGTTCAGTGTTTACAGCCTACATCAGGTGTTCTGACAGGAAGAAACGTGCACTGACACTGAAGCATTCCACGCTCTGAGTCACTGCAGACACAGCACTTCTGCCCCGTGCTACCAGGCTTCCCCATGCCCTGCCTGACAGACCTGCTCTACCCACCCCCAGCCACCAAGTAGAGACGCTCCTACAAATTCAGAGGTGATGTAGGATCTTTCTGCAGTCTGAATCACTTCATCCTGTTCTAAATGGAATGTGTTCCTTTGGAGCAGACAAAGCTGAGGTTGCCAGCACTATGGGTCAGCAGCTGTGAGTAGGGGCTGGTAGTATGACCCAGATCCACACACAGCCTGAGACTCCATCTGGAAGGGCTCCCAGCCCCATGGGATGGCCACATCAGCATCACAAGCTTCTAAGTCCTGCCCAACATTTGAATGCTAAGAGCCTCCACACTTCTGATCCCAGAGGTAAAGGAGCTGCTTACATTCCTCCTTGAGGATAAATACAGAGCCCTGCACCACACAACCACGTAACCCCAAGGGAAAAATCCTAAGGGATGTGGATGACAGCTCTTTCGGGTGGTTGCATCCCCCTCCAGGCTCAGCTGGGCAAGCAAGGACAACATCCCCAGGCAGCACTCACCAGCAGTTGGGCAGGTTGAGCGTTATGCTGGCCTGGATGGCCGCCCCGAAGCGCAGGTAGCCCAGCACACCCAGGCTGATGTACAGGATGGTAACAATCGTCATCCCCACATAGAGGATCAGAGGGAACTGCCGTGGGTTCTTCATCTTGTTTTCCAAAGGCAGCACCTGTGAGAGGAGCAGGAGGAAGAGGAGGATGGAACAGGGGGGTCCTCCCCATTCCCAGCTTTGTGGGGCAACCCCGGGGCTGAGGACTTGCCCTTTGCATCCAAGGCCTTGAAGAGCACCCAGAGCCATGCAAGGAATCTGGACACCCCACCAGCTGCTGCCCCAGAGATGTGAACCCTCTGCTCCCAGTCCAGTGGGACAGTGCTTTACTCACAGCACAGACAGAAAAGGCTGGAACCCTTTTTCCTCTCCCTGCAAGTACGTACGGGCAGATTGCAAACAGGTAAAGCAATTTAAGAAAGGGGATTTAAAAAAAGAATAGGGACAACCCCCCACCTTTATGGCACTATTTGCCTCAAGTATTTCAGCTACTGCTTTATTTTTTATAGCCGTCCTTGGGTGGTGGGCATTTCAAGGAAAGAGACAGGGACACAAGTGCTGATGTAGCAGGATCAGAATAGGTTTTATGTGCTGCTCCACCTCCCAGCCGAGCCTGCGTGTGCGTTTCATGCTCCAGCACGAGCCCTCTGTCCTGGGCACAGCAATCTGCAAATGCCCCTCCTGCAGGGACCTGGCACGCTGCAGCCCCGTGTTTACACTGCTACTTCATATTATGAGATGAAAACACTTTCTCCTACTTTGAAGGGAGCTCCGGAAACAACCTGCAGCATCTCAGTGGGCCATTATGCTTCCCACCCACCCCGCCTCCTTCCCAGCTCCTCTGTTTACAGCAGATGCAGCCAACCCGCTCCTTTTATCTTTTTGTTGCCCTCTTTTTTATGTTTTAATAAAAAATTATAAAGAAATAAAAAGAGCTCTCCTCCTTATATACATTAACCATATGGTGTGTACTTTATATGCAGCCCAAGATAACTCGCTCGGTGTGGCACAGACCAGCCAGAGGTGGGATGCTTACATTTACAGCCTCATACACAAGGCATGTGCCAAGCTGGCACTGTGTGGGCTGAGGCTGTGTGGCTGAAGGGAGGTGATGCCAGCAAAGATGGGAACGGATCATATATAGTTGTGCTTTGCTTTTGCCCCCACACTCTGGGATCCAGGCTGGTACCAAGAGCCAGGATCTGGCTCTGATCACTCCCTTCCAGCACAGCCAAAGGCTCTATGAAGCTCCTGGAGAGCTCCAGCTTACAGCATCCAACCTGAGGTTTAGAGCATGAGCAACCATGTTTGACCCAGGAGACAGCCTGGAGCCAACAGCATCACCCAGAAGCTGGGCTACAGCCTGCAAAATTCATCTGCAAATACAGCTGTGGTGCAGAGCAGGTGCTGACTGCAAGCCCGAGCGGGGGCTGAGCCACACACCAGGACTTACCACCCCGATGCCTTCAAAAGCAAAGATGGCCGTGCCAAAAAACAGAGGGTAGGTCTTCCAGGCTGCGGCGAGAGGCAGGGCTTTGGGATCAGGGATGTCCTGGAAAACAGCCCACATGCAGCTCAGAGCACAGCTCAGCCCCACAGCTCCCTTCCCCATGAGGCAGAGGGAAGGGCCAATAGACACCACCACCACCCCAACCCCACAACCAAGCTCTGCCAACACACAGGGCATCACAAAAACCAGGGCAGTGCACATACCCTGACAATGTACTGGTAGATGACAACAAGGCTGATGAGCATGGCCAGGTTGGCCAGCATGGAAAAGATGGACAGGATCTTGAGATTCTGGATGAACGACAGCAGCACCACAAAAGGCAGCAGGGAGAGCATGTAGAGCCGGGAGTCCATGGTGGGCGTGAGGGTCACCGTCCTGTTGGACTGGCAGTCAAAGGTGGTGCTGTTGGCAGAGGAAACAACCTGGGAAAACACAGGAATGCCCAATGAATCCCAATCTCCTGCAGCACAGGAGCCAAGCAGGCTCAGAGTTTCTGTTTATTTTCACCCAATGCTTGGCAGGAGGAAACTCTTCCAACACAACCTGTAATTAAGCTCCGGGCCCAAGGGATGAGGCAAAAAGAACTGGAACGCAGACAAGACCGAGAGAGGTTCATGTCATGCCATTGTGCACTGCTGTCTGCATGGAGTATCGATAAGGCAATTAGTGAGCTGGGCAGCACATCAGGAGCACAATGCTTCCTCCATGACTCCATTCCTGCCTCCCCTCCCCAGGAAGGAGCCTCTGCTCCTCTTGGCCAATACAGGTGGCATCTCAGAAATACTCAGGTATGGGATTTGTGCCTTTCAAAGCAGCACCCAGCTCTGAAGCAGGAGCTTTGCTGGGACACAGCAGGAGCCTCACCTGTCTCAGATTGTCAGCCAGAAAGACAAAGTACACACAGCAGAAACCCAACTGAGTGAGGATCAGGAAGAGTCCCACCACACGCCTAGGAAAGGAAAAGGGCACTTGTTAAAGGGGCCATTCAGAAATATGGGCACACCTGGGTTAGCTCAAACCCAGCAGCAATGCTCCTTTCCCCAAGGGCTGAGATGTGCAGGTCCCTTCCATTCCATGTTTAGAAAAGTAAATGTACCCCCACCCAGCCCCACAGACCTTGGGCTCCCCAGTCCCCACTGCCACCCCTCAGTGGGGTCAGCACCAGCCAATGCTGCCACATGCATTATTCCTTCATCTTTAATCAGAGATTCATGGAATCGTTAAGGATGGAACAGAGCCCTAAGATCCCCAAATCCAACCCCAGCCCACCCCCACCGTGCCCATAACCACGTCCCTCAGTGCCACATCTCTGTGGTTCTCAAACACCTCCAAGGATGGTGACCCCCCCCCACCTCCCTGGGCAGCTGTGCACTGCAGCACTGCTCCTTTGGACAAACATTTCCTAACCTGCAGCCTGAACCTCCCCTGGCACAATGTGAGGCCATTACTTCTCATCCCACCAACACTGCAGATGCTTCTCCCACCCTTTCAGTACTATACTGAAGTAAGAGCACGCCCTTTAAGACTCACCTGCCTAAGCAAAAGACCCCAGTGTTACCCTCCTTTTTTCCCTGCCCCAACACCAGTTACATCCTATCCCTGCCCTGGGGGCAGCAGTACCTTCCCCAGATGGCGTGTGTCCTCAGCCAGGCGCTGGGTGTTGACTCCAGCCCATACATCACAGCCCCCCCGTAGTCCAAAAACTGCTTCTGGAACCTGTCCAGAGTGGGGAGAAAAAAGAAGGAAGGGATGTCAGGATGTCACCTCAGTTCTACCTGCTGGCTCCCACGGTGGCACTTGTGGATAAACAGCTGGTGATAAAGCCCCAGCAATGACTCCTGGCTGAGGCTTCACATGGACAGCCCAATGCTGGGAGGCCACAGGGAAACCCCAGGAGCCAGAGGGAAGGATGGAAGAACTGTGGGAGGACAGGTGCTGCTCCTTACCTGTAGCAGAAGTGGTGGGCACATTTCACCAGGATGCTCATGCAGTGCACAGCCACAACACCCATCACCAGCAGGCTCAAGGGACCCAACTGCAGGGGAGAGAGGGGAGAATAATCCCACAGGAAGACCCAGATACGGGAGGAACAAGCACGATGGGGCAGTTAGGATGTAGCAAAACACCAATGTGAATTGTCTTTCAAACTACCTCGTGCAGTGCTATGACAAAGGGAGCATAGGTCGGATAAAAGAAAAAGGTCTTCAGGTGTATTTAATCCTTTCTATTTCCATGCAGAGCACAGCATGGGGAGCACACAGCAACCCCACAGCCACAAGGTGAGGAGCTGCTTACCAGGATGCCGGCATTCTTCAGAGCCAGGGGCAGCCCCAGCAGCCCGGTGCCAATGTTCCCCTTCAGGAGGTGGATGAGGGTCTGGTACCACCTGAGGGACAGAAGGGCGAAAGGACGATAGAATCACAGGACTTTTGGGACCCTCCTCTGGACCACATCTCTCCCACACTGAGAGCTCCATATCTGGATGCAGTGCTCCAAGTGAGCATCCAACCAGCATAGAAGGGGACAGGATCACCTCCCTCACCCTGCCGGCTGCACTGCTTTGGCTGCAGCCCCCACCCCACGCACACACTCACGTGGTCCCATTGCTCTCCCCGAAGCGCTGGTAGGACTCGGGCCGTGCGAAGCCATTGATGCCTGCAGGTGGGCTGCCCTCCGGGGTCACATCGGTGGAGCTGTAGTCATTGTAGTCCTCACTGCGCAGCCGTCGAGTGGACATGGCCCCTGAGGATGGAGCAGCGTCAGCAGGGACATCCGGCCCTGTGGGGACATGGGGCTCCATGGGGACACGGGGCTCCATGGGGACAGCCGGCTCTGCTGCTCCAGGTTCTTTGGCACCAGCCATGGCAGGAGGGTCCGATGCTGGTGCTGCAGCCGGCAGCGCAGCGGGCATTTATAGGGCAGCACACCCAGCTGCCAGCCACGTGTCCCCAGGTCAAAGGCTCCAAGCACTTTACCCTGATCTGCTGCCCCTGTTACGGGCACACCCACGGGGTGTCCCATTGCAGACAGACACAAGGAAATGGCCCAGATCCTACACAGGTGTGCTTCCACGGCCACCATCCTCCTGAACTTCACTTCTCCCTTCCTCCTCCTTCAGCTCCCATACAGGTTCCAAAGGACAACTCAGGGCACGGGGACAGCGAGCAGTGATCCCCAATGGGCAGCACAGCACAGAGCATCCTCACCATGAATGCAACCACGCTGTTCTGCAGCACTTCAATGCAGCAATGCCGTTTAACCCGGGGCTGGAGCAGCGTGCAGCAACCAGCACACAGAGCAGGAGCAGGCTCAGGGCAACCCAACAACAACATAAATCACAGCGAGGCCACGTCATGGCGCCCAGGGCCAGCCAGGTGATGAGGGTTGTGGCTGGAGTTTACACAGGGAGCAGCTCAGCACTGAACACGGGCACGAAGCGATTCAAAAGGGGGTCACCAACCCCATATAACCCAATACAACCCCATACTACCTCATACAACCCCATACAGCCCCATACAACGCCATACAGCCCCATACAACGCCATACAGCCCCATACAACGCCATACAGCCCCATACAACGCCATACAGCCCCATACAACGCCATACAGCCCCATACAACGCCATACAGCCCCATACAACGCCATACAGCCCCATACAACGCCATACAGCCCCATACAACGCCATACAGCCCCATACAACGCCATACAGCCCCATACAACGCCATACAGCCCCATACAACTCCATATAACCCCATACAACGCCATACAGCCCCATACACTCCCAGTCCCGCACACACTGAGCGTGCAATGCACCTCCACGCGTGTTTCTGCCCCGCTCGCAGCGCACATCACCGCCCCGAGGCCACAGGCGGCTCGCAGCGAACCACACCCGAAGGCCACGTCCCTATGATCCACCAATTAATCGATTAATTGATTAATTAACGATGGATCCCCCCCAGCCCCATTAGCCGCCGTCTCGTCCCGCACCTCAACGCCGCCCCGGGCCGGCCCCGCTCCTTCGGCCGCGCAGTCACGTGACAGCCCGCTCAGCTGACCGCGCCCGGCCGGCGCATGCGTGAGGGGAGAAGTGAAGGCGAAAATGGCGGAGAGGGGCGAGCTGGGCGTTAGGGCGCCCCCTGGTGGGCGTGAGGGGAACTGCAGGATGGGGTTGAGTGAATGGGAGAGGGGGGCTTAGAGCGCCCTCTGGCGTTAGCAGTGCGGTACTGCAGCGTGTACGGCACAGCAGTATGGCCCCACAAAGCGTCCCTACAACGTCCCATCAGTGTTTCCCACAAACATATCCCACTATTATATCCCACCATTACATCCCACCAGTGTGTCCACTAAGACAGTGTTTCCCACAAGCGTATCCCACTATTATATCCCACCATTACATCCCACCAGTGTGTCCCACTAACACATCCTACCAGTATACCCCACCAATACATCCCACAAGCCTACCAGTATGTCCCAACACCACATCCATCCGCCCTGCTTCCCCCCATTGCCACCCTTGCACAGCAGCAGGCTTCATGATTAAGCTACAGCCCCCAACACCACCGCCCCCACGCAGCACTCATGCCCATATCACCTCCATTTCATCCCAGCTTCTGCCCTCCCAGCACCACAAGGAACCAGCTCTGGTAAAAAGATTTATTAGGAACCTGCCTGAAAGGAGGGAGCCAGTGGGCTGTGAGCAGAGAAGCAGCAAGAACAAAGTGGGAAGGTGAGCTCTCCTCCAAGCAGAATGACCCCGTGCTGCACCAGCAGCAGCAGGGTGAGATGGGGAGAGCTCAGAGCACAGGGAGCACAGCTGCAGGCAATGTGCCTCCCATTGCTCCATTAAGGCACACACAAAGCTGGGAGGAAGAGCAACCCTACAAGGTGCTGGGCAGGGAGTGATGAAAGTGGTGGCGATGGGTCACCTGCACCTCCAGAGCTGATACAGGCATAGGGGGGAGGAGGGGATCACAGCAGTGTCAGCCAGGCTGAGAGGTCCCCACATAGGACCTGGGTTGCTGGTCCTGTGCTGGGGTGCAGCACCCTGATGCAGCTTTGTCCCAGTGGCAAAATGAGATGAGTGGGACCTGCATCTGTGCTTCAGTAGAGATGGGTGAGGACACCTGCACAGCTCACCCTGCACCCCTCCAGCCCCTGCATTCCCCACACTCTCCCTCCTTTCCACCTTCATGAAGTATTGCTTTTCCTTGGAATGCTTTTATCTGAAAATCCCATGATGGGATTAAGAAAAGTTAGAAAAAAAGAAGAAGAAGAAAAGAAGAGGGGTAAGAGAGTAGAAAGATGTTACCCCAAAAGGCTGGGGGTAGGCTCCAAAGCCACCCCATTCCAGGCTGGGGACACTGGTGGTGGGGTCAGGGACAGAGGGAAAGCAAGGGGAGACCTTCTGTGTTTGGTAGGAGAGGGTTCATGGGGTGGGTACACAGGGGGGACCTCCTCCTGGCAGCACTCTCTCTGACCCTGCAGGTACAGGGGCTGAGCAGAGCTCCTGAGCCCACCCAAAGCTTTCCTCTCCTCCTGCTTCAAGTGTCAGCTTGGGACCACAGGGAGGGATGGGGTGGTGGAGGTGTACGGACAGACAGGGCAGCAGATGCGGGATGGGATGGAGAAGGGATGAGGATGGGATGGAATGAGATGAATTAAAAAGGCAGTGGGGAGAGGAGGAGGGATGCCCCCAACCCCTCAGTGGGACTGCAGGGAGAAGCCCAGCTTGACACAGGCCAGCTCCTGCCCCTTGCTGCTGACGACCGCCCGCACGCGGTAGTTGCCGTTGGTCATCCAGGAGGGCAGCTCGACGTCGGGCAGGGTGAAGTCGCTGGCAGGCAGTGAGTAGGAGCCCTGCAGAGAGAGGGGCTGAGTGAGCCAACATCGACCCCACAGCACAGGGGGCACCCGGTTGTGGGACGTACCGCCTTGAAGGGGCAGTGGCAGGGGATGCCGTAGGTGAGCAGCGGCTCCGGGCAGGCTGTGCCAGGTGGGATGATGTTGTCGAGGACGGTGCACACATCATCGTAGGTGCAGCTGCCCATCTGGTCGATGCAGGGCAGCTGGATCCAGAGGTCACCCAAGGCCTTCTCCACCACCAGCACCGCCTGTAAGAAAGGACAGTGGACACTCAGCCCTCCCCTCCTGATCTATGGAACCTTGCGGGTGCCTTAATTCTGCTTTCAGTTCCTCTCATCCCATTGGTTCCTCTTCCTCCATCCTGACCCTCAGAGCAAACCCCGGTCCTTCCCTCTTGTCGCTGCCCCATACAATCCGGCCAGGAGATGGCACCGTGCCCCTCATGTCCCCAAGGTCTGCCCGTTCCCATACCCATCCCCGAGCATTTCCCGGTTCCTGTGGGGTTGTGAGGCTTGCTGCCCTCCCTTGTCCCCATACCCACCTTCAGGGGGGATGCCATGGCCTTGCTGCTGCTCACAGCCGCACTGATGCGCAGGGTCCCCGGGATGCTGATGGGGTCAGGTGCCACCGAGAGGCTCCGGAGCACGACGGGATCCCGCCCATTACCGCAGTCCTCCCAGGAAAAGCCACCGACCTGCAGCACCAGGGACAGGAGAGGAAGATCCTAAACTCTGCCCTGGAATTGTGTTGGGGCTCATCACAAACAGAACATAACCTTCATCCACCCCAAAAAAATCCAGTGCCATTTACCCTCTGTGCTTCTCAGCCTTCCAACTCAGCGAGCCTCGGGATGTTTCAGGAACTCTCCATCAGCAAGCAATTATAACAACCCCCCTTTGTGCTCATTTTCTCCAAAACAGTGTTTCCAGGCTGCAATTTCCACCCCAGCCTGGAAACGCTTTGCATGCAAAGAAGGTGAACGTTATTCTTCACGCCAGCTCCAGTGGCAGAGCAGGGGTTGTGAAAGCAAAGGCAAGAGCCAGCAGAGCAGCAGGAGCTGCTTGCTCTTGGAGTGCTGGGGTTGGAGCAGCCCCCAGGCGAGCTCTGTCCTGGGAATTGGTTCATACTTTGCACTTCAAATGGGGTTTAATATTCCCATACTCATATGGTGCTTGGGGGAGGCTGCAGGGCCTGACTCACCACTGCTCCTCCAGACACCTCGTGGCTCTGATGCTGAGCCAGTTCAGTGACCGGCCGAGGGAGCCTGGCAAGACCCGTGGGGTAATGGAAAGCCATGGGATGTCACTCAGGTGGGGGATGCAGCCTGTGTGCCCTGCTGAGCAGCTCCATGGGCTGGGGGCTCCGAATGCAAAGTGTGGAGTGAAGTGGTGCACGGTGCCAGCAGTGCCAGCAGCTCCTGCCCCACCGGCTGCACCACGGGGAGTCCCAGCTTCCAGGACTGGGAGAGCCGGTAGAGCAGAGAGGAGTATGGAAACCACAGAGGGAAGATCAGTCAGGGCTGAGGTGGGAGGATGGCTGGGCTGTGTATCCCAAGCAAGTCTGGCTGCGGCTGCCCTGGAACTGATGGTGGCTGTGTGTCCTGGTGAGGCTGTATGGAGTCCTGCTGTGTACCTGTCACACCAGCGTCACGGCTGCCCACACAACCTGTGTGCAGGGCAAGCCAGGGCATGGGGCAGCAGCACATCCGACTTTTGCAAGAGCCCTGAGCCCCTGCTCCTCCCCACCCGCGGGTCCGCAGGCAGAGGCTCCACCGGAGGGGAACGGAGCAGCGTGGGTGAGTGAGGCTGCGCACAGCCCCTCCTGCTGCTTCTCAGCGCCCCATCCAACCTGCTGACCCCCTCCCCAAGCAACATCGGCTTCTCGGGAAAACAAAAAAGAGATCTTTCCCTCCACACCACGTGAAAGTCACGCAGAGGTTCCCCAAAGCTGCCTGAGTGTGTGCTCCAAGTGGTGCGCGTCGGTTCTGTCCGTGGGAACCAGGGCTGCGCACCGGGAAGGCGCAGAGATAAGAGCGATAGAGCCGAGCAAAGGGGGCCGAAGGGTTGGGGCCACATTGACATTCCACTCCGCTGGGAGTCGGGCTGAGGCCGAAGCTGCAGCCCCGTCCCCACGGCCTGGGGGTGTTTGTGGGTTCCCTCTTCACCCCGCAGCCCCCTCTCTCCCCCGTTCCCCGTCCCCTCTCCCCGCAGCAGCGAGGCAGGGCCGGTCCCTCTCACCTCCCGCAGCATCCTGGAGCCGCTTCTCTCCACCAGCAGCTGCGGCCGCGCAGCACCGAGCACCGCCGGGCACAGCGACAGCGAGCAGAGCAACAGGAACAGCCCCGACAACAGCATCGTCCTGGGGGGCAAAGGGGGCAATGCAGGAGGAGAGCGAGAAGGAGAGGAGAGCCAGAAGGAAAGCAGCGCGGCTGGCAGCGCAATGCTGAGCTGAACCCTATTATCTGCTCGCCCGGCCCAAGTCCTGATTCCCCTCCCTCCGCCCGTGCGTGCTCACACACTGTCCTGCCCTCTTTTTCTTTTTCTTTTTTTTTTTCTTTCAGTTCCTCCCTTGTGTGGGCTGGTTTGGGTTATTCCTTTATTTTGCCAAGAGCAGGACTGGAGCGCGGGGATGTTGGGACGGGAAGCGGTTCCCAGGCAGCACAAGGGGGGGGGTATTCAGCTCCCCAAAATCCAACCCCACAGCCGCGCTCCGGGGCCGCTCCCACCCCACACCGCTAAGCTCCCATATCCCAGTAGCGGGGCTGTCAGAACCCGATGCCTCGCGTGCTGCAGTGGGGTGGGGGCACGCAGCTGGGGGGATTTGCGACCCTGCCCGGTTCCACTCCTCCCGCTCTGGACGCCGTTCCCCAGCTGTTCTGCCTACCCCCATTGGCAGCGGGGTTAGTGGTGGGCAGGGGGGATACGAGCAATGCTGCTTACAGCCATTTTCCCCTGCACCCCCCCCCCTTCACCACCCTTGAATGCAGACACCCTCTGACCTTCCCGCACCGCTTCCAGCCCTGGGCTCATCCCAGCCCCTGCTGGGCTCTATTTTTAGCTTTCCATCCTTATTTAGCAGCACGGCCTGCTGGCAGCACGCGGGGAGCGTGCAGGGATGGATGGATGCTGCTCCCACCATCAACGACAACTGTCACTGATCACCCCGTTCTGGCTTAAGGGCTGGGAATAAATAGCCCCATTCCTGCCTGCCCTCCTCCTCCTCCTGGGGAGTGGGGAGGGAAGTAATCCCCAGGATTGGTTTTCACTTTGAGGCCCCTGAGCACAGCGACAGGGATGGGGATGCACTGGGAGAGGTGTGGGCACAGCTATGTTTGATCCTCTACACCGTGTCCCTCATTTTCTATAGCAGGAGGTTCTGTCCTCCACCCCCAGTGCATTTTTCCATGTGAAAAAGATAAACAAAAACAACAAGAAGAGAAGAAAGTGTTCTAATGGCAGGTTAAGCATGTCTCTCCGGTAGGAAATTAACAGAGGCAGGAACACTGTGGAATCACTGCTTTTTCCCTGGGGCAGCAGCAGGTGCGACCCAGATCCACACAGAAGGAGCTGCTTTCAGGGCCCTCATCTCAGACAGAGCTGCAGAGCTCTCCCACCCGTGCAGCACCCGAGTCACGAGGTCTGCAGAATTCTGGCCAAACATCTTTGATTTGCCTAGAAGGAAAGCAGCGGATGGATGGGCAGCGGGGATGGTGACTTCATGGCTTGTTTACAGCAGCAATCCCTGTGCAAAGCACGGGGGCCGAAGGGCTCAACCACAAACCTCACTAGGGCTTCAGGTGCAAAATCCTATGCTGGCACCCCCTGCACCCACCCCAGTGCAGCTGGGGCTGGAAGGAGAGCCAGGCTATTTCAGTAGCTTGCGTAAGTCCTTCTCTTATCCATCAGCAAACACTTGAAAGCACCACTGGTACAAATTAACTCCGCACAGGGTCATCAGGTGCCCTGCTTACAGCAATTCAGCTGGGCATGAGATAAAACCTTCCCAGGTTCACTTTTCCAGGCAAAGCCCTTGAGATGTCTTCAGGTGCTGAGAACATCCACTCATAGAATCACAGAACTATTGGGGTCAGAAAGACCCTTAAAGTCTACCTGCATTCAGCAGGGGGACATTGCATCGACTCTGTCCTGCCATCACCCAGTTGGAAAGGTGTTCAGTGGTAGAAAGTCATTGGGACCAAGCCCAGAACAAACCCTGCAAAGGGAGCAAATCGTGCTTAGGGGCTGAAGGGGAGGGGCAGAGGCAGCAAGGCTGACAAGGAAACCTCCAGTAGGGCACATCCCATGCAGCCCATACAGGAAAGACTGGAGAAATTGCTAAAAATGAAGTTAAAGTCAGAGAGCTTTGGGGCAACCCAGACAGTGAGTGTAGGGTTATACAGGGGCTACAGAAGTGGGGTGCTGGGGCCGGTCCCAATGCATGTGCCCCTTTCTAAGCCCCATCTCTGCCCCCACACCTGCAATGCTTCCATAGCCAAGAGAAGCCCCATCTGCAGCCAGGCTCTGCAGCACAGGGACATCTCAGCACATTCCCTCTGCACCCCACAACCACCCCAAGTTCCTAACAGCAAATGTGCACGGCACGATGCCAACTGGACACTCAGCTGTGTGCACAGCTGCTTCTGTTCCAGCAATGTGACTTCAGCCCAAAAATACACCCATCCTTTATCGTTCATCTCCGAAATCTGGACCAGGATTTTTAACTAACCCTGGAGAGGTGGAGACCAGCTCCTCACAGTCTTTATCCCAGCAGCAATCTTCTCGGCCTGCCAAATAAGTGCTCTCCATGGGGATGGAGACCTGCCCCATGCATTGCTGCGGGGAGATAAGAGCAGGGACGCTCCCGGTGGTTCCAACCATAGGAGCGATGCCAGGAAGCAGCTCTGACTCACAAACTTCACCCAGGTGAAGCAGCATCTACCCAGGGAGGACGCGGCATCTGGTCCCACTGGTCCCCACCCTCTGATCCCAGTGACATTTCACAATCCCAATGGGAAGAGAGGTGTTCCCACCATCCTGTGGGGTTACCAGGAGCACCGCCTGGCAGCGCAGTGACGGAGCACCTGGAGCACCTCCAGCACCTCCAGCACCTCCGTCACCTCCTGCTCTGGGACGGCTCCCAGGGGCCGTTTGGACAATGTCAGAATAGAAACTTGTTGACAAAACCTGGCAGTGTTTCTATACAGACGCAGCCCTGTGCTCGGGTTGGGACGCTGATTTCAGCAGCGCTGGGTATGAAGTTGGGTTTGTTTGTTTGTTTTTCAGATCAAGACTCTTTCTCCTTTTCCCTTTTATTTTCCCTCTCCATTTCCTTTCTATTTATTTTAGAGCCCTTTAAAAAATCATCGCAACCAAAATGTGCAGAGGAACCTGCCCTCTTTGGCAGCAGTTGTGAGACAGGACACTCCAACCCCTCTTGTTCAGAGCCCATTTCCAAACCGCAGGATTTCCTGCACCCTGCCCTCAGCCCAGGGGGAATCTGGGGTGCTGAGAAGGGGGTGAGCAGGACACGGTCCCCCAGGTACTGAAGACAAAACCGAAAGCGCAGCCCCCCTGCAACAGAACCAAACGGCTCCCAGACAAGCACCTTCCTCAAGTACCCCCCAGTAAGCGCTAACCCTAACTCCAACCCATCTCTTCCTCAGGGGTGCCCCCCCAGCAGCTCCTGCCGCACCCCACCCAGCCCCATGCAGGGTCCCCACCCACCCACCGAGCGCATGGAGGGGTGGGGGAGATGGGGTTACCGGGGCCGGATCGTCCCCGCTGTGCACCCAGGGACAGCCCCGGGGGCGGGCAAGCAGCTGCGGGGGGGGAAGGGGGGGCTGCCCGCTGCTGGGGGTGCAGAGCACCCTCTCCCGGCGCCGCCTGCGAGCAGCCACGGCGATTCGGGACTTTATTAATTAATTATTTCTCCCGTTCTGCCTTCCCAGCCGGGGCGGCTCGTCCCGATCCGACCCATCCCGTCCCCTCCGGTGCCGCAGCTCCGCGGAAACCGCCGCCCGCCCGTCGGGGGATGACGGCGCTCCCTGCGCCCCGCTCCTGAGCGCCTCCGGGGTTCCATGGGCGGCTCCGGCAGCGCCCTGCGCTGCTGCCCCGCCGGCGGCAAGGTAGCGGAGCCGGGTCTGCCGGCACCGGGCTGGGGGTGCGTGGGGTGAGGGTATGAGGGGGGTGGGAGTTGGCGCGGAGATGCGGTTTGGGTAGGGCTGGAGTTTGAGCGGAGTTTGGTTTACGCGGGGTTGGGGTTTTTCGTGGAGTTGGGGTTGGCTGTGGGGTCAGGGTGGAAGGGAAACTCACTTTGCTGTGCTATTGAGGGCGGTCCCGGTGGTCCCTGTCCCGGAGCAGCCTCCTGCCCCGCTGCACACGCGTGGGGGAGAAGCCCCGCAGCACGTGGAAGCTCAAACTGAGGGGGTGCAGCATCCGGGTGATGGTGTTGGAAATGCTCATAGTGTTCATCCCCCAGCTTGTTGCTCGCCATCCTCCCATAGCATCCCCCCACACCCCAAAAGCAGTTCCCCCCCCCTCCCCACCCTCGTTCCAACGTACCCATCCTGCCCAAAGTTACACTCTTGCAGGGAAATGCTCTGAGTCCCCCAGTGCACGGGTGAGGTCTTCTGCACGTTAAACCCCAGACATTATCATCCTTCTTTTTTTTGCCACTCTCACACTGCTTTACCCCCACCCCCCCACCGCTGGCCTCAGGGCTGTTTGTGAGGCTGGATGTGCTGCATGCCGGTGTCGATGGGCTGTTGGCACTGGATGGGGTAGCAAAGAAGTTGGCACAGCCCCATGGCCCCGTGCACTGAGGCAGTGGGAACACCCAGCCGAAGCACTGCACGATGTGTGGGGGGAGCAGGCACGGCCCCGCAGACAGCAAGTGTCTTATTTACAGCTCTCGTGAGCTCGGCTGCTCCTTTGTATCATGGAAAAAAAGACGCTCTTCTCTGTGTCATGAGACCAGATGCTTCTGGGCTGGTTGGTGACGCTGAGAGCTTGTGGGAAGGGGGCACAGGGCAGGGAGAACCCGCAGCCCCAGGTGCTGAGAGGCACATGTACTGAAATGCGGAAATTTCAGTCTGCAGGCACCTCCCTTCCTGCACCCCCTCTCTAACTCTTCTGTTCGTCTGCTCAGCTTGCTGCAGTTTGCACCCCACGCAACATCCCCGCTGCTAACACTCAGGTGCATTAATCCTCAAAGCAGCACCAAAAATCCCCTTTATGGCCAAAAGAAGTAAAGGAGGGCACACAGCGCCTCTACCCACATCCTGCTCAGGGCACTGCAGCGTGCAGTGTGAGACCTCCACCCTCCCACTGCTGATGGATGCACCTTTAAAGCATATCCCTTGGGGTAGGGGACACCAGAAACCCCCAGGGCAGAGGGGTCCCCACAAGGGGACGTGGCCAGCCCCATGCAGCAGCACCCAGTGAAGGAACTGATGCTGGGCAGCCACATCCTCCCCAGCAGTGGCGGCCGATAACCCTACGATTCAGTGATTCTGTGATAAGGCAGAATGGGGGCAGGTGGGAGCCCGGCCCTGGGGGCCCCTTCCTCTCCATGTGTGCTCTCTGCTTGGTTGGATGCCTTTCAGAGAGATCAAGGCTGAGGCTTGGATGCTTTCCAGGGCTGGGGTGAGTTTGTTTTGGAGATATAGGAACTATATGTAGCAGCGGGAGGCAGGGGAAGGTCAGAATGCAAAACATGGGGCTGTCGGCAGCAGATCTGACTGTACAGGGGTGAGAATCACCCTGAAACAACCACTGCAGGAGAGCAGCAGAATGCAGGTCCCAGGTACCAGAGCACTGGGCATATGATGGGACCTGGGGAAGTGCTTTAGGGCCATCAGCCAAATCCTGTCCCCCCTCTCCACAGCCACTAAGCGATAACCAGCAGCCGAGCTGGGATTTGAATGTTCATTTCCTGCCTCTGTGTGATTTCATTTGCTCACCGCAGCGTTGCGTAGTTTCGTTGCTTCATGTAAAGCAGGAAAAGAGGACGAAAACACAGTGCATAAAAGCACTGAGAGCTGAGGCAGAGGCCCACAACTGCCTGCAAGTGTGTGGGTGCACACCTTGAGTCCAGGGGAAAACTGTTTAGAACTGACCCCCAACAGTTCTGCTCCACACCATTAGAAATGTTTTGTTGTGAGAATTTGGGTACATACATCTATATCTGCGTGTTTTAATTTTGTTTTAAGCTAGAGGGTGTTTTTAGCATCACTCTCCAAACCTGAATGCAGGTATCTCCATGCTGAGACATCACAGAACCAGAACAGCAGCACCTGCAGGACATTCTGTGTGGTTCTCCCAGTGCAAACCCTGCTGTGGCCAGAGCAGCTCTGGGACTGCTGTATATATACTTAGCTTTCAGCCAGTTGGTTTTGGTTTCTGTGGTGAAGCTCAGCTCCAAAAGAAAGGAGCACTCAAGAGCTCAATGAGCTGCAAACACTCTTTCAATTGCTCCCAGAGCTGTTATCACCTGCAGCCTTAGGGTAGGGATTCAGATCTGGTGAGGCTGACACACTACTCACCCCAGGTAATGGTTTTGGAGCTGATGCAGTTGCCTGAAATCCAACTTGATGGACAGCAAAGAGGCTCTGAGGCTCCATCCCACTGAATGTTGGCACAGGAGAGAGGGAAACGTGCCCTAATGCCGGGGACATTGTGCACAGCCAGTCCCTGGGCATCACCTACATGGTGCTCTGAGCACCCTGGGCTGTGTCCCTGACTGTGCCATGGCCATGCCCTTGCACAATCTTGCTTCCATCTGAGATCTACTTCTGGAAGGTGTCCCCAAAGTTCTCCATGGCCATCGTGCAGCCATTCAAGGTGCAGAACACATCGCAATTTTTCCATCTTGTGACCTTCCCACAGCCGAGGCTCAGGCACAAGGAACCCTTTGGCAGGCGTGCCTGGCTCTTAAATCCCCATTTCCCATCCTCAGTGCCCTGAAGGAGCAGGTCCAGGCTGGAGCTGTGATGCAGGCAGGGAACAGCCCGATCTCAGCACGCCGCATTCACACTGCACACAGACACGGCGAATCCCGGCTGCCTCCATCAGCACCATAGAAGGGCAGATGCAGCTGGGGCTTCCCGGAGGCTCAGCGTTCCCAGCTCTCTGGCAGCACGCTTCCCTGCAGCTACAAAAGGAGGGCAGCCGGGGAGCGGAGCAGCACTGTGCCTGTTTGCTTTGCTTTGCTTTTTACTCCAGCCAGGCTCCCTAATGGGGTTTGTATTTGGTCACGGTGTGTCCCAGGGAAGTAGGGACGGAGGAGGGTGAAAGGGACTCAGCCAAAAGTTTTGCTGTCCCATCCTATTGTGCATATCATGTTTTTCTTGGCCAGAGGCAGCAGAAAGGCCAGCAACAGCAGGGAGTGCCTGGCCAGGAGCTCAGCGCCTGGAGGACAGAGAACGGTGAGAAGGAAATGTCTGTCTCCATCAATGCACTCGCTCAGGGCAGTGCTATGAAAGCAGTAAAACATTCCCCATGAGGCTGATGGAGCGTCGGGGTGATGCTCCAGCTCCAGCACGGGAAGGGATGATGACATCTGAATGGCATCCCAATGGCATCCCAATGGTGTCTTAGTGGCGTCCAGTCGACTTGGGCAGATGGGCCACCCTCAAGGCAGGAGGCATTGGGGTTGCATCCTCTCAGCCTGCTAATGCCACCCCAATTAGTGCTAATTTGCACTGAGAGTGTTGGGAGGAGGGATTTGTCCAGTGGAAGAGCACGGAGGGGCTGATACCAGTGGGACGTGCTCGGCTTCAGCCCCGTTTGCTTTGCAGCCAATGGAGCTGGCAAGGAGCTGTCAGCGCTGGGGGAGGAGCACGGTGCGGAGGCTGTGAAACTGCTCCAAGGACAGGAGGAGGAGGAGAGGCTGCGAGGAGCACGGGGGGCAGAGGATGAGGGACAGCGAGGTGTCAGCACCCAGGTGGGTCAGGAATCAGGATGCTGTGGGGTGCAGCATTGGACTGGTGGGGACAGCCTATGGGACATTCAGTGTTTGTCATCTCCAGGTGGAAAAAGGAAAGGACCTGGAACTCAAAGAGAAGTTTGATGCCCTGAGGAGAGAGCATGAGGAGACCCTGCAAGGTGAGATCCCTGGGCAGAGCAATGCTCCCCCGCAGCCCCTCCAGCTCATGTGGGGCTGTGGGACATGGGGATGCCACCACTGGTGTCCTTGTGCCAGTGACACTCAGCTCATGTTTCCCTTACAGAGCTCCAAAGAGTGCACGAGCAGGAGAAGCTGCTGCTGGCAGAGTCCCACCACAAGTCCCAGGAAGCTTTACAGGTACCCGTGGGGAAATCCTCAGCCCTAGGAGGACCATCTTGGGGTCCTCAATGTGCCACACAGCCCTGGTGTTATTCGGGTGCCTCTGCTGGAGAGGAAATCCCAGCTGCATCCTATCGCTTCTCCCACTGCCCAGGAGACCATCACCACGCTGAAGTCCCAGCTGCAGTCTTTCCAGGACAGGATGAAGCGGGTGGAGGAATCGTTGCTGAGCAGGGACTACAAGAAGCACATCGAGGTGCTGGGATACACACAGCTGGTGGCCTCTGAAGGACACCCAGGGTGCATTTTCCATGGAATCATAGAATGTCTTGGGTTAGAAGAGGCCTTGAAGCCAATCCAGTTCCAGCTCCCTGCCAAAGAGGAGCTGCCACCCACTGGATCAGGCGGCCCAGGGCCCATACTGATGTCAGGGAGGTGTCCTGTCCCTGGGACACTGGCACAAAGCTTCTCTGATAGACCCCAGCAATGGATGCACAGAGGGCACTGGGACAGCTGAAGGGGTGAAACACCATTCCTGGGAGGTGTGTGGGCTGTTTGGGTCCCTTGAACACAAGTGAAGGGCAAATCTTGGCACACTGAGTGTACAAACCCATCGTGGGCATGAAGGACCCCAGCTGCATGCACCATCCCAGGAGGGTCACACATGGGCAAATAAGCCAAGGTGGAGGCACCAAGTGCCCACTCTGCTGCAGTTTTAACCCTTCCCCCTTCCTGTACCCCCAGGAGCATGGGAGCCCCAGTCCCTTCTGGGAGCAGGAGCTGGAGAGCCTGCACTTTGTCATTGAGATGAAGAACGAGCATATCCACAACCTGGACAAGAAGCTGCTGAACCTGGAGAGTGTGGTGGGTTCAAGGGGCAGTGCAGATGGGTTTTGCTCTTTCTATCTCTTGGTATTCACCTGAATGCATCTCTTCTCCCCACCTGAATATTAACCAGTATCTGTGGCTGCATGGATGGAGCCTGGTTCCTCCCTTAGGGCAGGGAGGTGCCACTGATCTGGCTTCCCACTGAGCGCAGCATTGGGGGACACAAGTGGGTGCTCCCCAGCCCCCTCCTTACCCTGGTGTTCCCCTTGCAGGCAGAGAGAAACCTTCTGCTGGAGGAGAAGGTGAAAACATTGCAACAAGAGAATGAGGACCTACAAGTGCGCACCCAGAACCACCTGGTGATGACAAGGTAAGCACACATCCATCAGCTTCATGGCCAAGGGTGGCACCTGAGGGGACAGAGTGGACAGTGGTGGGGATGTGGATCCCACAGCATTGCCCTTCACCTGCAGGCAGCTGTCAGAGGAGCTGCTGGCCATCCGTGGAGCACTGGAGAAGGAGTCGAAGCTGCGGGAGCAGGCTCACCATGAGAAGGAGGAGCTGCTGTACCGTGTGCTCAACGGGGGGGATGGCCACCCCTTCCCCATCGCTGCCAGTGACGTGCCTCTCATTGCCACGTAGCGCACAGCCCAGGGGGTGGCACTGCTGTGAGTGCTCCCACTCTCCAGGGCTGGTCCTTGGAGTGGCCCTGTGCAATGGAGCCCTTCCCAGGACGCCCATGCCTGCCTTTCCCCGGCCTCTGTTGCAGGGGGGGACCACACTGTGCCATCCCCACACCCCATTCCTGGGGGTGAGCGGGGTCAGCTGGAACACGCAGACGTGCATGGGGGTTGGATCTGACCTAACGCTTGGCTCTGAGAGTATCCAGCATCAGTGCTGCCTGGAGGTGGGGGGGACATGGAATATGCTGGTCCCATTCCCTGGGGCAGGCGAGCAGTCAGAGCTCCCTGCTGCCTCCTCCACCTCCAGCATCTGCTCCCAGGGACCTTTCCCACAGCCCAGGAATGACCCTGCTCACTGCCACACTACAGCCGAGCCCTGCCTGTCCCTGCTGCAATCAGCCAGCACCAGCAGCCCCATCTTCTCTCCCAGCGCTGGGTAGAGATGCACATCTGGGAGCAGAGCATCCTCCCACAGGATGCCAGCAGGTCACATCCCCCTGCTCCAAGCCAGGGGACACCAAGAGGGCTGTGAGGCCACCGCACATGGATAGACACGGGTATGGGCTGGATGCATACAGCACTTTCCCCTGGGCACACACAAATGTGGTGAATGGTCACCACTCCAGAGGCTGTCATCAGTCTATCCCCTCCTTGGGGCTGTGTAGCTGGGGTGCTACTGTCTGTGCATGTGTTTGTGTGTGTATGAGTTGTGCACTGGGCCAGCGTGCCACTGGCTGTAACAATGACAAGTCGAAGAGAAGCAGCAGCCTTGAGAACCCAGTGTCAGTGTTTTTGGAGACCGATGGGGTGGCAGAAAAATAACAAAACCAGCAAAAAAGCTTGACTGCTTTATCTTCTCCAAACAAAGCTCCTTTGGCAGGGGCTTGCCCTGAGGGTTGGGGCTGCTCAGGAGCAGCAGCTCCCTGTGCACAGGGTGGGTGAAGCCAGGTGCTGGGGACCAGGCTGTCCTCTCCAACCCTCCCCAGGCACATGGGCACTGCATCTCCAGCCCTGTCCCCCTGCAGCTCCTGGGGCTGATGGTTCTCAGCACTGTGCCAAATCCCATAGCCAAAGTAAATGAGGAAACCTGAGAGTGGGCAGAATAGAGTGGGGGGCTCTCTGCGGTCTCCTCCAAACACTTTGAGCCACACATCAGAGGATGGGGTGCTCCCACTGCCCGTTCCTAGTAAAGCAGGCATTTCTCCACCACCCACTCCCCATCGATAGAGCAAAGTAAGGTGCAGAGCTTACCAAGGGCCATCCAGAGCAGATACCGCAGCCATGCGGCCGCACCGAGCTGTGCCATCAGACAGCTGTTGGCAGTGATGCTGAGCAGTGGCAGGAAGGGCAGGCAGGGAACCTGCAGCCATCAGGTCATGAGGTCACCCTGGACCCCTTGGGGCAGCTGCAGCCTACCTGTGCTCTTAGTGCTGTGGCTATGGCAAGGGGAAGCCCAACCCCATCACTGGGATATGGGGCTCAGGGGGGTGCTGCCACCCAGCCCTTGCCGTGGTGGTGGGTGCTCATGGGGTGGTTTGGCTGATGGGTGCTGTACTGGGGTAGGAGGTGCTGCAGGTGCTCCGTCCCCCACATCCCTTTCCCTAGGGAAGGCCCCTGAGGCTGCTTTGCTCACCATGAAGGATGCTCTCTCCCGGCTCTGGGGCTGCCTCCAGATGAGCAGAGCGGCCACCAGGATTCCCAGCAGCAGCAGAACCAGGGCAGCCCCGCAGCCGGCTCGATGGGCATTGAGACAGGGCAGCGCGGCACCGCTAAGCCCACTGACAGCGCCGAGCAGCGCGGCTGCGGGGATACGGATCAATGCCTTAAGAGCAGCTCCCTGCAGTGATAAGGGACGGGGACGGGGTGGGAGCTGACAGCTTGGGACTGTCTGTGTAGCTTTAACACGGAAAACAGAAAGAGAGAGATGCTCCAGAAGAGGGCAGGAGGGAGCTCAGTATGTGCTGCAGGGCGTGATCCTGCCCACCCCCGCCACGTCCTCACGGCCCACCCACACCAGCTCCCCTAAAGCCCCCAGGCGTACCGATGGCCAGCAGAGCCCAGGACACCACGGTGTAGGAATGCGGGGTGGGATGTGGGGGTGGCCGCAGCACAGCGTGCCACCAGGGCTGTGCCGCCGGGACTTTACTCGTAAGAGCATCCTGGGTGCAGGGCTCAGGGCGGTACCTGAGTGGATGTTCAACATCAGACAGTGATTCTGTGTGCTCCCAACCCGCCCAGCCCACCCTGCAGCCACACCTGAGCAGAAGCACACAGCCAGCCACCAGTGAGTAAGCCAGCAGCGTGCCGAGGGACATGGTGTCCACCAGGGCCTTTAGGTCGAGGAGGAGAGCCAGGAGAGCTGCAGGAATGAGGACCACAGCATTGGGCTATACTCTCCCTGTGCCACTGCTGCAACAGGGCTCAAGCACCTCGAGCTGGTGGTGCTTCAAGCCCCTGGGTGCCCTTCTGAGTCCAACGACCCTTCTGAGTCCAACACCCCCTTCTGAGTCTCCAAGAGACTCTGTAGGAATTTCCCAGCACCTCATTTTAGGGTTCCTGGTTCTGCTTGGCTCCCCCACAATGCATTTTACCCTCAGATGTTGCTTGAACACCCATAGACAGGCTATAGGGGCTCTATTGAATGAGAACAACCTTGGTGGGTAACAGCTTTCCCAGCAGCTTGCCCACCTGCCACTGCTCCAGACACCAATGTGGCCACCACTGGGCACTGACGGCGACTGACTTTGGCCAGAGGACTGAAGAGGAGCCCGTCTCGAGCCATGGCATACAGGATCCTTGGCATGGGGAACATAGAGCCCAGGAGGCTGCAGAGAGGGGAGAAAAGGGCAGCACTCAGGAAGTGGCACCCTGCACCCAGGGGAACTCCCACTCTTCTGTACCACCCATGACCTCTTTAAGACCAGACTGGCATGGCTGTCACCTCCCTTACCATCAGATGAGGGTCAGAATCACAAGTGTGATGTCCACAGGTCACCTGTGCACACCAGGACACCTGCTCACCTGGTGATAAGGGCACACAGGGACCCTACAGCCACAACGTGCTTTGCACCGCCCCAGCCAACATAGTCAAAAGCCACTGGGAAAGGGCTGGTGGTGTCCAGGAGGTGGTAGGGCATCATCAGGGTGAGGGAGGCAGACACTCCAAAGTATGCCAGGAAGCAGATGAAGAGGGAAAGGACAATGCCCATGGGGATGGATCTCTGTGGGTCCCTCACTTCTTCCCCTGGGGAGAACAAGGTGAGGCTGGGGAGTGGATCTGCAGCATCTGCATGGCTGCAGAAGATTCACCACCATTGTGGAACTCACATCCCCATCTCCCTTGGCTCACCTGTGGTAGCAATGCAGTCGAACCCAACAAAAGCATAGAAACAGGTTGCAGCTCCAGCCAAGGTCCCGGTGAAACCATATGGCATGAAGCCTCCCACCCCAAAGACACCGGTTGTGTTGTCAGCCATGGACTGGTTCCTGTGAAGGAGAGGAAGAAGATTCAGATACCATAAAGGGGTCCCAGGATGGGACTTTGCCTCTAAGGGATATTGTCAACAGAGCATGGAGAAATAAAAGGCAAAGTGGGATTTCCGAGGGGTCACCCATCCATCCACACCCCTGTGAATGCAGTACTGGGTAGCAGAGCTACTCATACACGGCCCCGTGGGCTGCCCAGGGTAGGTCCTCCTCCTGCAGCTGCCAGTTGCTCAGGTCACCCTTGATGAAGCCACTGGCTGTGATGAAGAGCAGGATGAGTACATTGATGGCAGTGAAAGCTTTGTTGATCGTGGTGGACTCCTTCACTCCAAAGGAAAGCAGCCCTGGGGAGAAGAGCACAAAGCTGGCTGTGCCCTTGGGGTGACACCACAGTGGATATCACTGGGGATGGGGGAAATGAAGGACAGCAGTAGGGTGAGGGCCAGGCAGTAGGGTGGTGTGGGGCAAGGCCATTACCTGCCAGCAGCACCACCAGGCATGCAGCAAGGACATCAGGATGCTCTGCCAGCCCTGCAGAGTTGATGGGGGCATGGGCATCCAAAAACATCCCTATCCTCTTGCCAAGGAGCTCATCAAAGGTAGCGCTCCAGGCTCGAGCAACGCTGGCAGTACCTGGGGAGAGGTGATGGTGTTGGCTTGGGCACTGCTGGAGATGCTCCCAATGGAGCTAGGCAATCCCACAGCCACCAAGCACTGGAAGGGTCAGAAGTGCCCTATACCAATGACATAAGACAGCAGCAGATTCCACCCAGCAATGAACGCCCACAGCTCGCCCACTGTCACATAGCAGTAGAGATAAGCAGAGCCAGCCATGGGCACACGCGCCCCAAATTCAGCGTAGCACAACCCAGATAAGATGGACACAGTGGCTGCAATCAGGAAAGAAATAACAATACTGGGGCCAGAGGTGGACTTGGCTACGTCCCCCACCAGCACATAGACACCAGCCCCCAGCGTGCTGCCCACTCCCAGTGCAACCAGGTCGGAAGGGGAAAGGCAGCGACGGAGGCTGGAGGGCACTGAGCTGCCCATGGTTTGCTTCCTGCGGGAGAGCATCATCCAGGTGGAAAGCAGGCAGCCCCAGCACGGCATCTGCGGGACAGCAAAGTGGTAGCATGAGGATGTTGCACTGGGGCATGGCCTCAGAGGGCACCAGGGGTGACCACTGGCTGCCACAGGGATGCTCCCACTGTGCCATAACCACACCATAACGCAGCTCATACAGGGGATTGTGAGTGAGCACAGCTTGCTAATGTTACCAGAAAGATCATCAGCCCTGCAGCAGCCCCACACTGGTGGAC
This sequence comes from Coturnix japonica, assembly GCF_054131305.1. Classification (NCBI taxonomy): domain Eukaryota; kingdom Metazoa; phylum Chordata; class Aves; order Galliformes; family Phasianidae; genus Coturnix; species Coturnix japonica. The sequence goes on along the minus strand of NC_140680.1, from coordinate 4,005,794 downwards.
ATCAGTGCCCTGGGAGATGAGATGCTGGGATCTGCATGTCTTCCCCTGGGAGCTCCCAGGAGCACAGTGCGGGGCACTGAGTGCCTTCACATTTCTGCAGTGCTGCATTGTGCAGCATGGACTGGTCCCATGATCTGCTCTTCAAGGGGCCAGGAGCTCAGCTGGACACCCAGCAGCACATGACTGTCTACCTTCCCACCCCATCCCCAGCTGCGTTTCCCCATTGCATACCACCAGTCCCACTCAGACCACTTATTCCCTGATCATTTAGTTTTAATCAGAAGGTTATCAAAATCTGAAACATCTTCCTGATAAGACCAACTACTCACCCTGGCAATCGTTTAGGAAAACTTCTCCAGCTGCAAAGTGAGCCTCAGACAGCCCCAGCAGCATCTGTGCTCACCCCTTGGGCTTAAATCCCTTTGGGAACACGCTGACCCTCCCTCTGCCCACCGCCCCTGCCCTCTGCTGACCACCGCTCTGGCAGTACAATGGGAAATCTATGCAGAAATATTTTTCCCACAATGCCTTCCAAACCATACACACGAGCACACAATGCTAATGGGCTCGGGGACATTAGGGGGTGAGGGGTTTCCATTTTTTCAAAGCTGCTGGGGCAGGTGGAAGGGGGAAGCTCTTCCCCCCCCTCCTCCCCCCTGCCTCCCTTTAAATGGTTCCTGCAACAGCAGCATCCATTTGGATTTGGGGCTGGGGCAGCGACACCTCCATTAGATGGGGACATCAGCAGGGAGGGGATAAAACAAGGAAGGACACAGAGCACCCAAAGCACAGAGGCATCTTCTAAGCCCCACATCCCCAGTGCACCCCACGAGCACCTCTGGGACACTGAGCACAGAGTGGCACCAGGAGGAGAGCGGGGCCATCGCCCTGCAGCACAGCACAGGCTGAACAAAGCCACATTTGTCACCCACACTGCCTCACATGAGCAAGGTCTCCGGCCACCAACGCCTTCCCCAGGGAACATTGCCCTGGGGGGGAAAAACAGGGCAGGGGGGAGCAGCATGAGGGGCTCCTAACAATAGGGTGCCTGTGGTTCCCTGTGGGACAGCCCATACCAGCTATGGGACATGTCACATCCCACCTGGAGCCAGTGTTAGAGCCTGCAGGATGCCAAGGGTTAAGTGTCAGCACCATGCATCTCAAAGTGTCCCAGCTTTCCCTGTGCTGCTGTCACAGCAGGGACAGCACTGCAGCCCTGTGCTGGTTGGGGAAAGGTGCTGGCAGGGAGCAGGGTCTCACCTTGGTGCAATGGGGGCTGCAGAAAAGGAGCACTGTGTAAATGCCCAGCCTGCAGCTCCACCCATGGCTTTGCTGCAAGGTCTTTGCTCTGTGTTTGCAGGGGGACCGAGCAGCCCTCCCTGCAGCACCCAGCTTTTGTTTCTATGCCTGCAGCATCCAGCTCTGCATCTTGCAGCTCGCTCAGCACCTTCGCCTTAGTAGAAGGGGGGAAAAGCCTCCCTTGGCTTTGGCCGAGGGCATCGGGGATGGGTGCTGCAGGTGGAGATGTCCGGCAGAAGGAGCATGCAGTGGGGTACCCTGATGTTACTCTGGAAAGTGGCAGCAATGACATTTCCTCAGCTAAAACACCATCCCTGTGGTCCACCTGCAAACCCCGCATCCTCACACACCGCTGGGGTTTCCTACCACCATCCCCAAGCCCTGGCAGGGATGGGCAGCATCGGGTCACCCCACATTGCGCCCATCCATAATCACAGGGTTGGGGTGGGGAGGGTGGGAGTGCAGCTCTGACCCCGAAGCTGCAGCGGGCGGAGATTGGGGCCGGCAGTGGTGACGTTGTTAGGAGGGAAGGAACAGCTGCACAGCAAGGACGGGCACACGGCCACCAGCAACGCGCCTGGCTGCTCCGCTACCCAACAGGCCTCGGCCGTGCTGGTAAGTGTGCGCTGCCGTGCAAAGGGCGTGCAAAGCAAAGGCACCGCTGTGCAGTGCAAAGGGAGAGGGGAGGGAGGGCGAAGCGATGGTGAGGGGTGAGAGATGCAAGCAGAGGGGGGGCTGGCAACCAGCCCCTTCTTTTCCTTTTTTTCTTTTTTTCTTTCTTTCGTTTTCTTTTTCTTTAAATTATTTGCAAAGTCTTCCCTTTCTAACATAAGCTGGGGCTGAGCTGTTGTGAGGATGGAGGGATTTGGGGGCACTTTTAGGGCACAGACGTTACTGCGGGGCCAGGGCCCATGGGTGTGTCCGGCAGTGGGGATGTGGCTTTGTGAGCCCTACGCTGCACCAACACCCATCACCGTGCCCTGGGACACCCACACCTGCCCTACACGGGAGGGAAATCCCATTTATTTTATCAATGGTGAAGTTCTGTGCAGGGAAACACCCCAAATGCACTTTAGCGCAGGGGACTTTTGGCACTAGGGTGGGGCAGGGGACCTTGGGGACCCCCCCTGTTCCTCGATGGGGGGCATATCTTTAGCATTTCCAACCCCATAGAGCCTTTTTTCCTCCCTGGGGTAGAGTGAGAAATGCTGGGTGTGCCACGGCCCCTGCTGTGCTGCAGTGACAGCCCCAAGGCCATGCTGTGGGTTAGGGCAGGATCCAGCCATCCGCAATGGGATTTTGGCAAGGGTTTGCAAGAGGCTGAGAGTGGCTGCAAAGCAGGGGTGATGCGGATGGAGCAGATGGGGTTTGTGCATCATTTAGGGTTGCTTGTAGCACTTTTGGCTCACGGGCACATTGCTCGCCGTCAGGTTGGGTTGGGGGCTGCGTGGAGCTTCAGACACTTGGGGAAGAGCTGGAGCCATTCTCTGGGTCCCAGAGAGATGTCAGCCCCACGGTGAGCCCTGCTATGAAGGACAACAGGCACACTGCAGGCACTGGGTGTGGTGGGGCACTCACTGCTGTGATGAACAGGGCAGCCTCAGCATGGCTGCTGCATGCAGAGCAGGAGGGAGCACTGTGCTGCAGGGCTTCCTCTGTGCATGGAGGGGATGAAGCCCACATCCCCTGCGACACAGAGGGTCCTGAGAGGCACTGGAAGGATGCACAGGCCATGGGCTGGGATCCATGGCACCCATTTGGTGCACTGCAGCCCTGCTGCAAGGCTGGGGCTCTCCCAGGGCTGAAAAGAGAAGGCAGGAGCTCAGCTTTTCTGCAAGACTTCCTGCCCTGGCAAGGATGCTTGCGGAAATGCTCAGTGCCAGAAGGTGCCCTGCGGCACAGGCAGGGCCTCACCCTCCTCTGCTGTCTGCCCTCCCAAAGACATGGGGTGAAGCTGGGTGAATCTGGGTGCTTTTCCCCTGTTTGCTGCCCAGCTGGAAGCCCAGAGAGTCCTGGCTGTGCCTTGTGGCTCTGTGCAACGTGTCGCAGAGGGAGGCCAGAACCAGCAGAGCGTGACGGGGATGGCGCTGGGGCCAGAGGCTCAGATGTTGCTCAGAGACTCCTGCAGGGCCGCCCTCCATTTTCCAGCTGTTCCTCTCTCTTCAACGGCTTTCTCAGAACTGCCCGGGGACTTTCTCCGTGGGGGTGGGGAAAGCTTACATTGAGACAGGCTGCAGCTATAAATGGCGATGGTTGTTAGAAAACAACACGCTGGTTACCCTAGAAACCCCAAAAACCCATCTGGGTTTCCGGAGCTTTGCTCTATGTGCTGAGCTGATGGCAGTGCTGATTTGGTGTGCAGAAACCCAAGTGCTGCCTGGTCCCATTCTGAAGCAGGGATTCCCCAAGCATACATGAAGCCAGCGTGCCTTCAGGGCCACTGGGATGCACGATTGTAGCCCGGCAGCATGGGAGCATCACGGGGCATGGTGAGGAGGTGGGGTCAGCACTGGAGCGTGCTCCCCAAAGAGGATGCTCAGCCCATTTCCACATATTCAGCACTTTCTTCCCCTCCTGGGTTCTTTTCTGCGGTAGCAGGAAACTGTGCAGACACACATCATCTCCACTTCTCCCATCTTGCTGCCAGGTGCCAAAGGAGATCAGCTGGGGTCACCCCATGGTCACCTTATCAAGCCCTGGAGGGAACAGGGAGCACCCAGCTGTCTGTTCTGAGAGATGGTTGCAGGGTGCCAGGGGATGTTTTGGCTCACGGCTGTTTTTCTGTTCCCTCCTGCAGCTCCTCTGTGCCCTCACCCCTGTGATTACCATGGCACCCAAAGGAAAGGTATGTTGACTACACTCTATGGGGTGCTTGGGTGAGATGGATTCTGGGGGCCATGGCATTGTTGCCCCCAGGGCTGAGACAGCAGCTGTGTGGTGCAGGGTCTGTGTGCATTCCAGTCTCTCCAAGCAACACCAGCAGATGGGGGTAATTCTGGTGGGGGGAACTAGGGGCAGCCAGGGGCAAAAATTCCTTTGAGACCACAGTGAGATGGGGGAGAGAAGTGGCTGACTGCCCTGCTGCTCACCATTCCCTTTAGAAAACACACCGTTATTGCCTCAAGTCCAACAGACCATAGTGTCTCGCTTAGTGGTTGCCTCTGAGTGAGGAAACTGAGGCACAGAGAGGGTGAGCATCGGTGGTCCAGAGCCCAAGCAGCTGCTGCGGGTGGGAGCGGAGACACGCTGGGAATTTTGCCTCCGCCCCACCAGCCCCAGCCTGGCTTATTTTTAGCTCTGAGATGAGTCAGAGGCTGGAGGAGGGGAGGTGGGGGGCCCTGAGCTGCTGGAGCAGGGGGACGGAGGGCTTGGAGGTGTGGGAAGGCACAGCGGGATGGATGCTGCTTCCCTCCCCAATGCTCTGCACCTCCCTGGGGCCCTGTGGGGAGCAGGGGCTGATGCACCTACCTCCTGCCTCAGTTTCCCTGATCCCCACCACACAGCACTGCAGCAAGGTGTTGGCCTTGCATGCCAGCTCTGTGTCACCCACCCATAGGATCCCAGCACCCTCCAGCCACCCTTGTCCCCTCCTGCTGCCTCTAGGCACCTCCCTTTCCCTGCAGCTCCTTGTCAATGCCATGTGTGTGCTGGCAGCAGGAGGGTCTGGAGCTGCCGGGAAGTGGGGCTAAATGCAGCTCTTGGATGAATCAGCTGCAACACGATCTGCACCCATGTCTGCACGCCTCCCTTGAGGACAGCGTCTCCTCTCTGCAAGCCCTGATCCCCAACCCCACTCCCTTTCCCCTATGAAACTGCTCCAGGAATTCCACTGCTCAGCTCTTCCCACAGCAGGGGTGTGTCCAGTTCCTTATACCACAGCATTGTGTTGGTTTCAGATCTGCTTCCCCCCCAGCCTTGTGCTGACAATGTGTGGGGTCTCACCCCTGGCTCAACTGAGGTGACTGAACCTGGGCAATGATAACCTGGGGACAGAAACCCCAGCCCCTGCCCTACCCAGTCCCGGCCTCGATGCTTGTACCCCATGCAGAGCTGGGGCATCCTCAGCATCCTGAGGGTTTCCCTGCTCACAGCAGGAGGCAGAGAAAATGACTTCCTTTTGTCTGCTCTGTGTTTGCACTGCTAATTCCCTGAAGCCCTGCTGCCTTGTGGGGGTCCCTGCATTCAGGGGTCTCCTTGGAGCCTCCCCTTTCAGCTGCTCAAACCCTCTGAGCTGCCCTCAGGACAGCCAACAGGACTGCTAACAAACACCTGGGTCAGGGAGGGCTGCATTCAGCTTAACCTTGGGCAAACAGAGAGTGGTGCCAGCAAAATACAAGTAGGAAGGTCACAGTCTGCAGGGACGTCAGACACAAACAATTTGTGCAGCACGGAGAGCAAACAGGAAAGGAAACAACTGGAAAGAAGAACAGTGTTTGGGTTTGAGGTTGAGCTCAGCTCTCCCAGCCCCAGACAGGAGCCAGCCTCAACCTGCTGCCCCTCAGCCTTCAGTTCCTCTTCCCCCTCACTGCAGCATGGGTCATGGGCTGCCCTCCCCCTGCATCTCCTTGCTTCCTCCCTTCCAGGTATACAGGGGCTCAGTGAAGGACTTCCCAGGCTTCAATGCCAGCCAGGATGCAGACGCTTTGTACAATGCCATGAAGGGATTTGGTATGGATGCTCCTCGAGGCTGTAACCCCAGGACCACCCCGATGTCCCCATGTCCTTTAGTTGCCAGCTGCATGCTGGGTGCCCCACATCGCATCCTTTCCAGCTGCTTGGTTCAGCAGCATGCCAGGATTGCTCCCGGCTCCCTCTCCCCTTTCTCCCCATAGCTCTGCTTCTCCTCCTGCCCTAAGCCAGCAGCATCTTTGGGCATGGTGGGATGGTGATAGTGAACCCAGAAAGGGGTGGGATCCAGCCATAGGGCCAGACACAACCGCCTGACTCTCCCCACAGGCAGTGACAAGGATGCCATCCTCGATCTCATCACATCCCGCAGCAACAAGCAGCGCGTGGAGATCTGCCAAGCCTACAAGTCCCAGTATGGGAAGGTAACATCAGAAATGAGCCCTGATCTGAACCCCAAACACTACATCCTGCACCCTCAGGGGATGCTGCGTGGCCAAAGGCATCTCAGCCCTTTCCTCCTCGTCCTCCCCTAGGACCTCATTGCAGACCTCAAGTATGAGCTGACAGGCAAGTTTGAGCGGCTGATTGTAAGCTTGATGCGGCCTCCAGCTTACAGTGATGCCAAGGAGATCAAAGATGCCATCGCAGTAAGGGCTGGGCAGCCTCTGGGAGCCCTTTGGGGATGCTCCCAGCTCTCCCTGCTGCTCACAGGGTTGTGTGTCTGTGCTTGAAGGGCATCGGCACGGATGAGAAGTGCCTCATTGAGATCCTCGCCTCCCGCACCAACCAGGAGATCCACGACCTGGTGGCTGCCTACAAGGATGGTGAGGGCTGGGGAAGGGCAGGGTGAGGGTTAAGGGGACCTCAGCTCCCCTGGCCCTGAATTTTCCATCTTCCACTAGCGTACGAGAGAGACCTGGAGGCTGACATTGTTGGGGACACATCGGGCCACTTCAAGAAGATGCTTGTTGTCCTGCTCCAGGTATGTCTGTCTGTCTGTCCAGCCTGAGCCAGTCGTGAGTGCTTCACCCAGCAGGGCTGAGCCCATGGCCATTCCACAGGGTGCCAGGGAGGAGGACGATGTGGTGAGTGAGGACTTGGTGGAGCAGGATGCCAAGGTGAGGTTCATGGGTAGCATCTGAGTAGGGTGGCATCGGGATGAGCCCAACCTGGGGCTGCAAAGTGTGCAAGCAGCACACTGATTTAGGCTCTCATTCCATAAGGACCTGCTGGAAGCCGGTGAGCAGAAGTGGGGCACTGATGAGGCTCAGTTCATCTTCATCCTGGGCCGGCGGAGCAAGCAGCACCTCCGTATGGGTGAGCACCTACAGGGCTTGGGCACCTCCTGCCAAGGCCACCTGCATGGTCCCACGGGGCCCATCTTCTACTGGGCATATTGCATGCTCCACATAGGACTGAGCTGACCCACAGGAGGGATGGGGACACCCAAACCACTGGAACACCCTACCCACAGAGTGGCTTATGCCCTAAAGGGGGGCTGCTCCAGTCCTGGTAGCCCCAGAAGGGCTCAGCATCCAACACTTTACTCTCATAACGCAGTCTTTGATGAGTACCTGAAGATTTCGGGGAAGCCAATTGAGAGGAGCATCCGGGGAGAGCTCTCTGGTGACTTCGAGAAGCTGATGCTGGCAGTGGGTAAGGTGCTGTGGCTGGATGCTGAAACCATCACTGGCGTTGCTGGGGCTGCATGGTGCAGCACAAAAAACAGAGGGGTCATGGGGTGGGGGGTTGTGCAGGGCAGGCTGCCATTGTCCCCCCCTTCACTTTGTCCATTTCCCCTGCAGTGAAGTGCGTCAGAAGCACAGCAGAGTATTTTGCTGAAAGGCTCTACAAGGCCATGAAGGTGGGTGCATCACCCCAGACCAAGGAAATCTTCCCTCACTGTGCCATTGAGTGGCTGTGAAGCCAGAATTTGTGTCCTGGGACCTCAGCTCTTCCCTACAAAGGACTCACCAGACTTGGGACTAAGGGAAACCCTATAGAGGGTTCCAAATCCAAGCATCCATCCCAGTCTGAGTGGGTTTGCAGTTCCAGGGCCTGACACAAAGCATGCTCCATTACAGGGGTTGGGCACAAGGGACAACACGCTGATCCGCATCATGGTGTCACGCAGCGAGATTGACATGCTGGACATCCGGGAGGTGTTCAGGACCAAGTATGAGAAATCTCTCCACAACATGATAAAGGTGAGGGCTGGGAGGTCCCGCTCTCCCAGTGCTTCCTCCTTCCCAGTGCTGAGCATGGGGCAGCCCAGGTGCCAGGGCTCCAGCTCAAGGGGACAGCTCAGGGGGCCCTGCTCCCTGTGCCATTCCTACGGCACCATCCTGTGACCATAGTGCATCCCTGCCATGCACCATCATCCATCTCTGCCCATCCTTCCAGGAGGACACCTCTGGAGAGTACAAGAAGGCTCTGCTGAAGCTGTGCGGAGGGGACGATGAGTAAGAACAACCCCTTTTCCATCCATCCTTGTCCCTCTGGGGCTGGGTATAAAACCTATGGTTTGGTTCCCTGCGGTGCACCCAGCTGGGTCTGGTGACCCTGCCATCCCTTAACACTGCCACCAATGGTACCACATTCCCTTCCACTTGCCCCGTGCCCAGCACATGGCGGCTGTGGAACCCTGGGGTTGTGCAGGATGGGGTGGCTGCAGGGCAGGGAGCAACTCACTGTCTGCCTGTCCTTGCCATCCCCTTGCAGTGCCGCAGGTGAGTTCTTCCCCGAGGCAGCGCAGGTGGCCTATCGGATGTGGGAGCTTAGCGCGGTGGCCAAAGTGGAGGTCAGCATTCTCAGCCCCCATCCCCAGCCTCCTCTGCTCACCGCCAGCTTGGGAACCGCCTGCTCCTTTCTATCACAGGGCACAACCCTGTGTCCCCTCTCTACCTCTTGCTGTGTGCCTTCTTTCAACTCTTTTGGCTCTTTGGTTTTGGGCACAAGGTCAGATCAGCATAACCCTGTGGGGCTAGCCAGCCCTGACCCCACTAACCCGTCTTTCAGAAGCCTCTCTCACTGAGGCAGCATCTCCTGCATGTCTGTGTGATGCAGCCCGCACAGCCCCGGGGCACGTGTACCCAGGGCACAGCTGGTGGCCATGCATGTGGCTGGAGGTACCTAGGGCACAGTGCTTTGGGGCAGGCAGAGAGATGCCCAGAGGGCAGGGAGCCCCGGTGCTGTGCTGGGAGTTGTGTAAGGGCATGATTCCTTTCTGTGCCCCTCTCCTGGCTCTCAGCTGATGAGGTCTGAGTGCTTAGGGGATGGCAAAAAGCAGCACATTGAGACACAGGGGGATGGCTGCCACCTGCTCCCCTCTCTCTGCTGCCTGGCTATGGTTTGCCCTCAGATGGAAGGGGTGATGGTCTTGGGGACGTCCTCACCCAGCTCCAGGTGCTCGCACTAACCCACCACCTGCTTTGGCATGGGCTTGCTGGGTGGCACTGTCCCTCCCTCCATCCCTCCTTCCTCCCATCCTGCTGCCTAGGGGCAAATCCACACACTCTGTATCTCCACAGCTGCGAGGAACCGTGCAGCCTGCGGACAACTTCAATGATGATGGTGATGCACAGGTGCTGCGGAAGGCAATGAAGGGCCTGGGTAAGTGCACCCAGCACCATTCTGACCCCATGGGGAAATGCTCCCCAACAGATCCCAGGGCAGAAAACCCATGCAGGGCTGCAGAATAGCCTTAGGGCTATTTACAGAGCATGAGCTCTGAAGCTATGTAAGCTCCCCCTCCTCATGCACCAGTTCACAGGGGGTGACAAAGTGCATGGCTCTATTGGACCCTTGGAGCCTCTCACCTGCATCTCTGCTGTCATTGCAGGCACAGATGAAGGGGCCATCATTGAGGTGCTCACACAGAGGAGCAACGCCCAGAGGCAGCAGATTCTGAAGGCCTACAAGGCTCACTATGGCAGGGTACCACTGGCCTCTCCCACCCTGATCCATTGCTCTGCCTGTGTCCTTCCCTCCTCAATGTCATTCCCTCGCTGCAAGAAATCCTGCTGAGGCCTTCCCAGCTACCTCCCTCCCACCTCTACACATTTCTCCCTGCTGCTGTATTGGACTGTCCCTGCAGAAGGAGCTGGCACACCAAATATCCCATTGCTTTTGCAGGACCTGATGGCAGACCTGAAATCAGAGCTGTCAGGAAGCCTGGCTAAGCTGATCCTCGGGCTCATGCTGACACCTGCGCAGTATGATGCCAAGCAGCTGAGGAAGGCGGTGGAGGTGGGTGTCATAGTGATGCCATCGGCTTCCACACGCACAGACAGTGTGGGTTTTGCTGCACAGACAGGATGAAGGGCTGACACAGGGGGATGCTCTCTTGCAGGGGGCTGGCACAGATGAGAGCACCCTTATTGAGATCATGGCCACACGGAACAACCAGGAGATCGCAGCCATCAATGAGGCGTACCAGCAGGGTATGGGATGGGAGGGAGTGCGGGGAGAACTGAGGGCCATGCATTTCTCTCCCTTCCACCCAAGCCCCCTTCTCCTTATGCAGCAAGAGCTGCATTAAATCCACAGCCCCTTCTGCCCCAGAGCCCTCTGCTTTAAAGCAGACAGATCTGTGGTCCCAGTAGAAAGGCATCAGAGCTGCTGGGCTGGTCCCCACCTCCAGGCATGGAGGATGACCACCACCAACCCCAGGCACAAAGAGACCCCACGGGTGGGTCATGGGGACAGCGGGTGCTGGTGGGTGGCTGGGCTCAGCTGTCCCCTTGCCCTCAGCCTACAACAAGAGCCTGGAGGACGACCTGAGCTCTGACACATCGGGACACTTCAAGAGGATTCTCGTCTCCTTGGCTCTGGTATGGACGGCCCTTGTGTGGAGCACAGTTCTGCTGTGGGTTGTGGGGTTGTGGCTGTGGGCTGGGAGTGCTCTGTCTGTCCTCCTCTCACCTGGGACTTCCCCATATTTCTTCCCCAAATCTCCACGATTTTTGTATTGACTCACAGGGCAACCGTGATGAGGGACCAGAGAACCTCGCACAGGCACAGGAAGATGCCAAGGTGAGAACCTTACAAGCTGTTTGTGTAGGATCAAGGGCATCACATCCTCAGGGCACCACATGGGGCTGGGGTTGGGTCTCTGCAATCTGCAGGGAGAAGTGGCAAGTGAAGGGATGTCAGCTCTCAGGACTGATTTCTGCAGCCTGGGGTGATGCTGCTCCATGCACACGTAGCAGCTCCAGGGAGCACCCAGTTATAGCGGCACAGTTTTGTGTGCGGAGTGGCTGCTTTGGAGTTCCACAGAGCAAAGAAATACTGAAACGTGGATCTTCAGCTTCAAAAGCAGCTTCACCTCTTTGCCTTTTGCATGGGGAAGCACTGAAGCTCATGCTGCTTTGCACATCACCAGTGCTCAGGATGCCACCCCAAACCATCCTCTGCTCTTTACTGGGTGGTGATGATTCAAGACTCAAAGGGGAGGACTGAAAAAACAGAACTGGGGTGCTGAGCTCATTGCCTGGCTGAACTCCTGATCTGAGGAGGGCCCTGACCCTTGGGCTGAGCACCCTGGGGTCCTGCTCTTTCAGGTCGAGACTTCACTAAAGGTGATGGAAAGTTTGGTGGCTGCATGTCCCGCATTGCAGCCATATCCTGTTCGCTGGGGCTGCCTCCCCACTCTGCAGCAGGATGGGGCTGAGCACTTCCCCTCTTTTCCTTCCCTTTGACTTCGTTTGGCACATGGTGAAGGATGGGGAGGGGCCCCTTCCTGGTGCGAACATCACTTCTTGGGGCCACAGAGCAAGGGGCCACTTCTCCCCAACCTAACATCCCTGTCCTGCCCCAGTGCATGCCATGATTATGGGGACAGCCGAGATGTTGCCAGCAGAGGGAGTGGCTGCTTTGCTTCTGCATGCGCTGCTGCTGCTGCTGTTGTTGCTGCTGCAGAGAAAGAGAGAGCCAGGGATGACAAGCATAGGGATTGCAGCTGGATGGCAGCTGTCCCGGCGCTGGGTGGTGTTCTGCTGCAAAGCAGAGGTGGGCAGGCTGGTATGCACCAGATCTGGGTTGCTCACAATCGGCCCCAGCTCTGTCCCTTTCTCTTAGTCCCCATCAGCCTGGGACCCAGCTGGAGGAGGAGATGGGGGACTCTGTGTTCAGCTCAGCCCTGGGGTAGCAGGGGACAGGTCATTTTGTGGGCTTTTGATTGACTTCCTTCACATTGTCAAAGGAAAACAAAAGGTCGTGCAGCACCTTCTGATGCCATTGTCTTCCTGTCTCTCTCTTTCTCTCCACCAGGTTGTTGCTGAGACCCTGGTGAGTGCCTGCCCTATTGCTCCTCAGCCTTGTGCACATTTCTGAGAGCTGCAGTCAGTGGGTGCAGGGCTGGGGCTGGGGGTTCCTGTGTCTGGCAGCTCTGAATTCCCTGTGCACTATTGGTCGTCCACCTCAAAAGATGGAACAAATACCCTAATGACAAGCATTCCATTTCTTTTTCTTCATAAAAACTGGACAACATCACATTTTCCCAGATATAATATGTGGTTGTGCGGCTGTGAACCTTCACATCTAGGAAGAGCTGTCTGACATCCCTCCCCCTGCCCCCCTCCTCATTCTCTCTTCCTCCCATAGAAACTTGCTGACGTTGCCAGCAATGACTCCAGTGACTCCCTGGAGACCCGCTTCCTCAGCATCCTCTGCACCCGCAGCTACCCGCACCTCCGCAGAGGTAGGACTGCCCAACTCCTCCCTGCTAGGGGAGATGTGGCACTGAGGGACATGGTTTAGTGGGCACGGTGGTGATGAGTCAGTCAGTGTTTGGTCTTGGTGCTCCAGCGTTAGTGCTCCGGTGCTCCATATTTGAGGCTGGGGTCTCCTGGTGCTGGGCCGAGCACTCGGTGCTGATCTTCCATCTCCCCACCCCAAGTGTTCCAGGAGTTCATCAAAATGACCAACCACGACGTGGAGCACGCCATCAGGAAGAGGATGTCAGGAGACGTGAGGGACGCCTTTGTGGCCATCGGTCAGTGCAGGGCACCAGGCAGCAGCCCCTTTTCCTGCTTCCTCCCTGTTTTGGGGGCAGGGGGGCTCACAGCATGCTGTGGGGTTGGGACATCTCCAGGGCATCCTATGGGGCTGTGCCTGCACTCAGTTTCTCTCCCCTCTGTGTTGCAGTGCGGAGTGTGAAGAACAAGCCAGCCTTCTTTGCTGACAAGCTCTACAAGTCCATGAAGGTACAGATGGGCTCTCCCAGGGATCAGGGCTATGGGACCCTCTGGGATTCTGCTTTCATCCCATGGTAGCAATGGGGCTTGGCCTCCAGCTATCCCCAAGGGAGCAGGGCTGAGCTCAAACCAGTTCAGGATTAGCAGGGACACAGGAAGCTCGTGTCATGTCAGCAGCATGCCATGCATATGCCCAAGTGGTGACCTCCAACTTGGGCTGTGCTGGATATGCTCTGCCCCTCTTTCTGGGGTTATTTGTTCAAGTTCCCCTCCACAGGGTGCTGGTACAGATGAGAGGACCCTCACTCGGATCATGATTTCCCGGAGCGAGATTGACCTGCTCAACATCCGGGGCGAGTTTATAGACCTGTTTGACAAATCTCTGCACCATATGATCGAGGTAAGGGAAGGGGGGCACCCCACTTGGCTCAGCACCTTATCTGGCCAAGCCATAATCTGAGGATCCAGGGGCAGAGAGCACTGAGCTGGATGTCCTTTTGCAGAAGGACACCTCCGGTGACTATCGCAAGGCTCTGCTGGCTCTGTGCGGGGGGGACGACTAGGAGGCCACGGCAGCCTTGATGTTGTGTCTGAGCCAGCACGTGCACACCCACCGCCTGGATGTCACCGCAGCTTTGGGGGCCTTGGGGGACACGGGGGTCCTGCGGAGCACAGCTCACTTTGCACCAGAGAGCGGCACCGCATCGTGGGAGGGGGGTACACAGGGAGGGGACTACATGGGGAGAGGGGTTACTGTCTGTCTCAGTGCAAATGCATATACAAATGTGCCACAAGCCCAGGAATTTATCCATATCAGAAAGATGGTTTTAAGTCTCATGAATAAAACCTTGCTGTTGCTGACCTTGGGATGAGAGCTGTCTGTTTGTTCATAGAATCGTTTGAGTTGGAAAAGCCATATGGTCTGACTCACCGGCAACGAACAGGGTCATCTACAGCTCAGTGAAGAGCTCAGAGCCCCATCCAGCTTGACCTTGGGTCTTTCCAGGGGTGAGACATCCACCACCACTCTAAGCATCTGGCACCAGTGCCTCACCACTCATCATCAAAGGGCTGTTAACCACTCTGAGGTTGGCAGCAGTGCATGGATGTCACCCAGAGCCTCATAAAGCTCAACCCATACCTCTGAAAGCCCCTGGCAGGTTCCGCGCCGTTCCCCTCTGTGCTGTGGTCAGGGCTGGATCTCGTGCAGATGGGGCTTTTATAAACCAGAGATACACATCAGGCTCGATGGCACCCAGCCGTCCTCACACGCAGTTTCCTGTGCTTTCAAGTTGCCAAAACAACAGTTGAAACACACATGCCACGTAGGCTACACCCCCAAAGAGTTTATGTTTGCATTTCCCCCCAGCTCCCAGGAGGAAAGAACTGGAATTTCCAAAAGTGGGAAATTCCAACACTTTCAATTGTTTCCAAGTCAGAACAAAAAGGCTTAAATACCCCCGTTTTCCTCAGAACAGCCTGATGAGGAAAGGCTCACCTTGGAAATATCAAAGCAGCATTAGGAATAATAGCGCAGCATTATTACAGTGTTTCAAACCCAGCTGAGGTCAATCAGCAGCAACATGTAGAGGCAAACCACGGAAGCTGACATGCCTTGGTTTGGGGTTACTGCACTGAGTGTTCCCTTGATGTGTTCCTGTAAAACACCCTGTGACAAACACGCTTTTCTCCAGGGTGAACAACCCCACTGAACAACTTCACCCTCTGATAGAGATTTCATAGAACAACCCGAGTTGGGAGGGACCCATGAGGACCATCGAGTCCAACTCCTGCCTTGGCCTTCCCTTTACATGAGTAGGGGTGGGCCCCCACCCCACTGACTGCTGTAAAGCTGAGACCAACCGCTCCATCACTCACTGGCTCCGAGCAGCACAGGACCATGTTTGAGCCTCAGGGCTGCCCCCAGCCCTGCTCAAACTGTGCCACTGCCACCACCCCTCCTCCCAACCTCTGCCTGACCCACCTGACCCCCACATCCCATTTCCCCATGTTAGGAATTTCCCTGGCACCCACTGCCAAAACAGCAAGATACCAGAATCACACACAGTGTTTGGGGACAGGGAGGGAGAGCAGGATGGGATTTCCTCCTCAGAGGAACACCCTCTCAGGGCAGATCTTGCTGCCAACGAGCTTTTGTGTCCTGCTTCCTGCACCCAGCATCGCAGCAATCCATCTGCATCATCTGTTGCTACAGCTGGAACAGAATGCAGCCAGCAGCATTTGAATTGCTGGAAATACTAGAGCCTAGTTAATAACCTATTTAAGCATCAGATATTTAAACATTCAGCCTTCACATTGCTGTAGCCAGCAGCACACCTGGGGCTGCTCACAGTGGGCTGCCCTCTGAAGGAGAGCTGCAAACAGGACTGAGCTCAGTAAATTGCTGCCAGTGCCCAAACTGATGGGCACAGAGAAGGGAAGGAAGCAGGAGAGCTGTGAGCAGGACTCTGTCCAGAGGCAGGACCCCATCAGCCACCACCACATCGCAGGCATTTAGGGCTGCAGCTGCCAGGATCGGGGACTCACCCTAGCACACATCTGCTCTGCACATTGACCAGCAGCACTGGGGGCAAGGGCTCACTTCCAGGCAAACCAATGATAGATTTCACAGGTTGCAACATCCAAAAAACCCCACGAGCTTGCGTTCTGCATGCAGAGGGATGGACCTCAGCCTCTGAGTCAGCTCCTGCAGCCTCCATACAGCCTCTTGGATACAAGAGCCCACCAGCAGCCACCACATCTGTGCACCACCTACAGATGCTGGTCTCGGTTCTTGGCCCAGCACATCATGCTGCAATCTCAGCTAGCCACTTCCATCTCCCCTGTAGTGCACCCCATCCTCTGCATGGAGAAACCCAGCCACCCAGCCAGGGCCTGGCTTTCCTTCTCAAGCCGAAGGAGGAAGAAGCAGCTCTGTCACACGCATGCTGCTGAATGCTATTCCCCATGGTGAGATGAGGCTGGGGAATGGCTGTGCCCTCCACACACAGCCAGCCTTTTGCTGACTCCCCAGGACATGCTGACTGTTGACACATCTGCTTCTCCTCAGGCATTGCAACTGGATGAGACACGGACTGGAGAGAGCAGAAGAGGGGAAAATCCCCTTTGTGAGAGTTGTTGACCTTGCAAAATTGAGATTCCAAATAATTCAGAGCTTAAGGAACTCCAGCTAATACTGGGAGCTCTCAGCACATGTGTCAGTTTGAACCACAAAAGCAGCTCTGCAGCCATGGGAAGTCTATGAAGGCAGAGGGTGTGAACCCATAGGTCTTCTCTGGGGCTTGTTGAAGTACACTCGGCTTCACTGAAGTCCAAAAAGCAATCAGCCTTTGAGTTGCAATTCATTCAGTTTGCCTGGAAGCACTTAGAACAGGTGGATGTATCGGACACCTTGGACTGCTGGGATTTGCCACTTGGGATCTGCAAGGCTGGATATGCACATACTCCCACCTGAGTAGGCACAACCCAAAGGAAAGTAGTCTTGAATTGAAACGAGCAGGAATGGGGGGCAAGAGGAGAGCACAGAAGCAATGACAGTGCCCTCATGTGGATGAACCTCAGCTAAAGGTACTGAGCCCGGTCTTTCCCACAAAAAAGACCCTAGTACGCAAAAACTAATCTTCATAGCCACGCTCTCATGCATGCAAACTGCAGTTGCTATCAGGTGTTTGATGATCAGAGGGCTGGAGCACATCCCCTGTGAGGTCAGGCTGAGAGAGAAAAGAAGGCTCTGAGAAAACCTTACAGCAGACTTCAATAGATGAAGGGGCCTACAGGAAAGCTGGGGAGGGACTTTTCATAAGGGCATGTAGCGACGGGACAAGGGGAAAGCATTTTAAACTGGAAGGTGGTAGATTTAGACTAAATATTAGGAAGGAATTCCTTACTGAGAGGGTGGTGAGACACTGGAACAGGTTGCCTAGTGAGATTGTGAATGCTCCCTCCCTGGAAGCATTCAAGGTCAGGCTGGATGGGGCTGTGAGAAACGTGGTCTAAAAGGAGGTGTCCCTGCTTATAGATGAACTACATGATCTTAAAGTGGGTGGCCACTGAGGACTCCCTGCAGTTCCAGTTTCTCCAGCAGAAACAGCTCTTCCCTGCTCTCCAAAATGGAATTATCCTCCAGTTTTGGTTCTGGAGATTGCCAAAAAACAGGACAGAAATGTGTGTGGCACAACAGCAGCATCACAAGATGCAGCAGGTTCCCCGGGGTGCAAACCAGGTTACATTGCTCAGAAATCAAATGATGACAGCGATGTAATCAGTTTCTCTAGTAGTCTCAAAGTGAATCACAGCCCCCATGACACCCCCCTTTTGCTGACTAATACCTGACACTGCTCAGCGGCCCCTCAGTGTGGAAGGAATGGCACAGGAGAGCCCTTTAAGTGGTGCCTGGCTGCCTATCAAAACCACCCAGAGGCTGTCTAGGGCCTCCATCATGGGGAATTCCCCTTCTCCATGCCTAAAAGTAAACTCAGCTGGGCCAGCCTTCCTGCAGTCGGGGATCACAGTAGCCAGGACTGAGCACCCACAGCGACTCTCTGACTCCCTGAGCCTCTCGTGCCCAACCAGGTGAGTAACAGGATGCTTTGCTTGGGATGGAGCGGAGGGGAAGGCAGCTTTGGGCTGTCAGCTCAGAGCTGTACCACCTTTCAGAGAAACAGAAGAGGGCTTGGCTGTTTGTTGCAGGCTGGGACACTGTTCTATAAACGAGATGCTTTCTGGGTCTGTGGGATTGTGTTTAGGGCAATAGCCGGGTTTTCTGAGGGTTCACAGAACGGTTCTGGGTCTCTGGAGGAAAACAAGGAATTTGATGGAGGAAAAAGGGAAACATCGCTCGCTTGGCTCTTCATCCTGTCCCTGATGAGACCTTGAACACAGCACACCAGGGTCCCAGCACCCCCCATAATCCAGCCAGGCTCCAGGGCGATGTCCTCCTACTCAGAGAGGAAAACAAGCAGGGTATTGAATTTGGTGGGAATGGAATTTGTTTTCTTCTACTTTTTATAACCCAGGCAGTGCCGCAAAAACCTCAAATTCCCAGGAAACAATGGAACAGCATAGAGCCATGAAGCCAGGATTGAGACAGCTGGAAAACAGCTCCAAGTGAAAGCCACCCCAGCAGCACAGCAGGCCCCTAAAGGAGGACACCTGCTTACAGCAGCTCCTCTGTTTATCCAATACCTAACGCCTCCCTCATGGCAAAAACAGGGCAGAGATGCAGGTAGTGATTTGGCAAGTCCCAGAGAGCTGCTGAAACTAAGAGGCGTGCCCTGTGTGCCCTGCTCCTCCGGCTGGTGTTGCTGGTAGAGAACAGGCGACAAACAAAGCAGCAGCACAGACACAGCGCTGCTGGTAATTGATGCTGCAGCCAGAGGGCTGTCATTAGACTCAGTGGGGGATTCTCCCTGCTCTGGCTGAGGAAGGACAGGGTCAGGCTCACACTGAGGGGCAGGCCTGGTTCTGCGGCCGAGCCCCTTCCCCAGCTCCACCCCGGCCTGCAGCAGAAAGCAGAGAGGAGCCATTTTGTTTCTCTACAAGCCAGCTGAAGGGCTGAGAGCCTCGGCCCTGCCTCTCCTCTCACAGAGACCCCATTAGATGGAGGAAAGCCGGGACCCCGCATCTCTCAGAGCCACAAGAGCGATGGCGAGCAGCGCACACAGCCCATAACACCCACCCCCCATCCGCCATTACACCCACTGCCCTGCAGCCCCACCCTTCTTCCTAATAACCCTCACGGCCCGCTCTGATTGGCTGCGGCTCCTGTCCGTCACGCTGGGTATTTCCCGGGGGCGGGCCGTCTCATCGTGCCGTGCTGCTGCCGGGAGCCCCGCGGTGCAGGTGGGTCGGTGGGATGGGGGGATGGGGAGGGGGGTCCTGGATGGACACGGCTGATCGCTGCTGGGACACTGAGCTCTGATAATGGGGCGGTTATCGCTGTGTGACATCCCCCTGGGCTGTGCTGCTTGCTGCTCGCTGTTGGGCTGAGCACCGGGTTGCACAACGCCGGGGTTTCCTGCACCGCACGGCTGTGCTGGCTGATATGGGGCTTTTGGGGCAGGTGCCGCGCTGTACATACCCGGACTGTGGATCTGTGGGTCCCATAAGTCGCTGTTTCCACCGTGCTGGGCATAGAGGCAGCGCTGTGCTGCCAAAGGGCACGTTTGTTTACAGACAGCAGACCTTGAGCACATGCTGGATGCAGGAAGGTTCCAGCAAGGTGCGCCCTTAGGAGCTTGCTGTGCGGCTGCTAAGTGTGCAATCACAGGAGGGGGAGGTTGGCATCCTTTGACCCCCTGCCTGGCTCTGACGATGCCCTTTTGGCACAGGGCTGTGTGCTGCTGCTTGCCAACAGCTGCTGCAAAACACCGTGGGTGGAGGCAGCCGAACCATGTCTTGTAGCACTGCAGATCTCGGTGCTTTGAGGACAACAATCCCTTCCCTCTGGGTGCCGGGGGAGGAACTTTGCTAGCACAGCTTTGCAGCCTTCTGCTGCTGGCACTGATTGCATAGGAGCAGTGTGCTTTGACCCAGTGCTGTGCAGAGCAGCGTGGATGGCAGCAATGAGCTTTGCTGGCTTCCATGCATGGTGACAGCCGTGATACAGCTGTGTGTGACAACCCCCAGGCTCTGGGGAGAGGAACAGTGTAGGCAGCACCAAGATGCTGCTGCAGCAAGCCTTGCTTTGCTGTGGGGTTAGGGATGCAAGCCAGCATCCTCCTGAGCACTGGGACATCACAGAGGGGACATGCTTTGTGTGCTCTTCCATTGCATGGGGACCTTGCAGCTCCACAACCAGCCCATGGCTTCAGTGCTGCCTCGCTCCCAGCTACATAAACGCCTGGGAGTCTCCCTGCCCACCCACTCTGTCATTCTCTCCTTTTGCTGAGCTGTCACCAAAATTCACCACCCCAAGTTCCTGCTGCCCCACGTGCACCCATGAGCTGCCCGCAAGCACCAAAACCCCAGCGGTGACCACAATGTCTCACAGCCTCTGCCTGCACCTCCTGGCACCTCTGCCCAAGGCCTTTCTGCCTCCCTCCTGGTGGGCATCCCATGGCCAGCAAGGAGCTCAGTGGTTTGACTGAGAACAAAATATCCAACTGAGCAGCTTTGCTTGGGTTGGCTGTTGACACGTCTGCTTTACTCTTTCTCCTCCCCTGTTTGTAGTGAAATGTGGGATTTTCATTGCAAGTCTATGCAGCTGTGGTTTTGATATGGCCATTGCAGTCTTTGGTATGGCCCTTGGGCAGGGAAATCCAGGACAGAATTGTGGGTGTTGGGGATGAGCAGAGGCTGGAGGCTTTGGTTTGTGTGCCTGGCTATAGTTGGATTTAGTGCAGTGGGTCATGTTGGGATGCTTCATGTTGCATCCCCTTGTGTACATGGTCAGAGCAGGAGACAGGAGGGTCGGGGATGTGCTGTGTGTGCCCAGTGAGGTGCTGGCTGCAGGAGCATGATGCTGGCCAGCTGTTCTGATAGCCCCACACTTGCACCTGGAGCAGCACATGGTGACCAGACAGCTCCAGGTCTCCAGCCTGTGTGTGCTCCTGTCCCCATCCCGCGTGCTGCCCAGGTGAGTGAGGCACCTGCTGTGCCATCTCCCTGCAGGGGACATGCCACTGCTGTCAGATGTGCTGTATGATAATTGCCTCCTGACAAGGTGAGCGCTAATTGCTGCTCCTGCTGTGGATGCTGCCAGGTGGCAGCTGTCACCTGGAATATCCCCTCTGCTTTGGGGCGTTCACTATCCCCTGTGACCTGCCCAGATAGCTCATGGCATGGACACTGGTCTGAAGTCAGGGCTTCCTCTTCAAAACTGCCCCCCAGGAGCCTCCATTTCCCTTTGGCTGGGCACAGCTGCTCAGTGCCCTTCTGGCTGCTGAGCTGTCACCCGCAGGATAAGGGCAACACCTGGGCTGCGAACCTGCTCCCACTGCCATGAATGCAAGTGACTGGGACACCCACACACGCACACACAGCTTTTCATTTTCAACATGAGTAGTGTTTGGGAGCACAGTGGAAGGATTTGCTTTTTTTTTTCTCATTTTCCTCTGTTTTGGTGACAATTGTTTGTGGAAATCTCTGTCTGAGGGACTTTCCAGTACGATGTTGTCAGGCTCCGTGTGTTGCTTTGGTTCATTGTTTGTTTGCTTTGCTGCATGGATGGAAATTGTGACTTCACTGTAAGGCTCCCATCACATCAACTGCTTTCAAACCTGGCAGGAAAAAAGCTTCCTGCAGGAAAACAAACCCAACCTCAGATGTTTTCCTTGACTAGCAGCACCCTGCTGCATCCAGGTGATACCCCAAGCTGCAGCATCCACTGGGGCCTCCATCCCTGCAGCAATGCAAGTGGTTGGGGCTGTGTGGGGACCCCTGTGTCTGCTGAGCTGTGATCCACACAGCGTGACTGCCAGCAATGTCACCATGTGTGACAGCTCTCGTGGCCCTGAGTCACCCTGGTGCTGTCGCTCGCACAGGGCAGGCACAAGTGAAGCGTGCAGAGCTCAGTGCCTTCACCTGGTGCCGTGCTGCAGTGGGAACCTTGGTGGAAGCTGGAGCAGGAGGGTGACATGCTGTTCCTTACAGGGATGCCGGGCTGGGAGGTGGGCGGCTGAATGGCAGCCATGGAAGGGAGGGGACCCTACCACATCTACGACCCTGGCGGGGGCACAGAGGAGAATGGATCCACGGCTTACGAGCGGCTGATGGAGGAGAACGCTCGGCTGAAGGAGAGGATGCAAGGGATCAAATCCATTGGTAATCACTGCATGGTGGATAGTAGACCCAGAGGATGGTGTTTGGTTTCTGGGCAGCCTCAGCTTTGCAGCCTGTGTGGCATCCATGGGCCTTTTTACCACGGGATGTGGAGGGACTGAGACCCTTCTAAGCTCCTGGGGTGCTTTACAGTTGTACCACCCCCTTTTTCCTCTTTGTCCCCCTTCTCCCACCCACCCCACATTTTGCTTTCAGTCTCGTGACCCAGCTTCTGCTTTCGAGACCTTCTGCTTCAGCAACTGAATTTCCATCTCCTTCCTGATCCCTGTGACTGCCATGTCCTTGCCTGGGGCTCATGTTGTTTGCTGCCCTGAAGCTTGCAGTCTTGACTGTACATTACCCAGGCTTAAATTAGGCTCTTGTGGGAGGTGTATAAATGCAGTGCTGCTGTTCCACCCCCTGGAACCAATCCTCCCTGCATCAGTATGAGAAATCTGCAGTTGTGAGCCACAAAGACAGCTTGGCCCTAAGATTTGGTCAGGAGGAGATGTTGTTGGGTAAAAACGGACCTCATACCCAAGTAGGGGGATTGGTGCTGATGGATGGGGCTGCAGCAGTGCGGGCACTGGGGTAGAGAGGAGCAACCTTGGTGAGCATCCTTAGGGATCACCCTTGGTGAGCATCTTTCTGCTGTCCCCCAGGAGAGCTGCTGGAGGAGTCCCAGGTGGAGGCATCCAAGCTACGGCAGAAGGCGGAAGACCTCGTGAAGGACAACAAGATGCTGATAGCATCCTCTGCATTGGAGGAGCTGGTGGAAACTGGAGGTTGGGGATGGGAGCTCACTGAGCCAGGGGGGAACCTGACAGCCCAGGAGCTGAGCTTGGGGCAAGGCAGAAGGTGTGAATGGGTCTGAAATGTTCCTATTCTCTCCTGCAGCCGCTTGTCCTGAGCACAGCTCTGCCCTGGCTGCCCCAGGAAGTGCCCAGCCGGACACAGGAACACGGAAATCCCCGAGTGTGAGTGGTGAAAATGGGGCTGAACAAAGGGGGGATGCATTGGGGGCTGTGCTGCTCTCAGCTGAGGCTGATCATGCTGCTCCCATTGCAGGGCTCCTCATCAGAGTTTGAGGTGGTGGCTGCAGAAGCACAGGGCTGTCCCCAGGACAGTGGCAGAGCGGTGAGTGCTGGGACTGCATGGCCCGAGGTTTATCATGGTGCACTGTGGACTTGGGACAAGGGGAACACTGGTGTGTCAGAGTGCTGTGTCGGTGACAGTGGCAGCCCAAGGAGCTGGATGCTTCAGTGCTCCCCTCTGAGAGCCAGTGGGAAGACCAGTGCTGTGCACCACTGCTGGCAGGACCTGCCCCAACCTGGGCACAGTGTGTGCTGTTTGCTGAATGTCCCCTTGCCTGGCACTGTCGCCTCCATCTACTGCAGTTCTTTGTGCTCTGGAAGGGACAAGGGCAGGGACAGTGGCTCCAGCATCACAGCCATACCGTGCGATCCCAGGGCCATGCCCTGCAGCACACCCTCCTGGGGCAGTTTCAGGGCACTTATGTGTGTGATAGGACAGGCTGTGACAGGAGGGGATGCCCGGGGAGTTCCCAAGAGCAGGGATGAGTCAGTGGTGCTGGGAGTGCTGTAGTGAAGGTGTGCCAGCGTGTTCACAGTGCAGAGTCAGCTGGGTCAGGCTGTGTTGTGCCAGCACTGCCACAGGTCTCCTAGGTGATGCCACAAAAATGGAGGATGAACCCACTTGGGACACCCCCTGTGCGTAGGTGGGGATGTGCCGTGACGCTGCAAGGTGTGCCCAATGCACGCTCCCCAAGGCAGCATTAAATCCCATGGTGTGCTGGGGGCACACTGAGCTGGATGGAGGGAAGGAGCAGGCACCCTGAGCAGGGGGTGATGCAGAGCTTCATGCAGGAGCTGGAGCCGCTGCCCCATGAGGATGCCAACCTTCTGCCACAGCTGCAGCAGCTGGAGAACACACTGAGTGGCTGCGCCCGTGAGGCCAGCAAGGACCAGGTCTTCGTGCGCATGGGCTACATGGCTTCTGAGCTGAAGCGCCTGGCTTCTAAGGTGCACAAGAACGAGCAGAGGACGTCCTTCCTGCAGGTGGGTGAGGTGTGGATGTCTGCTTTTCCACTTTGTTCCCTTTTTTTTCTTTCATTCTGTGGAGTTGGGCACCCGCCTGCAGCTGGGAATGACAAAGGTTCTTGTGCCTGGTGGGCATCCATGGGGGAGGGAGGGGTCTAGTGGTGGCAACCCCAGTAAAAGCTGAGTGCTGAGGGATCCTCAGACTGCTGTCATTCATCTTGCAGACTCTGTGCGAGACATTGCACACAGAGAACAAGGAGCTGCGAACCAAGCTGGAGAGGGACCTGGAGCAGAGAAACCAAGCGCTAGAGAAGCTCAGGTGAGGGCAACCAGCATGGAGGTGGGGGGGTGGGATGGGGCACCCTGGGAGTTTCTCCCCCATTGACCCCAAGGGTCTCTGCCCGCAGGTGCGAGAACCAGGAGCTGCGAAGGATGGTGACCCTCAGCAACCAGGAGAGCGCAAAGAGAGAAGCAGCCGAGCAGCAGCAGGTGTGGGGAGAGCACAGACCTCAGGCAGGGCTGGGCAGGGGGCAGGCAGAACTCCCCATGGCCTTGTCTTAGGTCTCTCCAGTTTGTCCCAGTAGGACTGGTGCAACTCCTCAGGGTGTTGAGGGGTGAGGTTGGTGGAGAGGGAAATTGCTTGCAGAAGCCTTGAAGTCTCTGTGTGTGCACTTGCAGCAGAGCGGGGTAGTGGTGGAGAAGGCAGCGGGCAGAGGAGAGCTGGAGGCCAAGGAGAAGAAGGTGAAGATACTGGAGCACCAGCGCCGGGAGGTGAGGATGAGGCTGAGACTGAGACACAGCCCATAGGAGGAGCAGGATTTGAGCTGCTGGGTCACAGGGTAGGCTCCTGCAAACAGCACTCTGTATCCACAGCTGCTGGAAGTGAACAAGCAGTGGGACCAGCACTTCCGAGCCATGAAGCAGAAGTATGAGCAGAAGGTAGGGCTTGGGGCTGTGCTCAGGTTGCACGCATCTGCTGGGCACAGGGGATGCTCAGATGAGACCCTGCGTGGGGAAGGGGCTTGGGGCCATCCCAACATCCCCATTCCCTGCTGGCAGATGACAGACCTACACCAGGAGCTGGCTGAGGCACGGCGGGCACTGACTGAGCTGGAGTCAGAGAGGGAGCAGAAGCAGAGGGATTTTGACCGCAAGCTGCTGCTGGCCAAATCCCGGATTGAAACGGAGGAGGCAAGTCCCCTGGGAAGAGCAGTGGGCAGCTGCCAAACCCATTGCCCTTTCCTAGCTTACCCCATCTCTGCAGGCAGAGAAGGACCGGCTGGGGATGGAGGTGCGGGACCTGCAGCAGAGGATGCGCTTTCTGCAGGAGCAGCTGGCACCAGTCACCAGACAGAGGGAGTACCAGGAGAAGGAGATCCAGCGGCTGAACAAGGTAGGAAGCTCCTGCTATCATTTTGCTGTAGGGTGACAGCATCAGACGATGCCTACCCCATCCCCGTTGTTGGCTCTCCAAGGATGCAATCCCAGAGATATCACCTGCTCTAACTCATGCTCCTTTCCCTCTCCAGGCACTGGAGGAGGCCCTGAATGTCCAGGCCTCCCCCCCACCCATCTTTGCTGGCACTCTGGAGCCAGCTGGGAAGGTGCCTCCACAAGAACTGCTGACTCAAAACGAGCTGCTCAAGCAGCAGGTAGGGCGGGAGGGGTGGGAAGGAGAACAGAGCAGAGCATCCTGTGGTCCTTCACCAGAGGGACCGTGATGGCACTGTGTGTGCCCAGGGCTTGGCACAGCTGCTGTGGCTGGGGTTCATAACACCCAATGCTCTGCCTTCCACCAGGTGAAAATCTTCGAGGAGGACTTCCAGCGGGAGCGGAGTGACAGGGAGAGGATGAACGAGGAGAAGGAGGAGCTGAAACAGCAGCTGGAGAAGCTGCAGAAGCAGCTGGCTGTGTCCAACAACCAGGTGAGCAGCACTGCACCCTTCATGGACAGGTTGGAAATGCTCGTCCCCTGTGTCACAGCCCTGTCACACACCTCAGAGCAGGGGGGATGAGGAGGGACATAGGGACAGAGCAGTAGTTTTGCTGCTGCTTATCCCTGCCATAGGTTAATGCAGGGGCTGGAGTTTAATAGGTGGGTGGCACTGCCCTCCCATCCTGCTTGACAGAAAGATCTCCTCAGTCTGGCTGTGCCCATGGTTTAGAGCTCTCCTCTCTGCCCCCTGCACTTTTCCTGTAAGTCTGGCTGGGGCAAAGCAGCATCTCGCCCCATGCTCTGCACTAACCCCTTCCTCACCCCAGCTGCGTGCCTCCAAGGATGACTGCCAGAGAGAGAAGGAGGAGAAGGAGAAGCTGAAGAAGATGCTGAAACAGCACAAACAGGTGGGATAGAGAAAAGCACTTCCTGGTGGTGGGGCTGGCACAGGAGAGGAGCTGGGACTGCTCTGGGCTGTCCCCAGACTCTCAGCATCTCTCCCAACTGCTCACAGGCTTCTGGAGAGAGGCTGCACCCTGACCCAGTGCCAGGACCACTGGGCCCCACGTGCCCCATGTACCAGTACCAGTACAGCCCCCCTGTCCCTCACCCCGTGTACCATGGCTATGATGAATGGCAGCAGATTCGCTACCCACCAGCGCTGCAGGGCGAGCAAGCACCAGGACAGAACTTCCACCATTATCCCCCGGTGAGCACAACATGGGGAGCACAGAGCAGGTCTGGGGCTTGTGATGCACATGCACAGTTATTCATTGATCCCATTCCCATCTCTTCTAGCCGGAATATCCCTGGCGCCCACCCTGTGCTATGGCCCGCAGCCAGAATGCCACAGCAGTGCCCGGGGTGAAACCTGTCCCCAAGGACTTGGGTAAGGCTGAGCCCAGCTCCTGGGCAGGGATGGGACAAGTTAGCTGGAGGGGTTCCCTTCAGATCCTGTGGGTTTAGGCATCCTGTGCCATAAGGGGGAGTGGGAATGGGTTGTGGGGGCTGGACTCTGATGGTGGCATCCCCCTGGGGCCCTGCAACATGTCCCAGCCTTCTGCCCCCATGTCAGACAGCCAGAGCAGTGGCTGAGGAGCTGTGCTGATTCCATGCTGTGTCTCTTGTGTACCAGACCAGGCGGGTCCTGTGCTGCCGTGATGCCAAGGAGCGGCGTCGCTGTGCTGCGATGGGGGCTGATGACAGAAGAGAAGCAGGATGTGTGTGTGTGCCCGTGTACGTAGAGCTAGGACCTTCCTCCAGCTGATTGCCCGCTGTGTCTGCACATGGTGGATGCACGCCTGGGGCCAGAGAGGCCGCAGTGGTGGCAGAGGGACTGCGGATGGCATGGCCATCTACTTCCACCTGAAGGATTGGGATTGGGATCTTGAGCCAGGAAAAGGAGCCGTGCTCCCTCTGTTCCTGGAGCATCTCTGCCAGCAGTCCCCTCCTGGCGCTGGGAGCACCCGTGGCTGGATGGATCCCGTACTGAGAGTGCTTGGTGATGTATTTATTTAAGGACTGGAACTGAATCTGTTTTCATTCTAAAAGAGTGTTTTCAGTGGAAGAGCCTCGGTGCAGGACTCGAGGTGGGAGTTGTCTCAGACTGTTTGCCCAGATTTATTCAGATGTAGCCACGTGTCCAGAGCAAAACATGAACCCAGTCGCTGCGCAAGCGGTCAACATTCATTTATCTGAGCCTTGCCCAGCCCCGGGCTCAGCCCCAAGCATCCCCCTGCTCCCTGGAGCCAATCATGCTCCAGAAAAACAAAGCTGGAGGGGAAAAAATACAACGGTCGGTGTCATGTGCATGCCAGCAGCAGCTGTGCTTGTTTCTAGGTGCTGCTCGGCAGCGCTCCTCCTGCCTGGCTGCTGCCTGTTATTTTTCCCTTCTGTGCTCTGGACTGAAACCCGAGCACTCGCCCCGCTCCGTGACCCAGCGTGAGGGCAGCCAGGAGGAGGCTGGGCTCAGCCTGCAGCGCTCGGAGCCATAGTGATAAATGTGTGTGTGCTGTAATTAATAAACACACAGAGATTTCCAGCCGGAGACAATCCGCTCTGGCTGAGGGGGGGGGGGGCTGCAGTCATCATCCCCTTGGAAAGCGCTGGCCCCATCCCATAGAGCATTCCACCCTCTGGAGGTGACAAGCGATAAGCAGAGCAGTGCGGTTGCAGAGCCTTTATTTGGCATTGCTATGGAGCACTGGGGGGTTGGCCCCTGGGGCTGGGAGAGGAGCACATCCCTGCACAGCATGGGCAGCCTGAATGCACCAAAGGGCTGCACCACACCCAGGCGGGATCGGGCCGAGCCCACCCCATGGTGGGGGCTTTCAGGCCGGGCCTTCATGTAGATGTCATCCTCTGCTCCCCAGGGCTGGGTGGGGGGCTGCGGGGGGGGGCGAGCTGGGGGGCTACTGGCGCCGCTGCTGCCGCATGTAGGCAATGATGTCGTTCTTAACGGTGGCGATGTTGGCACGGTGGTACCAGCGCATGACGGGCACCCCATCAGTGCCCACCAGGAACTTCTCAAAGTTCCATTTGATGTCGTGGTTCCTCAGTGGCTCCCAGAAGAGGTTCTTGGGGTTGCCAAACTCCTCTGCCACTGGAGGGCAGGAATTCTGCAAAGAGGAGGGGATGCATCAGTGACCCTCCAGGGTCTGTGTGCTGCCCCCACCCTTGGCACAGCACCCACCTTCAGGAAGCTGTAGACCTTCTGCTCCTTGGCCCCATTCACATCCCCTTTCTGGAAGAGTTGGAAGTTGGGGACGAAGCCACCTCCTGGCCGCACGTACCTGTGGGGGACAAGGAGGCAGCAGGCGGAGATGTGAGATGTGGGAACCCCAAACTTCATCCCCAGCATTGACAGGGGATGCTAAAATCTCATTTCCAAGTTGGGCAGGGGACTCCAAAGCCTCATCCCCCACCTGGGGATGAACCCTCCCGCGTTGCCACAGCCATTCTGTACCCCACCTTTCTCATCCCCAGTACTCACTTCAGCGCAGGGAGGATCTCGGAGTTCTGGCCAGGCTCCTGCTTCCCAAATTGGTTGGAGGGGAAGCCCAGGACGACAAGTCCATAGGGCCCCAGCTCATTTTGTAGTGCATTCAGTTCTGCATGCCAAGAGCCAGGGGTAAGTTAGGGGAACCCAGGCCCTTGGCATCGACGTCACCCCATCCCCAGGGCAGGTCAGGGATGGGGCCCTTACCGAGGTACTGCAGGGTGAGCCCTCAGTATGTGGCCACGTTGACGAAGAGCACCATCTTCCCCGCGTACCTTCGGAAGGGGATGTACTCGTCCCCATCGATGGTCAGCGCCCCGTAGTCGTAGATGGTGCCCCGCACGTTGTCGTAGCATTTCACCTATGGGGAGCGGGCTGTGGGGCCGGGCTGGGGGCTGTAACTGTGCCACCACAGCGTTGGCCACCACGTAGGACACGAGGGACGTGTCACAGCAGCAGGGTGGGCGCCGTATGGAGGTGCACGCACACGTGCAGATGTGTGCAGACCATCTACGGGAGCGGCTGCTGCAGCGGCGGGGATGTTTACCCCCATGGACGAAAAAGGGACTCACCCCCACGGGACGGACGCATCGCGGTGACCGAGGGTCGGCCGCGCTCGGAGCCGCGCGGTGCGGGGGTTAACGGGGGAAGCGGGCGGCTGTGCCCACCGCAATGCTCGGCACCGTAGGGGGCTGGCAGGGGATAGAACCAAGGGGAGATCCGCCGCCCCGGGGCCGTATCCTGCCGCCCCCTGCGCACCCATCGCCGGGAGCACCGCGCAGCCCGGACAGCACAGTGGAGGCACAACGTTGTGCATCCCCCCCTCCTTGGCACTGCCCCATGCAACCCCCACCCCACGGACCCCCACTCCTTACCTTCTCCCTCTCCTGGCCCTGCCCCAGCGGGACGAGCCCGGCCAGCAGCACGGCCAGCACGCAGGCGGCTCGGCACCCCATGTCGGGGGCTGCCGGGTGGTGCGGAGACCCCCTGGACGGCGGCACGGAAAGGTTCGGGCTCACCGCCCTCTGCCCGCACCCGGCCCGGCGCCGGGGAAATAGCGGCGGGGCCGCGGGGCCGGGCCAAGAGCCGGCGGGCGGGGGGGAGGGCGGGGGGCAGCGCCGTTAACCGTGTGTGCGCCCTGGGCGCAGCCGGCAGGGCTCCGTGGTTTTTCTTGTATGTTTTTTCTTCCCTCCCCTTTACTTGAATTGATTGTGATTTGGTTTATTGGAGGGTTTTCTGTTTGTTTTCTTTCTTTTTTTTCTTATGTTGGGGTGGCACTGGGGACTGCTGGCAGCGCTACCTCTGCTTGGCAGCGCTGTGTGGCCCGCAGGCTGCAATATGAGCCCCTGGGGATTCAAATCCTGGTTTATGCAACCGGATTTAAAAGCCACCTGGGTAAGGTGACACCCTGCTGCCATCGCTGCGTAGGGACAGGTGAGTGCAGGGACCAATGGAGTCCATCAGCATCCTTCAGATTGGGTTGGGCTCTATGGGGTGACCCCGCAGTGATGTGCTGTGATGCTGCAGTCACCAGCCGAGGGCAGGACCCTGCGGTCCCTTATCCCCTTATCCCCAGCGACAGGAATTTCCAAGGCCCTTCTTTCACACTCGGGGAATGCAAACATTTACCCTGGGCTGGCTCCAAGGGAAATAGCCACAATGAGGTGTAAATTCCCTTAAATCCCTCCAAATGGCCTGATGAACCGGTCTGGGGGGAGGTTGTGGTCAGGGGGTCACTGATCTGGGACAACATGTGGCAGCGGGTGAGCCCAGGGGCACAGTATCTGGCCACCAGCACCAGTGCTGGAGTTTACCTTTGCTACACAGCAGTACTGGCCAGACCAGGGCTTCCTCCCAAACCCAGAGCAGCAAAGGGGAAGGGCAGCGATGCTGTGGGTTCAGGGGAGAAATCCCCATCCCATGGTAGGGACACGATGTCCTGGGATGGGGCTGCAGGCTCTGAAGGGGCTCTGGGATGTGCTTGGGGTCAGTGACAGGAAGTGCTACAGACTGATGGAACACAGCTGGGATTGCTTAATTGGGGAAACAGGTTTCAGAGCAGTGAACCTCTGGTCCTAGGAGCAGAGCAGATAGGTCATGCCTGCAGCAGGGTCTTGGGGTCTGCTCCCTGCACAGTGGAATGGAGGGGACCCTACAGCCTGGCCATAGGGCAGTGTCCCCACAGGTTTCTCTGTGTTCCTCAATCACAGTGTTCCCCAAAGCTTTAAGCACGTGGAAGGTGGCTTAGCCCTTCTCTAGTCCCTCTGTGGCAGGGGACACTGTGAACGCAGAGCACTGGGGCTGCTCGTGGTGCACTCCCTCCCTCCCTCCTGTTTCCCATCATCCTTGTGTTTATCCCCTAATTGCTGGTGTGGGGCTCTGGTGGCTTTCCAGCTGTGCAAATGGACTTGGGGCTGTTCTGCAGAAGTGGACACGTCCTTTCCACGTGTCCCTAAATCGCCTCCACACGCAGGGAAGGGTTGACCTGCTCCTGAACTGCCTTTTTTTTCCCTAAACCAAAACAAAAATAAATTGTTCCTTGGATCCTGACGCCAGGCCAGCCTCCCTGGGGAGAGCACTGAGGCACAGGGAAAGATTCGACAAGCTGTGGTCTATGGATCCCCATCCCCATGGCTGAGTTCAGTGGGAACCTATTGTCACCCCAAATCTGTGCCAAGGCTGGAGCAGCATCCCCCACCCCAACAAGAGGAGTGTGGGACGGGCTGGCAGCACATCAGCCTCCCTCCTCGGGTGTTATTCTGCTGGAGCCATCCCCGCCTGCTGCAGATGTTTGGCAGGGGCTGGGGACAGGCGGCCAGCACTGCTTCCAGAGCCATCTCTGCTACCACCACCTCCGGTGCTGCAGTGGGACAGCAGCATCCTGTGCTGCATGGCTTTGGGTCAGCACCAGGAACTCCACACCCATCGCCTCCAAATCCTCCTCCTCCGGTAACACTCATCCCTTCTGCACATCATAGACTGTAAAGACCACTGCAAGGGACTGGGAACCCTCTGCTGCACCCTGGGAGCCAGCACATGGCCGTGGCAAAACATCAGTCCCAGCACAACCTCTGAACTTTGGTACCAGGTGTGCAATCCCCCTCCACTCCCCTTTGTTATGCTCTGCAAATGCCCCCGCTCCCTCCCGGCTCTCCCCTCTGCTGCCATTTTGCTTCACGTGGCTCTGGGCTGTCGCTGCTCACAAAGCAAAGCTCCACAATGCCTTTCCTGGAAATGTTTGCAATAGGATCGAATCTTCCCAGAAATCTCCACCGCCACAAAAGGAAATCCCTCGTGCACCCCTGGCCCAGGAGAAAAGCACTCCGGGTGGTGAGAACAGCTGGTTTTTGCTCTCTTACCTCAAGCCAGGCTTCCTCCTCAAACCACCACACAGCTGTGACTCGGTTTCTATCCACCTCCTGTAATGCTGCTCTGCTCCACACACCGCAGACACCCTGCGCATGTCCCAGGCAGCAGCTGCTGGCAGTGGGGTGGGACAGGGGGACAGCAGCAATGCTCTGAGCTGCAGCACCATGTCCACCACCAGCTGCACACTGTGACTGCCAGAGAGCAAGGAGGAACAAAGGAGAAAGAAATCTGCTGCTTTGCTTCCAGTTCGGCAGCTCGAGAGGAGAGAGCAATATGACACTTTGAAAGGAGAACATCTCGCTCCCTGCGGTCTGTGCTTCACCCTGACCCCAAAACAAACCCTGCCCAGACTGAGAGGACGTACCTCCACAGCGGTGAACATAGTGTTTAAACAACCGTTCCCACATCCCAGCCTGATTCAGCTCACTGCTTACGTACTTTCTCATGTTGAGTCATGCCAGGATGCTGGTCTGGCCGCAGGGCTCCTGTCCCACACACGGCAGCCCTGGCCCTACATTGCACCCATGAGGCTGTGCCAATGGGCTCACGGATGGGGAAGGGTTTAGGAAGCTGTGGCAAAGCTCTGCACCCTGACACCAACCACACGGACAGAGCTGCATGACACATATATATAGACATAAACACATAAAGTCAGTTTATTTTCTACAAGCTTATTTGGTCTGGCAGTACCTGTGGGGGAACCCTCTGCTGCCTGTTTGATAGGAAGGCACAGGGGGAGGGATGCAACCCCAACATGATGCAGGCAGGAGCTGCCCACGCTCCTCTGTCCCACTGTACCCATAGGATCTGAACCCCACGGGCTTTCCTGGAATTCCAGTCGATATCTGACACATGGAACCACTGGTGCCAGCTGCATTCCTGCTGGGATGGGCTCCTGCAGCAATGCTTTCAGCACTGTGGATGCACAAGCAGAAGCCACAACCGTCATCTGGCTTCAACTCTTCTTTTCCAGCCACCCCAGGAGATGGAGAAATAACTATGCCAGGCATTTACAATCCTTGCTGCTGGTGCTGGGAGAGTCCCAATGGGATAACGTGGCTGCAAGATGGCACAGACAAGCTGTCTTACAGGAACAAGTCACTTCCAGCCGGGCATCACATCCACGTCCTCAATGCCACACAACCAGATCCTGCTGTGCTCCCTGGCAGCACGGGGGCTTCACTCTCGCTCCAGCCCCATCTTCTCCCCACTCTCGAGGTGCCCCATGGTGGGAGTCCTGCTGTCCCCCCTCACACGATGCCATTGCGTGTGGGGTGAGTCCGCACCCGGTAGATGATGACAGCTGTGGCAGGGCAGAGCACCAGGGCCGTCATGATGAGGATGGTGGCCAGGATGATAAGAACGATGACCCAGACGTCCAAGATGTGCTTGGGGAGGGCAGAGGAACCAGCAGAGCCAGGGAGATCCATCCTAAAAGGGAAACACAGAGCAATGACGGAGCTGTAGAGCCCAAAGCCTCCTCAGGAAGACCACGTCCAGCCTCGGCCATGTGCTCCTCGCAGAGCAAACAGGCTTTGGCCAAAGCTCCTTCGAGACGCCGTGGGATTTACATCGTGCTTTGATGCAGCTGGATGGAAGCCCAGAGAACAACAAAAAAATGTTCCCTGTTAATTGCTGCTGCAATTAAAGGAGCTGATGGAGCAAATCTGCCAGCACGCATCCCACCGATTGCCTGCTCGCTTTGGGGTCTGCTGGCTGCAGTGGGGTGCTGGGGGCAGCCGGTGGGTGCCCAGCCCCACAGCAGCTCTGTGGGGAAGCAAAGCACAGAACGCGTGGTGTCACGGAGCCCCGTGCTCACAGCTCCCCGTGCTCACAGCTCCCCGCACCCCCGGCTCCAGCTGAGTCACGCAATTAACGGCTCAATTAACAGCGCTGCTTCGGCACCGCACGCTGAGCATCACCACCGCGGTGCCTCCCCTCCTCCTCGGCAACTCGAGTGCGTTGAAAACACGCGTGGGCTGCGCTCCCAGCGCCTCCTCGACGGGGCGAGGGACCCACGGGTGAACTCCGGGGCTCCTCCGCGTCCGGTTGGTGCGCTCTGAGCTCCCCGGGACCAAGCGGTGCCCACGACCACGCGTGGATCGGGGCGGGGAGCAACAGCACGAGGCACGAAGCGCATCCCATATCGGTACCCACAGCCGGTCCCGGGGCCGGTCCCTACCTGCGGCTCAGAGCGGAGGCAGCGTCCAGCTGAGCACGACCCCGGCACGGAGCGAAGAAGCGGGGCGGCCACCGGGGGAGGGACGGGGCGGGGAGGGGAAACGGGGCTGGGCGGGGGTGGGGGAGAGGGAGGAGGACCGGAGAGAAGTGGGGACAGAGGGATGGGAGAAGTCAGAGCCCCTGCAGGTCGTTGTGTGCCGGAACACAGATGGGATGGGGTAACACGGCCACTGCTGTGGGGTGGGTGTGGGATGGATGTACCGTGGGACCAGACTGAAGGGAACGGCACGGCGCTGTGTCAGGGCACGGTCAGGAAAAGGCTCTGCACCTTTCCTGCGGGTTCTGAAGGTTCAGCTGTGGACATGGCACGGCCCGGAGCTGCAGGAGCTCGGGAAACGTTTGAATATCGCTCTCAGACTCTCAGACGGGGTTTGTGTGTGTCTGTATGAAGCTGCACTTGGGCTCCATGATCCCTGTGGGTCCTTCCCAGGTCAGGACATTGTATTCTATAGACATTTCATGGCTGAGCACTATTACAGATCGCTCAGGAGCCCACAGCAGCTCAGCCCTCATCAGCCTGCAGTGAGGCTGATAGAAGCCAGCAGGGTCTTATCGCCAAGCAGAGGAAGCATCATCACAGCTGTGGGTTTCCTCCTCAGCCGCACAGGAAGCGGCTGGAGCTGAATGACACGGCTGGGCTCACACAGAGCAACTCGGTGCCGTGCCCAGGAGCGGCACCGCCTCATCACACCCGGCACCGCAAGGGTTAAAGCCAAGGGTCACGTGGTCTCAGCGGCTCCACCTCACCCCGCCCGGCACCGCAAGGGTTAACTCGAAAGGTCACGTGGTCTCCGCCGCGCCCGGGGGGCGGTGCAGCGTGGTGACGTCATCACGGCGCGTGGCGGCCGTTCCCTCCCAAGATGGCGTCGCTGCTGCAGTCGGAGCGGGTGCTGTACCTGGTGCGCGGCGAGAAGGAGCTGCGGGCGCCGTTATCGCAGCTCTACTTCTGCCGGTACTGCAGCGAGCTGCGATCCCTCGAGTGCGTCTCGCACGAGGTAACGGCAGGCCGCGCCGCCATACGGAACGGGGCGCTGCCCTCCGCGCGCGCTTATTGGCTGCTCCGCCTGTCGTTCATTCGCGAATCGTTTCGCTATTGGCTCGCGGAGCCGGCCGGGGGGCGGGCACAGCGGTGTGAGGGTTAAGCGATGCGATTGGTTGTGCGTGAGGGAGGGGGCGGTGCCTCGCGGTGGATTGGCTGAGTTATCCTGTCCATCTGCGGAGCTCGGGCTGTGATTGGACGATTGGACTGCGTGTGAAGGGCCGAGCGGTGCGGCCTTGTAGTGGCCTCGGGCTGTGGGGGGTCGCTCGGTGTCATTAAATCAATGACCCGGTAATAGTGGGGATTAAAAAGGCACCGGAGCATAAAGGAGCCTAAAGGAAAAGCATTGAGCTCCTTGAGTGTCTGTGCAAACACCAAACCAGCCCAGGAGCATCAAGTAGATGTGTCACCCCCTGCTCCATGTTGGTGCAGCAGGGCAGGCCTCAGGCCTCAGTGTGTTAATGACAACGTTAATTGATGGCAGTGAATGGTCACTGACATGAATGGCTTCGTGCCGCTGTGTGTATCTAAAGGGAGATAGAGATGGGAAATAACATGATATACCTGTGTTGACCCTCAGGTGGATTCCCACTACTGCCCCAGCTGCCTGGAGAACATGCCGTCAGCCGAGGCCAAGCTGAAAAAGAATCGGTAAAGTTCATGTGTCAACAAACAAATGGTTTGAAGTTAAAAGAGGGAAGATTTAGGTTGGATGTTAGGGGGAAGTTCTTCACTAGGAGAGTGGTGAGGCCCTGGAACAGGCTGCACAGGGAGGTTGTGGATGCCCCGTCCTTGGAGGTGTTCAAGACCAGGTTGGACGGGGCCCTGGGCAACCTGATCTAGTAAAGGTGTATGTTTGGTGGCCCTGCCAGGCAGGGGGGTTGGAACTACATGATCCTTGAGGTCCCTTCCAACCCGGGATCACATTCTGTGATCTGTGAACAAGAACCACCATTTAGAGCAGCTTTATCCTTATGAGCACCCAACCACGCCAGCCTGAAGCTCCCTTCAATAATTACATCACTTGGAATTGATCTTGGAAGGGTTTTTTGTCCTTAATGATTCCATGATTCTAAGGCCTTTCTCTCTCCAGGTGTGCTAACTGCTTTGACTGCCCCTGCTGCATGCACACCCTTTCCACCCGGGCCACTAGTATTCCGGCTCCACTGCCTGATGACCCAGCCAAAACTACCATGAAGAAAGCGTATTACTTGGCCTGTGGGTTTTGCCGCTGGACTTCCCGGGATGTGGGCATGGCAGACAAGTCTGTTGGTAAGTGATGTGCAAAAACACAAGGCAAACAGCAGTCCACTGTGTCTAGTGAGGGTAGAATACAAACAGTATAGTTTCTGACTGTATGATAAGCATAAGGTTTGTCTAAGTTTTGAGTTGCAGTTGGGAAATTGATAAGAAGATGCTTTTTTTTGGTGAAATCTCATCTGTAGAGCTGAGTTAGTGTAACATCTGACCCACTTCCGTGCTCGTGTTACCTGACTTGTCAGTAAGCTGTCGGATGTGGGTCATTGTCAGCACGTGTGCTCACCCCCAGCTGAGGGCTTGCTTCAGTCTTTGAGGTTACTCAGTCTAACAGCACAGGAATCTAGCTCATTTCCTGTCACTTCTGTTTATCTAGGCTTATTTCAGACGTATTAGTGTGCGCCTGTTTTTTCTCTTCATGACAGAACAAAGCTTTTGTCTATTTATCAGTGCATAAGACACACAGAAAATATGTATCAGGCTCCGGGAATGAGGCTGAGTAGAACAGACAGGTTCTCTTTGACTCCTAGTGTTCATCTGATTGAAGACTTAGTGATGAAGCTGCAGAGACATGGGCAGCTGTTAATAAGAAAAAGTAGTTATAAACAGATGTGCATACTGCCATACTCACCCCTCGGTGCTGTTCTGAGTATTCTCAAGCAAAATTGGTTTAAAAACGCAGTGTAAAAGCTGGGCAAGTCACTTCAACCCAATCCTGCCCATGAAACATTCATAGAGGTGTATATTTATGCAGGTACAAAGTTGAAGAACTGTGATGGTAAGGACAGTGAATATAGGGAAAGCCATATTTCACAGCTATGACTGAGACGGGTGGATGTAAGGTGTGATTTCTGTGTGGAGTCTGGAAATCTCCTCAGGACTTTGTTTTATTCCTTTGCAGCTAGTGGTGGCTGGCAGGAACCAGAGAATCCTCACACGCAGAGGGTGAGTCAAGGGGAAGGCCATCCTTAGGCTGAGATGGCATCAGCTAAAAAGAGATGTTAGAGGTGCCAGGCCCTCTCCATCTTCTTTTCTGCACCTACACAATTTTTCAGGTGCCAGATCCAGTTCATAATCTCTGCTTTGATGGCATTCAGTGGAAGAAAGGCCTCTTAGAGGTGTACCCATGGGTGTCATAGTATGAAATTGCTTGGTTGGGAGGATCTCCACTGTAAACATAGTAACAAGTTACATTGTTAAAATTGCAGTAATGAACATGCTGTCTATGTGTGTATGGGGAAGACTGCTACTATCTAATGAGAAGGTTCTTAACCTCTGATGGAGAACATCAAATTTTGCCCTACTGCTCTCCCCTTAAAACTCTTAATAAGTTTGAAAGCATGCTTTGGAGAAACTAAGGGATGAATCTAAATGGGGACAGTCACTAGCTGGAAAATCAGAACAGGATGCTGTTTTCTGGTAGGCCTCGTTCCCAGAGGAAAATCAGTTTGTCACCCATGATGTGCATAAATAAATTTTAAGACACAGCAGCTTCTTTAATGTATATCGTGTGATATACTTGTACTAGGAACAGAATGAAACAAGTAGCAGGAACCCCGGCTTGCTCACATTGAAATATTGCAGCTGATGTGACATTTGTTGTTCTTTCACTGGGTAACTGTATCTCTTCTTCGCTCCAGATTAACAAGCTGGTTGAGTACTACCAGCAGTTGGCTCAGAAAGAGAAGATCGAGCGGGACCGAAAGAAGCTGGTGCGACGCCGAAACTACATGCCACTGGCCTTCTCGGTGAGCTGAGAGTGCTGTGCCTTCAGAGCAGGCAATTGATGCTCAGCAGCCTCAGCTTGGAAAATGATTGGGCAGAGGGGTAGCATGATAGGGCTACTCCGCTTTCTTTTCTTCTTTTTAAGTTGAGATTAACGTGAAGAAAGTGTGCTAGGTTTTCTTTAGGGTTGAGTAGCTTTGCACCCTTTAATTTGTACTAAACTGCATTTTTTCTGTACTAATCCTGTCCAGTAGTGCCAGAAGGGTTTGTACTTGCCAGGCAAAGGAGTACATATCCAGCAGTGAAGTGCATTACAGCTGTAGTTACGATATGGTGGTAGCCTTCTCAGGACAGTTGCATACTTTTGCTCAGTATCAAATCAGGATTGTCCTGCACTTTGCTGCATGAAGTCTCAACTGAAATTAATGTTAAGACTTGATTGTGGCCTGAATTACTTGTTCATTGTAACTGTCAGGTAAATGCTTACTTTGTTCAGCTGGATGACTCCGCATATGCTTGCTACTTCTCAATTAACTGTGCCTGCTCTGTGCCCTTGCTTGTGTCTTATGGCTGCATTTTTTGTCTCCGTTGCTACCTGCTGCTATTTTGGGGGCTCTCCACAGCAACACACTATACATGTAGTGGTAAGTCTTTTCACCGTTTCTGCTGGTGTTAAAGCTCTCATGGTACCAACTGAAGGGCAATAACATATCCTGCTCTTCACCTTTCCTCAGCACCTCTGACTTGAATGTGTATAGAGCAAAAGCACCTGAAGGCTAACTAGTTAGAGGGTAATGTGCTTAAAAAACATGGGTTTTGCTAGTTTGGAAACAGGATATTGCCTTTGGGTAAGTAACTCACACTTGAAAGGCAGTTCTTCACAAATCTCAGCTAAGAGGTGTCCATCTACCTACCTGAGGGAAATGATACTGATGTCAGTATGCTGATCCTTGAGGAACCATGAGGGTAGGCTGATGCTCAGATTTCTCATTTGGTAAGAATTTAGTTTTCAGTTCTTCCCAAAAGAAAGATCTCTGCTTCCAAACATCATGTGTACAGTTCAGCTGCAGAAAGCAGAGGAGTAGCTCAGCTGTTCCTGCCAAGTGATTTGGCCTAGTGGGAGAGACAGACCTTTAGGTAATGAAGCTCATAGGAAATGGAACCTTCCAGCATCTGTAGGAGTGCTGCAGGGAGAGCGTTTCACATGGACACGTAGCCATGTCTACATAGTTCTCACGCAGTTGAACTCTCATTCTGCACGA
Source organism: Coturnix japonica (assembly GCF_054131305.1). Lineage (NCBI taxonomy): Eukaryota > Metazoa > Chordata > Aves > Galliformes > Phasianidae > Coturnix > Coturnix japonica. The sequence goes on along the minus strand of NC_140680.1, from coordinate 3,966,002 downwards.
CTTGGCAAGCAGTTCAGGAGGAATATGGTAGTACTGTAGGCTGATGGTTTAAAAACAACTAAACATTTTATAGGCAGTTCCCACAAACATTTGTCTGTTCCAATTATTTTCTCCTCACGGTTTGAGCAGAGGAAGAAAAATCTTGAGAGGCCTTGAATACCTTTCCCTTTTTGCTTTAATTTGCTTGTTTCCCTATGCTTGTCATGCAGCTCAAAGAATGAGTTTGCAGTAGGTCTTGTTGCCCTGGAAGGAAGCAGACCTCAGCCTGATAATGTCTTTTTTTTTCCTGTAGGACAAATATGGCCTGGGAACCAGGCTCCAGCGCCAGAGGCCAGGTGCTCCCATCAGCGCTCTCGCTGGACTCTCGTGAGTGTCACCTCATAGAAACAAGTACATTTTTCATATCCTTGTGTGCTGTTGTCTTGCACTCCTATCATCACCTACCTCCTTCCATATGACATTGTGCTGTACTTGCTGTCTGTCAGAGCGCCTGAGCTGTGTTTTATGTCTAAGTTTCATGTTATTTTCCCTCAGTCTGAAAGAAGGAGAGGACCAAAAGGAGATCAAGATTGAGCCAGCTGATGCGATGGAAGAAGTAGAACCCCTCCCTGAGGATTACTACACAAGACCAATCAATCTGACTGAAGGTAATACCTTCATGTTTTACCACTTTGGCCATTCAGTTTATAACATGGGCAGTGTTTGGATGCTTGTCAATGGGTTCCTACTGGTTCAGGGTTTTAGCATGCTGAGGTTGAAATGGTGTGAAATTTCTGACTTTTTAATGGCACTTTTGATTGCAGCTTAGCAAAAAAAAAGCCACACAAAGGAAAACTTAGAGCCAAAACCGACAGACTTCTTGACTATTGTTTCATTTTTTCACTGTCTGTAATTCTTCTACATGTGATAGAAATCACATGGGTGATTTCTTCCTTTGGGTGAAGGAAAGACCTGACATCCTTTTTCAAATAATAGCAGACAATAAGGAAGTAGTTGTGCTGCTGGGGAGTTGGCACCTTAACTGACCTGTTAAGTAGCAATTGTGCATTATTTTGACATCAGGTTGGAACAGCTTACGTACGCTTGTGAGATACTTAGTTGAGTCATTATTTAATCAGCACATATTGTAGATGGGTCCAAGAAATATAAGAGTAAATGGGATAAAAGAGCGGGTATACAGGAAGCAATGTGAACTTTCTGCTGAGATGGTTCTAAGCAGGACAGATGTCCTCAGTTCCGCATACCCACAAAGTCCACACATATTAAATAGTTCATAAAAGCTTTTTGGGAAGGCATGGATGGTCTTTGTCTCCTTTCCTCATGAGACTCTGTCAGTGTTGAGATAATAGGATGCTGGTGAAGAAGACAACTTCTGCATTGAGGGAAAGGCTGCCAGGTGGCTTGCTGCCTGTTAGACAGTGGTGAGGAGCCTTTTTTATGGAAGAATACCATGGGGAATTTGGCTGCTGGAGTTCCTTGCCTGTGTAGTCATTAATTCTTCGTGTGAGTCTGCATTACGCAAACTCCTTGCTGCAAAACTTTGTATTCTCCTCAGGCAGCGTCCAGCTGTGACAGTAACAAAGCTGTGAAAACTGATTTGCCCTTTGCACACATGCTGTTAGGCCAGTGCGTGTGTACAGTCTGGCTTGAGTTTCAGTGCGTAGATAAGTTGTAAATTTGGTCTTCTTTGTGTCACCCAGTGACGACGCTGCATCAGCGCTTGCTGCAGCCTGACTTCCAGCCAATCTGTGCTTCCCAGCTCTACCCACGTCATAAGCACCTCCTGATCAAACGTTCACTGCGCTGTCGGGTGAGTTGTTGACTACAAAGCATCACTTCTAGGCTCCACAGGACTTGGACTGTGGGAAATGAGCTCTGCATTTCTTTTTAAAAGTAATTGCTCAAATGTTTCTGGTGGTTGAAACTCTTCAGCCGAGTAGTGGAAGCAGCATGAGGTGATTAAGGAGGATGTCACATCTCTGGTGTGGTAACAATGCAGCTACCCCTTCATGTTATTCAAAGAGATGTAAAGACACAACTGTGGATTTGCAGAAGAGTCTGTGTGTCCTACCACACAGAAAGAGAAGAAAAGCAGGGAGCTGGAAAGCAAAGACATGCAAAAATTAAATCCAATTTCAGAATGTTTTCTAGGAAATCATTTGTGTCAGGCAAGACCTGTATTTAAAGAGTAGCCCACAAGGAAGTCAGTCTTGGTTTCCAGTTATTTGTGCCTTCTTCCTGCTGCAGTCGATGTCTGAGTGTTTTTAAGCTTGGTTCCAAGTTGTATTTCTGAGATTGCACTTACAGAACTGATAAGATACATCAGCATCAGTAACTTGCCACCATTGTGGGTATGTGCACCCCAAGATAGCTTTATGTGCACTGTGCTAGAGGTTGGTAATGCTGTGGGTAATGGCCATATGCGTGCCGCTCATCTGTTTGTGAGCACATGCTATCTTTTGGTGCTAACAAAAATATCTCTGCATCTAGAAATGTGAACACAACCTCAGCAAACCAGAATTCAACCCAACATCCATCAAATTCAAGATCCAGATGGTTGCTGTGTAAGTAAGATGTGGGGGATGGGGCCAGCAACTGTCTACCAATACTTAGAGCCTTATGTTTTCTTTTGTGCTCTTGCTTAGATCTTGTTTGTAATTGTGTAATCTGTTAAAATGACATAATCAGTTAATTTGTTTGAGTAATCTGTAGTGAGTTTGCTCCCTGGTGTATTGAAAGCTTGCTGAGGACCTCAGCAGTCTGAAGAAGGTAATGCATGCTGTTCCAGTCCTACATCGTAGCAGGAGTTGCAGGATTAGCCTTATATAGCAAAAAGGCTCTTCATTTATTTGTGTGATGTAAGCTAAACTCTACTAGCGTTGAACATGCTAGCCATCTAGATGCCTTTGAATACTTACTTCAACAGGTAGGTTACAGACAGCAATGCAGTTTATCATGGTCGTTTGCTCTGTTGTTGTTTCAGTAACTACATCCCTGAAGTAAGAATCATGTCTATTCCCAACCTGCGCTACATGAAGGTCAGTGTTTTTTTCCAGAAACATTTTAGGGTAAGACGTAACTGAGAGGTGTGGATGTGGGATTGTTTCCTGAGGGCTCTGCTGGCTTTGTTTAGAGAGAGTGCAGGGCTTGAGGGAGTGGTCAGAATAACACTGCTTGTACTTGTCACACAGTGTGAGTAGATTACAGTGCAATCTGATATCTGGCATAGCAAGTACATGTTAGTGTCTGAAGAATAAAAGGTGTCAAGTGCTGCATGATTTTGCCAGCATTCTGAAGGAGTGGGGCCCTTTGCTGTCTGTCTTTGAGTGTGATTTTTGCAGGCATCGATCAGTCACAGAGTGTGGGGGTACTAACAATAGCGATGACTTATAGCATAATTACTTCTTGACTTGCAATTCTCGAATCTTTCCAGGAAAGCCAAGTGCTTCTGACTCTGACCAATCCAGTGGAAAATATCACACATGTCACACTGCTGGAGTGTGAGGAAGGAGACCCTGACAACATTAACAGCAGTGCCAAGGTATTGTATTTGCTGTGCAGGCCAGGCCTCTTCCAAGGCTTTCTGCTTCCATTTGTCTTTCCTCAGGTCTCACCAGTAGTCCATGCTGACTGTGTTTCCTTTTCTTCCTGGGAGGTTCAGGTTACCACCATCAGTGTAAACATCAGCTCTTAAAGTATTTTAAAATTCTATCTGATCGTTGAGATCCAGAGCCCAGAGGAGAAATATGTGACTTCACAGATAAGAACTATAAATAGACAGTACCAGGAGAGGGAGAAGCCTGAATCATTTTCTGTTAATCTGTAGGAGAGCAGCCCTCGTAAGGGAGTTGCTTTGTCCTCTTTGTAATGTAGGTGATGGTCAGTACTGAAAGGTTTCTTCTCTTGCTGTTTTGTTTCAGGTGGCAGTTCCTCCCAAGGAGCTTATTCTGGCTGGCAAAGATGCTGCAGCAGAATATGATGAGCTGGCAGAGCCTCAAGACTTCCAGGATGACCCTGAGTGAGTGCTGTCTGTCCTGTAGGGATCCTGTCCCTTAAATACTTGACTCTTTAATCAAGTAGCTTGCTATATATTCTCTCTCTTCAGCATGTTGTGGCTTTCATTTTGTTTTTAACTGCTAATTTGTTTAGTTTTGTGATCGGAAAAGAGCAGTGCAAATCTTTCTGTTTGTTTGGAATGTTCAGGAGGCATTTCATCCCTGCAAAGCAAGTATGGTGTTTGAGCAGTTGAGTTATAGGTGGTGATACTGATTCTCTCCGTGAATACTCCATGTAAATCCTTTTGTTTGCAAGCAGAGGGTTCAAAGAAGTGATGGGAACCACATGGTAGGGTGTACAGCAGAGATGCCTCCAGCTTTCAAATTGAAATACGCTCTACAGCCTCTTACAGAGCAGCTTGAACCATGTATTACAGCCTTTCTCTGTTGATTGACTAAGTACATGACTCCCGTGGCCAAAGCAGGCATGTTCTGTTGATGGATTTGCCAGCAGCTGCCAGCTTAGAGGAGGGTAATACATTCTGATCTTGAGGCAGGAGGGGCTGTGAGTGCCCTGGAAAAAGAGCAATGCCGCCAACCAGAGCAATTGTTCTAGTGAGGCATGTTCAGCCTGTGGGCTGTAAATTGAGCATCCCTCTTACTTCATGTCATAATAAATCTCTCAGAACAATAGATTTAGAACTCTGCTGACCCAGTTCTTTTGTTTACTGTTTTGCAGCGTTATTGCCTTCAGAAAAGCCAATAAGGTAGGAGTTTTCATCAAGGTTACCCCGCAAAAAGAGGAGGGCGAAGTGACCGTGAGCTTTAAGATGAAGCATGAGTTTAAAAACCTTGCTGCTCCAATCCGGCCCAGTGAGGAATGCGATCAGGTCTCAGAGGTCATCTGGCTCACCCACCACGTTGAGCTCAGCCTCGGTCCAGTGCTCCCCTAAAAGCTTCCAGCGTTTGTGTCCTCATGGCTGGCCACAGGATGGACTGTCAGTGAAAGAATGCACCCTGGTGAAACCTTCTGTGAAAGCTCCTGTGTGATGTGTGGGTGTGTGCCGCAGGCTGCAGCCAGGCCGTCAGGAGGAGGCTGCGTGGGTGAGGGTGCTGTGCTTTGGGATGGTTTGTTCTCTTTTCTTATCGTAGTGCCCACTGACTAAAGCTCTGCTTCCCCACACTGCCGCAGGCTGGTTTAACTCTCAGCACGTGTTTCAGCACGCAGATAGAGATCTAGCTTTCTCCAGATTCACACCACTCCTGGCTGAATTTGGCTTTAGCAACAAAAAAGAAACCCTAGTTGTTTTTCTTCTTCTTTCATGTCAGCCCACGAACCTAATGTTACACACACAAAAGTGAACTTATTCCCCACACGGAGCTATGCCCAAACAACCATTTTAGGAGGTGGCAGTGCCTGCTGCATTACTGACAAGTCTGTTGCTGCAGCATGATGCTTTCTTTCCTTTGTCTTTTGCTTCCTGTTAGGATACCTCAAATAACTGTGGGGCACTCAGATGTACAACTCGTTATGTTCTTGTGGGGAAGGGGGGAGGGTAAAAACACTCTGGCATATGTAGTTTCCTTAGCCAAAGTGATAAATCTTTTCACAAAGGAAATGATCACTTTGTCTTCAGTCCCAAAACGTGATATACTGCAGTGTTCACGGATCTGAGTGGCCGCCAACCGCACTGTAGGCTCGTTGTGTTGCAAGGTGGATGTGGTAGTGTGAATCGTTAGAAGCTGGGAAGTCCCATTGTGCTACGTTTCTTTACTGAGGTGAGAGTGGTCCTGAGAGGCTGCCTGTCAGTCTTTGTGTTAATAAATGTGTGTTAATAGGGATATAGCAATCAGTACTAAGCTCAGAGCATTGAGATTAGTTCTAGCATACTAAAAAACTACAGGGGCTGTCCAAGTTCATACTGTCTTTTCCAGCTGTGGGGTTGGGGGTATAAAGGAAGAAAGGCTGTTATACTGTAACTAGCATACACTGTACTGCTGTTTATATATATATATATATATATATATATATATATATATATATATATATATGGGGTGTAATTCGGCCATAGTCCAAACTGCAACTTTAATTAAGAGTGTATGCAGGATACTGAATGCCAGTTCACTGCAAGTGGGTGAGACTGCTTGTCCTTGGGAGGCTTTAGTTTCATTCCCAGTTCAATGTTTACTTTCATTACCCGTTTCTGATGGGCTTTGATGTGCTGGCTTAGGGTGAAGTTAGTGAGTCAGCCAAGGCCGGCTTTGAGCTTCAAATCCTTATGTGGGATGGGAGGGATAAGGCCACATAGCAAACCGAGCAGCCTTAGTGCCCCTCAAAGGGAAGCACCCACCTCACAGCCCTGCTCCTGCAGCACCTCCCAGAGCAGCAAGTCAGCACGTTTACAACGCCTGGGTTGCACACAGGTGCACAGCATGAGCTGAAGAAGCGTACTTTGTATTTATTTATGTATAACGCTACTGTCTGCTGCTGTTTTACCTTCCGGATAACAAAACACTTAAGCCTTGGCCATGAGTTCTCTCCTTAGCCAAACTAGTAACACTACTACCTATGGAAGCAGCTATTGGGACGCTGATGGAGCCCTGTGGCTGCAGCTCCCGGTTGGGCCGGGTTTGTCCCCTTTAGGTGCTTGTAGGCGATAGGAATTGCCGTCAGCTCTGTCTGTCCGTCCGTCTGTCTGTCCTTTCTCCCGGGGCTCAGGAGTTCTCGGTGTTAATGACAGGCGGCTGTTTGCCTTATTGCTTATAACTTCATGTAGTAACCTTCAATAAAGCGACCTTGGCTCTCAGGCTCTGCGCTGTTATTTACGCCGCCGTTAGTGGGGAAATAGTGATAATTAGAACATAAAGAGCTGAGCACCCCCCAATGCTTTTGTCCCTATTGCCATTCATTCCGCCACTCCGGCTCAACTCTATGGTTAGCAGAGCCTAGAGCGCCCCCGCCGCTCTTCCTGCACGGAAGTGCCATCCCGCAGCGGAAGTGACATCACTTCCGGGTCCCGCCGCCTGCCGGGATCGAGGCGGAGGGGCCGCCATGTCGACATCGCTGGGCTCCAACACTTACAACAGGCAGAACTGGGAGGATGCGGTGAGTGGGGCGGGACCCGGCCGGCAGCGCAGTGCCGTGATCTGTATGGGGGCTGGGAGCTGGATGGGGGCTGGGCCGGCGCCATGGGGCACTCAGGGCCGGGGGTGGCCTGTGGGGGGTGTGTGTGTGTGTGTGTGTGTGTGAGGTGGGTGTTAGAACGGGCCTGGCTGCTGTGCTGCCATCATTATGATAAGGATAAGGGAACAAGGGAACAAGGACGTGGGCTGCAGCTGCTCACACGGCCTCTATGAGCAGATTCTGTTGGCTCCTTGCTCAGTCAGGCTGGGTTTGCTCGGCAGGGTGGATGCCCCGTCCTTGGAGGTGTTCAAGACCAGGTTGGACGGGGCCCTGGGCAACCTGATCTATAAAGGTGTATGTTTGGTGGCCCTGCCAGGCAGGGGGGTTGGAACTACATGATCCTTGAGGTCCCTTCCAAGCCGGGTCATTCTGTGATTCAGGGTGAGCACTGAGGGCTGATTCCATTGTTATCGTGATGGTTTGGTTGCTCTGTGCACATTTTCCTTCTTTTTCATCCTCTCAGGACTTCCCCATTCTGTGCCAGACGTGTCTTGGAGAAAACCCATACATTCGCATGGTATGTGCTATGTGCTGCTTGGACAGTGCGGCCCTGTGCTCTTTGTTGGGTGCTGATTAACACTGAACTCTTTGCTTCTGAGTGCTCAAGCAAGGGGGGATGCTGAGGACATGTGCATTCCTGGCCATTTGGCCGTGCACTGCAGGGTTCACTTCATGCCTTTGTTAGTGCATCATGTCATGGTGGTCGGTGCAGGTTTATAACAATAACTCAGTCAAAAAGCTGAGCAGGATGTCACGCTGTAATGTCTGCAGTGCAGGAAATACCAGTAAAGCTTTGATACCAGTAAGTCGTGTGACGTGGGAAGCAACGAGCTGCTGGGATATTAAATAGATGAGCACCATTTCTAATGTGCATAACATGAAAATGAACCTGAACTGTCTTACAAAGGCTGCTGGCAGCAATTTCAGTGCTGTTTTGTTGACTTTGGTTTCATCTGCCCCAGATGAGTCAGGCCATTCCATGTTGCTTTTCTCAGTGCTCAGCCCAATTATGCCATACCTGCAGATTATCTTTGCCTCACATTTCCTTTCCCCAAGTTTGCTGAGAGCTGTTATGTTTTTATGAAGCATGACACGATTGTCAGCATAGATATGTAAAAAATGGCTTGTTTTGGTGCATTTGTTTTATGCAGTTGCATCATCTTCGCTTAAAAATAGCTACTAATGACCTGTTTCATGATCATTTCTCTATGGTACATGAAGTTGGGCTCATAATACTTTGTTTTAATGGGTGCTTCTAAAACTAAAAGTAGGTTGAGAGTTTCTTAGATCTTTGTGGTCCTCTTTGCCAGGCAAGGGGAGATTCTGCTTAAGCACCAAAAGTAGAGGTGAGCCAGTCTACATGCACTATAATAAGAACAGGATCACTGTGCTATAAGTTCAATGGTACGTTTCATCATTCACAAACAATGTTTTGTTATCTCATGATTTCTCTCCCTTCTTATTTATTATATTTCAGACCAAAGAGAAATATGGAAAAGAATGCAAGGTACGTTGGTTGTCTTTTGAAGAACGAGCTTCTGTATTGGTGAACATCTGGCTGTAATGTGGTTTTTGGTTCTCAAAAGATCTGCTGGCGTCAGGAAAGTGTTTATCTTGGCTGAGAGCTTAATGCACACATAACTGCATGGAATGTGAGGTGTATCATCTCCATTTTCATTGTTCTTGAGCTGTAAAAGGTTGTTCTAACGGAGTTAAGATTTGCTCACGTTTATGAGAATTATTAGGTTTTGCTCGAGTATCTCATATTTCCTGTTGTTTGTTTTTACTGCTATGTGATGTGTAAGTAACAACAGTTTTGGTTTTGCTCTGAATCTGCTGTTTTTTGCCAGCTATCAATTAGTGTTAGTTATTGTATGAAATAAGACAGGTTTGTAACTGAGAGAGCAGGAATTATTTAGCTTTTACTTGACTTGATTTGCCCCTCTGCCCCCTTTATCAGTTGTCACCTGAGGCACAGACAAGGTATGTGCTGAGATCTTGCTTCTGCTCCTCAAATGTGCAGCAGAAGCAGATGCATCTTTCCAACACATAACAAATGGGGCAGTACTTTTTTTGTCAATAAGCTCTCATTGGGCTTGCTGCTGTTTCAGTGACTGCTCAATTTACACGTAATTGGTAATTTGTCTCTAATAGCTCCACGCTGACATCATCTGGAATAAAAAATGAATCCTTTGAGTAGATCTGCTTTCAGCATTCAGGTTACTTTAATAACTCCAGACCTTCCCAAAGCTTCCTCCTGTCACAGTATGGCAGCAAATAGCAATCAGTATTATCCGGAGCTCTTGAACTTTTTTGCCTAGAACTTTAAGATGATGCAGTTGGACTTAGATTTCAGGTAGGCTGGGCGTGTTTGAGTTGTACGCTTCTATGCAGGAACTCGAATGGCATCTTGGCTGTGCTGTGATAGCAGTTCACTTGTCTACTTTGTGTCTTTCAGATTTGTGCCAGACCTTTCACAGTGTTTCGCTGGTGTCCTGGTGTTCGTATGCGTTTCAAGAAAACAGAAGTGTGCCAAACCTGCAGCAAATTGAAGAATGTCTGTCAAACCTGTCTGCTTGACCTGGAATATGGTGTGTACCAAAGAGGGGAAACTAAGAGAAGCAGCAGTTCTGCTTCTGAAGTGAAAGCTTCTTTAAATGTGTGTGTGAAATTGGCGTAGTTGTTTCCAGACAGACTCAGAACAAGTCTTTGTGATCAGATCTCTTCTGAGATTCAGGGGCAGCTTGTGCAGGAGACAAGTTATCTCTGCTTAATGTGAGTTCTAGCAACTGGTTTTTTGCTCTTTCAGCTTGTGCTTCATAGGGCTTTTTTGTTTGCTTAATTCTAGGTTTGCCTATTCAAGTCCGGGATGCAGGACTGTCCCTTAAGGATGAAATGCCTAAATCTGATGTCAATAAAGAGTATTACACCCAGAACATGGAACGAGAGGTAAGAAGGTGTCTTTATGATATCTGTGTATAGATGTGTACAGGGGAGGGAGGGAGTCAAACACTTTCCTTGAAAAAGAATGACCCACATCATCTTAATATCTGTATTTGTTTTCATTCTGCATTACATGTCAGTATTGAGAGATATATTTATAATAACTTGCCTGCCTTTTAACTGCTGTATAGATAGCCAACTCTGATGGCACTAGACCAGTTGGTGCACTAGGAAAAGCTACTTCTACTAGCGACATGCTGCTGAAACTGGCTCGGACCACTCCTTACTATAAACGTAATCGTCCTCACATCTGTTCCTTCTGGGTAAAAGGGGAATGCAAGAGAGGAGAAGAATGTCCTTACAGGTACACACACATCTTAAATAGTTTCTTTTCACTGTGGTCAGATACGCTTCCCCTTAGGGACTGAAGAACAGTCCTGCAGTGGGCAGGGGCTGCAGCACTGGGATTGGAGTTGATGTGAGATCTGCAGTAAGGTGGTGTGCAGCATCCATGAATAAATCTTTGTTGTGACAGGCTCATTTGTGAGGAATTTGCTGCGTAGGTTCGTAGTGTTTTGCCAAAGCAGTGACTGCAGCTCTTCTCTTGCATAGTTCATTTCTTCCTATAGTGGCGTCAGTCCCCACAATCAGAGGTCTTTGTATTTGAACAAGAGGCCATTTGAAATCCAGCTCTTAGGTTTTGTAGTATTGAATGCTTGGCTGTCAGAAGTGCCATTCATTCCGAACTCCAGGCAGTTGTGCCAATAGCATGTTGATAGCCCCAGCCTGACTTCTTCAGGCTTTTTGTTCCATTTTGACATCTTTCTGTGAGCAGGGTTAAGCATATAAGCAACCAGATGGTGTTTAGAGGGGAAAGTGGTGGATGAAGTCATGTAAGCTGCAGCTGTGGCTGGTATTAAGAAACTCTTTGTTTGCTGAACCTCAGGCATGAGAAACCTACAGATCCAGACGATCCTCTGGCTGATCAGAATATCAAAGATCGTTACTATGGAATTAATGACCCAGTAGCTGATAAGCTTCTGAAACGAGCATCAACAATGCCTCGACTGGACCCTCCTGATGATAAGACTATTACTACGCTGTACGTTGGAGGGCTTGGAGATACTATCACTGAATCAGATCTCAGGTGTGTTGGTGCATTTGCTTGTATATTATGCTGTGGGTACTTCTCATCTTCAAGAGAGGAAATCTGTCTTTCAAGGGGCTTTCGATTTTCTTTAATTGGGAACTTGTTCGTGGGCAAGTGCAGAGGAGTACCAGCTTGCTGGAGAACAAATAAACGAGCACATATCAAGAGCTTTGCTTAAGAGAGAAATCTTAAAGATGAGTCTTCCTGAGTTCTTGGAGGTAATGTGTTACACTTACAACAACTTCCTTATCTTCTCTCTAGTTAGCTGCTGAGAAAAGCCACTGTGTTTATAACTACACGGAGGAGCAAGTGGCTTGATTTTTAATCACTGCTCTGAACTGGTGATGGAGAAAGGAAGGGATCCAAACACACCTGTTTGATTACATTCAACTGCTGTGTATTCTGTAGCTAAGAGGAACAGGGTTTCATGCTCTCTTATCCTCCACACAGAAATCACTTCTACCAGTTTGGGGAGATTCGGACGATAACCGTGGTGCAGAGGCAGCAGTGTGCTTTCATCCAGTTTGCTACCCGGCAAGCTGCAGAAGTGGCTGCTGAGAAATCCTTCAACAAACTCATTGTGAACGGCCGCAGGCTCAATGTCAAATGGGGAAGGTGAGTACTGGGAGTGACGTGGAGACACATTATCACTTTCTCACTTGCTGTGTGTATGCTGTCCTCGTGGGCTTGATTCTCAAACAGATTGAAGTATGTGGGTCTTTATTTAGTTTATGTAATTTTGAGAGCTGGATTGGCTGTTAAGCTGAAGTAGGTAATGAGCTGATACATAGCTGGGGTTCTCTTACAGTCTTTTTTGTGTGTTCTGTTTTCCAGTAATAGGATCTGGGATCAAGATAACACAAATTGTATAGGGAGTTTGCTGGTTGAAGGTCACAGATGGGTTTCTGTACTTATGATTCCTCTCTACATCTTGTAAACAGTATTTGCATACTTGGTACCAGCCACCTCTGAGTGTAATCTTTTGTCCTGCAGCAGTGGATCTAGATGATGAAATGTGGAACTCTTGCAGTGTATCTCCTTACCTTGCCTTTTCTCATCCTTGTCTCTAAACTTTTGTCTGTTTTTAAGGTCCCAGGCAGCAAGAGGTAAAGAGAAGGACAAGGAAGGAACTACAGAATCTGGGATAAAGCTGGAGCCAGTTCCAGGACTTCCCGGAGGTAAGGGAGTAGTTCTTATCTCAGAAGCTGACCTGTTTCCATGGGAAGGGCTGGAGTTAAACCTCTACAAGCAATATCAGCTCAGGACAGTAGAGGCACTGGTGAGCCCAAAGCAGTTACTGACAGTAGGTTTGCAACAAATCAATCTGGAATGGGAAGTGAGCTTTGTTTAGGAGCAAATTCTTGCTGAAAAGAAGGTTGTCATGTGATGGGTGAATTAAAGTTAACTCAGCTCCAAGATACTGACAACGCAGACTGTTCAAGGCTTGGTTCACGTTTTCGTAATCGTTGAGTGTTGTGTGAAGTTAAAACAAAGCTGGTTTCTGGTGGATAAAAATGGGGTGTGTTCAGCAGTTCTTCCACAGGGGCACACTGATTGTTTCTCCTCCCTGAAGGAAGATGCATCTGCAGCTCTTGCCTGAGTATTCATGACTTCCATAACCACAGTATGTTTGGTTTTTGTTGTTTCCTGCAGCCCTCCCACCTCCTCCAGCTGCAGAAGAGGAGGCTTCTGCAAATTACTTCAATCTACCTCCAAGTGGCCCTCCAGCTGTGGTTAACATCGCCCTGCCTCCACCTCCTGGCATTGCTCCACCGCCACCTCCAGGTACTTAGTTTTCCTCTTCAAATGAAGATGTGTAAATTGGTGTCCCAGCACTGAGGGCTGGAGATGTCGTCTTTCTTGCTCATCTGGACTATAACACTGATGCATGCCCTATATTGATTTTCTTCGTCCCTGATCACGCAGTCTAAAGCAATTGTATAAAATAAGCTGTCAGCACAGCTCTATATTCACTTCCAAATTTCCAGGCATGTCAAAGATCCCTGTTAGTGGTATTCAGATCTACTCAGGGTATTTGCTGACTGTGTACACGGTGCATTAAGCTGAACATCAAAGGGTGATTTCTGCAGCTGGTTGAATGCCAGCCTGTGTTTGGCTGTGTCTGTATCTGTCTGAAGACAGATCTTTTTGTGGGGCATCAGATCTTGTGGATGTAGTTGCTCCACAGCTGAGTAGAAAGCAATTTAGATTGGCCTTAGACACACATGCCAGTCCCCTACCAGCTTTTGTCTGATTAAGGATGTGTACTGTTGGATTAATTAAGGATTGCTCTCAGTTTTACTGAGAAGATAAGAGGGGTTTTGGAGACTTGAGGAATCAGGGACCTCTCTGATGTGCAGCTTGTTAGCTGGGTGTTTTCCATCACTACTCTCAAACAACAATAGGTCCACATTGGGTGTTCCATTGCTTTGTCTGAATGTGACAACTTTTTTCCTGCAGGTTTTGGACCACACATGTTCCACGCCATGGGGCCACCGCCTCCCTTCATGAGAGCCCCAGGCCCCATTCATTACCCATCTCAAGATCCCCAGAGGATGGGTGCCCACGCAGGAAAGCACAGCAGCCCTTAGCACGTCGTGCCACCCTTGTCATTTAAGTAAATGTTATTTTCTAGTTACCATGGTAGTGCCGTATGTTGAGCTGTGGGTGAACTAGAGAGAAGCCTTATTTCCCTGCTTGCAGACGCTGGGCAAGCTGAGCTCTGTGTCACTGTTAGCTAATCAGATCGTTAAGATATCCCTGGTCTTTCATTTAGTGTTTGGGGGTGGGGTGGGGGGGCAGAAAGGGCTGTCAGGTGGGTCTGGGGATCAGATGTATCAGAATTACAGTGCCGGTAGTGTATCCCCCCATTTGCACACTTTTGAAATAAACTTCTGGAAAAACCAAACCAAGCCCTTTTCAAACCCATTTGATATCTTCAGTCTGAACATTATGGACTATTTAAATGTGATGAGAGACTCTACATCAGTTAATTAATGACTTGTTATTCCTATTAGGTATTAATCTTGTAGTATTAAGCTAGGACTGAATAAGCTGAAAACCAAGCTCATCGTATGTGCTGAACTCATGGCTTTGCCTTACAAGTGCCGCAGAATTGCTCTCTTACGACTTAACAGAAAGAAGCTTTTGGTGCTTTATTTCTAATCCCACTTGTCCTCAGCAAGACAAGCATTACATCATGCAAGCAGCCTGCTGGTACTGCAGGTGTGACCTGGAGTGACAGGTGAGCAGTTTCACATGATGAAGGTCCCCAAGGTTGGGCTCCTGCACCCCCTGCAGCTGTCAGCAGCGCAGTGCAGCTGCAAACTTGTCCTGTGTATTTTCATAGCATGTTTCAGGCTTTCAAGGCCTTTGGGTGCGGTCTTGAACTGTGAGATGGATACAGTATGTTTCTGATTTGATGAGATGTGAAACCTTTCTTTTATTTCCTCCGAGTATAGCATTTGTCTGGGAGCAGCCGTGGCTTCCATGGAGCCTGCAGTTGAATAAGGTGTATGGTCACACGGCTGGAGCATTTTAAGGTTTTATGTATGTCTGCTGCTTTTGTGTAATGGATCTGTGCACATCTTTCTGTAAAGCAAAGCAGGATGGGAGCTGTTCTGAAGCCTCGTAAAGACATTAAAATATGTGGATTTTTCAGTACTTTGCTTTGACCCTGGAGCTTTGTGCACACAGGGCAGGAGTTTGGCTCCCATCAGGTAAGAGGCAGCCCAAGGCAGCGTTGGGGGGAGGCTGGGGCACACTGGTGGGTGGGGAGGGCTGTACTGCCTGATGCTGCTGCTCTGACCCAAGGTTCCAGTCAGGGCAGATGAGCACTGCAGACAGAACTCGGGCAAGCTTGACATGATGGCAATTTATTTATCCTCAGAGGTACACGTTTTCTTCAGCTGATGGACAAAGGGAGGAGAAGTGGGTTTAGAACAGGCCACAAGTTGTGCTTCTGCAGGGCTTTTTGGTGCTCTGGATGGCTGTGCTGGGTACTGCTCTTAGCTGCACGTCCCACTGCCTGGCACTGCTGGAAAAGTTCCTGTAGGCAAATCCTCACCGCTGATGCTCACACTGTGGAGAGGCCTGGGGTTGCTGCAGGGGCACAGCTGTGCTGCTGTTCCTTCCCATGGATGCTGAAGCTTCTCAGGTGCCCTGGCAGCAGCATTCAGATCTGTGACCCGTGCAGCTCTGCTGTGCTTCTGGTGCAGCAGGGCCTGATCCTTACTGACCAGCTCTATGAAGGCGAGCTGACGTGAGATAATCAAAGGGCTTAAGATGAACTTAAGGCATGCAGACAGGAGGAAGGATGAGAAAATAACAGGCATAGCGAGCCAGTAGCTTAAGGAAAAGGCACAAATTTCCAGCTCTTGACCTTTTCCTCCCTTGTCTCCAGGCTGTGCTGTACGTGTGTTGGTAAACAGACAGGTCACCAGTTCATCACTTGCTTTTGCTGTCCCACCAGGACCCACGTAACTGCATTTAACATACCAGTGCCTCTGGTGACTTGTTCTGCTGGTGTTTATCAGCGCTCACCTCCTCTCACTGTCCTGACTGGAATGGCAGATGGAGACTTGTCCTTGTCCTTAAGATGGAATTTCTCTGTGAAGACACCACCTGTCAGAGCAGCTCGTGTGTGTCAGCAGGCAGTGAGGCTGCTCGGTGCATTGCAGCTGGTGGTCCTGCCATTTTCCACAACACGGGGCAGAGAGGACGGCCTGTTCGGGAGTCTTGTATGGTGAGGGTGATGGGAGCTTACAGGGATCTCCTTGCATTAGCGATGAGAACTTGGCTGCTCAGCTTAGTGCTAAACGTCCTTGTGACAGTGACTGGCAGGGGGAGGATTCAAAATGGTCCCAGACTTGAGCTTGTTCAAATCCCATAGAAAAGGATGATAACATGAGACCACTAGCTTGACTTTCACCAGGTGCCAGGCAGGAATACTTCATCCCTTCTCCCCTACTGTGCAAAGCACGGTTCACTCTAGCGAGAAAAGCATCCGTGGCGATGGGGAAGGGAGCGTGGGTGCTACAGCTCATCACTCTCAGGCAGAACACGTGCCCAGCCTTGCGGGACTCTGTTGAAGTTGGGTCTGCGGGAGATGACATCCAGAACGCTCAGATCCAGCTCGGCAGGAGGCACATAGAAGAGGTCACTGAGCTGGGCTTTGTCAAATGGGGTGGGAGTCCTGTGGGACAAGAGAGGGTGAACTTAGCACAGCACGTAGATGGTGTGTGAAAGGGATTGTTGGTGTGTGAGAGCTCATGGCTGTACCAGGGAGCAGGAAGCCTGCTGGTGCATTTACCACAGTCATGAGATGTGAAAGGGGTTGGGTTAAGAGAGCAGGTGATGGTGACAAACCCCTCTGGTCTACAGACAGCAGCTTGTTTGCAGCTGATGTGTTCTGCAGGGGCTGATTGCCTCCTGATTGCTCTAGCACATGTGCAGGCAAATGGCTTTCTCCTGGCCCTGGTTCCAGCTCTCCTTTTGGGACAGCTCTTGAACTATGACTAACAGGAGGAGCAGCGCGGGGGCAAAGAGCTGTCATCCCTTCCCGGAGAAATGTCGAAAGGGAGCGGGGTGAGCAGTGCCAGCCCCCAAAAGCCAAGAATGTTGGGTTTGGAACAGCACGTTTGGGTTCATCTATCAATAAGGCAGAGCTGGGAGTGTTTGCTTTGGGTAGCGCTGCGTGAATGTCAGCAACGTGGCACTGTTTTGCAACAGCGTCCTGGGGAGAAATAAGAGGGGAAAGGTAAAGGAGAGGCTCATTCAGAAGCCTTCTCTGCTCCATTTAAAAGAGTCACTTTCAGAGCTTTGCTTTCACTCTCTCTTAAGGTAGCAAACTTCAGCAAGCTGGCTGAGGGTCTGTGCTTCACAGCATGAAAGCTGAGAAGAAATCAGTCTGCTTTAAAGCAGTTGCTGTTGAGATGGTGAACTTTCCCTTGCCCTGTGACACATGCTGGGATTCACCTACAGCTCCAGGCAATGCTGCTGGCTTCTCACTGGCTGCTCTGTTCCAAAAAGTGTGTTTTTCTGCACTTTGGTATTTGATGAACTGAGAAGTGATTTAAAAGCCAACAGCTTGAGAAGATCATGACAAGCCCAAGTTGAGAGCAGATTGGCTCTTTGAATCTTCATGCCTCAGTGAAGAATTAGAGGAGGTGGCGAGAGGCTCGGTGTTAAATTAGCATCCATCTGTATTAAATAACAGTTCAAGGCTTTAAATAGAAAGGCAGCGTGTGAGAGGGGAGAAATGGTGCAGGGTGAAGCATCATTCAGAAACATGCCCTTGCTCGAGTCTCTGTCTGTAAATAAATACTGAGGCAGGAAGAAGGGTAAATGCTGAAAGGGAAGAGCCAAGTGTTTACAGCAGCTCCTTGTTCCCCATCCCTGCTGTTACTGCGCCATCACTGGAGGCCAATAGCTGGGAAGCTGTGGGCTGCTCCCACCGCCAGATCTCCTGAGTGGCCACCAAATGCCTTTCCTGATAGTTTATCCTTGGCAGTGCCCATTCCAGGTGCTGACCTTGCCCCTGTTGTAACTGGGAGGCACGTGGGGGGCACAGCAGCTGAGCTTTGCTGGAAGCAGCAAGAGAGCGCAGAGCCTGCCAGGCTGAGCCATCAGCAGCGTGCCTGGAGCCTTCTGTCCCAAACAGGTGTTTGGAAAGGAGCTGGTGACCTCTTAGCACCTTGTGAGGAGATTAACCTTTGCACCCCTGTGCTTCCAGCAGCTGTTTGGCTACCTTAAGGAAATAAAGAGAGGTGCTGCCTGTGCCACTGCTCCATCCAGCAGAACAGCAGTGAACCCTTCCCCAAGGATGAGAACAAGTCCTCCCAAGCTTCAGCAGGTGTAGGCTGTCTACTCCCTGATGGTACCCAATGGGATGGATGGAGGGATAGAGGGAGGGAGGTGCTCCAGGCTGGGGGTGCTGGTACTTCAGCCATCCTTACCTGTTGAAGTTTATGAAATCCCCATGTGGGAGTTTCATGGGCAGCTGGTTCTCGCTGCCCACAGCCTTGTCCTTGTCACCCATGTGTCCGTACCACGGGGAGCGGTAGCCCTTGGGAATGGCGGTGGCGTTGAACTTCTCTGGGGGCACTTCTTTGAGAGGGGTTGAGTACCCTGTGGGGAGGGGGTTACATACATGTAAGAACACTGCTATATTTATATATCCATATAAATCCAAGGGAGCTGTGTGGCAATACTGGCTTTCCTCTTGCTGCTGCAGCCTCCAGGACATGAACAGAGCTACCCTATAGCACTGCATGGAAACCACAACAGGGTCAGATTTGGGATGTGAACTTACCTGGTGCCAGAGAATCTGGATTGAGGACTTTGATCATGTGCAGGACTTTTTCTGTCTTCTTGGGCACCTCAGGAGGCCCACCATGGGGTGACACTGCCACGTGCAGCTCGGAGTGAAAGCTCTGCTGGCCCTCAGCGTTCCCAGCCTGTGGGTAGAAGGGTTGGGGGCTCAGCCTGCCCAGCTGCCCAAAATGGGGGAGCGAGGGAGACAAGCAGGAACGCTTTGATGCTACCTTTGATGCTGTCTACTCACTGTCCACTCATTGGCTGCTCCTTCTCTCTCAGTGCCGTGTGAGCCAGCTGGCCCTGGGAGCTGCAAGAAGTGGAGGACAGGGCTCACGGCTGTGCTGCCATCCCCTTATTGCGAGTGGGATGCTGGACCACGCTGTGCACCCAGCCCACCGAGCCATCCCCTGCTAAGGCTGCAAGAGGTGGGGGGCACCACCCTGCCCAGAGCCAGGCACACACACCTTCCTGTAGCCACTGGGGTGCTCAAAGACAAAGCGCTGCATCCGCTTCTGCCGCTGCTGGAAGAGCTGGGAGCCACGGTTGGTGCTCAGGGAGAGCTCCTCCAGCATCACATCCTGCGGTGTGCTCATCTTCTTGCCCAGGTCCAGCTGGGGAGCTGAAGATGTGAGGGGAGAGCATGGGTGAGGACCTTGGTGTGAGGATGGGGGTTGCTATCGGGGCTTGGCGGTGTGTGTGTGCTCTGCTTACCATCTCCAGGATCCGGTTTCATGATGGTCATCGCCTGCTGCCACAGTCCTGGGGCAGAGCTGTGGGATAAGGACGACTGCAAGAGAAAGGTGGACCTGGGTGATGGCTGGGCATGGGAAGCTGCTCCCCACAGCAGCACCGGGGATGCTCAGAGCCCTGGGGATGCCCTACATGTGAGTAGAGCTGCCTTTTTGTGTGCCCACCCCAATCTTTGCATCTGTCACCTCTCACTCCCGCCAGACTCCCGTTAGGAGGCCTGGATTCATCCTGTGTCTGATTTCCTTTTTATCTTCCTTTAGGGCAGAACTATGCCCAGCACTGCAGCAAGGCGTCCTTACCCCTGAGCCCCACTGGGAACAGAGCTGCGAGCCCTGGCTGCTCCCACCCTCCACCTCAGCAGAGCTATTTTCAGCTGCTGGTCTCAAAGGCTGCAACCCCGACCCCTCAGAGCCAGGAACCGAGGAGCCCAGCCTGTGGGGTGAGTGGGGATTCAGGCTGTCACCTTCCCATAGGAGCCCTGGGCGGCTCTGTGTCCCCCCAGGCTGTATCTGCATGGTGCATGGCAGGTGGTTCTTTGCCAGCCTCTGGCTCCGATGTTACCCATCCTCATCTGGCAGCAGCATAGAGGAACAGGGAACAGCTCATTCCTCTGCGAACCTTTCCCTGGCCCTGCCTGCTGTGAACCATTAAGGGACCACATCAGGACCCCAAGGCTGGGCTGTCCCCAAGCCCTGTGCACCCACCCGTCCCTTGGCCCGAGCGCGGCACCTCGATTCCCTACCTGTCCAGGGGATTCCTTGTGGCAGCAGGGGCTGAGGATGCCCTGTGGTTGTGCTGTGCACAAAGACACAGTGTGGCTTCAGCCAGCAGTGTTGGGTGGTCCCAGCTGGAACCCTGAGCTTCTACTGCTCGCCCCGACCCGTGCTGGGCTCTGGCCGGGATGCCGAGGTCTGGCTGCAGAGCAACGGGTTATTTCTGGCTGAGAAAGGGGCGGAGCGGGGCTGACCCTTGGGGACAGGGATGGTGCCACCCCAGCACTGTGCAGGGCTGAGCCTTGTGGGCAGACCCCCAGGCAGGGGTGTTGGCTGTGAGCAGGGAAGCAGGCAGGCAGGCAGGTGGGATAGCGGCAGTTTATTTCCGAGCTGGGAATACATGTGCATGGCGCAGGTGGGATGTGGTGGCTGCAGAACCCTGGGGACAAGGATGCTTGCTACCCCAGTATGTTCCCAGGGGAAGGGACAGGGGCTGCCCTAATAGGCACCATGCTGTGGTGCCACCTCCGTTTTGTTTGCTGCTCTCGCTGGCACCAGGGCTGCACCCTCCCGGTTCCCTCTAGTTGCTGCCTTAGCTCTCCCTGCGTTGCTCCCCAAGCTCTACCCTATAACTGTATCCACTCTGTTGCCCCCCTCTCCCCATCACCCCCCATCACTTACCATTACTGCTGTGCTCCAGGGAGCTCAGCCCCTTGCAGGGAGCTCCCATGTAGACACCGATCTGTCCCCAAACCCTCAAACCTGCATCCCGACCTCCTCCCAGCCTTCTGCAACCTGCACTGCTGACTTCTGCATGCCCCCATCTCCCCACATTGCACTGCCCTCCATCCTTGCCATGTCCCTCCATGGGAACAGGGATGGGGACAGTGACAGGGCTTGGTGCTGGCTCCTTCTGCCTGGGCAGCAGGAGGTGACATGTCCATGGTCCCCTTGGCATGGCAATAAATAACTCTGGATATCTTCATTATCACTAGGGCAGAATTTAGGGGACGTTCCTTCAGGAGGGGTCAAAAGTTAAAAAGAAAAAGAAACATTAAAGCGACAAAGAGGGGAGGATAAAATATTCACTTCTCCTCTCCCCAAATCTGGTTTCAATTGAAAGCAGCCGGGCTGCCAAGCAGGGCTGGGCAAGGTGCCCCAACCGTGCTGTGCCACCCTCAGAAAGCTGAGCCGTGGGGTGCTGGGCTGTGCCCCCCCCCAGTACTGGATACAGGGATGGTCCCGCTGCCAGCTGCCCTGCGCTCGGTGCTGAGCACGCAGTCCTGCCCCCAAAAGGTTAGGGTGGTAAAAATAGCGCTGGGACACGGGGCTGTGGGCGGGCGGGAGGTGGCTGACCCCGGTGATGCATTGATAGGGACGCGGCCACCCCGTGCACCCGGAGCCTCTCCCCATCCCACGGGTGGCACCGCGGGGGCTGCCCCGTCCCCGAGCGGTGTGAGTGGCTGGGGCCGCTCTAGGAGGTGCAGGGGGCTCCCGGCGGTAACCCCCCCGCCTTCAGCCGCAGGCTCCCGCTCCAGCCCCGCGGACACAGGTTGAAGCTGTGGATACCCGGGCTCTTGGTTCCGGAATCTTCGGAGTCGATGGACACGTCCGAGTCCGTCGGGGACCGGGAGCTGTAGCGTTTGGCCGGGGACCTCGCGCCCACCACCGGCGATGCCAAAGGGCTCTTTGGAGTTGGGGACGGCCCGGCCGGGCTGGGTGGCAGCAGGAGCCGTCGGCCCTCTGCCCAAGTGGCTCGGGACACCCCGGGGGAGGCACAGGGCCCCTCCGTTAGGGGCGATTTGTGCGATGGTGAGGGGCTGCCCGGCGCAGCCAGCACGCTGCGGGCGCGCTGCGGGGTCGCGGCTTTGCACCCCTGCGGCAAACCGGGGGGACCCACGGCCGGGGGGGTGAAGGGCCGGGAGCCGTCCGGCCCCAGGGGTTTGGGAGAGGAGCTCTTCCTTCGTGCTGCGTTGATGATGTTCCTGGCGAGCCGCGCTTGCATCTGGCGGCTGGCGCGGGGCTCGGTGTCCTGCCGCTGCGGGGACAGCGACCGCTCGCTCCAGGGCGGGGACCGGGGCGGCCCCTGCTCCAGCTCGGGCACCGAGATGGGACTGGCCCAGCCGTCCTGGCTGCCCTGGTGCCGCACCAGCCGTGGGGTCCAGGTGGGCGAGGCGGGGAGGGACGGCCGCCTTTCCTGCGGGGACAGAAAGTGCATTAGTGTCCCCCGATGGCGCTGCTTGGAGACCTAGCGGTGGTGATGGGGAGAAGAGGTGAGAGGGGAGCAACTCTAATGTTCCCTCCCAAGAGGCTTTTTTTGGTGACAGAAGCAACGTTCCATTGGTGTGGGCACATGGGGACATCTCTGCCCCGCGGTGCTGCCACTGCCCGTGTAGATGGGGCCATTATTGACCCACAGAGACTGGCCAAGCCACAATCCATCACTCTTACCCAAACAGAATCACAGAATGGCTTGGGTTGGAAGGGACCTTAAAGATCATCCAGTTCCATACATAACCCAGGGTCTCACTATGTGTTGGTGCCCCTGGTGCCGAGCTTTGCCACCCTGCAGATCCTCCTGAGCCAGCAGGAAAGAGAAGAGACAGGTTTGATAGTACACGTGAGTGTATTGAGAAAGAGGAAGGGGGAAAAGTGCAGGAGAAATGAAAGCACAGTCAAAAGGCAACTTGTTAATGCAGAGAGCAGCAAGAGCCCATGGTACTCCCTGTCTCCATTGGGCACCTCCCTGCCCCAACCCCGTCCCCTTGCTGTGCAGGATGGGTCTGGCATTTGCCCATTGGATGTGAGGAAGCATCTGGGCAAGGAGCACATCTGCTGGTGCATCCCTCAGTCAGACCTTGAGCTGTCAGGCCCTGGAGATGCCTCTGAGCCTCCAGCACTGAGCCCTGCCCATGCAGTCCCTCGTCTCCTGGCTGTGCCAGCCCTGTTAGCAGCCCAGCACGGCACTGAGCTGCCCAGCTGCAGCAGCATTTGTTAGCTGGCTGCTGCCAGGCTGGATCAGATAGAGCAGCATCAGTCTAAGCAATACACCTCCTTCCTGGACATGGAAGGAGACAAGGGAGGTACAGGGATCACAGCATAACCCCAGTGCCACCCCACAGTGGGGAGGAGGCTTCTCTCTGTGATGCGGGAGCAAATAAGAGACAGATCCCAAAGGAGCAGCAGAAGAGATAGGAGCAGGCACAGTGCGGTGGGAGGGCGGAGTGTCCCCTTGGCCATGCTTTGGTTTGGAGAGCTGGAAGTGCAGAAGGTGAGAAAAGGACCGAGGCAGAGCCAGACCGCTCCATAAAGTTTCCAGGCAAGAGAGAAAGCAGCAGAGGTGCTGCGGGTCAGCGGTGCTCCTGTCCATGCACTTTGCTTTGCAGACTCGGCCCCATTTGGCACAGACACACAGCTCCCATTGCCCCAGTGGGGCTCAGCACCGTGTCCTCACCCCATAGCACTGCCATAGGGTTGGGCTCTGGGAGCCACTGCTCTACTTCATTTTGTCTTTCATTTTTTTGTCCCCCTTTCACAGGTCGGTTTGGCTTTTTGCACATCCCCCCAAGCAACGCTTGAGGGTTTGGCCAGCTGGGGGGGAGCCCAACATCTGCCCATGTTCACTCTCTACTTGTAGTAAAAGGAAGGCTTCCACACCTGTGGCTCGATCCCCGCGTTCCTGGTGGAGTAGGAGGGTCGAGGAGCCTGGAAGCCAGCCTTGGCTCGAGGGGAGCGCCCGTGGCACGGCGATGCCAGCAGCAGCTCTGCACCATCACCTCCGGCACCGTGAGTCACGGGCAGAGCCCCGGTGGCACTGGGGAAAGGGCTGGGAGCGGCCCCGTGTGTGGTGGGAGGTTGCCAAACGGGGGATGGAGGCAGCGGGGAGGTGGGGCAGGAGGTGTGCTGTGGATAGGAATAAGCGCTGGGAGGTGAGGGTCTGGGTGGTGGCATGGACCTCGCTGGAGCTTTGGATGGGGAGAGGATGAAGAGTGAAGGCTGGAGCTGGTAGGGCTGGTGCTTGGAGAGCTCCACCTCGTTCTCTGTCAGGTTGTTGCCGTAGAGAGAGGCAGGGGGGGTTTTGGAGGGCTGGGAGGGGCTCCTGGTGGGATGTCTGGAGACCATGGGCGACAGGCAAGTGTTGGCATCATACTTCCAGGAGGGAGGCAACGACATGGTGGGTGATGGGGAGCGCAGCAGCTCGGGCTGGGAGGGAGCCTCGATGATGAACTTCTCCATGCGGGACTGCCGGCGGGCAAAGAGCTCAGCCCCCTTCCCTCTGGCTTCACTCAGGTTGTGGCTGGGCTGCGGCTTTGGCTTCGGCTTCAACATGGGGGACTTGAGGCAGGAGGACCACGCTGGGGCATCGTCAGGCACCGGGAGGGGCTGTGCAGCCCTGGATGTGCTGGCAGGAACAAAGTTGGCAGCTTCAGCCCCTAAAGCAAAGGGCTCATCCTCGGCACCAGCATCCCCGTGCTCCTTCTGCTTCTTCCTGATGTCTGCGCTCTGCACCAAATCCAGCAGGTCGGGGTTGGGGCCCAACTTGGGCTTCTCAACAAAGGTGAACATGGATTTCTTGTGACCCCTACGTGCCGCCGACTCCTCCAGGATGCCTGTTTTGGGCAAGGGGACCACTGCTGCCAGCCCATAGCTGGGGCCTGGCAGTGCCTTCTGCTCCCCAGGGGGGTACAGGGCCGAGTAGGTGGGGGGTGAGCGGACCCTGCTGAGTGGGGGTGGGCTGCCCAGTGTCTCTGCATAGGTGGGTGGTGGGGGCTCAGCACTGGGGACTGGCTCCATGGGTTGGCTCAGCCCGGGGGGTGTCTGGGTGCCGAATGGCCGCGCTGTGCGGTTCTTCACTGGTTTGGGTTTGGCCAGGGTGAGGTGGACCTCATAGTACTGCCTGCTCTGAGCCCCGCTCTGTGCCTGTGTGGCTGGGGGAGCTGCCCCTGGGGGTGTGCTGGCCGTCACTGTGGGTGTGTTGGATGTCACTATGGGTGCACTGGATGTCACCATGGGAGGACTTGCCATCCCCATGGCTGCATTGGCCATCCCCATTGGTATGTTGGCTGCCACTATGGGTGTGCTGGCTGTCCCCATTGGCACACTGGTTGTCACTATATGTGTGCTGGCCGTCCCTACGGGCATGCTGGCTGTCCCAGTGGGGGTACTGGCTGTCACCATGGGTGTGCTGGCTGTCCCTGTGGTTATGTTGGCTGACACCATGGGTGCACTGGCTGTCACTGTGGTTATGTTGGGTGCACTGGCTGTCCCCATGGCTGTGTTGGCCATTGCCACACCAGTAGGTATGCTGGTTGTCACCAGGGGTGCACTGGCTGTCACCACAGGTGTATTAGCCATCCCTATGGGCGTGCTAGCTCTCCTCACGGTCATGTTGGCTGTCCCCATGGGTACACTGTCTGTCCCTAGAGGTGTGCCAGCTGTCCCCATGGTCATGCTGGCTGTCCCTGTAGGCATGCTGGCTGTCCCTAAGGATGTGCTGGCTGTCCCCATGGGTGCACTGGCTGTCACTGTGGGCACACTGGGCACCTCACCATTCTTCTGCTTAGGAATGCACACGTTCTCTGGTGGGGCAGGAGTGGCCACTCTTGTCCCCAAGCTGTCCTGCGTCCCTTGGACCCCTCCCACTTCGCTCTCCACATTCTCCTTGTGCACACCATTGGCAGCAGCCAGTGCCATGTTCTCCTTCAGGTAGATACTCAATGGGACTTGCTGAGCCTCAGTAGGGGACTCTCGCAGAGATGCCACATTCTCTTGCTCCCCCATCGTTCCCCGGCTGCTGTGCCCCTCGCCCGTCTCCATGTCACCTCCCTGTGTCCCCAGGCTCATTGGCAGCCCTGTGCCATGCCCTGTGCCAGTCCCAGTGAGCCCGTCGACGCGCTGCCTGCGGCGGTGGAAGAGCAGCACGCCCTTGGAGCTGGGGCTGGGTGCCGTGGTGAGCTGTGCCACGATCCTGCGGCTCCGCGCCTTCGCCTCTTTCAGCTCCTTCTCAGAGAGGCTGGAGCTGCGGGAGAGACCTGGGTGAGAAGAGAGGAGAGGAGCAGGGGGTTAGCAGGGCTCGGCCCTCCTTAAAGTGCCCCCAGCACCCCGAGCCCAGGGATGCCTCCTCTCCAGCCCAGCCTTGTTGCATCCGGGTGTGCATCTGAGTAACCCCTGAGGCCCAGAAGACAGACACCATGGGGCAGATGTGACCATTCCTCCCACCCAGCAGGGCTGAGGGGAGCGTCCCTGCATCTCACAACCCAGGACAGTTTATCTCCCCAGGCTCTGCGCGCTGATCCCAGTGACCGTATGGGAAAGGAATTTCTCAAAAGGCTTCAGGAGGTTTCAGGTTGCGGCTCAAACACACGTGGGGTAGGGAAGGCGTCCCCACAGCCCTCTCCCCAAATCATGATGCACTGCCCCACAAACGCAGGACAGCAAACCCAGCCTCATCACTTTGCTATAGGACCTGTGTGTTTGAACCCGGCACGTATGTGAGCAGCAACACGAGATGGCAGCAGCCGACAGGAGCTGGGCAGGATCCCGACCCGACACTCAGCCCGCAGCAACGCGCCAACCCCATTCCTTCACAGCCTATAAAAGCACTAAAAGCGGCCGGCTGTGCGTCTGCTAACTGCTCTGAAAGCCCTCCGAGCACCGCTGGGCTCCTCCAGCTCTGGCCAAAAGGTCAGGGCCAAAGCTTTTCCCAAACACCAAAAGGATGTGGAGCTGCCGGGAACACATTTTCTTGGGGTGAGCCATTTCCTATGAGCGTGCACTGAAACACCCATGGCCACTGGGAAGGACAGTGCCACCAAACAGCCCCCAGCGCCTTTCCTCACTATGGGGTCCATGCTCTATGCCCAGGAACGCTGCCATGAGGGCCCCATCCACACCCGGACGGAGGTGGGTGGCCGATCCCAGCTCCTCCGGGCGCAGGCAGCGTCCACTCCCCTTCCCTTCATGTGTTTTTCATTTTCTTGCCTTCTGTGCTGCTTGGGATCCTTCCAGGATATTTTAAGCGTTGGTTCAGCCTACCAGCGAAGGAAGGGATGAATGACTAAGCCAAATCATTCCAGAGAGCTCGTGGTGGGGCGAGAAAGCTGCTGCGAGCTGGGCATCCCCTCCCCATCACCATCCATCCCATCCGTTCCATCCCCTGTAGTCACATCTGTAGGATGTTTGCAGCCATCTGAACTGCTCATCCCTCAGCCAGCACAGAGGAACCGACCGGAGAGGAGGAGGAGAACAGACAGACCAAGCTTTAGGGCAGCCCAGCAGTGGGATTTAGCTGTGCCAAGAGGAGAAAAAGGCCGAAATACCATTGCAAACCCTCCTGGAAGCGATGAGCCCATCCGCAGCGGGCGTTCCAGCTCTCCCCGTCCGCAGCCGGCATTGTTGAATGCGACATTTCTATTTGCTTTGGCGGCGGCACAGAGCTGGGAAGCGGCTTCCTGCGGCCGGGCTGCCTGGAGGGCGGCCAGCCCCGCGGCTCCTGCTACGCCACTCGCCCCTCACCGTAAAGGAGCGGGGAAACGGGGCCGGGGAGCTGTTGGGAAACAAGCCGCAGGCTCCAGATGTCTGAGCATTTCACGCTCCGACCCAAGCATCCTTGGAGGCCGGGGCCGCCTATGAAGCAGAGCTCTCAGCAGAGCCGTTCTGGAGCTTCTCGCTCTTGCTACTGCCTTTTAATAGCCACCGAGGGGCTGTGGGGGTGTCCTCGTTGCTGGACGGATGACTCAGCCATTGGCCAGGGATGTCCCGGCTTGGGCTGGCTGCTGGCCGAGCCCCACACCCAGCGCTGGGACCCCATAGACAGTGGTCCTGCACACAACCTGCTTCTGGCCACCGATAGAGCCCCGGCCAAAGCTCAGCTCCAAGGGCTGAGTGGCTCTTCCTTCCTTCCCACGCTGCTCACCATCGGGCTGCTGTTTGGGAAGGAAACGTCTCCTGTCCCTGAGTGTCCCAGCCGCTTCCAATAGCAATGAATCAGCCCTGCCAACACTCTGACCCCACGGCAGGGATGTCCCTGAGCCCCGTGATCTTGGGATGCTGCAGGAGGTGCAGCATCACTGGGATCTCGTGTGTGCAACCAGCCACATGTGCACCTTGAGCATCATCTCAGTGCAATGCACTTTACCTTGGCCAGAGCAGCCTGTAGCTCTCTACCTACAGATATAGTCATATCTGTGTACACCTACTGACCTATATAGGCCCTTTCTCCTTATATTTCCAGCAACAGCTCAGGGTTAAACAGCCTCTTCTCAATCTGTCAGCCTTCCCTCTTCTCTATCCTCCAGAGTGAGGGTGATGAAAGGCGTTTCTGTTGTCCTCCCTTCCTGGCCAGATGGGAAAAGCCCTCCTTCCAGCTCAGCTCTCCATGCCAACGCTGGGTCTCCTCACACAGGGATGAAGGGTGAAACACATCCACGGAATTACACAGCAATGATGGAAGACAAACAGTGAGCTGGGAGCTGCCCCCTCGCAGGTCTGGCTGTGACAATGAGATGTCCTGGTGGAGATGGGGGAATTGCATCCCAGCCCCTCACACAGGATGCTCAGGTTGCATCACAGAGGATTTTACTCCATGCCCAGCACCAGCCCTATGGAGCTGAGGGGCATCCAAGGCCAAGAAGAGAAAAATTATCAACCTCATCTCCACCACCTTTGCACAGACCCGCAGCCGCCCCCGTGCAGTGCTGGGGAATGGGGAACCCGCTGGTTGTACCCAAATGCTGAAGGCTTTGGACACGGAGCAGGTTTGGGGCAGGGAAGCCAGCTGGCCCTCTGCCTGAACTACAGCTGTGAGGGGCTTTTTGCAGTGCACACAAACGCACACATTTCATTCTGCTCTTCCCTCCAGCTCTCAGTTATCCCAAATAATCTGCTGCCAGGAAAACAAGAAGGGTAGCGCAGGCAGGCAGTCTGGCTGGCTAGGAACAATTAACATGCAGAGATAAAAACACGACAATTTTCTGCCTCGTTCCCAGCTTCCAGAACTCCTGGTATAAAAACTCCGTGAAGTTTCCATCAGTTGCTGGCCATACAGACTCCCAAATCCCCGAGTTGAGCAGTGGAGCAGCCCTGTGCTGCCAGGCAGGATCAGAGCACGGGGCCTCTCCTCTGCCAGCAACAAAATCTGGCACAGCGAGAAAATTCGATTCGCTTGCAAGTTCTCCCTGAGCTCCGTTCATGAGGGCTTTGCTGGATTTGGAGCTGCTTGCTCCCCGCTGCCCTGTGCTGCTCCTGGCTCCTGGCCGTGCCTCGGCTGTGGCTGGCCCTCAGCACCCAAACTTGCCCCACTTGTGCCTAAAATCACCCCAAAAGTGTGGGGCGGTGAGTCGTGGGGCCGCCATCTCCCAGTGGAGGGAAAGAGGAGAAGGGGCTGGGTATGTGACCACTGGGAATGTCATCGGGTACCACTTGTGCCCAAAGCAGAGCGGGGAGGGGACCGGGGCAAAGTGGTGGCCCTGGTGTGTCCCTTGCCATAGACAGGACAGTGCATGGAAGGAGAGATGCGGAGCTGAGAGATGCGATCCCCACCACCCCACAGCCACCCCAACCCACGGACACACACGCGCGTGGGACTCATTTCTATAGAGACCAATGCAGCACAGCTCTCCCCAGGCGGCTCCGCAACAGGGGGACACCCCCAGCACCACGCAGCGCCGGGCACCCCCAGCTCCCCGCAGCCCCAGCTCGTCGCATCCCTCCCAAACACCCCCCGATCCCCGCACCCTCATGACCCCGCTCCCCGGCCCAGCCCCCAGCCGACCTCCCCGCCGCCCCCCGTTCTCCCCCCGCTTCCCGGCTCCCTCTCCCCGCTCCTACCCGCGGTGCCGGTGCCGGTGCCGCCGCCGCTCGACTGCACCAGGGGAGGAGGCGGCGGGCAGGAAAGTTGCAGCGGCTCCGCCCTCGGAGCGGGCCCGGGGGGGGGGCGGCGGGCGGGGGCCAGGCGGGCCGGGGCCGCTGGGGGTGCCGCTGCTCGTCCCCGTGTCCGCCCCGGTACAGCGGGATCGCGACGCACCGCGAGGGATGAGACGGCACGGAGCCACCGTGCGGGTGGTGAGGACAGTTCCGACGGCTCTGCCCTGCTCGTCCCTGCCTGGCTGGGTCTGCCCTGAGCAACAGCGAGAGCAGCCCGAGCATCCCGTTACCCACCTCTGAGCACCCCCTAACCCAGCCCCGAGCTCCTCCTTACCTCCCTGCCTTCATACCAGGAGCACAGTGGGGTCACACTGATCCTGAGCCCTCCGGCACGATGGTGACAGCGCTGGGACCCGTCTGCAGCACGCAGAGCTCTGAACACTGCTGTGCTCCCCCCTCTGCACCCCCGGATGAGCTCCTGGCCTGATATTTTTGCCTTTCTAATCTCCTTTCTTCCTGCTGCTCTTTGCTTTTCTGTGCTTTTCTGGTTTTTGAGGGAGCCCGGCGCTTGCTCAGCATCCCCCAGGGAGCGAAACCTTCTGTTTATTTGCACAGCAGACAGAGAAACCAGTCCTGCCTCCTGCATCTCGCTGCCGGTGCCTCTACCCGGGGCTCTCCAAGAGGTGCCAACCCGCTGGGCCGGATCGCAGCCAGGAGATGGGGCTGGATGGGGCTGCTGACCCTGCAGGGTGGGTGCACATTGCTTGGCAATGCACTCCCTGTGCCATTCCTGCAGGCAATGGGGTAGGGATGGATGCACCGACATCAGAAATAGACAGATAAGGAGAAAAGGAGCAGATCCCCAACACCTCCCGGGGATGCTTTTGCAAATACCCCACTGCAAGGGTAGCTCTAATGCTTGGCTTGGGCTCCAGCTCCAGAGCCAGCCCAGCACTGCTGACCCATAGCGTTATTGTGGGGTTGTTGCCAGGGCTTGGGACCCTCAGTGACATCCTGCCCAGTGGCTCTGGAAAGTCTGACAGTCACGCAGGCAGCGGATGGCAGTGATCTCACTCAGGGGGAGGAGGAAACGGGGCAGACAAATGCTTTCCAGCAAACCTGTTGAGTTACTTTAAATTCCAGGCTGGCAGCAGAACTTCTGGATCGTGGCTCGGGATAGGAAAATGCTGAGCCTGGACAGAGCCGGGCCTGACCTTTCTCACTGCAGATCCACCATCGCAAACAGAGGGAGAAATGGGAAACGCTCTGAGTCCGTCTGCAGCCGTGAAACACGACGCTGCATGGCTGCACTGAGCCAAGAGCTTGGCTGAGGTTCCCACCTCCAAACTGTCATCCCATCTTGGGGACTGCTGGTGTGAGGGCGAGCAGTGCCTTAAGATAGATGGGTTTGGGAAAGCCCATTTGGAGCCCCCAGGGTGAAAGGGCTGCTTTGGGAAAACCACCCCACAGCATCACCCGAGGGCTCATTCCCAGCAGGATGTGGCACACCTGCCCTGGCAGCTGAAATAACAGCTGGAGGGGGGGAAATAGAGCAGTGGAAGCAGGGCTTAAAGATGGGTCCCCCTGGCTGCAGGGAGGATTGGGAGCCAGCATCTCCTCCTGGGGCTGTTCTAACTCCATCTGGGTGTTTGCACTGGGGTCCCCATGGAAGGCAGGCTGTGAAACAGGGCTCTGGAGCAAAGCGGTGTCAGGGAGCATTGCAGAGAGCAACCAGCCTGAAATAAAGTGCTTGATTTCTAAATGGGGGCCTGAAATAGAGATGGCCTGAAGCCACATAGCAGGAGCATCCATGCAGACTCATCTCCCATACGCAGCACAGCTGTGCCATGCTCTGGGTGGGGGAGAGAGGCCCAAATTCCACAGAATGCCCCAGGATCTGCTTATGACCCCAGGGCACCCCTATGCCCCACTCAGCTCTCAGAGACTGTGGGAACCCACATATTGCTCCACGCCCCTCCCCAGGGATGGCACAGATTCCTCTGATTTTTGAGGGTACTGAGATCATCCGAAGCTAAAAAAGCCCCAGGGCTGGGACCAGGCACCCATTGCCCTGCATGGAAGGAACCCCAACCACACTGTGTGCTGGGGATGCTGCAGCCTCGTGGTACTAACATGCTTTGCAGGGGGATATGGGGGTCCTTACTTGCTTTCCTGGGCTCAGTGGAGGGAGCGATGAGGACGCGCTTGATCTTCACCAACCTCCACTCCTGGCTGGGGTCGTCCATGGGGCCGGCTGCTGTTGGGGGCAGCTGTGGGTCAGGGCTGGGGGCACAGCAGTCTGAGGGGGCTGCAGGCTCAGTGTTCGTGCTCCCTGGGGGGAGCTCAGGGTTTGGGACGTCCCGGCTGTCACTCTCCTGTCGCAGTGGTGCCTTCAGCATCCTGCCAGCTTCCCTTCTCCACTCTTGGGGACGATGCTCAGTGACTCCAAAGATCCAACTGGCTGCTCACGGCCGGAGGGCTGGATCTGCTCTGGGACCTTCCCCTTCCATCTGAGGAGGAAACAGGCGCAGTCCTCACTCCTCAGCCCTTCTCTCCGTGCCTTCAGAGCTATGTCACCAAGGAGAGTTCTGTGGGGTTTTCTCTTTTCCAGCCCAACAGAGGACCTGTGCAAAGAGATGGGGAACACTGAGCAAACTACTCGCAGTTCCCCATGTGAAGGATGGGGCACCTCACCCTTCCACCCCTACCCAAGGCACTGGGGGCTGTGTTCGGCTCATGTTGGTGCTTGCTCAAGGCAGGAGCCCCAGTTCCCACCTCCATCCTGCACCCAGCTCACAAGGCCGGGCTGTGTTTAACTATTGCATGACTCACAGCTCCGGGACAAGCGCCGACACAGTCACTTCCCTCTGTTCTGCTGAGCTGAAATACCGCTGAGTGATGAGTGCACGCAGCAGCACAGCCAAGAGGAAAGGTATGGGATGGGAGCAGGGATCAGCACGTGGGGACAGGATGCGGCTCAGCACAGTGGGGAAATTCCTGCACACTGAGTCCACAAGGGTTCTGTGCGACCCAAAGCCCACCCCACTGCCTGGATTCAGGTGATGCCAGCAGGGATGGCTCAGTGCCACGTGTTGAGCTCAGGATCACATCTTGCACTTTTCCCTTCTGGAATCCCTCCTCCCTCCACTATTCAATGTGGATTTTCAGAGGGATCTCTCTGCAGCTTCCACCACCCACACTGAGCCCCACCCCCTCATGGGGGCTGCACTGGGCTCTGCAGGGCACTGTGTGTTACTGCTGCTGTGCTGGAGCAAAGGGTGCTCAGGTGGGATATGAGCGCCCAGCTCCCAGCCCTATGAGCACACAGGGCTGCCCAGTGTGCAGTGTGGCACCGAAGCCCCTCCTGCCTCAAGACCTTTGCAACAGGAGCCTGTGCTGCTCCTCAATGCATGAACTGCAAGTGGTGCAGGGGAGGGAAGAATGAAAAATACATGGAAATATCCCTGATTTCACCAAATCTGGCGGCAGGAACACCTCTTGCTCTCTCCCTGCCCACTCAATGGGGTCTGACGTGCACTCCCCTCTGCCTTCCTCACAACCTGCCGCCCCTCCCCATCCAAAAAGGAAAACTAAAGTTAACTTTCCACCTCCCACACACAGATTTTTGGCAGGCGCTGCTGGCATTGAGGCTGCCAGCACTGCAGAGAGCCCTCCTCCCAGCTCTGAGCCCCCCACACCCAACAAGGGGATGTGGGGGACACGGGGGACCCATCCTGCCCCCACCCCAGCCCAGGTGTGTGGGCAGAAGCAACGTCCCAACGGAGCTCCCCTGCCTCAGGGATGCTGTCCTCGTGTCCCCATCGCCACCCTCCACTTGGTTTCCATCATCTCTCAACGAGCCCAGGGGGGTGGCAGGAGGGGGGCTGTGTTGTGCAGGCTCTCGGGTTTCCCTGGGTCAAGCAGCGGGTCGCTGTCACTCAGGCAGGACCCCACTGCCCAGACTTTCAGTCCCCAGCTCTGGTCACAAGATCCGCGCCTTCCCTTTCCAAAATAGACCGAGTGCAAGCCATACATCGGGGGATTTTTGCACCTTCCCTGTGCCAGCAGCTCAATGTCCCACAGGGGCAGCTTGGCACAGCATCTCCTCTCCAACACCACAGCTCCTGGCACTGGGAACCCCAGGGTAGGGGTTTCTGTGCCATCCCTGCACTGTTGGCATGAACCATGAAGCAGAGATCACCCAAACCTGCTGCTTTATGCCATAACGGGGTATTTCTCAGGGACCCTTTGGCACCATCCCAGTGCATCAGAAGGCTGTGATGCATCCCCAAAGGGCAAACCCCTGCAGGACCCTGTTGGACCCTATTTCTTTAAGGTAACGCCACCTCCACATCTGATACGGAGATGTCCCTGTGGTGTGCCTGTCACTTGGAGCTGTGCCTGGGCCGCCCTGTGCCCGGCTGCTGTCACCTCTGCTGCAATCCAATACCACCCCGGGCTCCCTGCGGTCCCTCACTGCTGGGAGCTGCCAGCACCATTCCATCCACCCCAGGACCCCACTGCAGCATCCCCAAATGCTGCTAGGGCTGCATGGGGATGTGTGGGCATCAGGGCTGGGGGGTGCTCCAGGGCAGGTCTCTGCCCTCCGTCCTCCTCAGCAGGGCCAGCAGAAGTGCTGATGCCATTCACAGCACCGTGTCTGTGACTGCAGGCAGCTTTGGTGGAGACTTTGGGTACCACCAGCAGAGCTCCTGTGCCACCAAGGTGAGACCAAGGTGCCACCGAGGTGAGTGGCAGTGAGCGCAGCTGGGAGCATCTGGGGACTGGAGCCATGTATGTGTGAGTGCATTCAGCGCTCAGCCCTGGTCCTGGCAAAACCACTGTGCAGTCGGAATGAAGCTGCTGAGGACACAGCCCGGCAGCACGGACAGCCCCTGGCCCAGCCCAGCTCTCCCTGTGCTCTGTTTTCTTTCTCTGCTTTTCTCTCTTAACCCCTTAAGGATCCTGCAGGATTGGTGCAGTGGGGCTGCACAGCTCCTGCACAGCCCTGGGGACTGTGGATGGGGATGGGGACAGGAGTGGGGGCAAGGGTGGGGACATAGGGACAGAAACAGGGACAGAGAAAGGGATGGGGGTGGGAACAGAGTCTGGGACACCACTGCTTCTGTGGGTGGCTCTGCTGCCTGCAGGCACCCGAGTGCTGCTCTCTCTGCTTTCCCCCACGTTTCTCCCACCCTTTTGTACCCCATGGTACCTCCATCCCATGGGGGCAGCCTGTCGACACTCGGGCTCACCGCGCTCATCTCTCCCCCCATCCCCACCATCCTCATTCTCCCTCCTAGAAGCAATCCCTCCTCCGCAGCCCTATGGCCACCCACCCGGGGGGTTGTGCTCCCCACACTGTACCGATACCTGTGTCCCCGTTGTGCCCATACCCGGTCCCTGCCGGCAGCTCGTCTTGGTTCTCCTCTCCTGCTCTGCTCCAGCCGCTGAGGAGGGCAGGCAGAAAAGGGGGGAGAGGGGCGGGAGGAGGGGAGCGGGGAAATGAAACTTTAATAGCACAGAGCCCCTTTTGTTTCCCGGCATATGGGATATTTCATACATGCTGAAGGCATTAACCACCTATGTGCTTCCAGGGCTGGCGGCAGCAGGGAGCGCAGCACAGCTGGAGGCAGCCCCTGTCCCCCACATCCCTTCCTCCAGGGGAGGAACCTCATTGCAGCTCCCCGTTTTAGAGACACACTGTAAGGAGGGATGAGAACAGGGGGGGCAGTGGGACCCCCCAGCAGCTCTCCCCCCCCATTGCCCTCCTGCCTTGGAGACACAGAGAGGACACCCAATCCTGCAACGCTGTGACTCGTGTCCCATCCCACCCCACACCCCAAGGCACAAAACCATCCCTAAGAGCAGCAAGGCTGGAAGACACCCCTGGTGGGTGCCCTTGTGCTGATTCCCCCTCCATCTCCATCCATAGAACCCCTTGGCCATAAATTGGAGTGACATCAGCACGGCACATCGCTCCCTCTTCCCCTATAGGAGGTGTCAGCCCACGGGACGCCAGCCCACGGTAAATTGGTACTTTGTGCAGTGTTGATCCAGGCACACTCTAATTTGAAATAAAAAAAAAATAACGCAGCCAGTAAAGGGCCTTTATGGCTCTTTAGAGCTCGTAAAGCTGCGGTGAGGGGCCGGCGGGCTGGGGGCAGCTGGGGAAATTTATGGCAGGTTTGGGTGAGTTCAGCATCACGGCTCTGCAGGGCCGGTGAGCCGGGCAGGAGCCAAACAAGGGGGCTTTCTTGGGGTGGGGATGGGGGGGGGCTGTGCCTCCCAGGGACCGTGCTCAATCCTCACCAACCCAAATGCCCCAAAGGATTTTCCCCAACCTCCTTTCAGACTCATTTTTGATGGCGGACAGGTTTTGCATGGGGATGCTTCCCAAAGCGATGGGATGGATCCAGGCTGCACAATCACCATGGACCCTCATGAGCCTGACCAGCATCCCCACCACAATCCCAGCATTGGGCAGGAAGAGCTGGAAGTGGGGTGGCCGTGAGAGCCACAAGAATTGGGAGAGAATGGGAGGAAGCTGTCGGGTGGGGACCGTGCAAGGGAGGCAGGCAGCGGGGAAAGGCATTTTTCCTTGCCAGCGTCTTGGCTGCTTCGGTGTGAACTGTTATAAATTTGCTCCTTATCTCTCAGACCATTTCATGTTTTCATGAAAAGAAAATAGTCTGCAGGAAAAAAAAAGAAAAATCACTCGCTGATAAAATATCCCTTTGGCATTGAGAGGAACGTGAAACAGCTCTAATCAGAGCGGGGCTGGGGCTGGGAAATGGTTGAGACGGGGACGTGCCCCGGCCGGGATCAGCCCAAGGGCGTCCTGGGTGGGAGCTCCACACACACACAGCACTGCCACGTGCCACCCCCTCCCCAACAGCGCCGTGCCTTCATTGTGCCCTATCCAGGCACTGCCACCCATTGGATTGCACTGTGCCCATTGGAGGGGCTACGCCACCACCTCACATCCCCTCCAGCCTTATCCCAAGTCTCTGCATCCCCCCTCTCTGCAGGGAAATGCAGCACAGCCGGCGTGTGGAAATAGGATGTGAGTTTCGGTGCCAAAACATGCACAGACGCACATGCCAGAAACGTCTGTGCCGCCGCACAGAGCCGCCTGTGTTTCCCTGCTTCGCACAAGTGACTTTTGTTGGAAGGGTTTGGCCCTGCTGAGGGGCTGCCAGCCATGGCGATGGTTGGATGTGTGCCCCCAGCATCCCCCCACTCATAGATCCTTGGGGTTCAGGGTGCTGGTGTCCCCAGTCCTGTCCTAACTGAGCCCCACAGTGGCTCTGAGGGTGCAGCACAGCCCCATTTCCAGACAGTCCCAGCTTTCTCAGAGCTGGAGATGGAAGAAAGCCCCTTTGTTCAGCTCTGTGAACAGTGCCCTCATGGCCAGTAGACACCCTGACCCCAGCACCCCAAAACACAGCCAACAGGGTGCAGGGATGGGGCAGGACCACTGTCATCTCCAGCTGTTTGGGGAGATCCATGGGTACGTTATGTACTTATGGAGAGGGTCGGGTGGCAGGATGGATGATTTATAGCTATGTCTGGGGCCAATAATGGGAAATAATGGGGGGCGAGGGGTTGGCGTCAGTCTCAACCCCAGCGCCAGGAGGAAGTAGGAGCACAAAGCAGCGATAAGCGACCCCGGCACAGCACCGCTCCCCTTGGCCCCGCAGTGTGTTTATGGCAAAGCCCGAGGTGAGTGAGAAATCCATCTCCCGCTTCCTGTTGATCACTGCGAGCCAAGCGCTGTGCTTGGCCAAGCAGGATGGGAAGGGGATGCGGGCAGCAGAGAGCGGGGCAGCACAGAGCCCAGCCCTGAGGGCTGTGTGCACCCTGTGCCATAGCACAGAGCAGAACTCCAGCAGCACCGGACCCCCCTGGGCTCACCCTGCAGCACCCAGGGCACACTGAGGGCAGGAGCAGTGCCCAGCTGTGGATGCTGTTTGCTCCCTGAGTCATCGGCCGCAGTCGGCTGGCTCTGAGATCCATCCTATTTTTCTCAGAATCCGTGCAAAGAGGATGAAAGAAGGTTGGGGGAAGGGGATCGCGCTCAGTGGGTCAGGCTGCTCACATCGCCCACCCTCCCAAAGGCCCTATGGGGAGCAGGGTGAGGGGTCCCACCATGGGGCTTCAGAGCCCCCCCAGCACCATGGGGAGACCCCAAGTCCTGGAGTTGTAGGGGCCCCCAGCCCAGCCGGGGGTGCTCATGTGGCCGCCAGCTGCTTGGAAAGCCTTCCCTGGCGGCGGGTCAGAAGTACAGATTTTTATAATTATTAGTCCTGGTAATTTACCATAAGATATTTATTCTGGCTCATTCCAAAGCATTTGGATCGTGTTGGGTCTGCGGGTGGGGGCTGTGTGGGGCTGGGTGCTCTGTCTCCATCCTCTATCAATGGGATGCATGTGACCCCCAGCAGACACCCCCATCAGCATCCCAGAGAGGGCTCTGGTTCACTGTCTCACCCTGTGTCCCCTCCCAACACCCATGGCCACCCCATAGGGGCCAACTCACCTGCACCCCCTGTGGGGGTGGGGGGTTCACAGGGATGGAGGCAGTGAGGGCTCCTGGGTGGTCACAGGGCTGGGCTGTGTCTGGAGATGGGCTGGAGGATGGAGGCTACCTCCCACCCCCCATTAGGATGGGGCCCCGCAGCTCGCTGAGCCCCCGCAGTGTATGTATGGGGAAACTGAAGCCAGATGTGTGTTGTCGGGACAGCCTCACATTGCCCTCCTACAGCTGGGATCCGCCTCACAGCCCAGGATCCTGCTGGGTTTTCTCCTCTATTGCTCCACAACGCTCTGCAAAGAGCCATGGGTGCCGGGGGGGGAGGAGAAGGAGGGGGATGCTCCGAGCTCCCCTCTGCATTATTAACCAGCACCATATCAGCCCTTATCCTTTTCCACAGAGCTGCAGCTGC
The DNA here is from genome assembly GCF_054131305.1 of Coturnix japonica. NCBI lineage: Eukaryota > Metazoa > Chordata > Aves > Galliformes > Phasianidae > Coturnix > Coturnix japonica. The sequence continues at coordinate 3,927,138 of NC_140680.1, read as the reverse complement.
CAGGAGCTGTGGGTGCAGCGCTGCAATAGGATCTGAGCAGTGCAGCTCCCACTGCAGCCCCCAATCTACACTGGGATGGTTACACAGCGAACCACACCGGGATGTCTTATTGCCATTTATAATCCTGGGTTTTAAAGTCTATTTCACTCCGGCGTGGTTTCCTGGTTAAAGCCTGTGACATGGACACGGGCAATTCGTATTTACAGTCCGAGGAGCTGTAAAGATGTGATTCATTTGTGAACAACTCCTAATTCAAAGCACACACATCTCCCCAGCAAAGGCCTGTGCACGCTCACAGGATGAGGGTTTTCCTATAGGTTTTATAACCTGGGGGTGGATGTGCTCGTAACAAAAACACACTGACATTTTTCAGATGCCGGAGTTGGGCTTTATTTTATCAGAAAATGTAAATACGTCACTGCAAATCACGAGACAGCAGAAGAAATGTTTTGCATGGCCCTCGTTCAAGGAGAGCCCCTTCTTTAATTACTCTTTGAAAACAAACACGGCTGCAATGCAGGTCCCTGGGATAGCAGACGGGACAAGGCCAGCTCCCAGCACTGGGTATGATTGGGTGCATGCAGGCTTTGGGATGGAGCTGCCCCCATTGCAATGCCCCATGTGCGTCCTATTGCTGTAGGAGCCCTCACCATCCTGCTGCAGCGTGGAATATTTGCATTATCTGGATTTCGCCTGCTTCCATATGGTCCTGGGATGCCTTTCTCCCGGGGCTGCTCTGCGTTCAGAGCTTTCTGTTATTTATGGGGTGTGAGCGAGCCCTGAGTCCACAATGCTGAGCCTGTGGCCAAACAGGAGCTGGTCCTTGGTCCTGTGTGCCAAGGGCATTGTGCAGGACTTGCACCACTGTGTTACTCCTGGCCCTGGGATGCAGAGCATCACATAGTGCCCAGGAAGGACATGGGATGTTTCTAGGTATGGGGGTGTGTTGGGATGTGGAGATGGATGCACCAGGTTTGGGGTGCTCAGGGGTCCCCCATGTTCCTTCCCATTGCCTGGCTGGCTGCAGCCACTCCGGCCCTGGCCCTCACCCAGTCTGGATTTTGCTTTGTTTGCACATTTTCCGCAGACACAGGAGCTGGAAAACATCATCAGGGCCAAGGGCTGGGCCAAGGGGACGGGGCAGTGGGAGCCTTCCTCCTGCCTGCAGCACGGGGCTGTGTGAGGAGCTGAACCCATCAGCACATCCCTTTACTCCCCCAACGCAGAGTCCCCCAAGTCCTCATCCCACCTGATCCCGTTAATTAAGCAATTATCACCATGCAGCAGCTGGTACCACCTGTGGCAGCTGACTGGGCCGGGGGGGAGGTGCACACCACTGGGTTGGGTGGGATTTAACGTCACCATTAATGACCCCCCCCCCATTCTCACACACAGGTTCATTTTTGGGTGACACAGGGAAGCAAACCCCAGGGATGAGGCACGAGGTGCATGTTTGGCATTTGATGCAGCACAGCCCAAAACAAAACCCCCCTGACTCCTGTAGGCAGCTGCACTGCAGGCACCCCCCCCTCCTCCATCCCCAACAGCCCCGCACATCATTTGTCACTCAGACAGGTTCGAGCAGAGCCCGCCACTGCCCGGCTGGGATTCATTAGGCCCCAGCTTCGTTTCCTCCAGCGCTGTGCAGAGGCCGAGAGGGAGGGGGAAGGCAGCAGCCTGGAGGGTTTTGGGGCCCACGGGGCTGGAGGGGCCATATGCAGCCGCTGTACAGCATGGTCGGATCCAGCGCTGGATGGCTGCTGCCACCTCGTGCATGGAGCTGAGCTGCGGGGCTGCTCTCATTGCACCTCCATCCTCCTCAAACCCACCTCAAACCCACCACAAAGGCTGAGAGCCACTGTATTATGGTGATGGGAGCACCAAGGGGATGCTGGCACATGTGGAGGTACAGGACAGCATGGTTGGACACATGAAAGTCACGTCCTGACACTCCTTGCACGCACATCATAGCATCCTGTGTGCACCCATATGGCACAGGTGACAGCTCCCAAACTGAGACCCCAGCACAGCAGTCCCACATCTTGGGCACAACAGTGCTGCAGTGAGTGGGTGTTACCCCATGCAGATGTTCCGGGGAGAAGAGCAAGAAAAAAAGACAAAAGCACAACAGCTAAAACCAGCAAACCCCATTTTTATTAGCAGTTAGTTCAACAGGACCTTACATTAGTGACTGGGACACTCTGAATGCAGCCCCAGGGGTGGGCTCGGATCGAGCCAAGGGGGGCAGAGGGGAAGGGCAGCACCTACCCCTGTGTCCCCAGGCATGGCTACAGAGGTTCATGCAAAACCCAAAGGCTGGGAAGCACCACAGCCATCCAGAACCAGGTGGAATGGTGGGGCAGAGCCCCTCATTGCTGACACTGTCCTGTTCTATGTCCAGGCTCTGCCATGGCACTGCAGGAGGGCAGCCAGGGGGACCCCAGCTCCCATCCTCCATGCATAAAACACAAAGGGACCGAACATCCCCCAGGTTGGAGAAAGCATTTATCCTCACCCCACCTCCCCACACCGTACCATTCCCAGTGGTGCTGCGGATGCCTCGGGGGCACAAATGGTAACGGGGTGCCCTTCACAAAGTGCCCCCACCCATCCCGACGTACCACCAGGGCTTTGCCCTTCCCCAGCCTCCAGCACACGCAGCAGCAGCTCCATCCACAAGGAAATCTGGGCCCTTACTCACATTAACCCATTAGGGCTCAACGTTGGCACTGCTACATCCACGGATGCTCACACACACTCATACACACACACATACACACACTCGTGCACTCACCACCAGGGCAGCCAGAGCCAGGGATGGGAGAGAACCTGCAAAGCCCACATGAAAGGAGGCAGCTCCCGCACGTCACCATGACAAGTATAAAGACACAGCGAGGAAAACTCCCATTATTTCCCCACTGACCTCAGTCCACCTCCCATGTAACAGCCAAACAGACCACATCAAACCCTCAGGGTTTAGGTACAAATTCTGGCACTGAAGAAAATAAAACAAACAACCCCAAACAACCCCCTGCAAAACTGGAACGAAACGAACCCTCCCCCCACACCCCGACGTTATTAAAATACTTTAGCTTTTAATATTCAAGAGGTTTGAAGTTCTCAGCATCCTTCCAACTGCCGTTAGCCCAATGTCTGCCTCGTCCTCGAGGGCCCACGCTCCTGTGAGCTGTGCTGGGTGCCTGCCGGGGTCATCAGGCACCTCTTGGGCTTTACCACAGGAAACACCACAATTGTAAAACATTGCAGAGCAGGTGAGGGGTCTGGGAGCAGCCCGGCCCCTTCTCCTACTTGACAGCGGTCCCACCGCATTGCCCACAGCCCGGGAAAAGGTTCAGACTGAAACTGAATGAAGATGAGCGAAGAAATAACATCCGTGTCTTTGAAACAAAAAGACACCTTTTTCTTTTTCATTTCGGGGGTTTTTAGAGCTGGGTTTTGGGGGAATCCAGCAAACTCCCACTTCCTGCTGCTGGGCTGGGTGGCAGGACGAGGTCTGGGTCACTTGGTGCACTGGTTCTTCACCAGCTTTTCTTCTGCTACAGCTCTGTACAAGTCACCTCCAGCGCACCCAAAGCTGCTCCCCCATCACCTGCTGAGGAGGTGCAGAATGGCTCCAACGCTGCTCACAGCCCAGGGCACTTAGGGTCTGTTTTGGGCAGAGAAAGAGGGAATTTGTGCCAATTCCCTGTTTCCTCCATCAAAGCAGGACAGGAAAGGACCTCACCATCAGGTTTGGGAATTAAAAAGGTAAAAACAAAACAGAATGGATGTGGGGCAGACGGAGAGGTCACAGTGCTGGGACCACAGAGCCAGGCCAGCACCCAGCAGCCTTCAACACAGCCATCCTGCTCGAGGGCTCCAGCATCCCCTCGAAGGCTGCAGCTGGATATTGCTTAGGGATGTGATCGGAGGGCAGCAGCTACCTGGTGCTCTGCAGCTCCTCCCGTAGCCAGGTGGGCAGCGTCTGCCCCATTTTGTACAGGAGCTTGGAGAGCTCGATGTTATGGTCCCTGTAATAGTCCCGCAGGAAGGCTCGTGACTGCAATAGGAGAACAGAGATAAGGGTTAAGATGACAGACTGCTTGTAGTAGAAATGCCAAGTCGCTGCCTAGAACAGTGATTGAGCACCTGGTGGGAAGGCAGGGCCAATCCAGGGGAGTTCAGGTGTATGCAATGAACCTGAGTGAGCAGAAAGGATGGAGCCAGGATCCACCCACCCCTCCCCAGACCTTATTTAAGGGTTGGCAGTGGAGGTAAAGGAGATCCCTGCCTACCTGAGGCCTCCTAAAGGTAAGCAGCTCTTTTCCTTTATTTCTACAGCTGCTGTATTTGGGCTTATTCTCCTTTGCTGTAGTTAGACTTTGCCACCTCACTGTTATCATGGTACTTTCCATCCCATTATAGCATTACACTGCTGCTACCACCCAGCCCTCTTCTGCTATAGCTGCACTCTATGTCTAGGACGCCATCCCAGCAAAGCTACTGACCCACTGAGGCTTTCTGCATACTCACATCTGAGTCCATCTCAGGGTATTTCCTCCCTTTGCTCTTCCCCAAGCATTTGGTTTTGCCTCCTTCTAGAAGCTGGCACCAGAATCCTTTCTTTGGGTCAAACCTGCAAAAGGAACAGCTGTGCCTCACCCTGCCTGCCAATGCAGGGCACCCTGCCCCAGCCTTCAGCAACAGTAATGCATTTCCCCTGGGTATGTAAGCTGGCTGGCAGGCAAGCCCTGCTGCACAGGTGCTGTTCTAGAGTCTATTTTTAATTTGTAGCCCAGCTAAAATCTCATTACTGACCAACCTGTACAACAGGTTTACCATACAGGTGCACCATAAGCAGACTAACAAAATCCATTTATTTATTACTTAAACTGCTCTGCAATGGGAGAGCATGGGAGGCTGCATGGGCTTTTATTGTTACCTTCTGTGGCACCTCCAGCTCTGAATGTTCTCAGGGGCCACACATCACTTGGGCCCAAATTTAGAGTGGCCAAACACACAGGTGAGACAGGCACAGCAGTAAATGTTCTGTTTCTTTAGGAGCTCTGAAGGCTTCTGCTTAATATGGTGGCCTTTATTTTCTGAAATGGTCCTGTGAAGGTGCCATACAATAAGCACTAAAAGCAGGTCTCAGGGTGCTGCCCTGGATGGCTTTGTTCTCCTGAGTTTCCGCTGAAGTAAAATGGAGCAATGCCTGCTCTGTGCCCTGTGGAACACAGCAAATGCTTTCCAGGCTGAGGAGTAAGGAAAGCTCAGGGTGGGACTTACGCCAGGGTTTTGTGGTAATCGATGAAGTTGGTCACACCTAGGAATTTCTGGACCGTTTCCATCACTTTGGCAGGTTCTGTTCGGAGCAGTTTGCCGTCCAGGACGAGAATCTGCAAGAAGGAAGGCAGGGCTGTGAGCTCTCACCTCCTGCTGGCTCTCAGCCCTGCTCTCCTGGGGCAAAACAACACCTTCTCTGCGTATTTTGCCATCTCAGAGCTAAAATTGCCGTGAACTTGAGGAGGGTTCCCTTTTTAATGCCAATAGTGAATATGTGCCCAGGTGTTCACTTACACTAGGTGTTGGAAAACTGAATGCAAATTAAAGTCAGAGCCAGGATCTATCCTGGACAAAATCAGAGCTTCAGCTCACGGCTGTCTAACCCACAGAGAGTCAGGATTATATTACAGCAATTATGGCAGAACCACACAATTAATAGACTTTATAAGGTTGAGTGATGATGGAAAAATCATTCAGCTGAGCAGAATCACCCAACGTAGCCCATACCCTGCCAGCAGCACACTCTTCACACCCCCCCTACCCCTCCTCCATGCAGGTCACAGCGGGGCTGAGACCTAACCCATTTCCCTTATGGGCAGTTTGAAGCCAGGGACAGCTTGATCTGCTATTTTTGTCCTGCTTTGGTGCTGCATTGATGCTGTTCAGGAGAGTGAGGTGTCAGGGCTGCCCTCCCTACCTGGTTGGCATGGTAGCTGTTCAGCCAGCGCTCGATGTGGGCGGCATACCAGCCTGGTACCAGGCAGCGGTTCTGCAGGGTCCGCAGCTTTGCAGCAGCCTCAGGCCCAGCTGTGATCACCTCATGGAAGGTGTATTTCAGGGCAACCGGGTCGTCGTGGGCTCGTTGATGCTTTCAAACATGAGCAAAACAGGTTCCTGAGGCAGCCAAGAATGGACACCAACTGGACCCAAACCCCAGGTTGCCTGCGAAGCAGTACAGCCTCCCGGGAGATCAAAGGAGCTCCTGACACAACAGGGAGCTGGGGTAGAGGAGGGCTGAGTGACTCACCTGATACCAGGAGTAGGCTCGATCTGCAGGGTTGATGAGGATTGTGATGACTTTGGCCTTAGAGAGCAGGGCTGCAGCTCGCCGGGGAGCCACTTCTGAGTCAAAGTAGTTGGCACTTTTTTCAAAGTAGAAGTCAGAGGTGGTGTTGGAGGGGATGGGGAAGAACTCCATGTACCTGAGGGAAGGCACAGAGTGAGGCAAGTGGATGGGCATCATGAAATATCCCCAGTAACGCTCTTTGCAGGTATCAGCCTCCGGACACTTTGTACCAAGCACTGCGGGCACTTAGGAAGAGACAAGCTCTGGCCACCAGACAGAGCTGCTGCTGTCATGAGCATGACCTTGTGTGGAGCAGAGCATGCAGTGCTTCCCAGCTCCTTAGACATGAGAACAACAGCCTCAAGGCAGCCTTGCTCCTACTCTCCAAGAAACTGGTGCTCCCAGTCTGTCCTCATGGCAGGGAGATGCAGGCTGACCTACCAGTCTATGCCCTTGTGATAGTTGTGTCCGTTGAAGAACTGTATCTCCTCAAAGGTCTCTGAGCTGGGGTAGTTGCTGCTCAGGTCCGGGTGCATCCCCAAGAAGAGATAAAGGGCAGTTGTTCCTTCAGACAGAGAAAATGAGAGCTGACAGGACTAGTTTCCCTCCCTGCTTTGCATCAGCAGGGCTGAGAGAGGCTCCTTGAGGGTGTGGGGAAGCCAGCAAGCCTCTTGTCATGCTCACAGTACTGAGGGTGAAGGGATGTACCTGTTTTTTGAGGCCCAATGATGAGGAGCTTTGGGAATCGGTCACAGGTCTTTTCTTTGGACCAAATGTCTTTGTGACGCTTGTCTTCACAGGGATCCTGAAATGCAGAGCAGGATGGTTGGAGACAGGGCAGCCTGGGAAGGAAGCTGTGTGGCTGCTCAGCCTCCCTGAGCTAGAGCATATGTGCAGGGTGGCCGTGGCAAAGGTCTGGGTTTATCTCCAGGTCCACGAAGCAAATTCTGTCCTAGCACCACCAGCGGCACCATGAAAAGGTGAAAAATACCTGCTTTTCCACAGGATCACAGGCAAATTCAGGTTGAAAAGGACCTGAAGAGGTCACTCAGTCCAACCTGCTGCTTAGAGCAAGGCCAGCTTTATCCCAATTCCCTCTCCCCAGCATAGACAGAACATTGGGCTGCTCTCTCCATTCCCTCTGCTCAAGGCACAGGACATACCTGCCACAGAGGGTCCTTCTCCTCGGAGAAGATCTGGAAGTATTTCTGTGCCAGCTGCACAGGCGGCAATGTCTGCAGCTTCAGGTTTGTCCAGGAGTTGAGGAAGCGGACCAGGTGTTTGAAGGTGTACAAACCCAGGCGGTCATTGCCGTAATTGGACAAATGGGTCATGAAGATGCTGATCTGTGAGAGAAGATGGAGCAGAGGTTAGCAGGACCTCACCCAGCCACCATCCTGCACTAACAGCCCTCTGCTCCAGCTGAGTGCACTGGGGATAATGCCAGCAGCAGCAGAGGACAGCTCTGCAAGAGATGCCTCCTGTATGATCCCAGGCAGCAGTACTCACAGGGTTAAGGAGCACCGTCAGGAACAGTTCGCCTCCATTGATGATCTTGTCCAGCTCACTGGAGCCACCAGGGTATTCGTTGTAGAAGATGGTGTGTGTGAAGAGGCCACAGGTTTGCCGGGGGAGGACCTGGGGAAGGAGAAAGATGTGTCTGGAGCAAATGGAGGAGCCAGGCCATGAAAAAGCCACGCAGCCTCTTCTCCCAAATTCAAAAAAAGGTTCTCAACCTCTCAGAGGTCAGGATCAGCTCCACTATCCCTTGACTTGAATTCCGCTACTCACAATGGATGCAGATGAACAGATGGAGAGGCCACAAAGTGTCCTCATAAAAAGTTTTGCTGTGAAGGACTAGTAAACAACCCCATCAAATCAACAGTCTCCTTTGGCTGGAGCCAAAACATCCAAGCCATCCAGAAACCACACATCAAAGTTTTGGCGGTGGAGGCAGAAAAGAAAAAGCAGCAGAGATAAAAAGTAGCAGAGATAACAGCTGGCTGCCTACCATGATGCCGTTGTGGATAAAGCCACGGCGATAGCGAGCAGGTTTGAGGTGGGGATATTCTTCTGTGCTCGTGACTTTGATTGACCAAACTTGCTTCCAAGCTTCATACAACTGCACATGGACAGGGTAGACACCCGAGTGGTGGGGGGCCACTGCATACCCCATGTCAGTGGGGATGCCGTGCTCCTACAGGGAAGAGATTAGAGATTGGGTGACGGGGAAGAACATGGAACCACCACCTGCCAGATCAACACAACCTCCCCCAGGGACTGTCCCTTCCCAGCCATAAACAGTCCACCTGCGTCTTGATGAGCAATAAGGGCTAGGCTGTTCCTACACATCTTCCCCTAATCAAGGCTGCCTCCATAAAAAGGAGCTCAGCAGAAGATTTGCTGGGTGGACAGCAAATCCAGAATGCTCCTCCTGGAGCCATTTCTGCTTTCACCAAAAAGCCAGAACCAGCAAAGCTTATTGGTGAAGATTGTGCAGGGACAGCTATACAGGACTGTAAATTGATTTATGTCAGTAGGCACAAAACAACTTGGAAATTTTCAGCTGGACGCCTGCCCATCTCTTCTAGCACAAGCAGAAATGCTCCAGTCTCACTCTTTAATTAAGACTCTCTAATTAACAGGGAATTAATTCAAGTCAGATGAAGAGCCATCTCTCAGACTACCAGATCCAATTATTATTGCTAGGCCTGCTTTTACTGGATTTGGATTTCAGACAGCTGTGAGCAAATCAGTTGATCACAGCATGACTTGGTGTCAATGCTGACTTTATGTGGGCCAGATAAAGGACTTTCCAGGAGGATGGACAATCTCCAACCAAGCCAAAGGTCAGAGCTTGCCCTTACAAAGAAAATGAGTCCCTCGATAACTCGGCCTGCAGAGGGAGTTTCCAGCAGTGAGATCCTTGCAGGCACAGCCACTCTGACCCCGCGCCAGGATGCCACACGGGCCAGCTTCAGTGCAACACCAAACCACAGCGTGCTAAACATAAACCTCAGGCTTGGTTAAAATCCAACACACAAACCCAAGTGATTGCTGCCTTCTGTAGCGCTGTGGGTTTGATCTCTGTGTTCCCATGAATGCTGCCACAGAGCAGGCAGCAGCACTGGCACAGCTGCAGCCGCACAGCTGGAGTGGAACAACACAAGGACAGCATTTCCCACTCAGCAGGCACTGGGGCAGCTCATTGTGACAGAGGCATGTTGGCTGGTGTGGGTAAGTATTATTGCTCTGAGTACTGGTGTATAAATGGATTTAACCACCGAGTTACAAAGGCAGGGTGCTGAGCCTCAGAAGATCCTTGTCCCAAATTTACACCCAGGCAGACAGGAGAGGGGGCTCCTGAGGCTCATTGTCATCAGCTTCCTTTGTTCCAGCAGAGACTGCCACCCTGGGAATCAGAGCTCTGTCCACGGAGTAAGGAGATCAGCCTAGTGACCACAGGAGGTCAAGGCCATTCTCTTTGATTTCTCAGCAAAATACAAAGGCCTGTTCGTAGCCCTCACCCCATCCTCCCCCCATTACAAGCATCCCTGCCGGCGGCATCTTACTCACGACAGCGAATTTCTTGTTTAAGGTCATCTGCTCAGCAAGAACTGACTGGTTGTGGAAGAGGTGAGGCTGCATGTGGCTCCACATGTGTGGGAACCACCAGAACTCCTTCACATAGGACAGCAGCAGATCATCACCTTCATCCTCGGCATCGGTACCTGCAGGAACAACACTTGTCACTGAAGGGTTTGCAGAGCTGCATAGGGTGTCCCTGGGATGAACGAGTGTCCCAAACAGAGGTAAGAAGCCAGGTATAAGGTCCTAGCATGGGGTGCCTGCTTCAAGGAGCTCTCTCATGGGAGTGGGAAAGCTCCTGGAAGTGAGCTGCCTCATGGGCACCTCACCTCTGCTGGCTAGGCAGAGTGCTTTGCAGCACAGCCCTGACATCAGTAATGCACTGATGCATGAAGCAATGCCCTTACTCTCCTCACCTGTGTGGAAGAATTTCCCTGAGTATCCCAGGTTGAAAGTGAAATTCGGGATGTGAGTACGCAGCTCATTCTGTGTGTCAAACAGTGCCTGAGAGATGGAAAGAGAAAGCAAAATGTCCTCAGTCAGCGGCAGCAGGGGACAGCTTCATAACCAGGCCTCTAGCAAAGCCCACAACAAGGCAAAAACCCACACCTCTAAGCCCTATGAAGAAGAGACTCCCATAAGAAGGATGCTCTTAGGACAGGGAAACTCACTCCTGAAGTAAAAAAAAAAACATCCCATCCCTCACCCCGGTCCCAGGTACCCCCTGCCATCCAGCCAGACTGTAACAGCAGCACCTTGACATCTTCCACCTTCATGCGAGTGCCTTCTTTGCCCACAAATATATCATCAATGTCCACCAGGATGTAACGATCGAGGGGCAGGGAGAGCCTCTTCCCTGTCAGGAAGGAGACAGCGTCCACGAAGACCAGCTTGTGCAGCCAGAAGTTGAGGTTGTTGCCAAAAAGCACCCTCTGGATGCCATCATGGAGGCCCAGGTCCTGCATCACTGTGGTGTGCAGCGCCGCATCCACACTCATATGTGGGATTGACTCGGCTGACTTGGTCTTGGCCAGCAGGACAGGCTCATAGGTGGAGTGGTTGGACTGGAAAACGGTCCAGTCCTCACCAGGGAGAACACCCTTCTCCACCTCACTGGGCCGGGTGATATACAGGAGAGGTGACTTGGGGTTGATGCTGCAGTCCTTCAGTGCCAGGTTGGAGTGAAGGAAGAGGGGGAAGCCCTTCAGCTGTGCGCTCAGCAGACTGTTCTCATTGGCCTGTAAGGAAAGAAAAGGGTTAAATGAGACAAGACAGAAGCTTCGTTGGGGGGCTGAACAGATTGGGGGAGTGGAGTAGCTTACCACCCCTTCACAAACAGCTCTAGCCCACCCCAGACTACAGCCGTCACTCTGCACTGCAGGCAATGGGTCCCTCTCTTATTGCCCAAACAAGGGTCACCCTCATCTGCAGCCACCTGCAAATCTTCATTTCCATTCCCTGCTCTCCCCCCTGCAGCACTCTAACAGGACAAGACAGGCAAGGAACCTGCAGAAGGACAGCCCTGGGACAAACTCCTCCTGACATCAACACCTGTGGCCACACAGGCTCCCCTCAACATCAGCCTCTGCTATGTGGGCTCAGCTCATCCCACACACCCCCATACCTTGAAGAAGCCAATGATGCCCACGCCATATTCCACGCAGTACTTGTCCAGCAGCTCCCGATTCCAGGCATCCAGGTTGACGTACTTGAGGATGTTCTCATAAATGATGAGTGCAAAGCGTCCCCGGTCTTTGTCAGTCAATGTGGGCATGTCCCCCTTTCCTGGGGCAATCTCTGTCCTGTACTTGAAGCGGCTTGACTCCAGAATGGCCACAATCTCCTGACCCAGCTGGGAGTAGAGGCTCTCCACAAACACCAGCACCAATGGGTCTGTGCGGGAGGAATCGGCCACTTTGAGAGCCTTCAGTGGAAGCAAACGGGAAGGGGCAACCTTGGGTTCATCACAGTCTGGCCCTGGCACATCTCCAGAGGGCTCCAAGCCCCTTTTCCACCCATATAAATAATATGCTGAGACAAAAACACTGAGCAGGCAGAATGCGAAGAGCAGGAGCAGCACGACCTGGGGAGATATCTGTCGGATACCCCTCCGGGCCCTTGCCAACACAGTCATCCTTGCATCCACAGGCAAGTAAGGGCCCCCTCCCCTGCCCTCTCGAGCCCCAGGGGAGGGGAAGAAACGAAGACCACCACAAAAAAAAAGGGAAAATAAACTGGAATAATGCTACTGATAATAAATTAAAATCCTAGCAGGGTGCCTGTGCGCACACAGGGTTTCTCCCCTCCAGCAGTCCAGCGTCCCTCGCTGTCCGCTTCATGTCACCATGGCAAACGTGCTGAGAGTCCCCGTTCCCAGCTGAAATCCCATGGCCTCAGTGGGGTGAGGGGGCGGCAGGAGGCCTCGGTGTGGGTCTGGGCAGACGTGCAGGCATGGTGGCTCTCTGGGGTGCCTCGCTCTGGTGGCTCCACGTGCAGCCCTGTAAGAGAGGGGAGGTGAGCACAGCATGGCCATGGCTTGGCTTTCTACAATCACTCTCGGTGAGTTGCTGGCATGTCGGGGCCTCTTGGCCAGCGTGCAAGGGTAGGATGCATGTGTGCTGCGTGTCCTTGGGTGCCCAGTGGGGGTGGGAGCGTCCCTGGCCAGCCATGGGCCCCCAGGGCTCTGTGAGCAAGCAGAGCCCTTCCAACAAGCAGCCCCACTCCTCCCTTCCCTGCTGCAAGCATGTGGCCCACACCCTTTTATTTTGCACAGGCTCCAAGGCTTTCCAAATGCATTCACCGTGAGCAGCATCGAGCCAGAGCTCACACATTCACGCTGTGATGAAGGTTCTTGGGGCACAACGTCCCTGAGCCACATTCCCCTCTGGCACAATGCACTCGTGGGACAGGGCTGGTGGCAGGAGGGGGCTGTGGGCAGGCGGCCAGCCAAGGTCAGTGAGACAAAGCCTTCTTCTGAGGGAAAGGCCAAGGCCAGCAGGAGTGTCCACGTGGAGCCAGAAGGACCTTGGGATTGTTTTCCTTTTCTCTGTGTAAGGCCAACTTGAAAAAGGAAGAAAGAAGGGCAGACGCCACTTGCTGGTATGTAGGTCCTCCTGGAGCACCAGCCCAACTCTGGCTGGGCAGAGCTCTCTGAACACAGCCCCTGGGTGCTGTGGGAAGGGGTTTGTGCAATCAAAGCATTACAGGGGATTGGGAGAGAGATAAAAATAGAGCTCTGGCATCCTGGCCACAGTGGCAGACATAGAGAAGGGATCTGTCCCTTGCCCCTGCCCTTGGCATGGCTCAACCCTGCCCAGAGACAGACCGAAAGGGCAGCCCAGCCCCTTGCTTTCACACCTTGCAGGGTGCTGGGGTTATTCATAGCTCCCTTGGGAGCCCATCCCCAAAGGTCTGGGCTGGGAGCAAAGCTGTGCAGGGCTGCACAAGTGCGCAGCGACCGGATAAATATAATCCAGAGAATAACGAGATTAAACGTGGCCATCTGAGGAGTAACGTGGATTACAGGCTGCGACTTTGTGGGGTAATCCTGTCATTCCTGCCCTTACCTGCAGCAAGGTCTGCTCCATGCCCGTGCTGTACCCTTCTTTCCAAACCTCCCAGCACAGCAGAATAAAGGGAAAAAGCCAAAAAGCTCTTTGAGTGCGTTAAGGGAAATCCTTGGGGAAAATCCATCCTCCCTGGCAAACTGGGAACACATCGCATCCCGACTGCAGCATCCCATTCCCCATCAACCTCTTTACCTTATCAGGAGGGCAATGCAAGCACCGGAGCTGCTGTGTTCCCATGGCTACCAGCAGGGAAGTGACAGCCGGTGGATGGAGCATCACCACGGCCGGTGACAAGGGCTGGGGCTGCGCATCCATCCATCACTGCCTGCCAGCAGCCTGCCAGCATGATGAGTTTGGGAGCAGGGGACAGGCAGCTCCCACTGCCACAGGTTTAGGTCTGAGAACAGAAGTCCCAGAGCCCAATAAACTTGTTGTACTTCCATTCGAAACAAACACGTGAATGTGGTGATAAAACAGAAACAAAACCCTTCACAAGAGCTGGCAAAGCAGCAGCGTGAGTCAAACTTCCTTTTAACCTGATTTTCAGAAGCTGCTCAGGTGCCTCTTAAAACCACAGCGGTTACTTAAAAGACACCAGCTGAAAACTACAGCTGGGTCTATGATAAAGGAAGGGTGAGGGCATGGGGCGGAAGGCACAAAGCTCCCCATGAGGAGCACCCTGCCGCGGGCTGCCGGCCAGCTTAGGGCCAGTGGTTGTAATCCAGGAGGCTGACAAACAGCATCAGCATCACAGCAGCTTCTCCAGCACAGCCACACACCCGCCCAAGCTACAGCCATGCAGTGCAGGAGAAGCACCCCGAAGCATTGCTCTCCTGCAGCATATCCCCTGCTGCCACCTCCCCACAGCAGCACATGCTCCCTGGTGCATCCCTGCCTTGCTACTGCTGCTCCTAGTGGGCAGGGATGTGGGACAGCCCTACCTGAGCTCATTGGCCACCCGAGATTTGCTTATTCTTCTCTCCCAGATAGAAAAGGGGAGAAATATTGCCAGAAACTGGGACACAGGGGAGGGAAGTTTCCCATCACCAGCTGGACAGCCCAGGAATGGAGATACTGGCACTTCCCAGCTGGAAAACCAGAGAGGGATGTGAGGATGAAGCCACCTCCATCATCAGCATAAAGCACTGTCCCTTTAACCCCCAGTGGGATTTGCAGGGATGCAATGGGAGGATTAAATATAAGCAAGGAAATGCAAATAGATCCAGAGGAAAGAGCAGGGCTGAGTGGTCCCAGCAGACACGCACGGCAGTGTTGATTTAATCAGCTGTACAACAGGTCCAGCCACAGGTGCAAACAGCAAAGACCAAGGTGGCTCACAAGCCAAATAAATCATCCATCCCAGCACAGGATGCAGCCTCAAATCACTGCTGTGCCATGGCCAAGGGAAGCTGGATGCTGAAATCACCTGCTGTCCTGGAATGCTCGGAGACCTGCAGGGCACATCCCTGAGCAGAGGGGCTGCTGAAGTTATGGGGCACTGTATAAGTGCTTACTAGCAGGGCTATGTCTCACCTAGATGAGGAGGACTTGAAATGGGAGCCATGGCCCTGCTAGGCAGAGAGCTGCCATGCATAAGCAAGCCAGCAGGGTTAAGCCCAGATGGACAAAGATTTAGATGAATGACATAAGACTACTGTCGTGGACTACACTGCATAGCTCAGCAATTTACAATCACTTCTGCTTGCTCCATCACTTCCCTTCGCACATCCAGGCTTTGGCCAACCCCTCTGAGCTCTCAGACAAGCAAGGCAGATGCAAAGCTTTGGCCACACTGGAATATCCATCCCCAGTGGGACCACAATGCCATCCTGGCTGTGCCCTATCTCTCCTGCATCTCACACAGCCTTGCCAGCATCCCAAGTGGTCGCTGCCCCTGCAGCCCTGGGCATCATGGGCTACCTGCAGAAGATGCACAAAACCAGCCTAAATGATTATTAATAGGTTTAAATTCCCTCTACAGGGAATTTCCCCTCGCTCTGTTGGTAATATTTAGATCTTAAACCATTGAACTAAGCACATCCTTAGAGAGGAGATTAATGCCATCATATTATTCAAGACACAACCGTGAGCTTAAGACAGGAGAGTGTGCATTAGAAATGAAGAAGTAACCAGTGTGAGAAATCTCCCTTCAAACATCCACTTCTGCATCACTGCTTTATCAGCCACTGACTCCTGAAGGCTTTCCCCCAGCTGGGTGGGATGCTGGCACTGGGGAAGCTGCTCCAGCATTCCTGTATCACTTTTGGTACAAACAGCCCCATTTTGGCCAACCTGGTCCTGGCTCTTCTCAAGGCGACCTGCAGGGCTGCTCACTATCAGAGCAGTTTTATAATGCTGGATAAGGAATGCCTTAGCCGTAGATTACATGCGCTTCTTAAGTGCTTAGCAAACAGTAGTTACAACATGCCAGGGATAAAAACAAAGTGCTTACCGGCAGGGCCATGGCCCTAACCCAGCTATCCTAAGGACAGCGGTATCATTTTCCTCACCCCAGCACCCCAGTGATATAAAATAAAGAAGGATGAATGCACCAACGCACAGCCCCAAGGTTGGGGTGCCAGGGATGTGCTTGGTGTCTCCATAATGTGATAGACCAAGCAGCAGCAAGCGAGAGCACTAGGAAATGCATCTCAGACCCACCAGGGGACTGGGTAGAGGGACCATTGGGGTGAACTACTGCGGCCAAAGCGAGCCCTCCCTCCTGCCCGAGCTGCGAGATGAATGATGCACCCAGTAGAAATGGTCAAAGTTCTTCCCATAAAGAAGTTATTTTTGGCCACAGCGTCTGGCTCTGAAAGAGACATTTTTCACCCAGACAGCCCCATTAATGCTTGGGTTTTACTGGAAGAGATAAAAGTAGCGTTTTGCTCAGGTTTCCTACAAAACCAGTGGTGAAAATGTTTCTCTTCTCGGGGAGGGAAGGGAAAGGCGAGTTTTGGTGTGGTGCTTTTTGCCCTTGAAGCCTCGGGAACACCCTCATTCAGGAGGAATTGGGAAGCTGAGCTTGGGGAATTCTCCCAACCCTTAATTGAAAGAGACGCTTAACGAGGAGAGTTTCTTTTGTCTGTTAATTGAAACAGGTTCTTACTGACAAAACTCGCCGTGAATTTTAAGTGGGCTCGCAAGGGGGGAAAAACAATCCCCTCAATGAATCAGATTTTACTGCTTTGAAATGTGCCATGACAATTCTTGCTGTTCTCCCAAGCGTCCTTAGAGCCATTCTGGATAAGCAAGGTCTGAAGTTCAAGCATCACCAGAAAGAAAAAGGGCTGAAGCAAGGGAACCTTATAGGAAGTTTTTAATACATAGGGGTAGGCAAGGAGTCGCAGGCTGCAGTGTCACCTGCTTGCTGTATAGGGACACCAACCCAAATACGCACCCTCTTGTGAAGGCCCCAGTGCCACCTTTTGCTACTTGCAACTTTGCTCAACCAGGTTTTTGCTGGTCCTGTTGCAAATGGAGGGGAAGGGAAGGAGGGCTTAGCTCAGCTGCAGAACGTGGATCATGAAGCATCCCCCCCAGAAAAGGTACAGCCCCATAGTCATGCAACATCCCCACTCTGCTGCTGCTGCCCAGGCAGCGCCACTGGAGCCCCCCGGTACAGAGCAGCTGCTTCCTTTTCTTGACAGCTTCCCATGACGAGGAATTTGACATCTGCAGGAAAACAGCCTCAACCAGTTGCAGAAGAACCACCAGCTGTTCAAGGGACAGCGGGCCTCCCCGCCATACACTAATCTGGCCCCAAAATGTCACTTTTGCAAATGAGCATCCATAAAACTGCAGTGCAAACTAACTGAAATCATCCCTGGGAACCACTCAGGGCTGCAGAGAACCCCCCAGTGCCCAGGACTGGAAGTAATGGCTGTGGCACTGTGCAAGCTGCCACTTGCATCGAGGGGCTCTGGAGATGCTCCCTCGGCTCCCATCCATCTTGCTTTGGCCCCTGGGTGCTCACAGTGTGTGGGATTAGGAGTGCAGTGTCCAATGCCTGCTGTGGGTACAGGCATGCCCTGGTGTTGGCTCCTGATGACCGGTGCTCAGGGAAGCTGCCTCCAAGGTCAGGGCCAGGCCAGACAGAGGTCAGATCTTTTCTTAGATCAGTGAACGTGGTTGGAAAACCTGGCACAACCCGGACAGGAGGCACCCTTCGGGCCCCAGAGCACATCTGTTTTTTCCTAAAGGTATTAGCTGAGCTAATAAAAGATATTACCTCTCCAGGCAAACTTTGCCACCCTTCAAAAGTACCCGAGGGCTGTCATGCACCCCAGCCCCGCAGAAGCACAGGCAGCAGGTGCAGAGCATGGGAGACACTTAGAAGCTGCGGTGCTCCCTTCCATCGGGGCAATGCAGGAAGGAGCTGACCCCTACGGGGAGGACATGTCCCAGCCAAGCAGCTCCAGCCCCAGCCTGCAGCCACATGCAGGATTTACAGCTCGGTATTGATTCATCTGCTGCAAGCCCTGCCATTACAGTCGATGGCTTCTGCAGGAAAACAATATGAATCATAAGCTACGGGCTGCCCTCTCCCTACATCCGCGCTGTGTGACTCACCCGACATTTCCAGGGGTCCTGCAGCAATAGCTGCTCTGCTGCTCCACTGAGATGGGTGCAGGGTGTTTGGAACACACTCACTTGAAGACCAAGCACACACAGCCCCCTGGCCCCAAAATATGCAACAGCCCCCAAGGAAGCGGCATCGCACATGGCCTGCTCCCAGACCCCACAGACACATCCTCCTCTTCCCATGGCCGGTTCTAAAGCCATCAGTGCACACCTCAGCCAGAAATACCCCATTACCCAAGGAGCCCAAAGGTCCTGAGCTCCAAAAAGTCCATTCAAGCAAGGCTAGATGGATTGGAAACCATAGCCATTCAAGACCATAAAGCAATTGCAAGATATAGGACCTTAATAACTTGTTTCTCTCTGCTTTGAGCCCTAAAATAATTCTAGCAAGACTTAAGTCAACAGTCAAAACTAAAAGAGATGAAAGAAAATAATAAAGTCCACGTAGAAGGTAAAATCCCACAACCAACCAATGCCTTATGACCAACTCCACTCACTGACCCCACTCTGCACACAGCCAAAGAGCAACCACTGGGGAATGGCAGCCCACTGGGCAGCACCTTGCTCCCCAGATCCCCCTTGTCTCTACTTACAACGATGAAGAGACAGCTAAAGGTGTAATTTTCCCAGAGAAGCAACTCCATGGAGCTGTCACTAATGCAAAGGATCATGTCTGCCTTGCATAGGGGAAGCCCTGATACCCAGCACAGCCCTCAGCTCACCAGGACAGCATCCCTCCATCCCCTGCAGGGCTTTGGGCAACTGGAGATGTCCCCAAAATCAGAGAGAAGCAACTGCAGGTGGAGGGGGCAGGTGCTGCTGGTGCCGCTGCTACAGCAGGGACATGCTCGGCTGTGCAGTATTTCACCACGACACGTTCCTGAAACAGACATTCATCATTCTCCAAGCTCCAACCTAGTTTCTGACTTGCGAGGCATCTTGGTTTTCTTTTTTTCTTCTGTTTAAATTACCACCAACAGAGCATTAACATACATCCTGTTCTAAAGTACTGACAGCTCGACACAGAAAGGGGGGAAAAAACCAACAAAGCAGCTCACGGTCTGCTTAACAGGGACGGGTTTCCCATCCCCACCAAAACAAAAACAAAGCAGCCCCACCAGCATCCCAAAGCGAATGGGAAAGGCTTTGTGTGCCTGAGCTTTCTGGCCCTGGAGATGCACAAGAGAGGAATGTCTTGTGGTTTCACAGGCTGCAGCCCACAGGTGGGATGGCACAGCCAACAGCAGAGTGAGCATCTGTAGGGTGGGAGCCTGGAGGTGAGCTCAGGTGATCCCAGAGCCACACGAGCATCCAGAGCCACAAGCATCGCTGTGTCCTTGTCTGTCATTCCCAAAACAAGCTGTGACACAGAGGGAAGATGCTCGGCCACCCCACCAGAGGCCGGTAAGGTTTTTTTCCTGTCTTATCAAGCCACGCACGTTTTTTTCTATTGTTTAATTTCCTTCTTCTCCACCCACGGCAAGTTCACTCAGAAGCAAGGAACTGATTTCCTATTGAATCCGTCCTAGTTGTTTTATTTGGAAAACAACGACTTCCTCCATCACGGCCCCGTGTGCAGCTGATGGAGTGGGCACAGAGCTCATCTCCTGCTTCGCACCTCAGCCCCGGATGAACCAGCCCAGCCCCAGTTCAAAAACAACACAACGCTCTAGAGATTAAAGTAACAAAGATGCTGCTCTGCTGCAGGAAGAGCTGCTGTGTTAAGGCTGTCGGTGACAACGTGGTGCTGCGAAGCGCTGAGCACAGGGAGCAGCAGCCACGCAGCAGCACCAGTGGGAGTGTGGGAAGGGAAAATCCCTGCTTGAAGGAGGCTGTGTTTATAGGATTCAGTCCAGGAGGAGCATAAGCCTTCCCGGTGCCACTGCTGGAATGCCAGGCAGGGGACAACCTGCCTGCACAAAGGCAAAGGTGGAGTCACAAAACAAAAGATGGGCTGGGGGATGGATACAGCTATACATTAAAGCTCCGGGAGTTTGCTCATGGCTGAGTAAGTGCAAGGATTTCTTCTAGAGGGGATTATAAGGTGCTTTATGGAGACTCAAGACACACCAAGGAGCGGACCATTACAGCAGTTCTTGGCTGTGCTGTTGGGATCTGCTTTAATCCTTTATTATTTTTAATTAATGCCATTTATGATCCTCGTGAGCGGGGGACACTCCAACCTACCACCATGCTGAGCTCGGCTCTGACTCTCAGAAGCCATCTGCACCCACTGCGTGCGGTACTTGGTGCCATGCAGAGCCTGGGAGCTTTCAGTGCACAACACCAGGCAGCTGCACGGCACATATCACTTCTCCTCCCAGAGCCCCCATTGTCACTTACTGGGGGATGGAAAGCTTCAAAGGTATTGAGGAACCTGCAGCTTCACGGCCCATGAGCTTGCTGCAGGTGAGGGTCAGATGGAGCTGTGAAGTCCCACGGTGCTGCTCACACCTCTGGTGAGCAGCTGACTCACTCTGGACACCTTGGGAAGATCAGACGAGACCCCGGGGACGGCAACAAAGCAACAAGAGCATCTTCACGTGAGGCCCGGGGGTTCCCAACAGGCGGCACGGCCCAGCAGACAGGGGGGCACGGGGCACGGAGTGCCAGCAGCGTGGGAGCGCAGCAGCCGTGCCATGGGTGCAGCTATACCTGCAGGTGACCCGGGGGTGCAGCTATACCTGCAGGTGACCCGGGGGTGCAGCCACCTGCAGGCGACCCGAGCTCTGCCCAGCACAGAGCGGAGCCGGGGCCCCCCCAGCACACAGCAGCAGCGCCCCAAACGAGCGACACGGATCCCACCGCCTCCAGCACCTCTCCGGCCCCGGAGCTCCCGACTCGCCCGCGGGCAGGTGGCCCGGCCCGGCCTTCGTCCTCCCGCGGGCAGCCGGGCTCGGCCTCGCCGGCTCCGTGTCCCACCGAGCGGCGTTAACCAGGCCGGGGCTCCGCATCCCCCGAGCCGCGCCAACGCCTCCCGCCCGCAGCCCTTTGTCTGCGGCCCCGCTCCGCAGCCGCCCCGCCTCGCTCGGAGCTCGGCTCGGCCCGTACCTGCATGCCCCGCACAGGGCCCCGCTCCGGCTCCGCTCCGCCCCGCCGCTGCCCGCTCGCCGCACAGCCAGGCCGCCACCACCGCCGCTCGGCTTGGCCCGGCCCGGCCCGGCTCTCCGCCCCGCCAACGGCACCGCCCCCGGGCCCGCCCGGCACCCCGCCCCCCGGCAGCGGCAGCGGCTCGGCCTCGCACCCAGAGCCCGGCACCCAGCGGCGGCGCGGTGGGATCTGGAGCCGCTGCCCCCCATCCCCATCACACTGCGCGGTGACGAGCTGGAGCTGCCGCCCAGAGCAGTGCCCCATCCCTGGGGGCGTTCAGGGCCTGGTGGTTGGCAGCCCTGCCAGCAGCGGGGGGTTGGAGCTCGGCGATCAGCAAGGTCCCCTCCAACCTAAGCCATCTATGTACAGAACCCTACGTACAGGGTTTTCTTTTCCTTCAGCTGTGCGATAAGCTCCCAACAAAGGGTCCCTGACTGTTCGCTGAGCCTGGGATGTGTTTGATGTGTTCTGTGATGTCCCACCAGGTCCTTCCCTCCCTACATGATGGGGTGTCCTGAAGGGTACAGCCCCGGCAGTGAGCTCGGTGTAATTGGCATGTCAGGCTGCTGTCTCCTACAAAGCATCCTTTTATCTCTCCCCTGGTGCGTGTGTCAGATTTTTGAAGCCAATTAAGTCTGAGGTCGTCCCCATCCTCCTCTCCAGCTGCAGAACTCAGGCTCTGGATGATGAAGTGCTGCTTCATCATAAAGCTCTTCCAGCCTGACTCCAAGACAAGCTCAAGGTGCACATCTGAGTGAAGGGCTGGCTGCATCCCAGACCTGTGTGCACATACACAGAATTCCCTTCATTCCTCAGAGAGGGGAGAAACAAGCTTCACACAGCTCACCTGCTCCTACAGGCAAATTGCTTTAGCACTGGGGTTGGACTTGATGATCCACAGCGGTGCCTTCCAACAGCCCCTCCCAGGTGAAGGGAGCTCAGGCTGATCATCTGTGTGAGATGCCCAGGTCTGGGTGCATCTCTGAGGGGCAGCTCTGGGGCTGGAGGGGTGGTGCAGAAGGGCACAGAGCAACGTGGGCTCCTCTTAGATGAGAGGAAATGCATGAGGCTGGATGAGCTGATTCGGAAACAGAGTACTGAGACATAACAGAGGAAGGAACAGCTGGGAGCTCTGCACCTACTTGACCTATCCCCAAAGCTCTGAGATCCCATCCTGGATTTTGACGTGCTTGCAAACGACAGGGGAATGCCTTGCCAAGGCATTTCAAAGCAACGCTGAGAAAAACAACATCTTTCCTGAGATCTCTCTACATCCGTTCCAAGGCATGACAAACTCGTGCTGCTCCTGCAGGGCTGTCTCTGCTCTGTGCAGCATTACCAAAGCCCAGGGCAGGGGGCTGGGCATGACCAGAAGGGCATGAAGATGGACCCAGGAGGCTCAGGTCCAGCCTATGGGGATGGGATGCAGTAGCAGGTTTGTCTGGGCTTTGCCACTCCAGGAGAGCTTCCTACTTGACAGCAGGCAAGGAAGCACTTCTAATTGAATACAACAAGCAGAAAAACAACCCAGCCCCCCACATTAAAAAGGAAATAATAGGGAAAAAGACAAAAAGAATCACAGACAATTATGGCTGCAAATTTCCCAACACACTCTGTTCATATGTCTGAAGGTCCCTGAATATCTTCCCTAAGCCAAAGTTACTTGAAAGCTCAGAAAGTAAAAAGGGACAAACAGGAAATTTTTCAACCGTGAGCTGCTGTAAATTCTGTGAAAGGAATTTTTTTCAGCCTTAAATGTTTTGCAAACTCAGCCTGAAAATGGGTCCGAGCTAGGAATAGCTTTATGAGGCCAAGCTAACCTCTGTCAGAGCTCTAACAGAGGCGGCTCATGTACAAATCATCGAGCAAAAAGCCAACGATGAGTAATGAAAGGCACACACCAAACTGAGGACAACCTCCAGAATCCACAATCTCCAGCCGTAACATTTTCCACTGAATACTGACTTTTGAGAAGAAGGAATTTGTTAAACACTTGCTTAGGCATCTGCTAATACATTTGTTCAGAAGCATGACCTATTCGCCGGGAACAGAAGGCTGCTCAGAAATACATTCATATTTATTAATACCACTTCTACCATTTTAAATGAATATCAGACAGCCTCCCCCCAACCCTTTTCCCTATCTTCTGTTTGCAAATGCAAGGGAAAAGCAGTTCCTTCCCTGCATACTTTGACTTAAAGGCTCTTCTTCAGCACATCTGTTAGCAAGAAGTTGAGCAGCTTTCCTCTGTGTTGTCTCCAATTTATTAATCAACACCTCCAGCTTCCTACTGAGTTACAGCCGAATTATGGCCCCCTTGAAGTCCATAGCAGTACTTCCACTGACTTCATTAGGACCAAAACTGGCTCTTGAAGTCTCTGCCAATTCCTTAAGTGCTTTAACTTCAGCGCTGGAGATTTCTTTTCTTCATTGTCTTATGCCTGTTTCTGACACATCCTTTTACATGTGTGCATGCACAAACCGCATTTCTAATACCAAAAAGCCCAACAGCCTTAATAGAAAGGAAATACTTTATTTTTCAGTTCACCCAAGAACGGCCGCACTCGGGACCTGCATTTCTCACTATAAGTGTTATTAGAAGAACAATACCATTGTGAAGGACGTGGAGATGCTTCCCACCAGCCCCACACGCAGACACTGCTCCATGTGGCGTGAGTTCAGCCTCCAGGAAAAGTTTTGGCCTCTCCCATCCGTTTTAAGGCCACCAGACAGGCCGTCAGTGTAGTGGCAGCACTCAGCAAGTGGTTCATGGGAACAACACAGCCCCAGGAACAACGGCCTTCCAGCACCAACAATTCCCACTTGCGGAAAGCCCCGAGCCGGGTGCTTCACGGGTCAGGCCAAGGCTTCCTGCTGTCCTCATCCCAGCCAGGACTGGTTCATGCCAGGACCTGGGCAGAATGAAGGGTCAAGAGCAGCACTTCTATTTTTGTTGGCTCTTGAGCTCTCATTTTGTTTAGTCACTGGCTGAGTTATGAAATCTGCCTGCAGCATCACTATGTCTGTGGTTTCCCATGGGCCTTTTACACAAGGAGCAGCTGGAATTTTAATTACCCATTAAAAAGCTAAATCTTGGGGATTTCTCAAAGCAAATACACATCATTTCTGCCACTGACCCCACTGTGGCCTGAGCATCCTTCCGGCCAGGCTGGAGGACAGTCCTTGCAGCTCATGCTGGGTGCTCCACTCGTGACTCATCCCAGCCTGGGAAGGTCCTCAGTGCTGGTCCTGGGAGCTACAACATGCTGTCATGGGCAGCATTTGGGGCCTGGAAGTGCTCTGAAAGGCAGGAAGCTCCCTTGCAGACACACCAGGACTCATGCAATGCGGGAAGGGAGAACTGAGAATTCATCCCTAGGAGTGGAAAAACCCCAGCCCACACAGTGCCATAAGGGACTTGATGCAGAATGCCTCCCAGCTGCTTTGGGACTGTGGGCAGAGCAGCATTTCAAACTGCTGGCTTGCTGGAGTTTTTCAGAAGCTCATCTGGAGCCCTGGTTTCAGCTTGTTACCCTGTCAGTGGAGGCTTGCCCATTTCCATGCCTCTGGCTTGCATCTGTTCCACAAGGACATCTGTGAGCGGGCACCAGCCTCAGGGTAGATCATTGCTGTCTGCACTGCACACGCATGCAGGGCTGTGCTGGAGCACAGGAACTGCTAAAAGGGATGAAAAAATCCTCACGGAGGTGAAATGCAAGGGAAGAAAGGCAAAAGAGAGGGAAACAGTAACTCATATCAGAGGTAAAATAGGATGCAGAAAAGTCCCTGTCCTCAAGACTTATGTGAGAGCAGGAGGCAGGCCAAGGGCAGTGGTGGCAGGGGGAGATCAGCCTTGTGCAGGCCAACGGCCCCTTCATTACCCCTTCAGTCAATCAATCCCATGTCACTGGAGCCCCTGTCTGGAATTACAGCAGCGCTGCCAATGTATATTTTAAAAGACTCTCATCCAATATTTAAACAGGATGATCCCTGGTGCAGTGGCAAGCTGCTAAGGAAGAGGGGAGCAGGCAAGGTGGCCCACAGGGTCAAGTGGGTGTTATCATGACATCTGTGGGCACAGAACGCTTTCCTGGGGGAAGCCCGGTGCAGGGAGGTGCAGGGAAGCACTATGGAATAAACCTGTTCTCCCCAGTGGCAGCTGGGAGGGCTGCATCCAGGAGGGACCTTGCACGCTTGGCTAGAGAAGGGTAAAGATACCCTGAAAGACACCAGCCTTGCTGTGTACATGGAAGCTGCTCCTCTGGGGACAACTGGAACAGCAACAGCATCAGAAGCAGAAGGCTGTGCTGTCCAAAGGGGCTCAGCTGCAGTCGTTCATTGCACTGACCTCTTTTCATGCCCGAGCAAAAAAAGCTCCAGGCACTACAGAGGTTCAGAAGTTTCCCACCAGCCAGCAGCAAGTTCTGTTGTCTAAGCAGAGGCATTAGACTTCCACAGCAGAAGTATTTTCAGGCTTTCAGATTGTGCAATCCCCCCCCATGGAACAATTGTATGGAGCCTCCCTCATACCTCATCTGCAACCATCTGCTTCTCCTCTGCTTTAATTGAGGAGGTATTTATAAAAGCAGAGCAGGATCAGGCCCAAAAAGCATATTGCAAATGCTATTATGTCAGATTTGATCTGTCTTTTTTTCCAAAGGTCTTTGATGTTTCCCATCTCTCTCCTGAGCCCTATTTAAATCAGTAGGAACTGATTTAAATATTCACTCGCTGGATTGCCTTAATGTAAAACTTTACACATTGGCATTCTATTTGCTATAGAGGTGGAAGAAATCTCCCATGATAATTGTTCTAGGAGGGAGACCCCGCACCATCATTCACAGCTACAAAGTCTATGTCACTAACATCAGCCTTCTCAACCGAGAATTATGTGCATTTAAATCTCTCCCACCAGCTCCTTAAGAGAAAATGCTCTGAAGACTTCCACATATTAAAATATCTAAGTACATCCCTTTACGGGTATAATTCCAAAATACCCCCTCATAGACTCATACATCTTCAGTGAGAATGACAGAAAACGCTACGCATCCAACTCTTACAGGAAATAAGGAAGACATTAACAGCATTAGAAACCTACTTGCTTTCTGCAGAGATGCCTTAGCACAAAGCAGTGTGTGCAGCTGGGCTACATTAGCAGGTAAGCCTCATCCACGAGCCTCCTGGCATCAGACAGCTGAACAAAGGGGCTGAAGGTCCACAATGTCAACAGGGATGTTTATTGTAGAGTCTGTCTGTTTGGTTTTCTTTAATGGGTCAGGCAAGGTCGCTGCACATTAAGCTTGGGGTTTAAGGTCTTAATCAGAAGCCTTGAACAGAGCGGCGGTTGTCCTTCTGGATGAAGACCTTAATAGCTCAATACCTCAATAACTAGGAGTCACCTGATGGCACGATGGGTTAGGAGCGAAGCAGAATCTCCCATTCTCCATTCAAGCCTCTTGCACAGCGTGGGATTTTGTTGGCTTCAAACAGAGTCATACTTGCACCCTCTTTGTGGCCACTAAGGTTTAATGAAGCCTCAGTGGAAAAACAATGCTGTCCTGTAGAATTACTCCAGGCTTCCGCAGGGGACTGGAGCAACCCCCTGTCATTTGTTTATGAACAAATGTTCGTGCAACCAGCTCAGGCCTGTGTTTGTAAAGCTCTCCCAGCACAGCTCTGTCAGCAGCACGAAGCTGGCGCTAATGCAGCGCCAAGGAGAGCAGCCCTCAGGTGTGGGGCACCTGGTGCAAGCCCCATCCCATAGGGAGAGGACTTGTGCCTCACAGACATGTCGTACAGCACTATTAAGCAGCGTTTATAGGTACGTAACACAGCCCTTATCGAACACGAAAGGAAGAAGCTCTCAGGACAGACTCCCCTCAGGGAATGGGATGGCTCGGAAAGATGGCGCCGCCATCTTGGGGAGAGGAGACCGGAAGGGTGGGAGCCGCCATCTTGGGGAGGAGACACATGAGGGGAGGGCGCCGCCATCTTGGGGAGGGGACACGTGAGGGAAGCGCGGCCGGTTCTGCTCCGTAGCGTTATTTACGGTGCTAACGGGACCGCCGGGCTCTGTATAGAGAACGGCAAAGCGCTGCTCAGCGATACTAAGAATAATTCCGTGCCGGCGGAAACCGCCCGTAGCCGCCATCACTTCCGGGTGAGCGCGGTAATCCCGCCCCCTGACCCCCATCACTTCCTTTCCAGCGGCGGCCGGCGGAGCAGACGTGCAGGTGAGCGCGGCGTTGTGCTGGATCCGCCGCCATCCTCTCTCCTCCGGCTCGCCGTGCTGTCCCTGCCCGCTGCCCGTTTACTCGGAACCGGGGCCGAGCGGAGCAGCGCGCTCAGTGCCGGCGGAGCGCGGCGGTAGGCCGCGGTGTTTAGGCCGCGGTGTTTAGGCCGCGGTGTTAGGCCTCAGCCGAGCCGGGAGCTGGCGGTGTTGTGTGCCCGCCAGGGGTAGGGGGCGGCCGGAGGGAGAAGGGTCCCTCGCTCTGAGGCTTATAGTGGCGTGACTGAGGTGAATGTGACTGAGTTCAATGGCTGCGTGAGCTTCTGTGTTACCGCAGGGTAGTAATGGCTGTGGAGCCTTGCACCAAGTGTGTCAGGAAGGGGATTCAGCTTTGGAGTGGCCGTGTTGGCCCCTATTTAACAACCGGGTTTAAGTGCTGCTCTCTGTAGAGGCTTTGGGGTGAAAGCAGGGTGTGCTCTGAGCTGATTTTCTTTATAATATCGTTATAATTCTTTCTTTTCTAGTCGAAGGCCTCAGACCCTGTTTGACAATAGGAGCAGATGTGTGGGCACCTATCCAAACACTTTGGCATGCCATGTTTGCCAACCTCCACATCAGTGAAGGCTTTAGAGGCAGAAGCAGCACTTGAACTGGACCCAGTGGTGTGGTTAGGTGGCTAATGAGCCCCTGGTGGGACTCAAAAGGTCTTTGAGAGCTTTGTGATGGTGTCTGGGTCTTTAGTAAATGTTTTGTTTGATGTTGTCTTGGCTTCCATTAAGTAAATGAGTGAGGGGAAGTCCTCAGTGCTGCTGGTCATCGTGGAAGGGGTTTCCTCACACTGTTGTGGTAGCCCATGCAGCAAACAGCTGTGATAAAGCACATCTCAGTTCCTTCTATGAAGTGCAGCCCTGCTAAGTTGTGTGCTGTAGCTTGCCAGCATACAGCCAAGATGCAATTCTGAAATGTTTCTGCTTTTTGTTCAGAAATGGCACCTCGTAAGGGCAAGGAGAAGAAGGAAGAACAGGTCATCAGCCTGGGACCTCAGGTTGCTGAAGGCGAGAATGTGTTTGGGGTCTGCCATATCTTTGCTTCCTTCAATGACACTTTTGTCCACGTGACTGATCTCTCTGGCAAGTGAGTATTGCACGCTGGTCACCTCATTGTGTTACCCGGCTCCTTCACTTCGGAAAAGAGTAATTATATTTGACGTGGATGTCTGCAGAAATCCTTGAGTTTCTACTGAAATAGAGACGTGGTTCTGTCAGTACCTTGAGGCTGTTTGGCAGGAAGGAAAGGAGAACTACTTTGTTTCTGAATGGGTTCTTTTGCAGGGAAACCATCTGCCGTGTGACTGGTGGCATGAAGGTGAAGGCTGACAGAGATGAGTCCTCTCCCTACGCAGCTATGCTGGCAGCCCAGGATGTTGCCCAGAGGTGTAAGGAGCTGGGCATCACTGCCCTGCACATCAAGCTGCGGGCTACCGGTGGGAACAGGTATGTCAGAGACTGCTTGGCTTTATGAACTAGACCAGGTTACATCTGATTGTCCTCTGGTTCTTCTATTCTTGCACTGCTCAAGTTGGCAGTGTAAATGCGCCTTGGGAGTTTGGTTCTGACACAGGGTGTCTGGCTGACATTGCTTTTCACTGAGCAGCTGGGATCTGTTCTAAAGTATCATCTTCAGTTGGTTGTACCTGGGTGTGCTGTTATGTATTTATTTGTGGCAGTGAAAAGAGGAGCTTTTAAACTTGAAGATATGTTACCATAGAGTGACAATAAAGTGTGCTTGACTGCATGTGAATAGTTTGGATCTGGAAGGGGAAGAAAGTGAATTTGATATTTGAGTGTTTTGGAGCAGGGAAAAGTGATTTTTTTTCTTTTAAATTGACAGTTATTTGTTATTTATGTTAAACTTGTGAATCTTTAAGGGATTATTAGTTGTGATTCTTTCCTCTAGGACCAAGACTCCAGGTCCTGGTGCCCAGTCAGCTCTGAGAGCTCTGGCCCGGTCTGGGATGAAGATCGGCCGCATTGGTGAGTAATGGACAATGTGATTTGTAGGCACTCGTGCCTCTGTGTAGAGCCTTGCTACTCTGAAAAGGTTTTGAGGGATTATTAAGTAGAAGGAGCTCTGTGAACATGTGTGACAGGTTGACTTGGGACTGTTGTGCTTAGCCTTTGTCTGATGCTGCTGTAGGTGTAATTTAGTGGAAGCAGATGCATCTTGTTTCAGTGAAGTTTAGCCAGAAGGTGGCGTCAGTCGACTCCAGATTATCAAGCTTTTGGCTGCGTAATAAGCCTCAGCTGTACACTGGGATGCTCATGGGCCTCTGATGTAACTGTTCTTTTTCCCAGAGCAGCAGTTTAGTTACCTAGAAGTGTTGTGCTGGTCCTGGTTTAAGACCATGACTCAGAAATAACTTGAATTCCTCAAACTATTTGAGGGAGATCATTGAACTTGGTGGGGAAGTTGTAAGGAAGGCCTAGTAGTGTCAGCTGCCCTCAGAATTGCATCATGCACAAACTGTTTCTCTAGAAATCCCGTGGCGTCTTATTTAGGTGAGCTGGGAGATGGGGATGTTTGTGTCCTAAGCATTAAAAGCCTTGGGGCTGAACTCGTTTGGTGAGTTCACAGGTCTTACCTCCTATAGAGGATTCATTCTGCAGTGACAGGCTGCTTAAGGTGACTGCTTGGGCTGGGTGGGTTTTCCCAGTTGGTTTCTTGGAGGTACCTCTGTCAGGTAACGGAGGGTTTCTTGGTTTTCTTTCTCCCACAGAGGATGTCACCCCCATCCCCTCTGACAGTACTCGCAGGAAGGGTGGTCGCCGTGGACGTCGTCTGTAAACAGTGCTGCACCTTTTGTCATTAAAGCTCTCTTATAAACTTGGTCTGTGCGTTTGCTTACTGAACGATGCTTGGAAGTTGAGCGGCTTTAGTTTGATGGCATCCACAAATGGCTTATTCTGAATTTCCCTCTGAAGTGGGGCTTCCTGTTTGTGGGGAGGTTGTTAGTCCTGCTGTAACGGAGTTGCTGTGTGAATACGCACTAGGAAGGTGCTGGCTTACTGCTCTCAGCTGTGCTGTTGGTATGTTTATGCTTCCAGATGTGTTTAAGAGAAGTGACTATGTTTCCTGGTCCTGCCCTGCTTCCTGCACTGATGTTTACTCTCCGCTAAATGTGCTGCCATCATCTGGAATGAATAAATGCCCTTTTCCACCTTTTCGAAAGGTCCTTTTCCTTAGCTCTCCAAGCTTTGAAATCACTTGTTTTTGCCACTTCTTTGGCTATAGTAAGTTTTTATACCAAGGGAAGATGTTGGCATGTGGTATTTGAGAAGTACAGCTTCAGATGACTGAGTTCCTTTATGCTTGCAGCATCAAGCTGGCAGTTAAAATAGATTCTGCTTTTCAAGAGAGCTGAAATGATCAGAATCCCCCCCCAGGAAGTGGTGACTTCAGCCCTCATACAGAAGTACCTGCTTTGACATGGGTCAGCCTCGTGCTGTTGTGTGATTGCTGGGCAGCACAGCGTGCAGTGGGTGGTTCAGGTGCTTGTCATCATCTTCCTCCTCTGTTGCAATTCCACCCTTCTCAGTGGGACTTTGGCTTGGCAGTGAGTGAGTGAGCTCATCCAGCACTTGAGGTTGTCCAGGAATACTTGTGGTCGGGTTTAAGTGCTGGTAGCTGTGGCTTATTTATCAGGATTGATGAGAACTGGGGATTTCAGCACAGCTACGTGGTAAATGTGAATCAATGTGGGCCTCAGGATCCTGAGAGCTGAGAACCTCACTGCTTTGTCACAGGCTCTTTCCAACACCTTTAAAACTTAAAATACTTCATTGGATTCCTTTACCTACCCACCTTCCTCATTACCAGAAAGGGTGCTGTGACTAACAGCTTTGTTGTGCTCTCAAAGCAGGCTCTGTTCTAGCAAAGCTGCACAGCCTGAATGAGATCCAGGGTGTGTTGCTCCTGTCAAGCCTCGTCTCCAGCTCGAGCTCCCATGCTGTGAAAGGGGATGTATTTCACAGCAGAGGAAACGAGACCGATGCGAAGCTTTGGTACGTCTTAGTTTTCATAGCCAGCGCTACTTGGATGTTTGTGGTTTCTGAGTTAGTCGGGATCTTTTAGAGACGTCCCTGCTGTGGAAAAGAAAGCTGTGCCTGTGAGTGGGCTAAACAGGGCTGGGTTTTCTGCAGGCTGTTGCTTAATACATGACTTCCCCTTTTGGTGGAAAAAAGTCTCTCTGCCTGGGCTCGTGTTCCTAAGCCAGCATTTCTCTTGGCGCAGCCATCGTGTTTAGTTTGTAATTTTATATGTGGCTGTGGAAAGCTTTAGAAATCAGCTCGCCTTTCAGTCTTAAAAGTGCGTTATTGCAGCTATGTAAACAGCTGTTTTCCTGGGTTTGAAGTGTTCTTTGAACTTTGTGTGGAGATAGTGCTGAAAAACCAAGAGGGGTTGAGCCAGTGGGGCTGAGAGCAGCCTGGTGCTGTGCAGGGAGCAGGGCAGAGCTGTGCAGAGCAGGGCTGTGTGTTACTGCTAACACGGCTCCATTCGCAGTGTGTTTCCACAGTTAAAACTTGTTCTGGTGTCACTTTGTCCAAGGCAACGTTAATGGGGCCACATCACAGGGTGCCTCTTTGGGTAAGGCTCTATGGGAACTTAAATGGGAGGCAGGCAGCAGTGCTGATCTCTTGGCACAGGCAGCTTTCTCAGCCAGCTGTGGAGGTCTGAGACATTTTGATGCACTGCTGAAGGTCTCTACAAATTAACAGACGCTTTCTCTCAAGGCAGAGCTGGCACTTTCTGATTGATTCCAGCTCCCTGCTGCTCGGTGGGTCAGCGAGGAGCAGCTGGAAACCATGGCAGAGCTCAACCACCATGTCACATCTAATTGACCCCTGCAGGCCTGGGAAAGGGAAGGTGCCTAGTTCTGTCTGTGCTCAGAGGGTGCACGAGGGGAAGCAGCTCAGTCTGCACGGCTGATCCCTCCCACGCAGAGGTTCAGGGCTGTTGGGCAGCATCCCGTGTAGCTTTGCTCTACTCAGAGAGCAAACTGCTGAAGAAACAGCATAGCTCTTGTGTCAAACCCAAGGCAGGCTGAGTCCAGACCTACCACCCCTCTTGGTGTTGCAGTTCCTCCCTGCAGCAAGGTTTGCTCTGGCTCACACAGGTGGTGGAGCTTTGCCGTCTGCAAGAAGGCAATGTGTTTTGCTGGCCCTTAATGCCCACAAGCAGGAGCCCTGCAGGGTCTGGACCAGCCTGAGCTGCTCTCACCCTCACCCTTGCTGCTTGTGGCAGTGGTAGTGCTGTGCTGTGGGCAGGGTTCCCACTGTGCCAAACACAACGTGTGGGTTGGGGGCTGAATGGTAAAATGTGACTCCTTGAAAACTGCTTTTATTTCTCAGCCGGTCTGACGTCTTTGGAACAGCTTCATGGGCTGATGTAAGAACCCCAGGGAGAAATGGCGAGTGAGGAAGAGCAGGGCACAGCCATGTGGTGGTAGGAGCACACAGGGACTCCTCAGGCCTCCTGGAGATGAAGGCTTGCTTGGCTGGCCAGCAGGGCCCATCTCTGTGAGTACTACACCTCTTCCTGCCTCAGCAGAGCTGCTGCAGCCATGCGTGGAGCTGCCAGCCCTGCAAAAGCCCCCAGAGCACGAGCTGATCAGTGATGCACATGGTGGTGGTGGGTCTGTGCTGTGGCTCTGTGACCCCATGGACATGCTCTGCTTCTCTTTGCAGGGCAATGTGTCCTGCAGGCTGTTAGGAACACGCTGGTGTGGCCAACTCGCAGGAAAGAGGCTGTGAAATGCAGGCTTTGCCTGGTAACAAGTGACGACAGGCAAATGCCCACAGGGTTATTTCCTCCTCAGTGCCTGAAATAATTGCTGTGCTCAGGTGAGACCCTATGGGAAACATGCAAGTCTCAACTCAGCCATAAGACTGCTCCTTATCCCAGATGTTCAGGGGGCTTGGTTTGCCATAAAGAAAGCTGGTTCCCCCATGCATAGCAGTGTGATGTATTTATGGGCAGCATAAAGCAGAGCCGTGCTGACTCCTGCATGGCTGGAGCCTTGGATGGGAGCAGTGTTGGGCTTGGCTCCTAGGTGCCTGTGAGCAGGGCCAGGACACAGCTCTGTGTCTGCTCTGCAGATGAGAGGTCCCATAGTGCTGGACACAGGGCTGGATGTGGGTGCTGTTGTGGAAACAGTGGAGAAGAAGGAAGGTTGAAGGCTGACGTGCAAAGGTCGGTATCTTCCTGGCAAAACCATTGACTTTCTGACGTAAACTTTAAATGCCACAGCCCTGAGCAAAGAAAAAAAACCCCAAAGCATTCTGAAGTAGTAGAAAAGTTTGCCCAGAGCAGAGCTCGGTGAAATCCATGCTGCTTTCACTTGCTGAGTTCCCCTTTGCTGGTACCCCTTGTGCCAAGGCTGTCTGGGGGCTCACAGCCCTCTGGCCCTGTGAGGAGCTGAGTGTGAGCCAGAGCTGTGCAACCAACTGCTGGCTGGATGAGGGGGGCTGGGAATGGCACAGGGAGGTTTTATGGGTGTTTTTTGTTTTTAAATGCCGTGGGTGTGTTGCTGGTTTTGAAGATGTGAGATGTTAATGGCTTCAGAGCTGAGTGCAGAGGGGTCTTGTGGGGGTACCTGCCCCATTCTTTGTGGATGTGTCTCTGTTCCTCAGGCAGGTCTCAGCCAACGAGAGCAGGTGCTCCAGTGCTGCCCAAGAAGGAGGATTGATTTGCTTCTTGTGCCTTCTCCAGCCTTAAAACTTCATGGAATGGACTTCAGGCAGTCTGCCCAGTAACCGGTGACACCAGCAGATGCTTCCCATGTCGCAGGCAGCAGATCACAGCACAACAGCAGCAGTGCTCTGAATGGGACTCAGCATCAACTATGGACCAGAGACCTTCGGCACAGAGCTCTGCCTGGCAACAGGTGATGCAAAGCCAGCAGCCAATGGGGCTTTTTTTTTGTCCCTCTCCCCGGGGGTGTTGGGGTGGGGGGTGCTTGGTTGGGGTATTTCCAGCAGCAGTTTGCGGGGCTCTCATTTCCCCATCGAGCAGCAGTGGGGCAGCCATGGCCGAGGAGCAGCGGGACCTCATCTCCTCTGATGGCAGCAGTGGGGTGCTCCCAATTGGGAACAATGAGAGGTGCCACGGCAGGAACATGGGTGGGGGGAGTGGGGAGGACACAGGGTGACTGTGGGATGGAGGAGCTGTGGGGCTGAGTGACTGTGGGTGCTGCGTGTCTGTGGGGCAGAAAGGGCCAGAGCGTAGCTATGGGGTCAAG
This sequence comes from Coturnix japonica, assembly GCF_054131305.1. Classification (NCBI taxonomy): domain Eukaryota; kingdom Metazoa; phylum Chordata; class Aves; order Galliformes; family Phasianidae; genus Coturnix; species Coturnix japonica. The sequence continues at coordinate 3,892,429 of NC_140680.1, read as the reverse complement.
GGGGTCACAGGGAAGCTATGGGGTGGCTGGGGCATGGTGTGGCTGTGGGGTGGGCAGGTTCATGTCATGGTTATGGGGTAGATGTGGGCTCACTCAGCATGGCTGCAGGGCAGATGTGCTGATGTGGTTATGAGCAGGTCGGGGGCACAGCACATTGACAGGCTGCAAGCCTGGCTGTGTGGAGTGGGTGAGGATGCAGCGTGGCTGCAGGGTCCTGCTGGCACAATATGGCACCCCCATGTCCCAGCCCCAACCTGAGTCCCAAACTCGGTGGTGGGGGTTGAAAAGGAAAGGTGGGGGGGGAAGGTGCACCTCGAAAACTTCCAGCCAATTGAAAATCCCAGGAGCGCTGACATCATCAGTCTCTGGGCAGACAGGCTGGCAGCATGGCCAGATCCAGACACTGCAGGGCAGCACCCATAGGTGCCCTATTCCATAGTGCAGGGCTGGCTCCCGGGGGCAGGACACAGCTCAGAGCCACACCAAGGAGACGTTTTCTATTTCACCTGCTTTTCTTTGGTACCCGTGTGCAGTCACCCCCCTAAGCCCTGTGCTCATGGCGGAGCCCCTCTGCTCACAGCTGTGGTTTCGGTTCCCAGTGCGTGGCAGCCACCCAAGCACTGATGTCGCATTAAACATTTAGAAGAGATCTGTGTTGCTCTGGGTGTGTGCTGCTCGGCACAGCCTGGGTTCAGGGGCACTGCGGGGTTTAGGGAGCACAGGGCACCTCCTTTTGGTGTCTGGCAGCTGGAAGGTGCTTGGTGGTGTTCTGGGAGCAGCCCTACAAGCGTTCCCTGTCCTTGTCCCACAGGTCCGCAGTCGGCCGCAGGACTGTGCTGTCAGCGATGTCCATCCTGGTGGCCCTGCTGATCGCCGGCCAGGCCGTCACCATCTACTACGTGTACCAGCAGAGCGGGCAGATCAGCAAGCTGACCAAGACCTCACAGACCCTGAAGCTGGAGGCGCTGCAGAAGAAGTTGCCCATGAGTCAGTAGCATCGCTGGGGATGAGCACCGGGTCCTGCTGGAGATACCAAGGGCTTGGTGGAAACCACAGCTATCCAGCTTGGCCATGCCCCTCACACTGCTCTGTCTTTGGCAGGTGCCCAGCCAGCAAACAAGATGTCAATGTCCATGATGAATATGCCTATGGCCATGAAGGTGCTGCCTCTTGCCCCCTCTGTTGGTGACATGGTAAGAGGTGCCCCCCTCCAACCTGCAGGGGGTTGGAACAGGACCAGGATGGTCTGTGGGGTCCCTTCCAACTCAACCATTCTGTGATTTTTCTCTGCAGCCCATGGAGGCCGTGAGACCCCGCAGCAACAAGACTGAGGATCAAGTCAGGCACCTGCTGCTGGTAAGCTTTCCTACCCACTGCACTGAGCCCCACAGCTGCCCTCTGCTCTGCAGGAGGTAATGAGACTGCATGCTTTGAGCTCCCTTGGGCTCTCAGTGCCGGTGGAGCTCTGTTCCCAGCAGTGCTCCCCTCCACCCTATCTCCTTGTTTTCCTTTGCTGTCTCTCACTGCAGAAAGCAGACCCCAGGAAGACATTCCCAGAGCTGAAGGAGGACCTGCTGGGCAACCTGAAGCGTCTGAAAAAGGCCATGAATGCTATGGACTGGCAGGTCAGTGTTAATGCTCTCCTACCATCCTTCCCAGGAGTGAGTCCTGTTGGTGGGCTGGTTGCCTGCTGGGCTCAGGACCTCTCTGTATTTACCCTCTGCTTCCCCCTCCTCAGGATTTTGAGGCCTGGATGCACAAGTGGCTGCTCTTTGAGATGGCCAAAGGCCCCAAGGGGGAGGAGCAGAATGCAATCCCAGCGGAGAAAGGTAATCGGGGTGTGGGTGCTGCAGGTCAGGGCTGAGCCTCTGGGAGCAGCATACCCCTGAGACAGTGACAGTGCAGCCCCCTGCCCTGGCCGTTTAGGGCCTCCTCTTCCTTGAGCCTCCCACTGGAGGCCTTTGGAAACAGCCGTGTCCCAAAATCTGAAGCACCACTTCTAGCCCTGTCACCATCACCCTTCAGCCAGATCGTTACCCTTGGCTCTCATTAAGGTAGATGGGTTTCCTTGGTGAAATCCAATGAAGTGACACCCCTGAGTGAGGCAGCGTTTTGCTGCTGGTTTCCCTAATAGGACCTTCCATGTGCCATCAGTGCCAGGTGCTCACACTGTCCCGTTTGTTTTTATTGCCCTAGTGCAAACTAAGTGCCAGGCAGAGGCCAGTTTTCGTGGTGTCCATCCGGGTCGCTTCCGCCCCGAGTGCGATGAGAACGGCGACTACCTGCCCAAGCAGTGCTTGGCCAGCACAGGCTACTGCTGGTGCTGCTACAAAAATGGCACCAGGATCGAGGGCACTGCCACCCGGGGAGAGCTGGACTGCTCGGGTAGGTGGCAGGAGCAGCAGGCAGGGAGAATTGGTCCAGGGCTGGGGCTACTGAGAGCCAAGGAGGGGCAAAATTTACTACTTAAATCCATCCTGGGTGATGCTATGGCACTCAGCTGCTGCTGTCTCTTTGCAGTGGCTGCCCCTGCCCCGACCCCGACAGAGCCTGAGGAGATGATCTTCTCTGGGGTGGACATGCTGAAAGGTAAGAAGCCCCGGGGCTGATGTGCTGCAGGGGTTGGAGGAGCTCTGCTCAGCCCGTTCCACACAGCAGGGCTGGTGGCAGCACACTGATACGGGGCACATGGTTCTCTGAGCCCACTGGTGACTCCCTCCTCTCTTCCCTTCAAAGCAGCCAAGTAAAAGAGGATGCCTGCGGATGCCCATCCAGCCTTCAGCATCTCAGTCCACCTTTTTTTGCTCCATTTTTCTGCTCTTACCTTGCTTTCCTGAAGACAATTAGAGCACTCCTGCCCTAACCTCACTTACAGCCCTTCCCCTGCTGCAGGACAGGACCTGGGCTTGACCACAGTTGGTTGGGGCTGCCCCTTCCCCACCTAGCAGTGTGACTGCTCCATTTACTGACCCAGGGGGTAGAGCTGGAAGATGATTCCAGCTCTGGCAGCCCAAGTTGTTTTTGTTCATGGGATGTGAGCTGCAATGCTGGCACCGTATGAGGGACACCACCTGGTTCCCAGCCTTCTCCTGTCCCCCATGACACCTCTCCCACCACCCGCAGCAGCCATATGGAGATCACCCCTGCTGAAGAACGAACCACTAATGCTTTCTTTCACTGAACAAACATTAAAAGCAGCAAAACAACCTCCCCGAGCTTAACTGACCCCTGTAGGTTGGAGCCCTGTTATAAGAGTACTAAACCTTCCTTCATCTTTCTTGGGTTGTTTTATTTCTGTTTTTTTGAAGGCTGTAGTAAGGATAGATGCACAACTTTGGGCAGAGGGAGGGGGCAGTAAGGGGAACTAACCAAAGGGGGATGGGCTTTGAGGTTTTCTGTCCCTGTCCAATACTTCCTTTATGAATGAAATCAGAAGTTAATTATTTCCAATAAACTTTTCAATATGAAAGCCCTTGTAAGCAACTCAAGCTGTGCAGTAATGCCAACTGGGTTGCAACAATCCTGGGTTAAAAATAAACTGAATTTCAGGGGAGGAAAACAAAAAAGAAAGAAAAGGGAAGCTACCCATTCCTCACCATGTTCCCAGCCAGAAAGGAAAGGTCTGGTCCCATTTCTTCCTTACCACTGACACTACAGGAAGCAATTCAGTTTCCCCCACAGGGGCTGAAAATGTGCCCAAGAACCTGGGTTGGATGCTGGGTACTTCCCTCCTACCTGCAGCGTCCTCTGGAATCAGCTCTTGCCCCCACCCAGCTCAGCCCCAACCCACAGGCCTTCTCACCCTCATCCCTCAGATGCAGCTGAAGCAAAGTCCCTCTGTTCCTCTTTTATTCTGTATTCCATAAAAAAAACAACAAAAAAAAAGAAGAAACAAAGAAATGCAGCCTTGGCTGAGAACAGCCGTGGATGCAGCTGTTCAGTGCAACTCCAGGGATACAACAACCATTGCCGTCAGTGTTTGTTAGAATAGAAACTTCAACCCAAAGAGCTCCCTTCCATAGGCAGCAGAAGGTCTGACACCACAAATCACAGAAGGAAAAAAAAGAAGAGTAAAAGTTTCTCTTATAAAATATAGCTCTGTGGGGAGAAAAAAAAGGTGGCTGGGCAGCAGCTGGGAGGAGAGCAGTTTCTGCACGCTTGCACTTCTCTGGCCAAACCATCTCCCTTGGTTCAGTTCTAGTGCAGCACATGAGCTGTTTTTTTTGGGGGGGGGGCAATAAACACAGCTCTGGGCCCCAGCAGGAGGCAAAGTTTACGTCACTCTGCTCTAAAAGTCACAGTTAAAAGAAGATATAAATTATTATTTATAAAAGAAATAGAAGTCAGAATTCTGCTGACGAGCTTCCTTTTCCACTCTTCTGTTTGATCTTCACCCATAAATCCTTAATCACAGGGATGCGGTACCTTTGGGGAGAGGAGTTAAGAGAATTAGGGATAGTGAAGAGAATAACAGCTGTACAGCTGAGCAGAGTGGAGACAGATTCATCTGGTCCACTTCCAGATGGCCAGAACTTCACCAGCTCATCCACATGACTTTTCCAAGCTCGCTGTGGTCAGCCAGGACAGACAGACACTGCCACAGGCCGCTTATCTCTGCTGGTGACAGAGGACAGCAACATCTAGGCTGGGCATCTGGATTTCAGCAGCTAAAGAGGTCAAACATCCAGAGAAGCCAGCGAACTTCTGTATGACCTTCCTTATTCTGTTCCGCTCCCTGGCTCCCTAATACAGGGCCAGGCTGCCTCACACAGTGGATGGTTAGAGGACACAATGTCTTCCCAAGACTGGCTCAGGAGCACTGAATTTGGCCAAGGTTACCACCGCTCAGAGGTACCAACTGATAGTTCCCATGGGCCATGTACCTTCTCACAACAATCCTTCCGGCTCAGCTGTTTTCTTCTTCTGCAAAGGAAAGGGTGAGAAATAAATCAGTGTATCTGCATCACAAACACTGAGTACCGAGCAGAACCAAGAGCCACAGATGCTCCTCAGGTGCCAAGGACAGATGGATGACAAGAACACCCTCTTTCTCCCTCTGCCACCCTTTCCTAGCCATTGGCATGGGATGCAACAGCCTGCAAAGCCCTCAGGAGCTCCAGTTCCTGCTGACAACAGGGAAGGAATAGTGCTTACTCCTCAGGCAAGACCCCTAAAAACAAAAGTGCCTCAGGGCTTGTTCCTTTTAAGGGAAAATCTCCCCTGGGGGATACAGGAAAAAGCCCTTCTTCAATCCACCCCAACCCCAAACGACCAAAGGTCAGGGTTTTTGTATTGAGGCTCTGTACCATCAGCAAGGCCAGGATATGGCTCTGTTCCCCTCCAGCCTCAAATGCTGCAAGAATGAGTGTCACAAGCGCCCCTCAGAAAGGCTGTCCCCATGGCACCCAGCCCCAGGTCTCCCTCATACCTTCTTCTTCTTCTTGTGAACTTCAGCAGAGCCATCTGCTGTCGACTCCCCTTCTGTGGGCATCTTTTTGTTCTTCTTTTCTTTTCCCGTCTTTTTCTCTGGGAAAGAAAAGTCAACTAAGACCTCTGTGAGGGGACATAAAGAGCATCAGGAGCTCTTGGTTGAGGAGGAGGCATTCCTGGTGAGTTTCTGATCACATCCAACCCATGGCAGCACCTCTGGGTGAGGGCAGAGCTGTGCCACCAAGAAGCTGTGCCCACTGCAGTACCCTGAGGCCTGAGTAGTTTGATTCCTGCACACGTGTAGGCAGAATTAGGCAGGCTGCCCTTCTTCCCACTTGCTGCTGTCCAACCACCTTGAGGAACTGTTTCCATGCTGGAGCAGCTGAGCACATGCCAGAAACCAAAGCAAGGGGAGCTACCAACACCAGATGGACACAAGTTTCAGCTGAGCACGACTGTACCAAGAAGCTCCAGTGCATGTCTGTGCTACAGCCCACACAGAGGCTGACAGACAAGGCTGTCTCCTCCAAAACGAAGGGCTATATCTCTGCAGAACAGAAAGCCCAGCAAATCTTGCCCACCCATTCCATCTTCCTTCTCTTTCATGAAGAAGAAGTCCACAATAGCTACAACGTGCAAATGGATTCTGAACTGCAAAGGATAAAAAAATGCTCCTGTGTTAGCCCAGCACAGAAAGGCATCACATGGTGCACAAGGAGGTCTCAGGCAGTTCAGCACAGTCTGACCTCTGCCAGCCCTGAGTTGGATACTTCCAGCCCTGGCAAAGGCCTGGAAAGGAGAAAACCACGAGACAGGTCATCCCATGACATTTGCATAGGGACATCAGCTTGCTCTGCAAGCAACAAGGATCAATGTAAGTATGACATGGTTCGTGTTGTGTTGGATATGGGAGAAAGGCAGGAGAGCCCAGCTGTCTGTATGACCTGATGCTGAAAATGCAGAAAAAATGCTAAAGTGGGGACTTAAAAATCTTGCACTGGCTTTGGGTGGGCCAGAAAGGAATGAGACAAGGCTGATGGGAAGGTGGTTGCCCTGAAACAGAGGCTGAGCACCCATCAGCTGCAAGAACCCACTGCGAACACAGCCCCACATGACACCACACGGAAACTTACTTTTACTTGACTTTTTCTTTTCCTTGCTTCCTGGCAGCTTCTCCTGGTCATCAGCTGCTTTCTTTTTCTTCTTTTTGGGCACTTCTTCATTACCTTGCCCTTTCCTCTTCTTTTCCTTGGGCTGCCCAACAGCTCCATCCTCTCCTGGATGTTTCCGTTTCTGAGATGCTTTCTGTTTTTTGTTCTCTTTGTCTTTGCCCTTAGCTGTTTTCACAGCCTTGTCTGCTGTGGAGGAAGGTTTCTTCTTCTCCTTCTTTTCTTTTTTCTCTTTTTTTTTCTTCTTTTTCTCTTCCAACCCGTCTGGTGTTTGCACTGCAGGAACTCCAGCAGCACTGGTGACCTCACTTTTGTTCTCCAAACTCGACTGCACTGGCTGTGGGGTTGTAAGCAGTGCAGATGGCAATGGGTTTGCTTGCGTCCCTTTTGCCTCAACATCGTTCTCTTTGTTAGCCAGGGCTTTCTTGACTGAGGAAGGTTTGGGGTTGGCATGATTTGCATCAGTTTTTCCTGCCCCCTTCTCTTTGTTGGATGTCCCTGTGGCTTCCTGGCCTGGAGGGGGTTTGCTTTCTGCAGAAACAGTGACAAGAGAGAGATGAAAACTCCAGGAGCATTCCTTGCAGCAGGGGAGGGGAATATGTATTTGAAGAATGTGCTGGCCATCCCAGCTACAGCAGAGATGGCTGTGTCATGGCCAGGGGAAGCCAGCAGACGGCAGCAGCACCCCACACTGGGTTTTGCAGTGGAGACACAGCCAGAACAGGCCCTGGCCCCAGTGTCACTCTCCTGTGCCAACACAGCTCTGCTCCTGTGCCAGGCAGATTCCCAGCCTTGCCAAAGGACCCACCTGCTTTGTGGTTTGCAGACACCTGCTCGATGTCTGTGTCAGAGTCACTGCTGTCACTGCTGGAGCTGTCAGCTGGGGCTGCTTTCACAGAGACTTTGGCGAGGGAGCTAGTGGCATTCACAGCTGCTTTCCCTTGCCCTGTGTTGCCTACAGGCTGGGGGGGAACCGTCTTTGGTGCTTGAGGTACTGCTGGGCTCTTGGAGAGGCTCATATAACCTGTGAGGAGGGACTGAAATAGCACAGACGCTGAGGAAACGGCACAGAAGAGCAGCTTCCCTCACACCTTGTACACATGTTGATATTGCCCACATACTCCAAGTGAAGGGCCCTGTATAGGAAACTGTTAATCACAGCCTGAACTTCTGATTAAACAATCAGAGGCAAGCAATGAGTCAGCTGCAGGAGCGCAGGTGAAGGTAATTCAGTTGTGCTCCCGGAAGGCGTGGAGCTTGACTCCACCTCTCCTAGATCCCATTTAAGGGCTGACCACCACTAAGGCAGCATCTCTTTTTGGAGGCTGTTCCTCTGTGGAGTTCTAGTGGCAAGCCTCAACCTTTTCCATCTTGACTGAAGGCCTCAGAGTTGGTGAGTTTTTCCCATGGATACTTCTGGCTATCTATTTATAACTCTTGTATTATTCCAACTGTATATTTCTATTCCTGTCTTATTCTAACCATACATAACTATTCTTGCCTTGTTTCAACTGTACATTTGATTGTATAGGCCCCCTGCAGAGTGATAATCCATGGTTCAGCCCGCTCTGCAGAGAGCCCATGGCAAGGCAGGGCTGCCAGGAGAGGGAGCCAGCACAGACATACCCTGAGCTTGCAACAGCAAGAGCTGATGGTAATAGGGTCTCTGCTTTGTTTTCACCCAGTAAAGCAGGCTTGCAGGAGGTTCCTGGCCATTAGCATGCACCCATGTACAGCTAATGCACTACAGATGTGCTACACACCCTGTATGTTACTTACAGAGGGAATTTAAAGGCTTGAATAGGGGTTAAGTTACAAGTAAAAGGGGAAAAAATCCTGCTGCTATTGGAACTATGCATCAGTTTTACCCTTGCTGGGTACCATCTCCTCCCATCTGCAGGGAAAAGTATCATGAGCTCTGAACCCAGGGCTTGGCTGCCTGGGGAAGCATTCTAGATTTCAAAGCCTCTGCCTTCCCACACCAGAAAGCCCTGCTCACAGCACTACACTGGGAAACCCTTGCTTTCCTGCTATTAATCCTACCAAAGCTTTCCATTTGCTATGGTGGAAAACTCAACCTTTTATCTGCTGCTTCGAAGTCAGCTGCAAGATGGATCCCACAGCCTGCTCAGGTACAATACCTGTGATACTGCCTCTTCATCATCACTGGACTCTGACAAGGAGCTGTCATCTGGCTCAGTCTTTCCTGGTTTCTGCAGCATCCCTGTTGGAGAAACACAGTTCATCCCATTAAACCCACCACTGCTTACTCAGGGCTAGTTCACCTACACAGCACATGAGGATTGCCACCAACAGGCCTTCTCCCTCCAAAGGGGAGCCTTCTGCAGAGCTGGAGAAAAATCACTCTCTAGCTACTAATGCGAAGGAGATACACCTCCCATAGGGTAACAAAAAGCTGGCCCACGACACCGAGAGCATCTTCTTGGGAGAACTGACCAGGTTTGGGAGGCTGCTTGGGTGTCTCCTTCTCGCTGTCAGAGGAACTGCTGCTGTCTGAGCTCTCCTCTGCTTGGGTGAGTGGTGCAGTCTGGCTCAGCCTGGCATCCTGTACTGGCTGCAGGCCTGGCTTCTTTGACTTGGCAGTGGGACTTCTCAGGATGGAAGCAGCCTGTGGGGTAGCAGGGCTGGCTGGAGGAGCTTTCCCTATGGGAGCTGTCTCTTTCAGGCAAGGAGGAGGAAAAGCCTAAGGAGAGAAAAGATGAAATGCATATGGAAGAAGGAATAACTGCTCATGCCCGTGACCAGAGAAAGCAGCCTAGAACAGTTGGTCTTGGCAACATCAGTGCAATAACAGTGGTTCTCTGTTTTAATAGAGCACTCTCCTGCAGAAAGGGACAATACACCAGACTCAAGCTCTAGCTCATTCACCCCCTCTGCCCACTCTCCCCAGGGAAGCTCCCCACGTTCATCTCCTCTGCCTTTACCTCTCCTGCTTCTGTGTCACTCTCTGAGGAATCACTGTTTGAGCTCTCAGACACTCTGGAAACTGAAGGGATAGGGGGTGCTTTTATTCCCTTCCCTGAAGGTGTTGTGGCATTAGCTTTCGCAGCCACTGTGCTTGAAACCTTGGTTGGTTTGATGTTCTGCTGGGACAGAGTCTAAAATAGATATGAAAGAAAAATAGGACAGAGCACGACTTGGAGAGAAAACAGACAGAAGCACACACCAATCCATTGCTACTTCCTTCACTCTCAGCACAGCTCTAATGCTCTTGTTCTGCTTTCCTCACTGGTCAGCTTTGTCTACTGTGAGCTCTCATGCATGGCCAGCACCCTGCATGTGCCTCCTGCATTAGCTCAGTGCCCAGAAAGCAAGGATACAGAGAGCTTGCAAACAGAATACAATGTACTTGCAGGCCAAGAGATATCTATTCTATCTATTCACTAGCCAGATTGTTACTGCAGACTATATTTTGCAGAGCAGGCACCTGGACTCTTTCACATACTGGTACAACACATTCAGGGTTAATTGGCGACAGAGATAAAGCAAGGACACCAACTGCAGGTCAGATCTGCCTTCAGGTCCACAAGCAAGTCACGGATTAAAGAGCAAATTAACAAGAAGCAGTTGTGTTTCCTCACACTTGAAGCCTCTCATCAAACTTAACGTAAGAGAGGTTAAAAATAGAAGAGCCACGGGCATGGAAATCAGACACTGACATCAGGTCCAAGACACAAACACCAGCAGAGGAGGTAGCAGGGGCAGCAAAGGAACTCTCAGCCTCCTGCTTTGTGTTACAAACAAGGCTACGTGCGCAGCCCTCCCTCTCACCATCTCTGACAAGCTGAGCCTTTGTGGGCTGACATTTCTCACACAACATCTGGCTTTCAGAAAACAAGGCAGTGCTGCACAATACAGAGAACTGCCGATCTGATGAGAGCTCTCAGCCGTCTTGCACAGAGCTCAAGTTACAGGAACTGCATTATTTTATACAGTCTTGGTATTATAAATAAGCTTTAATCAAGGACTGCTCGGGCTGGCTCCTTGCCCACCAGCTGGGGAGAAGAAGGCAGCCTTTCCATTGGCTGCAGCATTAGCCAACATGGGGAAGGATTTCCTTGAATGCTCATCACCTCCCTCTCCCAGTAAGGGTGCTGGCTAGAAAGAGAATATGTATGTGCAGACAAGTAGGACAAGAAGTGCACTTGGCCACTCGGCTCCAGCTCCGTTGCAGCACCCAAGCTCCTATCATACAGGAATGACAACCGCACTCCACAGTCAAAGCTTCCTTATGTGGCACTTTTCTTGGGCTCAAGCTACAGCAGGGGTGCAGAGACAGTTCAAGCCCTGTAGAGCTCAGCTATGGCCCTATAGTATCTGCATGGAGATACAAAGAGATGTGAAGAGACAGCTGAGAGAGCTGGGATTGGCTTCATGAACACAGGAGTGCCTTTGGGTGGGTCATCTCCACTCTCTAAAGTAGGGGCCTGACTCCTTCTCTGTCTCAAAGACAGCAAGTGCACTGTCTCTTTGTTCAGCACAGATGTGTCCAGCCTCCTGATGCAGCTGCAACCCCCTGCAAAGGGTTTGTGAGGAAACAGGGGGGGCGAAATCCAGCCACCCAGCTCATGGAAAAACTCTTGCCTGCAAGGATTTGGCTGCCTTTCCAGTCTGTTTAGCTCCCTGGAGAAGGGCAAAAGGAACACAGATCAAGAGGAGCTCTGGGCTCACACATCATCATGTTTCTGCCAAAATATTCACACCCTTTGCTGCTCTCACGTACACCAAGCTTGCCGAAATGCACCCAATGCAAATGAACCCAGAAATGGGGTCTCTGAGACCCAATGATGCTGCCAAGAAACCCTGATCCAGTTGAGAGAAGGACTCTTCTTTGCACTATGCATCACCCACTCAACTACCTTCTAGTCCTGAGGCACCTCCTCAGCACCCACACTCAGCAGGTCAGTAGCTCTTTACCTGTGTAGGGGGGACTACTTCCTCATCAGAATCTGACTCCCCACTCGAGTCGTCACTGCTGTCCATAGGCAGAGAAGGGGCTGGGGCTGGTGTGGGAGCTGGTACTTTCTTCACACTTGTTGGTTGGGGCACAGCATTGCTTTTCACTGCAGAAAAAGCATAAGAAATTGCTACTATGAGAAAGAGTTGCTTTCCTTGGCTATCCAGGACGGGAGTTGTCACCATCAGGCAGGGCAGCTCCATTTACAGGGTAGAAAAGGAAACCACAAGGATGAAGGCAAGGGATTCTAGTCACTAACACGAGACTCACCAGCAGGCAGTGCAGGCTGTGTCTGTGATACTGGAGTCTCCTCCTCACTGTCAGACGAGTCACTGCTTCCACTTTCAGAGGTCTCATTCTTTAAGGTGCTTCCTCCTGCCTTTTCAGAAGTCACGGCTTTAGCAGCCTGGCTCAGGTTGGGAACAGGCCCAGTCTGTTCTGATAACCTCTGAACAAAAAAAGAAACACAGTCCCAGGTATCAGTAGAACAGAAAGAACCCTGCATCTCAACTGGGATGTGCTCTCATAGCTTGGGCAGAAGGCTGCAGACATCCCTCCTGCACACTGCTGAAGGCTAGCAAGTGACAGGGAGTGCCTGCTGACAGATCTGGTAGCTGCACTGCCCGCAGATATTCTCCGAGCTCACATTGCTCTGCACCCACTCGGTTTACTCTGCTCACCGCTCATCTTTGGGCTTGTAAGGGAAACTGTTGTTCACAGCCCGAATCTCTGATTAACCATCTGAGGCAAGCAATGAGTCAGCTGTGGGAGCACAGGTGAAGGTAGTTCAGCTGTGCTCCCAGAAGGGGTGGAGCTTGGCTGCACCTCTCCTAGACCCCATTTAAGGGCTGACCACCACTAAGGCAGCATGTCCTTCTGGAGACTGCTCCTTTGTGGAGTTCTTGCTGTAAGCCTTGACATCAGTGAGCATCCATCTTCAAGGCCTCAGAGTTGGTGAGTCCTTTTCCTTAGTTACCCTCTGGCTATTTATTCTGACTATATTTGTACTGTTCCAACTGTACATTATACTTGTATTATTTCAACTGTACAATACCATACTTGTATTATTTCCACTGTATAGGGCTGTTCTGCCAAAGAGCAGCATCATGCTTCCCAGGGCAGGCAGCCCCCATCTGCCATGCATGCTGACAGACTGCTTGGTGCCGTGCCTTGGGGTCTGCTGCAAGAGGGTAAGACAGACTCTTGCCCTGCTGTACAGTCCCTGCCATCCTCATTTTCCTGTCCTGCAATGCTGCAAACCTAGCCCTGCCTGCTCTCAGTCCTCCACTAGCCCTGGCCAGCAGCCGAGAGCAGCAGCCCAGCTGCCTCACAGGAAGATGGATCCTATCGTGCTTCCTGGCACAGCCCCACTGAGGGCTGCCACTGGGGCAGTGTTTATCATCTCCAAGCCAAACACTAAACAGACAACAGCATCTGCATGTTTATCCCATTACAGAACAGCACTTGGATCAAGCCAAGCACATTTTGACTCTGCTTAGAGAAACAGAAACCTCCAAAAGCACTTGGGGGGGGAGGGGGGCAGCAAACCTCACTTGTCTGTTTTGTTTTGATTCCAGTGAGTCACTATCTCCAGGAGAGAGGCCAGATTTGCAGTGCTGAAGAGGGAACTGCTTGAAGCCAGCACTAGAATTCACATGGTCTACTTGAATGCGTTAGCTCCATCCCCTTCCCTTCCCAGGCAGCACTGTGCAAGGCAAAAATGTACTGAGATCAAAACCCAGTTGCTCCCTTTTAAGACCTTCACAGCATCAGGACTGGCTTACCCCCCTGCTTGGATGCATGACAGGAGGGCTGCTTTGCTTTCTAACTTCAGAAGAGATTGGAAAAGACCTGTGGAAGAACTGGATGGAAGAATCCTGGCACAGAACAATTATCACAGCATCCACAGAGAAACCACCATAAGCCTTTATACAGCCTCGGGATTCCTCAGATATTCCTGGGCAGAGGCCAAGGTCCCTCCATCCACCTGATCCCGGTCACTGCCAGATGGCTGACAGCCACCACGTCCCATGGCATGGCTCCAGACAGAATCAGGCCAGCAGTGTGGCTGAGCAGAGTAACACAGGCGAGGGGTTCTGACAGCTTAGAGTCACGGGTACTGCAGTAACTCAGAGAGGAGGAAAATAACTCAAGAGGAAATCATTTTTCCTGCTCCTTCTTCAGTCCCCAAACCAGGAGCTGCCTGTGGATCAGTACGAGTGATGACTCAGCTCCTGCATAATCCATCTGTCACTCTGCTGGGTCCATTTGCATCATGCAGTGCTGCATGACAAGAGGGGGAAGCAACGCCAAGCCACGTGCAATGAGCAAACTGTAACAATCACATTCAACTGCTGCCTGTTCACCGTAGAAGTGTCACCAATGTATCAGAACTGAAATCAATAGCTCAGCTGTGTCAAGACACAGTGAAGGTAGCACTGCCACCTGCAAGTAAGCATAGGGACAGGATATGGGGAGGGAGAGGGAAAGACTTCTCATCTCATGGGAGATCTGGCCTCTCCTCACAGGACCTGCAATCTAAGACAAAAACTTGCAGGTACAACTTCCACCAGCACAGCCTGTGTGGGTTTCTTTGGGATGTTCAAGGATGACAGAAGTTCCCAGCATGCGTCTTTATGCAGCTCACACCGAGTCCTGGTAAGCAGAAACAGAAGCCTGTCCACAGTGGGCTTGGGTGCCATCTTTGAAGAGTGGAAAGCAGAGCAGAACTGACATTTCCAAAAGAAAGGCAGCTCATGGGGACTCTAAGGTCAATCTGTTCTGTCCCCCCACCACCATCCTCCCCTCCAAAAATAAGCAAACACCTTGTCAACTTCTTTGACTAAATATTCCTGAGTCTTCAGGGGTAAACACACCAATTAAGCAGTTCAATTTAGGCATGATGTTCATTTTAATTGTGCTAATCCACCCCCACAGGGAAAGATGAAGCAGCTTCCAACGCTCTGTATCTGTTTGGATCCTGCACAGAAGCCAGAGGAAGTTGCAGGATACAGCAAGTCAGTGGTTAGCATATGCCCAAGTAGCAGATGGTGAGGATGAGCTAAGAGTTTGACTGGGAGGACAGGACTGTGGACACAGCTAAGCCTAACGTTTTAATCTTCAGGCTTCACTTGAGGTCCCTGTCTGCAGGCTACTAACACAAGAAGAAACAGCCTGTATGGCAAAAATAGAGCTCCCTTGATGACAAGCTCTTCTTTGCTAACTACATTTAGTGATGGGTAATTGCTGCTTTGCAAGAACGAAGATGCTGAAATGGTTAAACAGCCACTAGCAAGACAGCTACTTGCTGCTGCCAGCTTCAAACCAACACGGGGAGGAAATAAACCCACCCCAGTACGTCCTTCAACTGCAACCCTGCTAGAACGGATGAGTCTCAATAGTTTTGCAGTGAATCCCTCATGGCCCAGCTATCAGGATAACTGCTCCTGCCATCCACAGCTGAATCTCTACGTATAATAATGCAGGAAGAGAGCAGCACAGAGCCAACTGTTAGAGAAGCATCCCCCTCCACCCACCTCAGCAGACCAAGGCTATAAAGACAAAAATGCAGAGCCTCTCTGGCTCCTGCCTGTCAATACTGAAAGGACGCGTTGACAAAAAGCCTCCTTGCAAGGACACGTGAGGCTCTGCCCCCGGATTCCCTTCCTCCTCAGCAGATAATTACCAACTCCAAAACGTTTTCAGGGCGCTTTCCAAAAGGCTCTGAAGCTCGGAGTCAGTGCAGCAAGAATCCATACAATGGACCTGAGGATATTCTCACAACTGAGGATGCTTTCACAAAGGGACTTGCCTCTAGTCTGAGTGCTCCTGAGAGACAGCTCTAAACAACTGCATGCAGGGGAGTCAAGCAAGACCAAACCATTGACAACCCCCACAAGGCCCACTCCAGAGGAGGAAGGCACAAATGTAATCAATCAGCCAGAATCAAACTAGTTCACAAGAGGCATTTGCCATCTATTCCCTACGTGCAGATGCTGTTCCTGCTGGGACACTGTTCCTCAGCTGAGCTTATTGTGCTTTCCAACAGTTTTTGCAGTGGTGTCCCTCATGGAAGATCCTGAGAATCCTTAGGAATCATACAATCATTTAGTTTGGAAAAGACCTTCACAATTATCAAGTCTAATCATCAACCTGAATTTCTCAGTGGTAGCATTTAATGGCTGAACGATTGCTTTGTGCAGCCCGTTCCCTATGAGTGAGCTGAATGCACTATCACCCACCTTCTGGCTGACAGGCACAGGCAGATCCTCCTCTTCACTGCCTGAAGAGTCAGTGCTCTCTGCTGGGTTTGTACTTTCAGCTGGCTTTGCAGGAGCAGCAGTCCTTCCTGGTGTGGCTTTAGCCTGCTTTAGCACTGCTGGTTTCGATGCTGGCTTCCCTTGGGACAGCGAAGGTGTTTTTGCTGGAGTTGCTTTGCTGGAGAGTGATGCTGCTGGTGTGGTTTTCACTGGGGATGGGATGGCCTGGGAGGTTTTTAAAGATGGCTTTGACTGGACAAAACAAGAAAGGACAGTGTGAAAGAAGGCAAATTCCATGGTAGCATAATTAATATCCTCAGACTGTAATCATGGGAAGATTTCAGAGCCCCCTGGGATGGACAAATGCTGAAGGAAGATCAGCAACTGGAAGAAAAGGAATCCTTTCATCCAGCTGCCTGGGGACAGTGTCCCAAGATAAGGAAAGACCAGACATTCTACATCAGCCTTCTGGTATTACCAGTCACTTCCACTGAGGCAAGTTGGAGATCTCTCCACAGGAAGGAAGCTAAGCTGCACAACAGTTTACCAAATTACATGCCATTTATTGTAATTTATAGCTGAAAGACAAATCCAACCATGGCAATTCCCAGCCTTGGAGAAGCATGTAAGGACAGTGTCAGACAGATGCACCTGGGTTACTGATGGAGGCTCCTCGTTTCCACTGTCTGATGAGTTGCTGCTCTCTGAGGTGTCATCAGGCTTTGCAGCCACTGGAACCGTTACAGAGCCAGGCTTGGTCTGGTTCAGTGTCACTGCACTTTGCTTCACCGTGCTTTTCTTGGAGGACACTGAAGTAGCAGGTGCAGTTTTCACAGGTGTTGAATTAACCTGCACTGCTTTAACAGGAGGAACTGGAAACTGTGATGCACTCTGAAAATTATGACATTGTTGCTATCACAGAAACATGGTGGGATGACTCCCACAATTGGGATACTACCATCGACGGCTATAGGCTCTTTAGGAGAGATAGGCGAGGTAGGAAGGGTGGGGGAGTCGCTCTTTATGTCAGAGATTGGATAAACTGTGAGGAGCTCCCCATGAGAAACAGTCAAGAACAGGTTGAGAGCCTGTGGGTTAGGATTAGAGACGGGACTAATAAAGGTCAGCTGGTATTAGGGGTATACTACAGGCCACCTGATCAAGGGGAGGCTGAGTTCTGGTCTCCCATGGAGGCGTGGGTGTCCTTGAGAGCAGCTCGGCAGAAAAAGACCTAGGGGTCCTGATAGATGAGAAACTTAACATGAGCCAGCAGTGCGCTCTGGCAGCCCGGAAAGCAAATGGGATCCTGGGCTCCATCAGGAGAGGGGTGGTCAGCAGGGATAGGGAGGTGATCGTCCCTCTCTACTCTGCTCTTGTGAGGCCCCATCTGGAGTACTGTGTCCAGGTGTGGAGCCCTCAGTACAAAAAAGACATAGAGATTTTGGAAAGGGTCCAGAGGAGGGCCACAAAGATGATCAGGGGGCTGGAGCACCTCCCCTATGAGGACAGGCTGAGGGAGTTGGGTTTGTTCAGCCTGGAGAAGAGAAGGTTGCGGGGTGACCTCATTGCAGCCTTTCAGTACCTGAAGGGAACTTACTCCCAGGAGGGGAGTAAACTCTTCGAAAGGGCTGATAATAGCAGGACTAATGGAAATGGTTTTAAGTTGAAGGAGGGAAGATTTAGGTTGGATGTTAGGGGAAAGTTCTTTACTAGAAGGGTGGTTAGGTCCTGGAACAGGCTGCCCAGTGAGGTTGTGGATGTCCTTGGAGGTGTTCAAGACCAGGTTGGACGGGGCCCTGGGCAACCTGATCTAGTAAATGTGTATGTTTGGTGGCCCTGCTAGGCAGGGGGGTTGGAACTACATGATCCTTGAGGTCCCTTCCAACCCGGGTAATTCTGTGATTCTGTGATTCTGTGAACAGCTGGTTTTGCCTGGGAACGGGAGGAAGAACAGGAGAATCTTACACACTTAAGGGAGAAGAAACTGACTGTTGTAATTGCAGAATCTGTATTAAGCGAGGTCACCATACTGCCTTTGATCAGGAAAGGCTTGTTCAGACTCCAAAGCTGAGCACTTGAAGAAAGTTACTTGTCCATAGACAGCCTGGCCAACCTGCCTTCCTTCTGCAAGTTACATCTGTACAGTTGTGTTTAATGTTTAATCAATTCCTACAGATCAAAGGATTTCTCCCCACTTCAGGCACTGGGAGGAATTAGAATGGAGTGTTTGCTGCTGGCAGAGGTTAGTGAAGCTTTCAGCTACACAGCATGTTTCTGTGGCCTTGGATTTGGCGATTTTCTCCATCTGGGGATGAAAGGGATGCTTGCAGAGAACTAAGCAGTGCAGCATTTTCTCTCCCTTTCAAGGCAAGGGAAGTGATTTCCTGGGGACGAGGACCTGAGAGGTTACCTGCACTGCTGTGGTTGCAAGCTCCTCCTCAGACGATGTCTCATCACTTGATTCCTCACTGCTGCTCTCAGCTTTCCCAGCTGCCTGCTTCAGCTCTGAAATACGAGAAAGGAGATGACACAGCTGCTGCCTGCTCTCAGCTCCCTGAGCACGATGCTAATGCAGCTTTTGAAGACAGGAAAACAAAACAAGCCAGCAGTGAGGGGCTAACGGGATTCGCCTAGTCTTTCCAAAAGCATCAGCTGCCTGCTAGGAACTGCTTCTCCAAGCAAACATCTACCCACAGGCACACCTCCCCCAAGTGCAGGCAGATGAGAAATCCCTTTCTGGCCTTTCTCAGACCATGCAGGGAGCCGTCAAGCTGCACGCAGCTCCCCGCAGGGGCACCCCAGTCTGGCTGAAGCTCCTCTAGAAAAGAGTTGAGAGAAGGAACATTTGAAGAGTTTTGCACCATATTCCTCACCCCCAACAATCAAAGCAGTAAAAGAGATTCTCCTAACAACAAAATACCCTAAAATAATCACTTTACAATTGCAACCAAAGATGCTAAAGTGCCTGTCTAGAAAGCTGAAAGTGTCTACTGTATTGGTACTGCATCTTCTTCAGATACGCTACATTCATCTCCAGCCCTGCAGAGCACGATGCTGACAGAGATGCAGACAGGCTCCTTAGTACAACATGTGCAACTCAAAATGGAAGCAAGCATGCTGGATTCATCCCACAGAGCTTCAGATCTGCCTGCTTTGCAGTATTTTTGCAGCCTCTCCAGAAGCAACTGCTTTGAGCTTTCCAGCAAGGGAACTGAAAGCATCGTGCAGATGGTATGGCTGGGATCTGATCTGCAGTGAAGCCAGAGCACAGCACATGCGTTCACTCTGCCCTGCAGGCTCCTTACCCACTTTGGGGGCTGGGGTCTTCACAGTTGGCGTCTCCTTTTCCTCCTCGCTCTCTGATGAGCTGCTGCTGCTGCTGGAGCTTTCTGGTGCTTTGGTAATTATAGGAGCTTTGCTTTGTCCTGCTTGGCTCACAGCTGCTACAGCTCCTCCAGGTTTCCCAGGACCAGGCAGTTTCTGCCCAGCCTTGGCTGGGGTCACAACTGATGCACTGGGCTGCTGCTTATTTGAGAGCACAGTTCTGTTTGCAGCAGAGGGCACCGCTACTTTACTTCCTGGAGCAGCGGGTTTAACAGGAGAATGCAAGGAGTTGGCAGCTTTGCCACTCGCTACAGCTGGTGTCACCTATAGAAAACAAAAGAAATTAGAAGCCTATAGAAAAATGAGGGGCTAAACTGGACACAGCATTACCTTAAGCAGCAATTTTGCAGCTGGACAAGTCATAACACTAAGGAGATAGTATGCCCTTACCGTAACTGCACCTTTTCCACTCGGCGTTTCCTCTTCTGATGAAGAGTCGTCATCTTCACTGCTTTCTACATTCACTGCTGAGTTTGTGACTGGGGAAACGCCAGTTGCTGCACATGAGAGCCACAGAGAAATTAGACAGACCTTCTCACATCAAAATAGTCTGTGGTCCATAAAGGCTCCCAGCAGGCAGGGCAGGGCCCCATCTTTATATCTGCCTCAGCACCACAGCCGCTGCTCTTACAACATGTAGGTGCCTTGCTTCTACCCCATCCTCCTCACCACAGCCAAGACTTGATCTGCATGTTTCCAGGGGATGTACTACAGCAGATGAGATTGAGCTAAAACACCTTAGGCACGTGGACTTTTGTGAGGCTGTGCAAGCCAGTGCCTCCCACATCAACAGTACAAGGACTGTCCAGACCAAATAAAAATGTCTTTCCCTCATCTGGGAAAACAAATTACTTTCATGGCCAAGCAGACAGCTGGGGCTTAATTCCCAAGGCTTCATCCAAGTTACAATACCCAATCCCTTCCCTCCCCAGTGAATCATAAAAGGTTTTGGTTGACCTCAGCACACATCTGTGCTCCTCAAAAACTCTACATGAGATAAATCAGATAAATTTGATAAATTTGTTGTCTTAAGAGCATGAGGGAATAGCCATTGATTTTTCAAGTATTCTTTCTAGCCAAGCAAACTGAACTGTTCCTATGTAACCTCTCACTGTTACTCTGAAATTCAGGGAGTTTACAGGCTTTACCATTTCCAGTTTTTGCTTTCTCTTTTTCATCCTCTTCTTTCTCTGAGCTTTCAGAGCTGCTCACGGGATCAGGAACTCTAATCTTTTCTGGGATGGCCACCTCCTCATCAGTCAGCTTTCTTCTCCTGGCTTTGGAAGGAGTTCTAAAGGAAATGGATTTTGTGTCAAAAAGGAAAATATGAAGAACAAATAGAAAAATGTAACATTGTCCACTCTCAGGCCAGGCTTAAGCCTGAGGACAAATACGTGTCATTCCTTTACAGCTCCCAAGGAGGGGAGGAATGCCTGCCCGATTCATTGGCAGCTGGTAATACAACAGAAATCACTCTAAGAATTTGCCATGTGTGACCAGGCGTTCCGTATATTGCATGCAGGAGAGGAGTGGTGACCTCAGGTGCTTGTCCTGCAGCAGCCTTTGAGGGCTGCATGTGCTCTGAGTGCTCCTTCTGCATCCAGGACTGAACCTGTCCAGCATTCCCACCACTTCAGTCTCCCTCACCCACCCAGCATCCCCCAGTAACAAAAATACAGTCCCAGCAATAAGGCTGCTCCTTAAAAACTGCAAATCCCAGCTACTAGGTTCACTGAGACCAAGGATGGACTCTGTCAGATAGGAAGGAGATGCAGCAGTCTGAGGAAAGGTATTTTCCAGCCTATGAAGTGACAAGACTAGAGGATCTCAGCTCACCCAGACAAAGTGCATTTCAGCCAAGCAGGACACTTTCTGGATAAACTAAGCCACAAGTCAACACATCCCTCATGTCAGCTCCAAACCAGATGGAGCAAGGGCAGGCAAGGAATAAAAGGCCCCTTGTGGTGTGAGTGACACCAGAGAACAAGGAATCAGTCAACGTGAGTGTCCCATCATCCCTTAGGGTTAAAAGTAATAGGACAACAGGCACAGAAGAAGGTTGGCATCAACACCCAGGAAAGCAATATATTGTCAGAAGCAGGAACTACAAAAGCCTGGTTCTTACACTACTCCATTCTTACCTAGATCCAGGCTTTCTGCTGCTCTTGCAGGAACAAGACCAAGGCACCAAGGAATGAGGCATCCTAGCAGGAGACACCTCTGCAGCAAACACCTGCTTCCCAGGGCTGAGGCACAGCCAAAAGAATGCTTTCACTCAAGCACTTCTCAGCACAGGCACCAAGACCCAGCTCCACTGACACCCAGCTCCACTGACACCCTGCTTTGTAAGCACTGCAGCTTCCACAAGGCTCTGCATCAAAGTGCAGAGGGTGAGAACAAATAACATCCCACTGCACTCTCAGCTGGAGGCTTTGTGCTGCAGATGTTCACTGGTAGCATTGAATGGGATAACGATGTGGGAAGTCATTGGGGCTGGACATGTACAGGCATGAGGCTGGGAGCAGCAGATCCTTTGAACAGGCTGCCCAGAGAGGCAATGGATGACCCTGCAGATGTTCTGTGTGATGCTGGATCAAACTCTGAGCAACCTGATGGAGCTGTGGGTATCTCTTCATTGCAGGTAGTTGGACCAGCTGATCTTTATGGAATCAAACGATTCCAAGATCCTTTCTGCAGTGAGATGTGCTACCTGTGCTTTGCTTACGGTGCTGTGTGTCTCTGCCCATTCTCCACGTGCTGGCTGCACTCAATATGCGTGTGTACAGCACATGGCTCAGTAAGGGAAGTGAAAGAGGGACGGGGATACCTGACCACAGCATCAACAGCATCTCAAAACTAAGCAACAGCTTATCCCTGAGCCGAGGAAACAGTGCTGGGCACACACCGAAGGGCAGCCCCGCACATCACGGCCACGCGTGTCCCCATCCCGCCCCCACTCACCTCTCCCAGTGGGTGAAAATCTCCTCCAGCGTCGTGGCCAGTGACGGGAGCAGCTTCTGCGGGCACAGAACACGATCAGCCCCGGCTCCATCCCATCCATCTCCTCCCCCCGGCTCCATCCCATCTCCCCACCACAGCAGCACCACACACAGCCCGTGACCCGGCCCCTCACCACACCGCGCCGCCCCTCAGGCCCACGTTGATGGCAGCGCAGCCGCAGCCGCCCCGATCCGTTTACCTGTCCCAGCTGTGCCTGCAGTTCCCGTGCGGCCCGAGCGAAGCCGGCTCTCATGAGGTGCTGGTGGATGAGGGCCAGCAGCTCCCGCCGCCCGCCGCTCAACGCCGCCATGGCGCGGCCCAGCTCCGCGCTGCCCCGGGCGCCGCGTGCCGCGCTCAGCGACGTCACTTCCGCTTCCTGCCGAGCAGCCTGCTGGGTAATGTAGTGCCGGAAGTGGCTGCTGGGGATGGGGCCTTCAAGTTAGGTTGGTTGGGGTTGGGTTGGTTGGGTTGGATGGTGTTGGGTGGTGTTGTGTTGGGTGGTGTTGTGTTGTGTTGTGTTGTGTTGTGTTGTGTTGTGTTGTGTTGTGTTGTGTTGGGTTGGGTTGGGTTGGGTTGGGTTGTGTTGGTTGGTGTTGGGTTGTGTTGGGTTGTGTTGGGTTGGGTTGTGTTGGTTGGTGTTGGGTTGGGTTGGGTGGTGTTGGGTTGGTTGGTGTTGGGTTCGGACTTAGAGCTGAGATTGGGGTTGTGTTGTGTTGGTATGGGCTGCATTGGGATTGGGTTGTGTCGGTTGGAGTCTGGAGGAGGAGTTGGGAGGCCATGATGGTGCCCGAAGCAGGACAGGGAGCGTAGCTGAGACATGGAGTTGGACCCAGAACCAAACTGGGCCGGCTGAGGGTACCCAGACCAGACACGGAGCCTGTCCTGAGGAGCTGCAGGCAGCACCGGGCTGAGTGGGAGCCTATGGGAGCCGGGCCCAGCAGCCAAACCTCAGCACCGTCTGGGCCTGGGGAGCTCAAGGGGTATTTGGGATGTGCACTGATGGTTCTGACATCACTGCATTCCAGCACATCAGATGCCTCCCACAATGAGGACGGGCTGATAACCAGCAGTGTGTGGGCTGGACAGGGATTAGTTCAGCAACAGCCACTGAATTTTCCTCCTTTGGGGACAGGCCTCACTCCTGAAGCGCTCCAGATCTCACTGCTATGGAGTGATTTACTCTTGGATGGACATGAAGCTGCTGCAAGGAGCTGCTCAGGCATTTTGGGGGCGAAACAAAGCATACAATGAGAAGGAGCTCCTGACGCAGTGCAGCTGTTAGAGCTGCATGGAGGAAGGGCCACCCTGTTACCCCCCTCTCCTTGCTGATACTTTCCAGGAACGAATCTGGCTCCTGTCACTTCAGCAGAGGTTTATTTTTAGAAGGTTTAATAGTGACCACGGCGTGTCTGTCACTCACTCAAAATACAGAACCTTTATTTGCGTTTATAGCGAAGATTAAATTGAAAACTGACTGTGCTCCAGCTGGCTCCTGCACCACATTTCTTTGACACCAGCAGCATCCAAAGCAATAAAGCCACCAGCCAGGTGGCAGGTTTACAGCTCTTGTAAATGAAGCACAGACGTGGCTGGGCATATCTAAGGGTGACCTCCCCCGACACAGATGGTCATTGAAGCTCGCTGTAAATGTGGCTGTGGGATCCCTGCAAGGGTGATGCTGTGGCTGACCAGGACAGCGTTCCCTTGCTCTGGGGTGACCTCGCACAAAAGCATGAGGCTTAGCAGCCAGCATCTGCTTTGGAGACCCAGTTCTCCCGCTAAGGAGGGGAAGAAACAGGTAAAGAAAGCCCTGAAATGTGTGTCCTAGGGTGGACTGAGCAGGACAGAACATATAGAGCTAATGCAGCCTGGAGAAGATGACTTCAGGGGCCTCTGGAAATGGGAAAACCAACCCAACCTCTTCCACCCCTATCCCTGCGTTCTCCATGGTGCACAAGAATCTACTGGTGAAGGAAGGGATGCCCACACCTTGGGCAGAAAGGAGAGGATCCCTCCAAGGCAACAAAGCTTTCCCAACTAATGCTGCGTTTAAAAGGGGTTGGATTTGGTTTTGGCCAATTCCAGTAGAATGTGGAAGGGAAGAAGACAGATTTGAACATAGATAAAGAGAAAACATGTTCAGAAGGTGCCGCTTACAAGAATGGCAATAGTATAGGACCATAGAATCACTGAGTTTGGAACAGACCTGTAAGACCACCTAGTCCAACTGCCCACCTACTGCCCACCAAACTATGTCCCTCAGTACCACATCTATGCACTTATTAATGTTAAAGCCTGCAGTGCCTGTGGACAAATGACTTTAAAAGCAGGCTCAGTTTTTTTCCTCAAGTGTCTGCTACAGTTCAGGGTCACCCGAGTCCAAAGTTTTATACCTTCAAGCCATGAATGCCCTTAGGAAACCACAGTGCGGGGCCTGGTAGTAACACAAGCCACTTGAATGAACTAATCTGCAATATATATATATATACTCTGTGCCACAATTAGAGGTAGAGAAGGTATTTGAGGCGTTTGGTAAACATGCCAAGTAATAAATACGGTTATTCAGCCAGCAAACAGCTGCATGATTATAAATAGGAAAACTGACCTCAGCCCGAAGCCAGCTGAGACCCAACAACATACAGTTATTAAGGAGGGACTTTTTTTCCTGCATTTTTTTTGGAGGGACGTTGAAAGGATTTTGCCCACTCTTTATTTTAGGAAGGTGAAACGTCCCTGGTGGATTTCAGGAGCTAACCTCTCGGGTATGCGTTTTCCATGCCAAGACACTGAGTCACGAATAGATCGGAGGAAGAAGTGTCAGATCCAGACAGGGGATAACACGGCTGTGATTGAGTAGCCAGCTCAGTCTGCTAATAACCGCACAGCCCCGCTCCATGCCCTCAGCCTCACAAGCTGAGAGCTTTGCTTGCTGCCACTTTCACATGCTATTTGCTTATTGCTCGGGGTAAAACTTGTCCACACCTATTTCATTCTGAATGACTGTTTGTGTCCTGGCCAAACCCGGGCCTGGGGAGCTGCTAGAAGCTGCATGGTGCTGTCATTCCTCCTCTGTGCCCTATGGAGGCTAACAGTCTCTCAGCACGTCTGCTGGACCCTTGGGCATGCAGGGACACTTCTCTGCTCTCTGTTCATGAAGCTACAAGCATCATTTCTGTGTCTTTGTCCACTTACAAGTCTGCAGCATTAATGTGATGTAGCCATGGGGAACGTATCCTCTGTCATGCATGGACAGTTTTATCTGGTGCTGTTTTCAGACATGGAGCTGATTCTGCCTGTTGCTGCTTTGGGAATGAAGGCTGTATGAAACAAAGTGAAGAGACACTGTGATCCTTAGGGATGCTGGCATAGTACAAAGCATCTATGGGGTCTGGATCTGTAGGGATGCTGGCATGGCGCACAGAATCTATGGGGTGAGGATACTGAGTGGACCCAGCTGTTTGCCTGAGGAAGTTTCTGCCTCCAACTGCTCATTCTGCCTCTGCCGGATCCCCTGTCCAAGGGGTGGGTTGTCTGTCTGGGAACAGGAGCATTTGTCACTGCCAGCAGGTGACTATGGTGGGTCTTAGCATCAGATTGCTGACCCCAGCTGTGAGTCTGACCTTTAGTATTGGCAAGATCATCAGGCTGCTTCACACAGCATCTCTGGGGCAGCTGTTCCGTGGCTCTTCTGGTGTTGCTGGGATGCTCTTGTGGGGAAATGGGGATGGAGCAGGATGAGGGGAGTGTAAGAGATGGATGGAGGTGGAAGGAGGAGGGCAGGGAACTGCAAAGGGACAGGGGGGAGAGCAAAGGAGTGAAAGGGAAGGGGGTATTGTGAAGGGAGAAGCAGGGATGGGGGAAGAGGTTCTTATTTCTAAGGGAAAATTAGAGAGAGAAGGGTGCAGGCAGAGGGAAATCAGGAGGTGAAGAGGAGGAAACAGCCACAGTGGTGGGCCTGAGGGGCTTGCTTTCCTCCTGCCCCCTATTTACCAGCTCTCAGCCAGCATTGCGCAGCTCTGTGTGCACAGTGGGTTGCCAGGTGCTGCTCTGTGAGGCTTTGAGTCACCCAGGCAGTCAGCAACCTTTGCTGTGTGCTTGGGGGAGCAGCGTGGGCTGGAGCTGGGGCAGCGTGGGGCTGAGGGTCTGCAGTGAGTTCCCCTGCCTCAACCCACAGCTTCACGAGGAGCTGCCACAGGAACAGCCTCACTCCAGAATCCCATTTTCCCCCTCTCTTATTCAGCTGTTCTCTTCCCCCTCCTCCTTTTCTTTGTCTGTTAATGCACAACAGATGGGAGGAAATGCCATTTTAAATGCCACAGCATCCTGATGAAATGTGATGGGTTATGGCAATCTCAGATGAATCATGGCATTGTTTTGTGTACATGGCTCCGCTGTGGCTCGGCCTTGCTCAAGCAACTCTCTGCCTCCTGCTTCCCAAACACAATTAGGGTCATTTTAGGCATCCACCAGCAGCAGGTGCTGTCCAGGACCTGGCTGTCCAAGTGACATTCGCTAAGTAACCAGCCACATTTTTGAAGGCAAAGCTGAGCCCAGTGAAACATCTACTCTACTGCCTTTGGCTACACAGGGATTATACATTACACTACATTCCCCTATTACATTTATAGGATTTCTACTCAAGGTGCAGGAACTCTGTCCCCAGGAATGGGATCAGCACAGCAGAGCCATCCCCACCAGCTCCAGCTTCACCTACGGTCCCTTTGGGGATCAGGGTCATGTCCCCACTCCTGTCCCTTGGCCCCATGGCTGTGCTGCTGGGATGGGAACACAGAGCCAAACCCAGGGGCTGTGATGTGGTCTCCTGCTGCTGGGGTTTGCTGGGGATGGTCAGGTCGTTTCGCCTAAGCAAGCAGACCGGCATCAAATAATGTTGACTCAGTTGCTGCCAGATGAGAAACAGCAGTTCAGAAGTGAAAAAATATATCTGTATCTATGCATATCCCAATGGCTCCATTACTGGAACCAATAGACCCAGCCCTGTTAGCTTCAAACTAATTAATTGTGGAAAAAAGTCACCTCTAAACCTACAGAATATAAAGCAGCCTTTTAGTTTGTGTAGCAGGAAGAACAGATTTGAGAACTCTAATGAGTAAAAGACGTGGCATTAAAATTTGCTTGCAATATGCTTAATCTTAACAATCTAGATGGGAAATACATCACTGGGTATATCCAACTGTTTGTGTGCCTACTGGCATGGCATCAGTAAACCATTTAATTCCTCATTTCTCTCTCAGATCTATGTCGATGGAGCAAGCAGAAAGGCTGTTATGATCGACTCCCCCCTCCCAGCCCTGCTCAGGGCCAGCTGTAAGCATAGCCCCGCTGAAAGCCCTGGCAGCCCTGAGGTGAGTGCAGCCAACACCAACACTCGGGGTAGCCCTGCTGTGTTTACTCAGATTGAAGCAGCTCTACCTGGAAGGAGTGGGACAGGGGCTGTGTTTGCGTTCCTGAAGCTGGAGCTTTGGGGGATTATTTTTCCCCCTCCAGGCGTTCCTCTGCTGCTTTAACTCATGTCAAAAGCCGTGCAGCAGGAAAAGGAGGGGACAGAGGGAGCAGCATGGGGTGGGGGGCAGCTCCGTTGGGATGTATCCCATGCTGTCTCCATCTGCATTGTCCAGATGGATTTCTGTGTACCTGAAGAGCTCAAGTTTCATGCAGGAACAACACACACACATGGGTCGGACAGCCATCTCCAGCTTCTCCGGGGGAGCTGCAGAGAGATCCTTGCCTTATCTTGCTCGGGGGTTATTGCAGTAAAGGGATTTATTCTGGCTACTCCACCAAAAAAAGTACACAGAGATTCCACCAAAGCACATATATATGTTTCTTTTGGAAGCAGACAAAACTCCAGTATGCAGTAAAGCCCTGAGCTGTTGTTAATCTCTGGGGTTTTATCCAAGTTTCTTTAGAAACTTGGACATCATCACAATGGCTTTCAGATAGAGCCGAGTGAGCCTCCCTCTGCCTTTGATTTCCTCTCTGAGATCTGAGTGGGTTGGGAATTGGGTGGGACGTTTCCAACCAACGTCAGCCCCTGTAGCCACAAGAGGGTGACAGAGTCCCATTGTGCAGTGGTGGCTTTGGACAAAAGCAGGGATGTCCCCAGCTGGTGCAGGACACTGCACAGTGGGGACTGAGCTGCCATTGAGTGACCAGAGGCTCTTGGAAATCCTTGCTGGAGGCTTTGCTGGCTGGAAATGGGATCCTGGTGCTGGGAAGCTGAGGACTTTTTTCCACCTGGTTTCAGTTAGCATTGGTGCTGGCATCAGCAACGTGTTCCCATTGCCAAGAGAGGGGAGAATTCCCAACCATTGCTGCAGCGTGCAAGGAAAGAAACCTCACCCTTGCTCCCTATTGGTGGTCTAATGCAAATCCCACCTTTCAGAGTAATTCTAGAAAAATGGAAACCTTGGTAAATGTCCAAAGGCAATGCAATGCTGCCCTGTTCCTGCTGGCTGCTGGGGCCTGGGGACATGCCCTGCCTTTGGAAGAGAAGAAGCTGCTCAGGGAGGAGGCGATGGCCTTTCTGTTCCCACATTGCCCACCCGTGCTGCTGACCTGCTGGCTGTGGCCTTGGAGCTGAAAGTTGCTCCATACATCCCTTTCAAGCTCCTGCTGCCCAGGTGGCTCATCCCAGGAACAACCTGCAAAGCCCCTGTGCTTGGGATTCTCATAATGTTTTATCCCCATGGGCAGTCCAGGGCAGATCCTTGGGGGAAGCAGCAGTTCCACTGCCCACCCCTATCACCATTCCTGCCCTCCATCCTCAGTGAGCAACACAGACAGGGGGCTTCTTGCACAGCCATCTCTGCATTTCTGCTTTTACAGCAGCCACCCAAGACAACATTTGAAACAGAAGATTAAAGTGCTCTGTGATGCTTCCAAGGCTGAATCTCATCCTCCACCATCCCAGGAGGCCGAGGCAGCGGGTGTGGACTTGATGACATCTCCGGCGCTGATCTCCGGCCAGCTCCCTCATAACCCCATCCAATGCTGGGCTGGAAATGCCTGCAGAGCACCATGCAGAAGGGCAGCCCTCATCCTATCTGCTGCTGGGTGGGAGCTCGCTGTGTCACTGGGATCAGCTGCTTTCCCACATGGTGCAGTTGGATCTCAC
Source organism: Coturnix japonica (assembly GCF_054131305.1). NCBI lineage: Eukaryota > Metazoa > Chordata > Aves > Galliformes > Phasianidae > Coturnix > Coturnix japonica. The sequence continues at coordinate 3,863,071 of NC_140680.1, read as the reverse complement.
ACTGGTGCATGCTCCGGTGTGTGTACTGGTAGGGTATAGAAGGAGGGAGATCTGCACCAATAGAGTGTATCAGGAGGGAGAACTGTACCAGCACATGAACTGATAGAGTACATCAGGAGCATTTGCTCAGGTGGAAAAGGGGCCAGTCACACCCTTGGGAGCTTTGGGGTGTGTGTGGGGACCAGGCATTGCAGGGACATGGGGCGTAACGGTGTCTGGCTGTAATAGGGAAGGAGGACGTGCATTCAGGAGCATGGGCTCTCCTCGAAGCTGCAGTGTATACTCCAAGGAGCTTTATCTATTTTCTCTTCAAATACTAGCAGTAATTAGATGCTGCTTATGAGTAATCACTTGGACTAAACAGTCTGGTTTCGTTTAAAGTGGTCGGTGTGAAACGCCGCGCGATTTGTTTGGACAAAAAACTAAGAAGGGCTCCTTTGAGCCTCCCTGGAGCCGCGGTGGGGAAGTGGGCAGAGGTGGGGCAGACCTGCTCCTTCCCCAACCTGTGCCCTGGATGCACTATAAAGGCTTCCCCAGGGAAGAAAACATCACCCCGGTCTGCGGGCAGAGCCATAAGGATGAAAGAGAGGAGCAACGCTCTTCCCAAGGCAGAACCTTGAAAGCCAACAGCCAGCGTTAATGACCAAGTTGCGACACGCTGAGTTTTACGGTCCTCGGTGAAAATGGTGACAGAAAATCCTCAGCTGGCTCCAGCCGTGAAGCTGCCCCCGACAGCACTAAAATCCATGCAAAGTTCTTGTTGACTTTGGCCGTGTCAGCGCCGCGCTCCATTGCAGCACACGGTGTTAATGGCAAAGAGATTTTCGAGGCCTCGGCGGCGGCGGGGCTGCTGTTCTGCCCATTCCAGAACCAACAGAAGGCGTCTGCCTCTCCCGTGTGTGCTTTCCTAAGGCAGGATCCCAATCCCAGTCTCAGATCCTGGGCTGAGCTGTGCCCTCTGCTCTCGTTGCTGGGAGCCAAATATGGGCTATACCTTTATATTTATAGTTTCAGCAAAGCAGGATCAGGTTTGGCTCCAGGCAGTTTTTATCTCGGCTAACATGTCGCTTTCGAAGCCCTATTATTAGCGATTTTGTATAGCTTCAGGATTACTGCAGATCATAATGAATCACTCTCTGCAGCATTGATATAGGTACTCTCAGCCTCCCAACAACCTCCCTGCACGTGATGGGGAGCAGAAAACCCCCGGTGGCAATGGGTGGGATGGAGATATGGGCACAGCGCTGTGGATCCGGCACCCACAGCCCAAGAAGGGATTTGTTTCTAATAGAAACATTCAGGAAAACATACCCGAGGGCTAATAATAAGGGTTTTCTACCTGCAGCAGTGCAGGAGATGATGTATCCCTTCATCCCCTTAATGGTAGCAGCCCACCACAGCTGGGTTTTCTGCCTTCTGCTCTGTCATTGCTGCTCTGAGCTGGACACGGTGCTTTCCCTGCTGCCCACCTGGGGGTAAATACCCCCACCCTGCTGCACTAGGGGGCTGCCCCACAGCCATCCTTTCAGTGTCCTCCTCTTGCAGGGTTTAGCTGCAAATGCAAAGTGCTGAAGCATCACTCCTCGAGCTCTCCACTGGAGTGAAACACTCCCTGAGAAATGCAGCTGATGGAAACTTGGTTTTCTCCTCATTGTTTTGCTCTGTTTCCCATTCAGGAGGGAGGAATCCAACCTCCAGAATGTGCTCCGGGCTGACAGCACTCACCGCACAGCAATGAGAGAGGAAAAGCTCTTCTGGCCTTTGGGCATAGCTAACACCACAGCACAGCAGTCCCTTGGTCAGGGTCCAGAACTCTTCCAGGTCTCCTGGTTTCAATGAGGACCTTCTGCTCTGACTCACGCCTAGGAATCATCATCCTCAGCAGTGGGGCTGTGTTGCAGTGCTGGGGTGGGGGGAGCTCCATCTCTGGGTACTGTGCCTTCCACCCCAACAGGACGGCCCTGGGCACCCTGTGCCTTCGAAGAAACTTCAAAGCAACAGCACAGCACCTCCTGCTAGCGGGGAGTGCTGATGAATTATAGAATGGACCCACCCACTCTCACTTTAATCTGTCATGTTCTATGGAAATTAAGCCTTTCTCTTACATGCAGGCAATTTGTGCTCTTGGCATCTCCAGCGAGAGCGAGCTCTCAGCTCTTCTGCTGGGTTATTGATACCTTTTGTATAGAGCAGTGCAGCGCCTAATTGGGCTCTTTGTCTGTTCCAACGCGCTTCCAGCAAGCAGAACCTACAGCAGCCCTTAGCACAGAGCAGCTCGTGGTGCAATGGGGAGAAGCAGGGCATGAAGAAAACACATCCTGGGCAAACAGTCACCTCTCCCCTAAGTGGCTCACAGGTGCAAGCCCGGCTGGTGCACACAGGTGTGTTTTCCTTGCTCTGATCTGGGCTAGAGCTATAAACAAGCAGGCAATCCCCGAGCAAGAAAGGGCTCCTTGTGTGCTGCGAGTACTTGTGCCAAGCTGGGGGAGTGTGGGGGTTTTATGCCCCTCCTTTCCTGTGTGTTAAGAAGGCATCTCGCTGCTGGACCTCGCATCCCTGCCAGCCAGAGTGCAGCTCTTTGAAGAGGCTGCACCTGGAAGGAAGGATGGAAAAGGCTGGAGGGAGCTGGGGGTGCCCACAGCCGTGGGAGGGAGCGTGGCAATGCAGTGCGTGGGATTGCATCCGTGCCCAGGTGGTGCTGGGAAGAATTGTGCCTTTTCATAGAGCTGGGTGAGGCTGGAGGCGATGTCTGTGCCCTGCGTGCTTAGAGGAGTTGGGGGGTGCTGTGTATCCGGTCATAAACTGCTTCAGGAATGAGGGTGGGGAGTCCAAAACCCATAGGTGGGGGAAACTAGTGCCAGAGTCACGCGGCAGCAGGGCCAGAAAGCAACTATGTTAAATGCTTAAATCCTTCCTTCTGCCACTTTGGGTCCTTCTCTGCTTCAAAGGGAGGCTTGGAGGCAAGGGAACTGCTGGTTTGGGGGGGGGTTATTATTATAGTAAATGAAGTTTGACCTTCTTATAGGGTGAAGGACAAAACCATATTCACCCAAGGAACTTTAGCCAGGAGAATGAATAGGACAAAGCACAAGCCATCTGTCCACAGCATCCTCCATCTTCCCAATCAAAGCTGCCCTACGCAAGTGGGTTCCTTACACATATCTCCTGCAAAACCTACACCCTCACACCATGCACCTACAGTGATTTGTGTCCCAGAGCATCTCCAATTTGCAACGGCTGGGACATCTCCAGCAGCACCATGGGGCATGAAGGAGAGCCTGGCTTGTGCAGGGCTGGATATGGGGCCTGGAAACCCATGTCTGGGGCAGGAAGAGGAAGAGCACCCAAGTGGAGTGGAAAGCTTGCTGTAAGGCATGGAAGGAAGGAGCTGCACCAAACCCATAGGCTCCTATCGAGCTCATCAGCTCTTCAAAGTGAGCATGCCAGTCATTACTGAGGGGAGGGAAGGAGAAGGTGATGAGCAGCAGTGAACAGAGCTGGATGAAGGGAGGGATACTGTGAGGGTGTGGGCCAGTGGGTTGGGGTCTGAATGTCTAACTGATTTCAGTAGAGAACCAGCAGAGCCATTGAGATGTATCATTGGGGTTCAAGAGCAGAAGAAAAATTCCTTACCCTGAGGTAAGCTGACTCTTTGTTGAGGATTTTACTTGCTTTGGTGGTACCAGGCGGCCAGGAGAGGAGCAAGGGGAGCAGCAGCATTAGGAACAAACCCTGGCCAAGCCCATCATGTGCCATGAGAGCCGATGGTTTACATTAGAGAAGGCTCTAATATTGTGTGATGGCCTTTAAGTGCGTTTTTATGATAATGATGATAATTTTCAACTGAGCAAATGGCAGAAATGCAGGCAGGGTATTGGAAAGGGCCATTTGGCTCCAAGTACAACATCCAGTGGTGCTGCTGAGCCCCTGCCAGAGGGACTGCTGCTGTGCTGCAGGGACGGCTCCCTGCCCCGACTGCACGCTGCTCCCCACTGCTGTAAACTTGCTGTTTGGGCAATGATGAGGGTTGCATAAGCAGGAGTCAGTGTCAATTTGCTGTTTTCTCCTCCCTTGGAGCAAAGAATGGTGTGTTTAGAAGCTCTGTTGACACCCCTCTCCCAACATCAGAGCGCTTCTGAGCTTTTCCCTTTGCAGAACAGCTCACAGGAGAGCTCTGCTTTCAGCTCCCCGCAGCCCCACGCCGCCCTGTGATCCCTTTCCCCCCCTCTAGACAAAATAACAAGCTCTCTCCTTTCTCAGGACCGCACGCTCCTTTTCCAGACTCTCCTCAGCTCTTTCATCACGCCAATAAAGAAAGCAAGCCAATGCATCACACATTGGCTGCACAGAGCGGAAACCCTTAAACATCTGAGAGCCGGGAGTGAGGCGCTGTGATTTGCAAGGCCCCCGCTGCCCCCGTTGGGTCAGATGTCTCTTGCCCTGAAGGAAGAGAGAGGGGGACTTGTTAAAACCTTTCCTATTTCTCAGCCTGAGGTCCCGTTTTGGCTGTCCGGAGGCTGAGGCGTGAGCCGGGAGTGGGGCTGCCAAGGGGGCAGGGCAGCGAGCCCGCGGCGTGCAAACAGATTGTGCAATATTTGCCTTGCACAGAGCTCCCATTGTACAGCCTGGGAGTTCTGCTTTCAATAATTCCCCTGCTCATAATGCCCCATTGACGGCGAGAGAAAGGCGGTATTGAGGGCTGAAGGGGCTCCGGCTCTGAAAAGGGTTAAAAACTAAAGAAAAAAAGGGGTGGAGGTGAGGGGGGGGGGAAGGAGATTTGAGGCTTAGTTTTAAACTTTGCTGTGTGGCCCTTATGGTAAATTGTGGCCGCTGAGAAGTATGCAGAGAGCTGTTTGCATAACCCGGTGTGCAGCAAATGCTCTTGGAGCCCAAACACAAGTGTAGCCGGAGCTGGAGGTGGTGGGGAGAGAAAGCAGGAAAGGCTGTGATTATTTTAATTCTTGCCCCAGACCACATTAAATTAACAATGAACAAATTAAAAAGAGCTAATATTCAAATATTTAGTTAGAGAAGCAGCTGTGCAAATGTGAGCTGCTGCTGTGCCAGCTGTGGGGACATCGGTCAATGCTCACTGCCTTGTGCTGATGGCTGGAGAGCATCTCATGTGCTGCTCTGGGCTGGAGAGCACCAAAAGGAGCCCTGAAGCCTCTGTCTGATGGCTTCACTCGTTGTTGTAAAGGTATGGTCTCAACTGGAAAGTGTCTGTAAGTGCATAGAAGTGCTCGGTCCAGTGGGCAGAGCTGGGGATGCTCTGCATGCTGTGATGCTTCCAGCCCTGCAGCTCTCACCCCACGGGGTTCCCCATTGCTGTGGGCTGGCAGAACCGCCTGGGCAGATGCAGGACCGAAGCGGCTGAGGGCTTGGACTGAGAATGCCAACATCAGCAGCTGCCGCCAGGCGGGTTGCCAGGGGAATCCTCCCTGTTGTGCAATGCTGGAGCTCTCCAAGGAAGCTCCCAGCTCTTGAGACATCTCAGAGCGAGACCGGGCAAGTGACTGCCGTGAATTCCCAGCAGTGAGAGGGGCGGCTACAGGCCTTGAGCACTTTTTCCATGCGTGGACCTTGTGATGCATTAATCACCCCCAGAGCAGCATTGCTGCTGGCTGCAATTGTCCTGACCTGAACCTTAGAGCTCTCATTTCTTCCTCTTCCTCCTCCTTCCCAGCTGCTCCCATCTCCTGCCTCCAACAGTCCCAGCAGGACTGCTCCAAGGTTTATGGACAGAAACACCTAACATTTATGTGTGTTAGGGGTTAGGAAAATCTGACACGGGCTGCCCAGGGAGCTGGGGGGTCACTCTGGAGATGTTCAAGGGGAATGGAGATGTGGCACTGAGGGATGCAGTCAGTGGGTGTAATGGGATGGGTTGGGGTTGGACTTGGGGATCTTAGAGGTGTATGGTACCACCTCCTCCCTGAGCAGCACCCTTCCATCAAGTCCAGTTGTTTTCTACAAAGAGGGAATTATTCAAAGTTGAGGAATTCAGGGGAGAGTGGAGAGACGTGCGGGAGGAGAGTGTGCAAAAGAGAGTGGGGAAGGGAGGAGCAGCAGAAGGAAAGAAAGATGAACTGATGAACCCCCAGGGATTAATCAGACCTTACTGAAGGGTTGCAGGGGAAGGCACAGCCAAGTGCTAAATGTCCCCACTCCTGTGTCCCAGCATGACTGATGTGGGGTGGTGGGGAGACATGGCGTGAGGGAGAGAGCAACAAATGTGGGGACAGCCCAGGGAGGGGATGCGGAGGAGTTGAGCCCAAGTATGCAGGGGAGGGGATGTGGAGGGCCCAAGAGAGAAGAGCCGGGGGGGGTGGGACAGCAGGGGGAGGCCCAGGGGAGAGGATGTGGGGATGGTGAAGGGACCTGGCAGAGGGAAGTCTGGGGGAGGGGGAGTGAGTGGGGGGCCCACAGAGGGGAGTGGAAGGGAAGGCACTGGGGGGGGGCTCAGAGGGAAGGGGACAGGGGGCCCCACAGAGGGGAGCCATCTGGCTCAGCTGCTCCTCGGAGCTAATGCTCTTCAGAGCCATCCCAGAGCCTACACTGAGCCCCTGCCACTGCAGCCCTGCGGTCCTAAAGGCAGACATGGGGGGTGCGTGGGTTGAGGGGGACATGCTGGGTAGCACTGTGTATTGGGAGCCTTCTGTTCCCATCCAGTCAAGTACATAATGGTTCTGAAATGCTCACCTGGATCTCTTATGTTCTGTGAGCTGTGTGTGCTTCCAACACCCCCATTCTGTGCCAAGTCCTGCCCTAAGGAAAGTCGAGGAGTGAGGTTTGTGCCCTGCTCAGTGCTGTACTGATCCCTCACGGATGCAAACCCTGCAAAAGGAATTATACAAGAGCTTCTCTCTCAGCTCTCCCCAAATTCCCCCAGAGCACTGAGGCAACAATGTGGCCCCTTGTCCCAGTGCCCCAAGCCCAGCTCAGCACTTTCGTATGGGCATGGACCCCTATTTTACACCAAACCCTGCCCTGGGTTGGTTGTGACCATGGCAGTCAGTCTCTCTCTGTCTCAGTTTCCCCACTTACAAAATGGGTGCAGCAGTCCCCATCCCATAACACACACATACACATCATTATCAGCACACCCTGCAGTGCCCTGCTGCAACAACTGGAGACGTCCCAACAAGTTTCTGCAGCTCTCCTTTGCCCTCGTGCTCTCCGCATGGGGCTGGCTGGGTGCTGGGTGCTGCGGGATGGGGCTGAGCATCGCACTGCAGGAGCCGTGCCGTGGAGAGGCGGGCAGCCCCGCTTAGGACCCTGCACGCTTTGGGTTTTCCCAGCTTTTTCCTGGAGTCTCTGAGTGAGCGGGGAGGGGCCGAGCTCGCAGCTCCCCATAAACCTGGCCGCTGCGCCCACGGTCCGGGCAGATGTGTGGACTCACAGTGTCCCTCGGAGGCTGCATCCCCCTGTCCTTAAAGCCCCGTGTGGCTCAGCGCAGCCTTCCTGCCCTCCCCGCAGCTCTGAGATTCCAGACTGGGACTTTGGGAAAAGAGAGGATAAAGAAAAAGAAAGAAAAGAGGGGAAAAAAAGCCATGGTGGTGTGGACTGGGCGAGAAATTCTTCGGGAGAGGTCGGTGAGAAAAGGAAACAGCGGCTGTTCCCCAAAGGGTGAGGACGGGAGAGCGACACAGCTGGGCTTGAACTTTAGCACCCTCTTCTGCGGGAGTGTAAGTAAAAGGATCGGCTCATCCTGAGCCAGCACGGCGCTGGGGCGGAGTGGGTTTTCTGTGCTGCTTTGGGAAGAAATAACAGGGGAAATAAAAAACAAAGAGAGAGACGCGTTGAGAAGCCCAAGAGTGCTTGTAGCGCTCCCTGAGTTGCTTTGGGGCTGTTCCTAATCACCACGCGAGGAAAGGAAAGCCGTGCATGTGTGTTTGATTGGAGCGGCGCGATGCTTGTTTTCTTTCGACCGATTGCAACCCAGCCCCGCCGCGCCGGGCTCTTTGTGTGCGTGTGAGTGAGCCTCGATGGGAGCTCGAACCGCTCAGCTCCCACCCACCATCCCCTGAGCTGGGGGCTGTCCGAGGAGGGGACAACACCCCCACGTGTCACCGTAATGCCGGGGCTGTAGGGCAGCTCGCACAGCACGCAGCTCTGGGATGGCTGTGTACGCCCTCACCGGCTTCTCGCTGGTCAGCCTGCTCAGCTTTGGCTATTTATCCTGGGACTGGATGAAGCCTGGCTTGGTGGCCGACGTGCCTACGAACCCTATGGAGAAACCGCTGCCTCCTGCCTTCACCCGCCCGCCACACATCATCTTCATCCTGACCGATGACCAGGGCTACCACGATGTCGGGTACCACGGCTCTGACATCCAGACACCCACCTTGGACAGGTTGGCAGCTGAGGGTGTGAAGCTGGAGAACTACTACATCCAGCCCATCTGCACGCCATCCCGCAGCCAGCTGATCACCGGCCGGTAAGACCCCAGAGCTCATTCCTATATGGGACCTCTCCTCTCCTTTAGCTCTGCAAGGCTCAAACCTCACTCACTGCAAGGCAGGTATCCCAATGTATTGGTAGATATTTCATCACTGCTGGAGTTGGACTCCTGATGGATCCCTTCCAACTTGGGTTATTCTCTGATTCCGTGCTGGAGTTCCTCTAAAGGAAAGAGTCTTCCTGGCCCTGTTGGGTAAAGAGTTGATTTTTGCATGGTTTTGTAATAGCACGTGGCAGATCACCAGCAGTGTGAATGTTGGGCAACCAAAGTCACTTTGGGAAGAGGCAGTTCCTGCCCATGAGGTCCTCTGGTGGTGGGGCGAGGTGTCTCGTGTGGATGACACGGCAGACTTTGGGTTGTTTTCTTCTCACATGGGAATTGGCTGCTGGGCTGTCAGTGGAAGGATGCTCCCCTGCACTGTTAGCTCTCCCTTGGGCCATGCTTTTCCTGCTGCTCACTCAGTACTGTACTGAGCAGGGCAGGGTGAGTGGGAGGATGCTCTGTCCTATTGGGCAAGTCCTGATCTCCTTGTAACAGGCCCTTCAGCCTCCTGGGACTGATGGGGTTTTCCCTGGAGTAGAACTGGGATGATTTCCCTGCCCTGGTATGATTTCCCAGCACTTTCTGTAGAGGGCAGATTAATGAGCATTCCTTGATGATGTGGTGGCTGTGGATGTGGTCACCTACTACCTGGGGTGGTGGAGCTCAGTGAGGTCCAGACAAACCCCTCTCCTCTCTCCTGGTGGCTCCAAAGGAAGCTCAGAGTGTACAAAAGAGGATGAAGATACATCTGTATTCAGGCCTCAAGTTGCACCAGGAGAGGTTCAGGTTCACTATTAGGAAAAATTTATTCTCCAAAAGAGCAGTGCTGCAGTGGCACAGCTGCTGCCCAGGGGGGTGGGGGGCTCACTGTCCCTGGAGGTGTTTGAGAACCGTGGAGATGTAGCACTGAGGGATGTGGTTATGGGCACGGTGGGGGTGGTGGGTTGATATTGGACTAGATAATCTTTGAGCACTATTCCAACCATAGGGCTCCATGGGGAAAAGCAGAGGAGCACATGGAGCCAACTCCTTCATGAGCCAGCACCCTTCTATGATTCTATGCTAAAGAGCTCCCTGTATCTGGCACAGATCTTGCTCCATGGTGTTGGGCTGGGTGACACAGAGAGCTGCACATTACTGGGGTATCCAGAACAGAAACTGACACCATGTCCCACCCAGCATTACTCTCATCATCACTGATTTGTGTTTCTCCCACAGGTACCAGATCCACACAGGGCTGCAGCACTCCATCATCCGCCCCCGGCAGCCCAACTGTCTGCCCCTTGACCAGGTCACCCTGCCCCAGAAGCTGCAGGAAGCCGGTTACTCCACGCACATGGTGGGCAAGTGGCACCTCGGCTTCTACAAGAAGGAGTGCCTGCCCACCCGCAGGGGCTTCGACACCTTCCTGGGCTCCCTGACGGGCAATGTGGACTACTACACCTACGACAACTGCGACGGGCCGGGTGTCTGCGGCTATGACCTGCATGAAGGGGAGAATGTGGCGTGGGACCAGAGCGGGAAGTACTCCACCTTCCTCTATGCCCAGCGTGTCAGCAAGATCCTGGCATCACACAGCCCCAAGGAGCCCATCTTCATCTACGTGGCCTTCCAGGCAGTTCACACTCCACTGCAGTCGCCCAAGGAATACATCTACCGCTACCGCTCCATGGGCAATGTCGCTCGCCGCAAGTACGCGGCCATGGTGACGTGCATGGATGAGGCAGTGAAGAACATCACCTGGGCCCTCAAGAAGTATGGCTATTATGACAACAGTGTCATTGTCTTCTCCACGGACAACGGTGGGCAGACGTTCTCTGGGGGAAGCAACTGGCCACTACGGGGCCGCAAAGGGACATACTGGGAAGGGGGTGTGCGTGGCATCGGGTTTGTCCACAGTCCTTTGATCAAGCGCAAGCGACGGACCAGCTGGGCACTGGTGCACATCACAGACTGGTACCCGACCCTGGTGAGTCTGGCCAGGGGCAACCTGAGCAACGTCCCGGGCCTGGATGGTTACAACGTCTGGCCTGCCATCAGCGAGGGGAAGGAGTCACCGCGAACTGAAATCCTGCATAACATTGACCCCCTCTACAACCACGCCAAGTATGGCTCCTTGGAGGATGGCTTTGGTATCTGGAACACGGCCGTGCAGGCCTCCATCCGCGTCGGGGAGTGGAAGCTCCTCACTGGGGACCCGGGCTACAGTGACTGGATCCCCCCGCAGACACTGACCAACTTCCCGGGCAGCTGGTGGAACCTGGAGAGGCTGACCGATGGCTTGAGAAAATCCGTGTGGCTCTTCAACATCACCGCCGACCCCTACGAGCGCTATGACCTCTCGGAGCAGCGCCCCGACGTGGTCCGAGCTTTGCTGACCCGCCTGGTGCACTACAACCGGACGGCCATCCCTGTGCGCTACCCCGCAGAGAACCCCCGTGCACATCCTGACTTCAACGGAGGAGCCTGGGGGCCTTGGGCCAGCGAGGATGAGGTGGAAGAGTGGGAAGGTGGTGGTGGGGATCCCCCCAAGAGTCGGGGCAAGAAGAAGAAGTGCAAGATCTGCAAACTGCGCTCCTTCTTCCGCAAGCTGAACACCAGGCTCATGTCCAACCGCATCTGAGTGGAGGGTCCCCAGCATCGATGCAGCCTGGCCAGGGTGGAGATAGAGATGGCAGCACAGTGGGGTGGGACGGAGGGAGAGGGGGTTCACCCCAAATACTCTCGGCTGGACCAGCAGCCACAGAGAGGGTAGACAGACCAGCAGGGGTGGGCAGTGCAGGGTCATGGCTGTGCACAGCCCCTTCAGAGCCAGGCACATTCTTCTTGAGGACCATGCGGGCTGTGAGTATTGCATGAAGTTGGGGTGCGGAGCACCTGGTCTGGCTACATTTTTTTCCCTTGGTGTTTGTAGATACATGTTGCTGACTTGCTACATGCTGCTGAGCAGCTGCTTGGTTTGCTCTGGATCTAGGAACTCCAGGGCTTCCCCAGACACAAGACAATGGCAGCTCTCCATTATACCTCCCTATAGAAGGATGGCTGGCGTGATGAGGACCTCAGCTTTGTCCATGGCTTCTCTGTGCTGACTTGAAGCCAGGAGCAGCCTTGGAGCTGTGCCTGTAAGGACGTGGTTGGAAGCAGTGCCCTGACGCATGCAGAGGACAAACGGTTCTGGACAGCCCTATGCATGGGAGGCAGCTTTGTCTCAAAGGTCCCCTTTAGCTCTGCCTGCTTGGATCCCATGGCTGCACAGCTGGAGGCACCCCTAAGTTCCTCTCTGTGCATCCTACAGCCAAGCCCAGGACAGACCAAAGACCCCAGGAAGATCCGATAGATCTGCTCCATCACTGCAGGACACGGAGCCCTGGGGTCATGGGGAGGAGCATCCCTTCAGCCTCCCCTTTCCTGCAGGTGGGCAGGAGGTGCCACCACATCCCCTCTCCATGGACACAGCGCTGTGCCCCCGCACTCCCCGTGGGGACGTGCGTTCTGATGGGAGCCGGCGTGGATGAAAGAGGGTAAATAGCTTTAAAAGCATTTTGGATGCACGGTGCATTTCCATTGACACAATGTGTTTTACATTTCTCCCCACAGGTTTCTCTTGGTGCAGCGCGTGTAGGCGAAGGCCCTGCTGTGAATTTTGAAAATAGTTATTTTTGTCTCTGGAAAATGAGGCCCGTTAGGACTTGTCAGCTCTTGGATGAGCAGTGTGGGCTTTTTCCCCCCTCCCCCTCTCTCCCCCCCCCCCTTCCCTTTTTCCTTTGCAAAATAACATTCATTTAAAATCTGTCATTGAAAGATGTGACAATTGGCAGCGTGCACACTGAATACCTTTCAGTGGTGCTTTCAAGCCCTGTGTGTGTGAGAGGGACGGGGCTGGGAAGGGAATGCAATGACACGTTTGTATCTTTGTATTTTTTTTTTTTACTCTTTGCTGGATTATTTGGGGGAATTGGGATTTTCTGTAGAAACAAAGGGGAAAAAAAAAGAGCTGACAGCGAGGCATCCTCTTCTTGTAGAGATGGGAGGGAGTTCAAAGTGCTGGGGTTTGGATGTTGGCACACCTGACCCTGCCGCTCCATCCATCCATCCATCCATCCATCCATCCATCCATCCATCCATCCAGCATCACACTGCTGGCCCAAGGGCACATCCCCTGTAATACCCTCCAGGACAGGACCCACAGGGCACTCAGCTCCTCCCCATCCCCCAGTGCCCCATCTCCATCCAGCGAGGTGCTCTGTTGGGTGAACCCAACTCTTTACCCATCAGCTGCCATTTGGCTGAGCTTCTTGGTGAGTGGTTGCCGAATCTGAGGCAGGAGGAGGGTGCTGAGAATCACACGATCATTAAGGTTGGAAAAGACCTCTGAGATCATCGCATCCAACTGTCCAGCTGTCAGCCTCATTGCCCACTGAGCCTCGTCCCTCAGTGCCACATCTACACATCAGCACGTGGGCTGAGAACCCCCTGAGATCCTGGGGTGTGCAGAAGGAGCGGGGCTGGCCGTGGGGCGGCAGCAAGGCGTGTGGAACGGTTTTCATTTCCATATTTATATAAACGTATCCAAGTTTAGTCCTGCCTTTATTTCATATCTTTTTTAATTATTTTATTATTTTTTTTTCAAAAACGGAAATTTCCATGAAGGCGGGTTTGATTTTCTTTTCTTTTTTTTTCTTTTTTTTTTTTTTCTCCCAAAGGATTCAATAATATCTCCTTAAAAATGCTCTTCTTGTCTCACCTTCAGCACTGATCTGTGGGGCCAGTGCTGGTTACAAGCAGTCGGTCTATCCGGAGTTCGGGGGTGGTATTGGGGGGGGGGGGGGATCTGAATTCTCTCTTTAAAAACAAATAAATAAATAAATGGGAAACATTCTGAATTCCAGGAGGAAGAAAATAAAACACCAGAAAGCGTTAGTTCCTGAAAAGAGGAAGAGTGGGCAGATATGCCTCTGGGTGCTGGAGGAATGCAGAGCCTGTTTCACTGTCCCACTGCCGCTTGTGAATGGTTCCACTTGGTTTGGATCCAGCAGTGCGGATCTGGACCGAGGAGAGAAATGCAGCCATGTGCCAAAATCCTGTGTTTTCACACCATTCAGCCCCCCTGGGAGACCTCATGGGCTCCAGGTGGGAAAGGGTTAATGCAGCCAGATGGGTAAGATGCTGCTGGAGTGGCTTTGGAGGGCTCTTTGCCTTGCTGTGCTGCTGCAGCACGGAGATCTGTTTACACAGGGAAGCCAAGAGCTCGCTGTCCCACTCTTGGGAGAGTGCTGTGAGTCCAGGGATGGGATATGGGGCACAATATGGCCCTGTGGAGGGATGGACAAGGGGTGGAATGGGATAGGGATAAGGACTGGCATAGGGAAGGGGATGGAAATGGATTTGAGGTTGGGAAAGGGGATGAAGATGGTGATGACAGAGGATGGTGTTGGAAATGGGATGGGATAGGATGGAATAGAACAGAGACGTGAGTGGAAGTTGGAAGGAGACGGAGATGGGATGGGAATGGAGCTGGGAAAGAGATAAGGATGGAGATGGGAATTGGGATGAAGATTGGAGAGGGGATGTGATGGGATAGAGATGGGATGGAATAGGGATGAGGGTCGAGTTGGGAAGGAGGCAGCTACAGAGATGCTGATGGAGATGTGATGGGTCAGGTTAGCAGCAGGAAAGAGGATGGACATCTCCCAGCAAACTGCCACCTGGGAGGACAGCGTGGCACCCTGGGCACCTCATTCTAGGGAGAAACAGACAAGGGGCTGCATCTCACTCCAGACCCTGGGATTAGAGAAAAGGTGGCCCTGGGCCCTCCCATCCCACCAAAAGCACTTTCTGTGTTGCTGCTGGCACAAGTGCTGGGGCCCACAGACCGTTTGCCATTTGCAAACACAACCTTAAATGTAAATCTGCTTGCCTTGCCCAGGTATTTATAATCCTCACCTAAAAATAACCAAGAATTCAGCTTCCTGGAGGACAGCAACTGAGCATCCCCCAGACCCCAGCTTGTGTGTGAAACAGTCCCAGTAATTTTGGGATCTCTGCAATATGTAACTCACAGCCGCGCTTGCCATGACTGTGAGACACGGCTGCAGGTTCTGTCAGCCCATACGAGCCCTGTGTTGGGGGGTGGCTGTGCTGCAGCCCCTCCGAGTCCTCCTGAGCCTCTTGGATTGCTGCCTATCCTATGCATTCAGGGCTTGGTGTGCAATACTGAGTCAGAGCATCCTTCCTTGGGCAGGAACTGGGGAGCCCGTGCCAGGCTGCAGAAAGGAAATATCTGCATATGGAGCTGAGGGATGTGCATGGAGGCATTTTGGGAAAGGCAGGCGGGTAATGGAGAAGAGGGGATGAAGGTCTCCATCAGGTGGCCAGATCCAAGCACTGCTGGTGTCTGCAACCCAGAGCTGTGAAGGAGCAGATTTTGGGGTGGGAAAAGAGATTTCAGATAAGGGGATGCAGCATCTGTCAGTCAGCTGGGAGACAAAAATTCCCACTGAGGACAGCAGCACCAACACCAGCACAGAGGCATGGGGGGAAGTGCTGTTCCTGCTACCATTGAGGACCCCATGTCCATGCCCCACCCATGGGTGAGAATTGGGCCCCTGCCCTCACAGCTCAGTGAGGGGATGAAAGCAGATAATGGCGCAACTAATGGAAAAGCCATTAGGCCTTTCTCCTCCTCCCCCTCCTCTTCTTCCTCACTCCGCCACTTGCTGTCCTCCTCCACTTCCACCTCCTTTCTTCTCTCCCTCTCTGCTCCTCCTTCTCTCTCTCTCCTCTCGAAGATTTCTCCCTATTTTTGTCTGGTTAGAGCCTTTTCTTTTCCTATTAACCCTTCCATGGCAGCCTGGAAGGGAACTAAACCAATCTCATGTACCCAAAGCAATGCCTTCTGCTGAGAGCCCCTGCTGCTGGGGCACTGGGGGCTCCTTTTGCTCTGGCAAAAACAACCAGAAATGGGACAAGGGAGGGTCAGAAGCCCATAGGGTGCAAGGGATGGGGCCTGCTGGAGGTGGGTTATTGGCAGCAAAGTGGGTTCAGGGGGAAACCTTTCCCTTGAGGCCTCTGAATACCACTTTTAGTGCTCTTTTCCAGTTTCTTCTTTCTTTTTTCTTCCTGTTATTTCTTAATTTTAGCTGAAAAAAAACTGTTTTTTCAGCACTTTTTACTTTCTTCCCTCTTTGCTCCCCTTCTGGCTTTGTTTTAGGCCAAGCCACCCCCGGGTGCCAGTGATCGGGGCCAGCCCCGACGAGAGAGCCCAGCTGCTGGCAGGGCGCTTCGGGGACCTGGGGAGCTGCCATCATTTTGCTGCCTTCGCCTGACACACTTCTGCTCCATCTGCTGCCACCCGCCCCACTCTGCAGCAGCCCGTCCCCCCCCCTCAGCCCCCCCAGGGACTGTGGTGCAGGCTACCAGCAGGGCCTGCATTTGGGGGGTGGGGGTGGGGGGGTAGAAATGGACCAGTTGCCAGGGTGACAGCATCCTCCTGCAACATAGAAACCACAGTTTCCATGGAAACCTTTTTGCCCCAGTTATTCTGCCACTGCCAACATCCTTCAATTTGCCCTTAAGATTCATATTTTGGTGTTGCCCCCCTCCCTATAGTGGCTGTGAGACCCCCGGGCAGCCCCCAGGGCCGGGTCCCCAGCAGGGCCGCCGGTCCCCAGGGCGGGTGATGGGTTTGGGAAGCGGTTTCCCCAGCAACAGAAACAGGGCGTTTCTGGCAGCGGTGGTCACCATGGGGATGGGGATGCTGACGAAGGCTTGTGAGGCTGAGAAGACAAATTGCCCTCATCATTATCTCCAGGCTTGTCAATCAAACGTATTCCCTTATTTACCTCGGCGAGGAGAGAGCCCCGGGAGCACACAGAGAGAGGGAGGGAGCGAGAGGAGAACTGCTTGCCCCAAACTCCGCACCAGGGAGGGAGCGTTGCCAGCCCCTTGGGATGGCCACCATCACCTGCAACCGCTTCACTGAGGAGTACCAGCTCTTTGAGGAACTGGGCAAGTAAGTTGGAGAGGGGCTCGGATGTGACCCCAGCAGCCGGAGCAGGAGCGGGGCTGGAAACAGCGGATGTGGGGAAAGGAGATGGGCACGGAGTGTAAGGGAGCGGGGGGGGGACAGGGATCGGGATGGAGTCTGCTAGTCCCTGCTCCATCTCCTTCTGACTTCAAGTGCATGCCAATAGGTGCAGACCCAGTGCACCACATTTTGGGGTTGGGGAGGGGTTGGTTGTCCCTCTTATGGAAAAAAAGGATCGCTCTTGGAAGAGGATGCTGCCGGCTCCCGCAGTCACTTCCCCCGCTGGGAGGAGGGACGGGACAGCCGAGGGGGAAAGCCCCAGTGGTGGGCGCCCTCCGGATCCTTGAGGGAATTTCTCTGTGCAGATTCCCCAGCGTTTGACTCATCCCGTAGGATAATCAACCTGCAGGGCAGCCTTTGTGGGAACCTCACACAGAGCTGGGGGGCTGCCCACCCTGTCGCCTGTCCCATCCGTATCTGTGAGTGCCCCGTGCTGAGCCTCAGCCCTTGCTTTGCTGCGGGGAGATCTCGGTGGGTCAGCGTGGCATCGCCTGCTGCAAATCGGGGTGTGTGTGTAGGTGCAGAGAATAGCACTTGGGGCAGCTCCGGGGAGGGGGGCACTGAGAACCCCAAGGTGGAATGGGGTGCTTGTCCCATGTCCTCAGTGCTGGGCAGTGGATGCTCCGTGTCTCAGTGGGGAGAGAGTGGCTGTAAAATGAGTGCACAAAGAAGCAGGTGTATGCCTCTCTTTGCTTTGGTTTGGTTTGGTTTTGGTGCCTCTTTTTGGTGCTGCCCCAGAGCAGGGTGCCCGTGCTGCCCGGTGAGGTGCCCGTTGTCAGATGGGTGCGTGGCTGTGGCTGTCTGTAGGCATGGAAACTTGCTCCAGCCCAGCATCCCTGCATCGCCGGGCAGCCTGCACCAAAATGTGCACCCACGCGTGCGAGGGCGTGCAGAACGGGGGTGAGAGAAAAAGGAGAGGACAAAGATGGAGAAATCAAGAAGCTGACATGAGAGGACGTTGTGCCAGGCGGGATGCAGCTGGTGCTCCCCATTCAGATGGGGGAGCGGGTCATTGCTGCAAACAAGAGCAGAGCAGAGCGCTGGTCCTGAGCTGTGCTGATGGGCACATACATCTACATGCAGCTGGGGAAGGTGCTGGGGGTTGGTGGGCAGCTGTGGTTGGGGAGCAGCTCTGCACTGTGCAGGGAGCCCCAGCTGGTGCTGCAGGCAGAGTGCCCAGCACCTGGGGCACAGTATGGCTTGGGACCTGGTTTTCCAGAGGTTTCCCAGCTTTTCTAGGTTCTGTGGGTGGTCAGGAGAGCAGCGGTGCCTGCAGAGATGCTGCTGGGCCCGGTGCAGTACAGGGAGGATGGTGGGGAGCTTTTGGGCTGTGTGTGATAAGGGAGGGCTGCGATGGGAGGACTGAACACCCAGACCCAGCGAGACAGACAGACGGATGTACTTCTCCACCTTCACTAATTAATGAGCAAATCCTGCAGCAGTAGCTTGTGCCCCAACCAGCCTGGAGCACCCAGCAGCCCCTGACACAGAGGAGAACAGCTCAACCCAGCAGCTCCCGCAGCTCCGTTTATCCCACCACACTTCCCCTTGGTTCGGCAGAGGCAGGTATAGGGCTGAGAAATGTCAGGGCCCTCACTGGCCTGTCAGTGTGATGTGGCACCGGTTGGGAATTTTCCACCGGGATGGTTTCCAGTGCATCCCACACTTTGAACAATCAGTGGTTTCCCATGGGGAAATTTCCGCTCTGTGAGCTCAGGAAGGGAAATCAGGACGGAGCGCTGCATGGCTCGCTGCCGCAGTGGCTGCCCATAAACCCAGCGAGGGTGATGGCATTGCCAATGCACAGCCCCAAGGAGCTGGTGCCGTGTGCTGGGGGATCAGCACATCCCCTCCAAGCTCCCCAAGCTGCCTGTGTTTCTTTGCAACCCAAAGAAGGGTGCTGGGTGCCAGGTGGTCGTTCCCAACCCCTTTACCATCCCTTCAGCTTCCAACCAACCTGATATGCACCCCAAACACTGAACACAGACCTGGTCCCACAACCCTGCAGGACATCAAGATGGCAAGGGGCTGCAGCACCCCCCTGCTCCCCCTCTGCATCCTGCAGGAGCTGAGGGATGGGGTGAGGAGTGGGGGCAGCACGGGGGCAGCAGGGAGAGGATCCTGCCCACGGCCACCCCAGTAGGACAAACAGCAAGAGCAGCTCTTTGGGTGCCTCCAAATCTGCCCCCGCAGCAGGTTCAGGGAGAGGCTGGCGGCAATTAGCGTGTGCTCAGCCCCTCTGCTCCCAGAGCTGCAGGAGAGGGTTTTCATTAAAGAAAGAAAAAAAAAAAAGAAAGAAAGAAAGATACGGAGGAACAAAAAATCCCCAGCCCACACTCTTCTCACTAGAAAGGAGATAAAATGCCTTGGAGGAGGAGGAGGTGTTGAAGAGAGGGAGGGCGGCAGCAGCACAGCCTGGAGCTGGCAGGGAAGGTGTGAAGAAGGGGGAGCAGAGCATCCCCGTGTCAGAGGCGCTGGGGGGAGCTGGCAGGGCCTTGGGGACGGGGCGTGGGGGTCACAGCTGGGCTAGGGGACACTGGCACTGGCTGTTGGGCTGTGAACCAATGGCAGGAGCTGGCAGGGTCCAACCTGGGGTGAGCAACCTGTGCCCATGCACTGCATTTGTCCCTAACCCCATAGCTTGGTTGGGTTCAAATGAATGGAGGGGTGAATAGCTGTGAGAGCTTGGACCTTGGTGGCTGAGAATATCCAGGAGCAGTGCAGGAGAACCAGGGACCAGTGTTCCCATCTTGCTAACCTGGGGTGGGGGCACAGCCCAGCCCTGTGTCTCCAGCCTCTGCTACAGTCCTGGGGCACCCACATCCCCCCAGCACTATGTAGGATCATACAGTGGAGCCCCACGGTGGGTCTGGAGCTGGGCCAAGTAGCTGGGACTTCTCCGCCATGAGCATCACTGCATTGCTGCAAAGCAAAGGGGATCTTTAGGAAAAAGGAGCAAAGATGGGTCACAGAGGGGGAAGGAGCCGCCACACCTGCTGCTCATGTGGCTCCTGGTGGGACAGGCTGAGCAGAACAGGCCAGCATGGCTCCAGCCTGCCCATCACAGCAAGCTGAATAAGAATTTCTCACCCCCTTTCCAATTAGACCGCTCCAGGCTATAGGAACAGGAACAGCTCAGCTATTCCAGAGGCCAGGATCGAAGTGCAGGATGAGGAAGCATCAAGCTCCTTCCTCTCCTCCCCAGCTCCTCTCCGACACGTGCTGCAGGTGATGCTGCACAGGCTGGCAGCTCCGCTGGGGCTCCTGCACCCCACTGCTCGCCTGTTCTGCTAAAGATCTCACTCAGCCCCAAATTGCCCATCTCCACCCACTTCCACCACTACAATCAATTATCCACTGCTGCTTGGCAGCGTGCTTGCAAACTGCGGCCTTTTATTCCTCGCCATGGAGCAGGAGCGGGGGAAGATGGAGCAGGAGGTGGCATTGCTTTTGATAGTTGTTATTTCAGAGATCGGAGAGGTTTGGCAGCAAAGGAAGCCTGGTACAAAGGTTGTGCTCAGCAGGGCAGCGCGCTGTTGCTGCTGCAGTGGGTTTGCAGCCACAGGGACCTTGCGCCGGTCGCCTGCAGCCATGGTGAGTGCTCATAGATGCTTCTGCAAATTGCTGCAGTGATTGTGAGGTCTGAAGCCAGCAAAGACACTCATACGCACGGAGTGAAGTGGTTGAGTGCTGTGCAACAGCTGTGTCCATTCCCAGCGTCCCCGAGGAGCTCTCGGTACATCTCTGCCCTTTCTCTGCCAGTAGTGGATAAAGCAGAGATGGAAGGGAGGAAAGAGCACTGAGGGGTGAATCCTGCAGCCATCCCCAGGGCTATCTCTGCCTTCCCATGTCCCCAGGGACTGCAGTGCCAGGGAGCACCCACTCTGCTCACCCCCCTCTCAAAAGCCTTTCCTCTATTGATACCCATGCCACGCAATGCTGTTCCATCCCACCCCATGCCATGCCATCCCATCTCACTCCACACCATTCACTCCCATCCCATCCCATTCCCACCACTGCCCTCCAGAACGTTAGGACTGAGCCATGTCCTTTCCTGTGCTGAGCCCTTCACCTCCCTTTCCTCCTTGTCTTCCCAGGGGTGCTTTCTCCATTGTCCGGAGATGTGTGAAGGTGTTGGCAGGACAAGAGTATGCAGCCAAAATCATCAACACCAAGAAGCTGTCTGCTCGAGGTAGGTGCCAGGGCTGCTCAGGGGGTCGGCAGGATTTAGTGACAGGGAAGACATTTGTCCCACCCCATCCTCACTGTGGTGCATCCTGAGCTCCTCGATGAATAGCCATTAACTTCATGGACATTGCCAGTGAGAGCCCTACTGGGAGGCTGTCATTAATTCACTACCCCTGCTGCTCTCGCTGACGCCACTGCTCACCTCTGAAAGCAAAAATGAAGCACAGAAAATGGTGACAAGCTGCTGTCTGACCTCAAATCAAACCACTGCGTGCCAATGCAGTGCAGTGCTGATGCCTAACTGAGGAGCTTGGCTTCAAACCCCCATTTGGAGGTGGAAATCCCTCACAGTTTGCTGCTCTCCATCCTCTCCTCAGGTTTGCAATATCTCTGTGTCCATCTGTTGGCTGGAGAGAGCCTCAGGGCTGTTTTAGCTGCTCTGCTGGCTGGAACCAGTGGCTTCTGGTGGTAATAGACCCGTGGTCTCCCCTGTTGTGCAGTGCTGCAGCATGGGATTGGCCATTCCCTGGGCTGTAAGCTGGTACCAGAGGGATGTGTTGGGCTGATGGCTTGTGGGAGTGTGTCCCATAGGAACATATCCCACAGGGATGTGTGCTACTGAGATATGCCACCAGCTATGCCGATGTCTGCTGGATGCTATGCAGGGAGGATGGTGCTGCTGGATACCCCGGGGTGCCTTTGGGCATGATTGGCTACTGACACAGGGAGCCAGCAGGAGACAAACTGCAGATTAGAGAGGAGAAATGTTTCTGAGTGCAGACTGCAGTTGGATTTGTGGCGGTGATGGACCTGTGGCCAGATGGTTGGGTCCCCATTGCTGTCCCCATCCCCTTTCAGTGGCCATTGGCTTCTTCTTAGCAAACAAGTTTGCCTTGTCATAAAGCAGCAATGCTGTACTTCCCCTGGGCTGGTTAGTCCCAATCTCTGCAGATGGGGAAACCCAACAGGAAACCATCTGCAGGTGGGGAAACTGAGGCAGAGAGTGGGGAAGGGTGATTTGCCCAATGTCACCATGGGGCTGGGGCACAAAGCAGCTCTCCTGTCTCTGGGAGAGGTGCTTACCCCAGTGATGCCGTCCCTCCGCACCTCCATCCTCCACCCACAGTGGACTTTGGATATGGAAAGAACAGCCTAAGCCACTCGCCCCCATCTCCTCATGCAGACATGGTCTACAGCAGAGGAAAGGCAAATCCAAGATGGGTTTGTGAAAGGAGCAGTGTCCCCGAAGTCAGAGCAAGTGAAAGGCAGATCGGGTGGACGTGGAAGGCTGCAGCCCCACATCTCAGTGGTTGCATTTTGATGCAGAGCGAGACAGCGAGGTGTGAACTCACAAGGTAGCAGCAATGGTGCCAAGAGACAGCGGCCCTAATTATATCCTCACCTCTCCCAGTGCTGGGTTCCCACTATCACCAAATGCCTGCAGACAGAGGTGCGGTGAGGGCACAGCAAGCAGTTCTGGCCATAGAACCAGACCTTAATTTGAGGCCATTACCTCTTTCAGACCACCAGAAGCTGGAGCGAGAGGCTCGGATCTGCCGCCTCCTGAAGCACCCCAACATCGGTAAGTGCACCCTGTGCCGCTGCCTGCCCCATCCCCACCACTCCTAACGTGGGGCTGTGGGGTGGGCACTGGGGGTCCTTCCTATTCCTCACCAGGAAAGAGCTTCTCCAAAAGGGGTCATGTACAGAAAGGCCTCCACCAAGCGCGGGGGGGGGGGATCTAAGTAGGTCCCAACTAACCCAGTTGGCTGCAAGTCCCTGCGGGAGGAGCGGGGCTGCATGGGGACTATTTTTACTCCTCGGATGCTGTGTTCCTCTGCATGCTCCAAAAAGCGGCTCCAGCTCCGAGCAGCAGCAGAGAGCGGCGTGGGAGAGGCGATGGTGGGGGGGGAAGCAAAGACTTTCCCACCGGCCGTCCATCTGAGAGTAGCCTCCTTCGGAAAAGCTGTTTCAGGAAAGCTCCCGAGCCCCTGCAAAAGACAAAAATAGGCCAGGAGGAGAGAGAGGGGAGGGGGGAAATTGCAGCAAAAATCCCTAAGCTGAGCCTCGATGGTGATGTTGATGCAGCCTGCCTGTGCACGGTGCTGGTGTGGGGACCGGCACGGGGACAAAGCAGCCTCCCTGCAACAGCATGGGACGTGCAGATCCCATCAGAGCCAGCGCGGCTGGGGGCATGAGGAAGCTGGAATGCAGCGATCACTGAGGGGTTGTGGGCTCTCTCTAATACCCTGCAGTGCCTCCCCAGCCCTCCTCTCCCATAGGAATGCTGGGCTGCACAGACTGGGTTTGCACAGACGTGAGCCTGCAGGGACCAGCTCCTGCTTTGCACCGTGTGTGCATTAGAATCTGCACTGGGAAGCTGCACCCGCAGCCCCGTGGCACAGCACTGTGCAAGGTGCAGTTTCACCAGGTTGCATTACCCAGAAGGCTTGCTAGAGCTGGACGTTTTGGCTACACCCAGTCCCGGACCTTTAGCTCTGAGTACTTATTGCCCTGTGACTGTGGGGACCAATGCTGTGTCCAAAGCTCTTGGCACTGAGCATGGAGCAGTTCGATGCTGCTGCTGTGCTCAGCCTATGGCCAGCAGCAGATGCTCACAGGACCGAGCTATACTTAGAGCAGCTGCTCCTCATTATACCCTTGGCTCCTGGCAGCCACAAGCACTGGGACTTCCCTATGCAGGGTATGTATCCGCACCATCTGCTTAGAGTTACACCACCCCATCCACACCGAATTTGCCTAATCCCCTTTTGAACATGGCTGGATTCCGCAAGATCCCAGCACAATACTCCCCATATCCCTCTCCGATGAGATGAAACAGAAGGAAATGTGGTTCTTTCAACAGAGGAAGGCAGAAAAGCTGAGATTGTGTGTCAGAGAGAAGTGCTGAGCAAACACAGGTGATGGAGCATGAGAGAGCAAAGACCATCCATGGGGAAGAACAGAGAGGGAATGGGATGAACATCCTTATGGCAACACCCACAGCCTAAAGGGATGTTTCCAGGCAGGGCACAGCTGGTGTAGTTCAGAGAAATGGGTTATAAGTGGTGTCAGGTGAGCAGTGAGGAGGGGTTAAATACACACAGCCCCAGTGAAATCAGAGTGAAGTGAGATGTGGGTAGACAATGCCAGACTGTGATTTGCACAGCAGACTCTGTCCCACCTATTTCTGCACCTTTGCTACGTGTCTGACTGCTGAGCTGTGAGAACGTAGCTGAAGGGTAATGTGCTCTCACAGGGGCATCCCTTGGAGCAGGGCAAGGAGCCAGGCAGGGGGATGGGATGGAGTGCTCCTGCTCAGGGAATCTCATCCTGTGATGATTCCTGGGCAACCCCAGCAGGAGTGTTCCCAAGGAGAGGAGGAAGGTCATGAAGAGGAGGGGAAAAAATAACTACAGAGCCTGGTCAGTGTCAGGGCTGGGTTGGCAGCCTGGCATTCTCATGGCCTGAGTTGGGAGTTCAGCCAACCTCTGGCTGTCCCCAGTTTAAATGTGACTTCTGAGCCATGGCTCATGGAGGTCCTTAGCTGAGCTGGGACTCCTGCCAGTCAGTGGCAATGGGAAGAAGGGTAAGGGGAGGACGAGCTCCCAGCAGATATCCCTGCTATGCCAATGGGCACCCAGGCTCCCCAGGCAGAATGGGAGGAGCCAGGCAGCCCATAACCCTGTGTCTCTGCTGCAGTGAGGCTCCATGACAGCATCTCTGAAGAGGGCCACCACTACCTGATATTCGACCTGTGAGTATCATTTAAACTCAACTCCTAATCCTCTGCATGCTCCTACCAAAGCAGTGTGCCCCATAACCTCCCCCATCTCATCCCTCCCCTTCTGTGGGCTGCCTTGGAGTCCTTCCCTGCACAGAGAGGGGTGAGATAGGCTTTAGCTCCTTAAAGTTGGCATCTAGACTTGATCTTTGTCAGTTCCTTCCATCCCATATCCCATCCCCTCCTATTCTATACCAGGCAGATGATGGTCCCTCCCTGCCCCATTCCTTTGTGCATGGCAGCAGTTCTTGTGCTTAGCATGCTGTGAACAGACCCAGCCCTGCTGCGTGCCCAGTGTGAATCCCTTGTTCTGTTCTAGGGTCACTGGTGGGGAGCTGTTTGAGGACATCGTGGCCAGAGAGTACTACAGCGAAGCGGATGCCAGGTGAGCAAGGATTTGGGCAGGGAAGACAAGAGGTGTCCCCTGTCCCCACAGCTTCACAGGGCTCCATGCACTCAGATTTCTGCAATTCAGGCTGTTGCTCTGATGTTCACCACTTGGAAGCCCTAAGGAGGGTTGGTTGGGGCAGGATGGCTGAGGGTGCGGTTTCCAGGTATCTCTGTGCCTCTTGGCTTTGCCTCATGCAGAGGGCAAAGTCCATACGAATGCTCAAGGGGTTGTTGAGCTCCGTGCTACCTCTGCCTCCCTATTTCTAGGCAAAAAACAATGTTAATTAACAGATTGCTTGCACTGAATCCACGTCCAACGCATCCTCTTATTAGTGTCATACAAATAACATAAATGTAAATAAAGACCTGCCTTACAGACAGTTGTTTTGGAACAGAAGAGATCATTACCTCATTCTTTTTTTCCTTCCTTTCTCATGCACGCAGAGGGGATGGAGTTTAATGAACTTGACATAAAACAAACTGACATAGTGAGAACTGCCCATGTCAGACAGGACTGGGAAAATGGGGCTGGAGCATCAGCTGCATGGCCAATGGGCACAGCTGCTCTGTTCACCTTTAGAGACCAAACCTGGGCTTGCACCACGTCTGCACCATCAGTCCCCAGCTCCTGGTGCCAGCTCTGTGGGAGCCCATGGGTGCATGTATAACCCCAACTCTCTACTCACCTGTTGGTGGCCAAAAGTTGGGTCACCACCATCAAGTAACGTGGTAGAGAGGGACACAGTTCTGCAGGGCTGCAGGTGGGACGTGCTGATTGGAGAAGGGCAGGGGGGGAGTTGCAGCTGTGTGGATGTGATTAAGGCACTTGTGTGAGATTCCTCCTCTCTTTGCAGCCACTGCATCCAGCAGATCCTGGAAGCCGTCCTGCATTGCCACCAGATGGGGGTGGTCCACCGGGACCTGAAGGTATGGGCTGCAGCGATGGGTCTGTGGGGGGGGGGGGGGGGAAGGGGAAAGGGACCCTATCAGTGATGCAGGACCCTGTGAGGCAATGCCTGGAATCCTTCAGGGTGGGGAGGAATGGCGTATGGGAGCTCCTGGAAAGCTTTGGCAGCTCTGGGGCAAAACAACACAAGGGACAGCATGCAGGGAGACCATGGTCCTCTATGGTGCATTGTGATACACAGCCCCACAGAGCAGTGGAACCACATCCACCCCTTCCCCCAGCTGTGTTTGGAAGTCATAGCAGAGCCCATAGGCTCCCTCTGAGACCCTCTCCTCCTCCTGCAGCCTGAGAACCTGCTGCTGGCCTCCAAGTTGAAGGGGGCTGCTGTCAAGCTGGCTGACTTTGGCCTTGCCATTGAGGTGGAGGGAGACCAGCAAGCGTGGTTTGGTGAGTATAGCAGTGGGTTATCCATGAGGCCCTACTTAGGTTGGGTCAGTAGTATCAGGCCTAGAGGGCTGAGGACCCCTAGGCCTGCTATATGGGGATGCTGGCAGCATACAGGGTGTATGACGGGCTCTCTGTTGCAGGTTTTGCTGGCACCCCAGGATACCTCTCCCCTGAGGTGCTCCGCAAGGATCCCTACGGCAAAGCTGTGGACCTGTGGGCTTGTGGTAAGGGGATTTAATCTTGCGAATGTTCTCAGTTTCTCTCCCTGATTTGGGCTGGTCCGTAGCATGGGTCTGCTCACACCTCCTGCAGTGCAGTGCTGACCTCATGTCCCCTCTTGCACAGGTGTCATCCTCTACATCCTGCTGGTTGGGTACCCACCGTTCTGGGATGAAGACCAGCACCGCCTCTACCAGCAGATCAAGGCTGGGGCTTATGATGTGAGTGCATTTCTTTCTGCCCCCTCCACCACCACCCCTTCCTCCTGCTGCCCCCTCACTGCAGTCTGCTACTCCAGAAGAGCGACTGGGATGAGTCAGATGGGAGCGAATTTCCTTCCCCTGCTCTGGTTGTGGAGGGCTGACTGAGATGCCGTGCCCAGGTGCACACACTGTCACCTTTCAGCCCACTCTGCAGAACAGATGGGTCTCGTCCCCGGTCTTGTCCTCCCTCCAGCCCTGCTCTCCAACTGGCAGCAATTCCCATTTGCTCCCTCTGCCTGCTCCCACCTGGGGCTGGAAGAGAACCAGCCCAATTGCTGAGGACTGCTGCTTCTTGCCTTGCTCTCTGCCACCCCTCACCCAGCCCCTCTGTTGGCAGTTCCCCTCCCCCGAGTGGGACACCGTCACTCCAGAAGCAAAAGATCTCATCAACAAGATGCTGACCATCAACCCTTCCAAACGCATCACGGCGGCGGAGGCTCTGAAGCACCCCTGGATATCAGTGAGTTGGGTGGCACTCACCCACAGGGACCCAAGCTTTGGGGGCATGGGGGTTTGCAATGGGATCCTGCACACGTGTGTCCTAAGCCAAATCTCTCTCTTCCCAGCACCGTGCCACCGTGGCCTCATGCATGCATAGGCAGGAGACGGTGGATTGCCTGAAGAAGTTCAATGCCCGGAGGAAGCTAAAGGTAATTGGCATGCTGTCCTCCCCAGGCTGGTGCAGAATGCTTGGTGGGGGCTGGGAGCTGAGTGGGGAGGGTCAGGATTTGTGTGGATGTGCACCAGGCTGAACGCAGTGTGACACAGAGCAGGGCAGCTGCAGGCTACTAACATGATTATCAAGAAAAGAAACTGGCTATGAACTGTTATTACTTTAAAACCAGACAAGTAATCAAATTAGTTCAGGCATGCACTTCAAAATGGTAATCCATTACTGCAGGCAATTAGTCCTAAGTAATCTCATTATACGCTGAGCAACTAGTTAGTAGAGTCAGATGGAGAAGGGGCAGCATTTTTCTGGGTGTTATTTTGCAGTGTTGCCGTATGGGTGGCTTCTTTGAAAAGTCCCAATCCCTTCCATTGCAATCACATCCGTTTCCGCTCCCCCCTTGCCACCAGCTGCCCATCCCGGCCAGCAGAGAATGGGACCGAAATGCGCCCCAGGTTATTGAATATCCCTTTAATCTTTGAGGGAAGATTCAGAGCCTGCAACCCAATGCCCTGGTGTTAGGGATAAGAAGTCGGGTCAGCCTGTGGGCCAGCTTCCTTCCAGCAAAGGGTGTGGGGGACAGGTGACACACAGAGCTGGGAGCATGGGGACCCAGTGGCTCTGCACACTGCCTTCCTTTCTGCCTTCTGTGTGTTGCAGGGAGCCATCCTCACCACCATGCTGGCCACCAGGAACTTCTCCGGTAGGTGCCGTCTCTGGGTTCTTCTCCTTAGGGCAGAGCTGGGTGGTGCTGGGCTTCACTCCACCTCCAGTGGGGCTGAAAGTGCAGCTGGGTGCTCTGGGGAGGTGGTACTTTGGTGCCCTCCTTCCTGGAGATGTCTGTGATGTGGATCCTCCAGGTGCCCCAGCAGCATGGGGTCCCCCCCACCTCACCCACCTTGGGGTGCTGACCCTGCAGCGATGCTGCTCCCCTCCCACATCCCTGCTTTCCCAGGGCTGCACTGAGAGGCAGGGACAGAGCATGGTAGCCTGCACGTTTCTCAACACAGCCTGGCTTGGTTTTAGATGGGGATTTTGGAGTGCTTTGCTCTGAAACCCCAGGAGCGGGGTTTTGGGGTGGGCTGGGGGCAGCTGGCCCAGCCAGGAGTCATGCAAATGGCCACAGACAGGATTGGCATCCACATTTGTCGCAAGGGGGTGGGGAGATCATGCTGACATATTTAGCACTTGTGGGCAGTGTGTGCTGGGCTGGAGGAGTCCAGCAGCTGGTGCGGATCCGGTTACGGAAGGAGCGAAGCATCAAAGGGCAGGAAACCCAAAAGCTTCTCTCCTAGCGCTTCCCATCCCACGCAGCCCAGGGGCTGCCCGTGCCCCCTGCCCACCCCAGCAGGCAGCAGGATCAGCACGGATCTGCTCCCATGGGTGCCCCAGGATGTGGGGTCCCCAGTGCAGCCTGGGGGTCCGGCACTTGGCCAGCAGCTGGAGGTGGGCACGGGAAAGGCATCTGCTTTTCATCATTGTCAAAATGTGGGCTGCAGCTGTCGGGCTGGCGGGTCGGCAGCACATGATCCCAGCAGCATGGGGCTAAAATTAGAGGGGCGGCAGGCGGGCGGCCCATTCCAACACCGCACCGACAGCACCCGCGGCCAGCGGGCTCCCTATGGGGCACCCCACTGCCTTGCCGTGACGTCTGGGGACGCTCATGTCCCTCATGGAGAGCCACTCCAGTGAGACGGGCTGGTGTCGGAGAGGTCATCCGTGAGCTCACAGAGCTGTGCTGGAGGGGCTGTGAGAGGACGAGAGCCACCATACGGCTCTGCTGCCCGGCATCATGCTGCTGATCCTTGGCCTCCTGGTCCTGGTGCCCTGCCTGGCTCTGCTCACCTCCTTCCTCCTCTCTCCAGGAGGCAAAAGTGGTGGCAACAAGAAGAATGACGGCGTGAAGGTAAGTTCCCTCCTGCCTGCCTCTCTGCTCCCCGGTGCCAGCAGTGGGGTCCTGGTGCTATGCCAGCGCTCCCTGTGGCACCCTGTGCTTTGAAGGGTAGTTGTTGGCACTGGTATGTCCCCAAGCCTCCAGTATGTTCCTAGGCCACTGGAACAGCTTTTCAGCGTGGTGAGGGAAGGGGTTGGAGCTGCAGCCAGCGACAAGGGAGCATAGTGGGGTCTTGCTGCTGCTTTATTGCCCCAAAAGCATGCTCGCTCCATGCTGTGGAGTTTGGGAAGAGGGGCCATGGAGGTGGCTTTGCAGCTCAGAGCTGGGGCTTCAGGCTGGTGGTGGTCTCATCACCTCACCCTATTGCAGTCCTGCTGCTCCACGGTCCCCCAGCACCATGCTATCCCCATAATGGTCCCTGGAGGTTTAGCCCTCTTGACCCTATTCCCATCTCCTGTGCTCACTGTAGACAGAAAAAATGAGCACTCCAACCTGGCAATGTGCTGGGAACAAGCTGGTGCTTGGAGGGCTGCAGGAAGCATGGCCCATGCAAAAGTCTTTCTCTTGTCCTGTTGGACACAAGCTGTCGCTCAACAGTGGAGAACTTGCATGATCACATTCCCTGCTCCAGGGCAGGGATGCAAGTGGTGAGGTAGAGCTCTGGGACTCCGACTGCAGCACAGATTCTTTTATTCTCCTGGTCCTTTTGCAGGGATCCTGCTATTGGGCTGTGAGGGTTGCAGGGTTTGGATAGCAATGCACTCAGCTGGTTTCTTCCTTCCTTTGCCCAAATATTCAGTGCAGCCATAGGGCCGGGGATGGCTTTTTGCTCCCCTCCCACTATACCCAGTGGCTGCAGCATGCCAAGGTTTGAGACCACACAAAATCTACATGCAGCTCCACAAAATCAAACATTCTGGCCACGCGGTGTTGTTCCACAACATGAAGCTGATGGGCTGCATTGCTATGAGAGGAAATTGCCTTGGGCAGTGAGATGTCACATGGCTCCCAGGACAGGACCGCTGGCTTTGCACAGCCCCACGGGAGTCCCAGCAAGCTGCCTGCCAGCCCTCATCTGCTGCTTCTGCAGCCACCTAAGTAGTGAACCCAGGTAGAAGTGCCAGAGTGTGAGCTGCTGGAATATAGCTGTTGTAGCCAGGAGATGCTTTTTTAAGCAGTGATGTCTGGAGATGCTTCAATAGGCACAGCCTTCAAATATGTTTTTCAGCAAAAAGGAATTGCCTTGATTTCATCTCCAGGTGTCATGATAGAAGACCATTTGCTGGCCCAGCTTCCTTAACAGAGACCCCTCTTGGCTTTCCAAGTAGACTGAGTGTGAATGTTGGCCTGGGGAGTTGGCTGCTGCAGCCAAAGCTTTGGTGGCCCACCACAGCCACCTGGCATATGGCAGGGCATTGCTGGGAGCTTGTCACTTCCTTCCATCCCACTAGGAAAGCAAGGCAGGCACCTGGAATCCTGCATGGATGGGTGGGGAGGGGGCTGAGGGGCCTGGTCATGTGTGTGGGGGGATTGTTGTTGGAAGAGTTGTCTGCACCTGGAGACATCACCTGGGCCAGCCTTCATGAGAGCGGGCAGGTCCCTGCCTAAGGCACCAGGTGGGTGCCAGCCCAGGCCTGGAGAGCTCAAAGCACTCTCCTAAGGAGGTTTCACCTCAGAACGCTCACAGGATCAAAAACTCTACTCCTGCTCCTGCTCTGGGGTCTCCAGGAGGTGTTCTGGACCCAGCAGCCACGATACCTTCACTGCCCTGTGTAGTGTCCCATCTTGTCACATCGTAAACTAATGAAATCACTGCCCCATGTCACATCCTGTCCCGTCCAAAATTAATGAGCTCACTGCCCCGTGTTGCATCCTGTTACTGTATGTCCCGACTTAACGCGGTCACTGCTTTGTGTTGCATTCTGTTGCGTCTGAAGTTTCTGCAGTTTACTGCCCCGTGTCCTGTCCGTGGTTAGCAGAGGCTGGGAGCTGTCTCCGGCTGCACGTCCCTATGGGGTTCCTTCTGAAGCACAGCAGCGTGCTCTGCCCCAGGGACATGTTGTCCCAGGGAAGAAGGGATTAGGGATGACAAAGGACTCAGTGAAGGAGAGGACAGTGTATTGGCACCATTGAAACTCAGTGATGCTGGTGGGAGCCATTTAGGAAGTGAAAAGAGCAGTGAGGATAGATGGATGTTAGTT
The DNA here is from genome assembly GCF_054131305.1 of Coturnix japonica. Taxonomy (NCBI): domain Eukaryota; kingdom Metazoa; phylum Chordata; class Aves; order Galliformes; family Phasianidae; genus Coturnix; species Coturnix japonica. Next base: position 3,831,516 of record NC_140680.1, on the reverse strand, counting down.
TTCCTACTGCGGCCTGTTTATCCACAATAATGTGTTGCTGTATGGATTCTTCCAGGAGTTTGGCACAACACATGCTTCTTTTCTCTCTGTGGGACAGGCAGAAATGGTGCCTTGTTGAATGTGCTGGTAAACTGCTGCTTATTTGGCACTGCAGCTCCTAATTCTTGCATTGGTGCTTCCTATGACCAGTGGTCATTTGTACTCTGAGAGCTGGAGGTGGAGAAATGCCAGTGTGCATGTCTTTGGTGGAGAGGGGAGCACTGCATGGAAAGGAAGGAGCATCCAGAAGTAGCTTGGGATTGCAAGTGGAGATGCAGCAATGGAATCTTCTTACCCAAAGCCTTAAAGCCTAGTGGTAGTGGTCAAGGATGGAGATGAACGTGTGGATGTGTAAGAGTGTCTTTTGGGAGGAAATTTGATTCAGGAGCAGCAGAGCTGTGTAAGGACAGCTTCCAGCAGTGTGTCTGCCTTGAAGGGTTAAGAAGTGAGTCATGCTGGCTTTAAGCCAGCCAGCTCTGTGCTGGAGACAAGTCTAGGTCCAAGATGACAATTGGGTGTCTCCACACTGGCCATCAGTGTGGGTAGGGTCAGTACCACTTCATTTTGGTGCTCCCAATCAAGCACAACATTGTGCAGGTGGCAATGTTGTCAGAGCATCTAGGCAACTCATGTTGCTCCTGTAGGCTTGGTGGCCTGGACACAAAGCCAACAGAGGGGTCACCTACTCCAGTGAGACCTTTGGACAAAGCAGGTCCTTGGGGTGAGCAACAACAGGGATTGTGGCAGGTCAGGAGAGAAAGGTGACAGTGCAAACACAGGCAGGAGCTGGCACGGCCCCGTTGTGCGGTGGCACGTCCCTCCGGGAGCCCCAGGTTGGCCTTGTGCCTTTTGCTTGCCCCTCCATGAGGACCATGAAGCGTGGCTCAGGAGCTGCTGCCTCTCTCGTGCTGCTCTCTGCCTTTCTCACTCTGTGTCTCTTCCTGTTCCATCTCTTCTCCTTGTTTTTCCAGAAAAGAAAGTCCAGTTCCAGCGTTCAGTTAATGGTGAGTGTCCTTCGTCTTCCTCAATGCCGATATTGCTGGGCCTTTCCACAAGTTCCAGCCTTCCCCCGTTTTTGGAAGTTACCTCGGGGTAGGGAAGAAGGGCCACCGGGGTTGGAGGGAACCATCCTCAAAGCTGTATCACCCACAGTCCCCATTCACAGGGTTGGTGCAGGCACTTGCTGGCCACCGGCTGGTGGGAAGCCAGCCCTGGTTCTTGCTGATGGGTTCTCATGCCGTTTCTCCCAGTTCTCCTGACTCAGGTCTGCAGGCTGCATCGGTCCAAGGAGCCTTGGAGAAACACCTTCCATGCCTCTGCGGGGACTGTATGGTCATGGGACACCTTGCCAACCTACATCGGGGTATTATGGGTAATACATCAGCAAGGCTCTGCTGGGAAGAGCTAGCAGAGCCATTGCTCTAGCTCCGCTAGCAGAGTCGCCTTGATGGGGCTCCTGGAGAGAGACGGGGGGTCAGAACCCCCTCCACCCCAAATCTGTCTAGTGCTCAGCTGTTGATGGAAAGAGCTGTGTCTCAGCCTTCGGTGGTCCATGTGGGTCTTGGAAGCACTCTGTTGTATTGTACATTTCTTTCCCTACTCTGCGGTCAGTGTGGTCTCTCACTCCTGCACAGTCCCCTCTTTCTCATCCCAGCTCCTCCTCGCTGTTAATTTGTACATCTCTCTCTATCGTACAGTCAACATGGTGTCTTCCACCCCTGCGCAGCCCCCTCCCATGCCCTCCTAGCGCCCTGCCGAGCCACCCCGGACCTGCCCCCACCTCTGTGTCCCTGCAGGCATCGGTACGACAGGCAGCGCCGTGCCTGCAAGACCCTCCCGAGCCCAGTCCACGTTCCCTTGGCTCACGGCCGGGGGGGCTCGGCCAGCGCTGCTGTGCTCGAGCAGTGGTGGAGGACGGGTTGGACCTGCCGGCGTTTTCCTCGGCTGCCGTCCAGTCGCACAGCCGAGAGCTGTGGGGTCGGACTCGGGGGGCTGTCAGACACACAAGCTCCTCCTGGTATGGGGAGGAGACTGGGCTCACCGTGCTGTCTCCTGTCTGTTCTTTGCTCAGGAATCGTCAGAAAGCACCAACACCACCATTGAGGATGAAGACACCAAAGGTACGCCAATGGGGGTACACCAATGGGGATACCCCAAGGCCATTAGCCTACCAGCCCCTAATGGGGTGTTGGCTATGGGAAAGCCCAACATCAGCACGGTGCCTTGGGATTCCTTAGTAGCACACTGCCAGCATAGGTGGCTTCACCACTGGGAGTATCTGGGATGCTGCTGGTGAGGAGGGGAGGCTCACAAGAATGGAAACGGATGATACCATCCCTTCCTGTATTCTTGCTGAGGTCTGGGCTCCTTTGAGACCAGTGTCCCTCAGAGGGCTCAGACTCCAGGAGAAATCTCTCCTTCCTGCCCACCAGAATCAGCTTTCTAAGAATAACACAGGGAATAATTTATTGGTGCCAATTTGTAAAGTCACTTGACTAAGTGGTCTCAGCACAACACAGGACCATGTGTGTTAGTTGGGTATGTGTCCTCCCAAGGAAGGGTTCCCAGTGATGCTCTGTGCAGGACAGTCTTCCTTTCCATTAGGAATGGCTTTCATGTGTCTTTTCAATAGTCTTAGCAAAAACAAAACAAAAAGAGTGTTTTTGATTTAAATGTTTATTCTTCTTTAAACCAACAGTACGGAAGCAAGAAATCATTAAGGTGACAGAGCAGCTGATTGAAGCAATAAGCAATGGTGACTTCGAGTCCTACACGTGAGTGTGTTTTGTTCTGGGCTGAGCCCAGCATCCCAATGCGAGTGCCAACGGGCTTTGCTGCCAAGGGCAGGGTGACGTGACAGAGGGACGTGGACACTATGCAAGAGATACAGGGGACGCTGGTTTCCCAGCCCCATGCTTTCTCACACTGAGATGACCACATCTCTCTGCTCTTGTTAGCACAGATGTGCCCATTTTCTGGGCTTGCAGGAAGATGAATAACTGCAAGTGTGATTTATGGTGGAAGAAGGAACATTACATCTGTGGTATCATTACACCCAGACTGCCTCAGGCTGCTTGGAAGCAGAACTGTTCTCTACTCGCTGAGCTGAAGCTCCTCAGACCACACTTCTTCTGTGTCCAAGGCCTATTTAATTAGTGCATCTGAGCGAGTGCAGGTCTGCTTCCCTGCCCCAGAGGACAGCAGCAGGGATATTTTGATACAGAGCAGAGAGAATTCATTTTTCCATGCTGTTTTATCTCTTACAAAGAAGGCAGCAGTACTTAGGGAGGTTTAAGGGGAGGTGGTGAGTGATGGAGGGACCTGTGTCAATGGGGTCCCAGCTGAAGTTGTGGGGCTGGGAGCAAAGGGTGTGTTGGCTTCCTGCAGGGCCAGGCCAGGCTTCTGCTTGAAGATAGACTGTCTTGCTGGAAGCAATGAGATGATCTCTCCTTTCCCTCTCCCTTTCATATATCCAGGAAGATGTGTGACCCTGGGATGACTGCTTTCGAGCCTGAGGCTCTGGGGAACCTCGTGGAAGGCCTGGATTTCCATCGGTTCTACTTTGAAAACCGTAAGCTGCCCCTTGCCTCCTGAGGAGCCCTTCCTACCTTCCACTGTCTCTGGCTATGTCCCTACCTTCAGCAGCTTGCTGAAGAGAGGAGGCAGAAGTTAGCCTAGGGAGCATTTTGGCTGGGCTGGGAAATCCCAGCTGGTGAACAAAGAGCTGTTTGGTTAGAGTCAGAGAATCCAACCCATGCCCACCAACCATGTTTCTCAGTGCCACATCTCCATATTTACTGCACGCCTCCAGGAATGGTGACTCCAATGCTCCAATTGGCTATTCCAATGCATTATCACGCTCTGGAATCAATGCAGAAGAAATTCTCCTAATATCCAACCAGGTGCAACGTGAGGCCATTACGACTTGTCCTAGCTCCCTAGGTTCACCCATCCTGAGCCCATTATGTCCTCAGTCTTCTAACCCCAGGATCTCCCCTTCCACACTGAGGAGCCACCCAAAGTCCTTCCCCTGCTTCAGTTCACCCCAATTATCCCCTTTCCAGTGTGGTCCCGGAACAGCAAACCTGTGCACACGACGATCCTGAACCCCCACATTCACCTGATGGGAGACGAGTCTGCCTGCATCGCCTACATCCGCATCACGCAGTACGTGGACGCAGGGGGCATCCCCCGCACTGCTCAGTCTGAAGAGACCCGCATCTGGCACCGCCGGGATGGCAAATGGCAGATTGTCCACTTCCACAGATCTGGCGCGCCCTCTGTCCTACCGCAGTAAGCCCTGTGAGCATCCAGGGGCTGCGGTCGGGGGGCACATGGGGTGGGAGGGTGGGGTCCTATCCTGATCTGTGGTGGGGAGGGGATAGTCTGTGGTCATGAGAGGGCAGTGGGAGAGGGATTCTCTGCTGGAGTGATGGTTGAAGCAACATCCTGCTCTGCTTGTTGGTGTTTTGCAGCTGAAGCACGGTCCAGCCCGTGCTGGGTTTGTCACTGACTGACTGCCAGGGGAGACCCCTCCAACTCTTCACCTACAGGACTTTGGCTGTTGGCTCTGCTGCTTGGTTCCTGCTGGAATAGCCCCTTGCTTCTCACTGCACACATGCAACGGCCTCAGCGGCACCTACAAGCATCTCATCTCCATCCCCTTTCACCGGGTCCCCTTCCTCTGCATGAACGAAGAAAAGAAAAACCATGAACACCTGTGCACTTGTTGCCTGCCAGGGCAAAAGCCATCACCCTGGGCTGCATGGCCCCCCTGCAGTCCCATACATCCCATGGATTGGGACAGGACTCTTCATCCACCTCCATCCCCACTTCTACTGGCATCTCCCCAAAGAAGAGGAGGTTGTGGGGAGCTGCTCTGTGCCACACGTCCTCCACACGCCGGTGGATTTTGCCTTGCTGCTATCAAGGTCCCTGCCCACTGCCCTGAGCTCATGCATCCCGGCAGCCTCGGCTGGGGAACCTGGGTTTTAAACCATTTGCAAAATTCAGCTTCTGTGCATCTTGGGTGAGGAGGGGAATGCGTGGATGAGTGAGTAAGAGTGTCCTGGTGTTTTCTCTTCCCAGGAGGGTAAGTAGATTTGCGCCTCGGTGAGTTACCAGGATGCTCTCTCTCCTTCCTCCCTTCTCTCCTGGGAGTGGGGCTGGCAAAGCTGGGAGGAAAGAGGAGAAAGGTGATCTCTATCTATCGCCACTGCCCAGAGAGCTCTCCCAGCCCCACAGGTGGGCTCAGGACAGCAAATCTGTCCCACGCTCTGCTCCCATCCCTTTGGATCCTATCCCCCAGCCCTTCGCATGCAGCATCTGCAGCTCCCCATGGCACAAAGGCTGAGCTGGCCACTGATTGGAAACACAGACACCATTGCCCACACGACACCTTCCAGCGAAGACGAGGAATGCAAGCTTTAGTGACAAAACTCTGCAGAATCTGGTTGTGCTTTGAAGAAACAAACAAGCCTTTAGCTATCTTCTACTTTGAGCGCATGCCTTTTTATAGGAGAAAGAAAACAACCTACTGTGTATTTCGTAACTTGATTTTGAGTATTTGCTGAAATGGATCTTTATGTAATAACTAGAAACATTCAACTGTTTGGGGTTGGGGGGTGGGGGGGATTTTTGGGGGTTGCTGTTTTTTTGTTGCGTTTACATTTGGAGAGGGGTTGCAATGCCACGCCACTCCCACCAGGGCTGCCAGCAGGCAAAGACACCAGGGCACTGTGTCCCCCAGGGCAGCCATGTCCCTGGGGCACCAATGTCCCCAGGCTTCTGCACACAGGGGACTGCTTGCATGGCAAACCCAGAAGGGGGGACTCTTCTGAGCCACCAGGGTTTGGTTTTTAGAATGAAAGGCAGGGCCAGGACAGAGAATTTTGGTCTTGCCCCTCTGCCATCAGGTAGAGGTCTAAGAGACGTGAGGGTGGTGGATTTTCCAGCAATGCTTCCGCTTCTTGTTGTCTTTTTCCAATGGAAGCCCTTTGCTCGTTGACATGGGGCTCCTTGCAGTGCTGCTGCCCCAAGGACTTTCTAGCTGCACTCTCTTCATCTGCATGGCGTTTAACTTTCTAGACGGTGCGTGTGTTGAAAAACAAAAGAAGATAACAAAAGAAACACTTGTTTTGGACATTTAAAGAAAAAGCAAACAAAAAAACAAAAAAAAAAAAAGGAAAAAAAAAAAAAAGAAGAAAAAGGAAATGTTTTCTCCATGTAAATTCTGGGTGTGTATTTTGCCTTTTCTGTGGTTTTGAATGCTTTGCTCTTTGTCTAGGCAGGGACGGCTGCCTCGCGAAACGCAGCCGTGTCCTTGCAGACTGCTAAGATATTTTCCTACTGGGTGGAGGGGCAGGAATCCAAATCGTTGGGGTATCAAGAGGCTGTGAGAGGTTTTTGTTGTGTCCCACTGTGCAGGGACTGTGACTGTTGGTAGCTGTGTTGTATAGGAGAGACTGTTTTGTGAAGAAATTTCAATGGTCCTCATTGGATGCAAGTGTATGTCCCCATGCCTGTGGTGGACCTTTGCTGGTTGATTGTGGAGCTATGTTGGCTTGCAAGAATTGCCCCCAAAGCAGGGACATCTATTCAGGGAGAGAATAAGCTTTTAAGATAGAGTTGGGGTGCTTTCAAAGACCCATTTTTCTTCCTGTAGTTGCGTAGTGCTGATTGTTTTTGGGTTTACTTTTTTTTTCACTTTAAAGGAAGGACTCAGCTCTTTCATAGTTCTCCCTCCTCTCCAGCACTGGCTCTGAAGCCAGCCATGGCAAGGGTCTTATACGCCTCATGATGTCAGAGCTGTACTGCAGATGGGTGTGAAGTTGGCAAGATAGGAAGAGGCTCAGTGGTTCAGCCTAGTTTTGGAGCTGTCAGCAGCTCTGGGCTATGATGGTGAAGCTGCTCCAGCAGACACTGCTGGAAAAAGGGCTGGGACGGGGGCTGTGTAGGGTTTGTTGGGTCTGACAGATGGGATGGGGAGATAGATGCAATGTCCTTTTACTAGAAGCCCACTTCAGGTGGTTGCTGGTTGAGGAGAATCTCTTAGTTTCCAGAGAGGTTTTGAGCTGTTTTATCAGAGGTGATTTCTCTTCCTTGAGGCTTCCCTACCATCATCTCTCCAGGGACAGGTTCTTTGCAAGGCACCAGGATATCTTTGCAACATCCAAAATGCTCCCAATTCTTCAAAGGGAAGTAGTCTTGTTTTCAACTCTTTCTAGTCTTCCAGTCAAGCTGAAGCCTGACCAAGGAAGACCGAACTTCCCAACCTGCCTAAGTCGGCAGTGTTAAGCACCTGCACTTTAGAGGTCTGTTCTGCCTGGTTTCTCTCCCCACTTCACCCTGGTCCTCCAGAGCAGGTTTCCGTATCCCCAGAGCATCTCTGAACAAGCACTGATAAACCAACACCTTTCCTTTTAGTAGCCATGGTAAAAAACCTTGTCTGTCTTCCTTTGCATTTCTTGATTTTTGCCTGAACTTGCAGGAAAACTTACTTTATAAGGAATCAACATAATCAACTGTAACAGCCTTTTATTTTTGTTTTTTGGCTTGCAGAGCAAGGGATGCTGCAGTTACATCTGTACCAGATGTTCTTGCTAGAGATTGTGCTGTTGGTACCAACTATATTGCATTCTATCTGGTATTGCTTCAGCAATACAACCACAGTTCTGTCATCAAGTGATGACAAGGTCCAGGAGATGTTCCCAGTATGCAATATGGATGATGCCACATTCTTGGGACACAGTTTACTGCCATGGGCTTCCTATCCCCATCATCCTCGAGGCTGGAGATCACCTAATATTCTAGTGCAGGTACAGCCTGACTTGTCTGTCCATCTAGCTCAATCTAAACTCAGAAGTCCTCCAAATTGCTCGTCTCTTCCATCTCTCAGAGCACAGCAGATATCTGAATCTGAGGACCTGCTGTGGCATTCTCAGGCTCCCAGACCCACAGGTGGAGTTGGGAGCTGCTCCTTTTCCTTTCTGGACTGCTAGGGTCCAGTTTCAGCTGCAACACCTTCATTTCTCAGGTCTTGCTGGTATATCAACTTTGGAAGGAGAAGATGCCACCCCTGAGCCTCTGCTCTTTGCATGAGGGAGCAAATGCTCTGCTTCTCCCTCTAGGCAGGCACAGCCAGGTCAGTTCTTTCCTCTTCCCAAATAAATGCTCCGTTTGCCAGGCATCAAATCCCACAAACCCGCTCTTCTCCCTCTGCCTAACATGAATTTATGACCCCGTGGGGCCACACTGGATGGAGCTGGCAGCACTTGGAGCTCATGGACATCTGAGAAACACCAGCAAACAGCAGAACTGTGTTTCAAAGGGCAGCTACACATTTTGTGTAGCCCCGTGGACCAAGAGCTGTCTGCCAGCAGAAAATCCCATAACCAAATCCTCTGATCATCCCAGGAGCTGAGCTAACCCTTCATTTTCCATCACAGGGCACTTCTCATGGTCTACAGAACTCTCTTGATACAAACAATGCACTCCTGATAGCTGGACAATGACTTTGCCATTGCTCATTTCCGAAAGTACAGATCCCAGCCCTTTTATTCCAGACAGGAAAACTCAGATTTTGTACACATCAAAGTAGGGGATGGTGGCCTCTGTGCCATCTGTCCCCCAAAGACCAGCCCCCTCAGCAGACAGTCCTTCCTGCCCTTAGGTACAGAAGAGAGGGTGTGTAGGGGGCTGTATTGAGTGGCTCCTTCTTTCCTTGAGTTATTGTCCCCTTTTTTTCTACCTGTTGCACAATTTTAGGGTTTTTGTAACATTTTTTTTTAATTTTTTTTTTTTTACAAGCAGGGAAAATATGTTCACAGTGGCTTAAGAAAAATGAGATATCTCTCTCTCTCTCTCTTATATATATATAAATATATATATGCATACAGGAATTCTCTATGGAAATATTTATTTAAGATGACTGCAAAAAAATATATATATTAATTAAGAGTATACCAAGCTTTGTCAAGCAACATAAAGCAGGCCCTGGTGAGGGGTGGCTGCCTGTCCCCTGTGTCTGTAAGTCCGTATGGTTGCAGCTGAAGCCTTTACCCTTTTGTATGCTTGCTCAATCCTTCCAGCCGTGCAACCACGTTGGATTCAGTGGGCGATGGATGGATGTGGGGGGACAGGGGGGGAGGAATTGGTATCGTTTCCTTTTCCTTTGCTTTCAGAACCTGTGGCTGCGAACAGAACGATCACTGCTCAACTAGGATGTGAAATGTGGGGAGGGCAGTGGGGAGACGGGGTCCGGGCATGGGGCGGGAGGGAGATTGTCCGTTTTATTCTTGGTGTTCAAGTGCAATAAATAGCTAACAACTTCTGAGCATGGAAACGGATGATTCTCCGTCACTGCAGTGACTCAGACCATCTGCACCCCTCCAGGGCTGCCCTGGAAAGCAAGGCCTACAGCAAGGCCTAGGTTCATGGGCTCACCATGGGAGCTTCACATCACCCCCAGCCCTGTTTTTTCTCAATGCAGGGTGATGGGAACACAGCAGGGAGGACTCAGGTCTGATCTGAGCTGTGGGGTATCCCAGCAGGGCAGGGCTCCGGGCCTGCAGTGGTGCTGCGGTCCCACGAGGTGTCAGCAGAAGGCTGTGCTGGGGGAAGCAGGGAGAGGCCTGTCCCAAGGCCGACCTCTGCCCCTTGGCTGTATTTCCGTCACTCCGTGCCAAAAAGTGTTGCTCCAAGGTCAGTGTGGAGCAGGGTGTTCCCCAAAGAGCGGCACGTATGGAGGTGAAGGGATGGATGTAGAGTGTCCCTGCCCCATCCTTCATGTTGCACCCTTGAGTGGTGGCAGCCATGCAGCCTGTAGGGTTCCAAGGGGGAATGTGGGGTCAGAACCCCATGGAGCCACACGGAGCCCAGAGCTGAGTGCCCAGCTCAAAAACCCTCCATCTCCATATCCTGTGTGGGTGTGCCAAGTTCCTCAGTAACACCATGAAGTGCCTGAGCCCACCGCCTGCTCCATCACATCCTATCCATCTCCCAGCAGAGCCCAGCCAGCCGGGGTCCCCTGGCCCACACACCATGATGGCTGGGCAGCACCGTGACCTCCCAAGGCCTCCCGCTCAGCAAATAGTGTCAAGGTTAGAGCAAGGATTCATTGGGGCCATAAATGTTTATGGCAGGCCCTCCCCGCTCCCCAGCCGCCACAGCCTGAACTTTCCATCAGCGACACTTTTATGGCTGGCCTCTAATGATTAACCCGGGGGATAGCGGACGGAGGTGCTTTGCGGCACGGTCGCACTGCCACAGCCCCACGGGCCCGGGGAAGGGGTCTGAGGAGGAAGAATAAAGGTTAGAACCAGCTGGGAAGCAAACTATGGTGTGCTCAGTGCCTCCAGTGTGGGGAGGAAGGCAGCAGGAGAAGGGCATGTTGGAGAACATCCCTATGGACCCAGAGGTACAAAGGCAATAATTAAATCTGCCGCAGTGCTACAGGAGGGACACTGAGGAGCAGCACAGACTGGGTGCTGCTGGAGGGCTGGCTGGTTTCTCCCCAAGGTGGCTACATGCTGTGCCAGGTTTGCCCTGGAGAGCCCAGTACTGCAGGGCTACAGGCATATCCAGGCATAAACCCTCATTTTTCTGTTTATACTTCATTATGGTTTTTACCTTAGCAGAACAGAGCTGCACTGGACAATGCACCAGATGTTCGTACCCCATGTGCCTGGAACCCCCTCTGGATGTGCCCGTGTGGATGCTATGTGAGCTCCTCTTCCTCTCTCCAGGCAGGAGGTACCCTTAGGGCAGCTGCACTTGTGTGCTTTGGTGCTGGGTCTGGTTGAGTCCTGTACATGAGGTCCTGCATTTATAGGGAACCAGAAACCCAGCCTCTTCCCATTTTTCAGCTTGCCTCAGCCCTGCCCCTGTAGGGAACAAAATCTCAGGATGTCCCAGGGCAGTTTACTCATAAAGCACTTTATTTCCCTCTTATTCTTTTTGCTCATTTATTAGGTTAGATTTCAGCAGGATGCTGATGCATCCTGGTTTTGCTGGGATACCTCTGAGGGCACTGACACAGACCTTCCTCAGAGCATGTAGGATATTGAAATCCTTTCTCCCATGTGTTTGAAGGTTGCTGGAGTTAAACACATATTAGCAGAGAATGCATGAACTCAAAGGAGTGCCTCCTTCTGCACCAAGCATCCCTGGGCTGGGGCCAAAGGCTTGGGGCAGCCCAGATGCTTGCACAGACATCATCACATGAACATATGGACTTGTTGCACACCTTGCCACACTGAACACAAACACCTTGGGGGTGACAGGACAGGCAGCATCTCTGCCCTGGCAGGGCTGGGGTGGTGGTGAGGGGTCCAGGAGGGCCAGCAGATTCCAAAAGCCTCCTCAGCCCTTAGCCAGCTTGAAGTGTCAAAGTGTAAAGAGGAGGGCTAAGCCCCTCACATCATGGACTCCTCCTCTTCCTCCTCGATCTCCTGATCCACCTCGATGGCTGTGTTCTCATAGCTGGTGATGCCCCCATATTTCCGCATGTGGACCATTAGTGGTTTGGGGGACTGGCTGCCAGCCAGGCTGGTCACATATGTACCAGTTCGGTTCTCCTCCAGCGACGGGCCCCAGTCCATGGTGGGACGGCTGGCTTGCTGGAAGCGCTGTGAAGGGATGGGTAGAGGGACATGGGTGCTCACTGTGGCATGGCACCTGCTGTGCTCCCCTTTATCATTCATATCCTTAGTGGGATAAGCCCCAGTGTGGGTGGGAAGGGACCAAAAGCCTGTCCTGCAGCATTTGGGGGTGGGCAGCACTGTCTCACTGTCCTTCTGTGCTTTGGGGGCAATCCATTGGTCTGTATGGGGTGGTGGGAAAGGCTTGTGGGAACTGGGAGTTAGTGCAGGGCTATGGCCCCATGCTGTGGGATTAGAGCCCCCTTGGTAGTGGGTTAGCATCCATCAAGCTGGTTCCTGGTCACATCACCATGCACAGAACCAGGCTCCAAAGGCTGCAGCCTGGGGAGGGCAGCAAGCGCTGCAGCTCTGCTCATAGCAGCCAGGGGAGAGCAGCAAGGCAAAACCCAGGCTAGGATGCTGCAAGCAGCTACACAGCCTACCCCTGGGCAAAGCCTTTCTGCACCACTGCTTCCTTGTTTTGCCTTTTCTACCACAAAACGGCTGTGAAGTCCTGCATGTCTCTACTACCCACCTCATTAAAGGGACAACACTCCGTGCATTTCACAGGCAGCAAATCACCAGACAGCACAGGATGGGCAGGGGCTCAGGATCAACTGTTCACATTTTAGGGGCTCTTCAGGGCCTCCTACCTCCCACAGCGTCCCTTCCTCTTGCAGCACAGCCATGAGCGTGCCTGCAGGAATCAGCAGACAGGAGCAGAGCCCCATGAGGATGCCCAGGGCCTCAGCCCAGGCAGGGAAGCGGTAGCTGCCATACTCAGAGGGCTGGTACTTGATGATGTTGTACACCAGCAGTGCCTGTGGGGTGGGGGGAAAGCCAAGTCAGCCCAAAGCTCCACAAAGGTCTCAAATAAGGCCCAAGAAAACCCCAAAGTGGAAACAGAGTGGTCCCTTGAGAGCTCAGTAGAACAACTTGTGACAAGGGGAGGTCACCAGGGATGCTAGCACCATCTATCCCAGTGGTTACCATCATCGTAGCTGGGGACAGGATCATCCAACAGGTTCTGAAGTAGGGCCCTGGTTGGAAGCCCAGCATCATGTGAATGTCTCTGCAGAACCTCTTCATGCCTAGAGAAGGGACAGGCACAAGGATTCAGCAGCTTCCATCTCCCTGGACCAGAGCAGCAAGAGCAGCAATTTGCATTTTCCTCTAACAGCAAAGAAGAATTTCTCCTTCCAGCTGGTCTGAGGGACCAGGCTCAGCCCCACAGATATCTCTGGGAAGTTAATCCAGTGAAGGAGAAATAAGAAGAGGTGCCTCATGCTCCATTGTGAGGCTGCTGGCTCCCATCCTGCTCCCTCCAATCAAGTCTTTGTCATTCTACCCCACCCCCTTTGTCATACCCGCTCTTCCCCATGTCCCCACAGAACAGACCCTCTTACCATAGACACGTGTCACCACCAGGCAGGTAGTGATCACCACCACCATGAGACCAAAGCCAGCGCTGTAGTCATCTAGCAGGACCAGCCAGTACATCCCGCCCTGCAGAGTCCAAGCACAGTGACCAGCATCTCTGGGACCAGCATCCCAATAAAATCCTACCTACATCCTCCCACTTGTGGGGTCATATACCCCTCACCCTGTGTTGGCAGCCTCAGGAGACATCACTTCTCTTCTGGGGTTGGTACAAGGACAGTAATGCTGTGCTACTCCCTGTGGGACTTCACATACCCAGGGAACCCAGTCCCACCAGTCCTCTGTCTCCCACCTTTTTAGCAGACATGAATATCTGTCTTCCTAGGATGAACCCCTGGTCAGTCCCAGTGTATCCATCCCTCACCTTACCTCTGTTGTGAGGATCAGTCCCATCAGGAAGAGGCCAACGCAGATGACGGCGGAGAAGAAAGCCTTCTTTGGTCGCAGGTAGTAGGGAAATTCATCTGTCACTGCTGTCACAATGGTCTCCATAAAGGCAAACTGCATGGGAAGGAAAACTGGATCCTCTGATCCCCCTGGGATGCCTGGCACTGCAGCTGACCTGATGGGCTCTGTCCTTACCTGGCTATCCAGGCCCAAGGTTAACAGCATGAAGAAGAAGAGGAAAGACCAGAATGGAGAAAGGGGGAGCATTGTCATGGCCTGGGGGTACACCACAAAAGCCAGGCCAGGACCTAGGAGAAGCAAAGGACAGCAGGGTGAAAAGGGGGTGACAGAGCACTCTCAGCTGCCTTCCAACCCTGTGTCTGAGTGGGGTGGGTGTCTTCCACCAGCCCCATCCGAGATGAAAGTGCTATGGGGAATGAAAGATCTGCCCCACACCTCCCCTTCCCCGCTCCTTGCTGTGCCCTGGCAGAGGGTCTGGGAAAACAGGTCTTTGTTTGACCTCACCTGCTTTGGCCACTTGGTTGACAGGGACCCCGAGCTCCTGGGACATGTATCCCAAAACAGAGAAGATGGCAAACCCTGCCAAAATGCTGGTAATGGCATTGCCCAGGGTGACTATGAAGGTGTCCCTACAGAGGAGAAAGCAAATGCACTGAGCATAGCAGACCCATGCTGGGGTGGCTCTGCCAGCCCTGGTTTCACCGTAATGCAATTCTCCCAAGGGCCTCCCTCAGTGGGTACTTTCCAGAGGTACAAGATCCTGTATCTAATGACATGGGTCATGCTGTGGGGTTTCTCCCAAGCTTGCTTTCCCTGCAGAGGGAATCAGCCCAGCACCCAGGGTCCGCTCTCTGCCTGTACCTGCAGTGAATGCTGGGGAGCAACCGAGGCTTTTGTGGCTCCCCAGCTATGATTTTTAGGAGATGGTATCTGGCTCCTACCTGTAGATGTTCTGATGAAAGGTGTTGTACGAGGCAAAGGTGAGGAGGCCCCCAAAGCCTACCCCAAGGGAGTAAAAGATCTGCAGGGCTGCTTCGATCCACACCTGGTGGGAAACAGAGTGTAGGGGAGCCAGAGTTTGGAAATGCCCAGAAGACACAAGGGTGGGAAGCACAACACAGGTAAAGTGTGGAGCAGAGACAAGCTGCTGAATGGAAATGCTTTAGGTCTGGTGGAGGAGGGGGGCAACTTTGGGCCAGAAGCTGGCCGTGAAAGACTCCCAAGAATGGGAACTGCCTCTGCTGTGTGCTAGAGAGGACAGAGTATTCGTTTTTGTGTCTTGCACGGATTGCTAAAAGCCCTGCTCACCTTGGAAGACAGCAAGTGGTCAAACTGGGGTGTGAGGTAAAAGCGGATTCCCTTCCAGGCCCCCTCCAGCGTCACACCACGGATGAGCAGCATCACCAGGATGAGGTATGGGAAAGTGGCAGTGAAGTACACGACCTGTGGGAGAGCAGAGCTGGATGTAGAGTTGGGGCAGTGCACCTGATCCCCTACAGCACATCCTGGGATAGGACACTCCCAAATAGCCTGTGTCTAGCTAATGTTTATGCAAGGAGAAATGTAGACACACGAGGGAACTGCTGTAGATCCCTGAATAAACCATCCAGCCCTTACCTTGCCGGAGGATTTGACTCCCTTTAAGATGCACAGGTACACGATGGTCCAAGAAAGGAGCAGGCACAGACACAGGTTCCAGCGGATCCTGCCAGGATCCCCGATCCCAGAGCTCCCTTGGATGTGTAGAACGTAGCGGCTAGAGCAAAAGGAGAATGGCTGGTGAGCAGTCAGTGGGACTTCCCCACAGTGCACTGAAGAGCCATAAGGGAAGCCTGGCTGGTTGTGAGTCCCAGCTGGTCCAGCTGTGGGATGCATTTCCTTCTAAAGTATTTCCAGGCCATCAAAGCAACACTAGGTAACGAACACATCCCACAGCCCAGAGATACAATCCCAATGGCTAAACTGGGATATCACCCAATGCTGACAGTGAGCTCATCACTGCATCCACTGCATCCACATCTCCTATCCCTGTGCTCTCCCCATTCCCCACACCTCCTCACCTCCAGTACTCCTCGCTGGGGCTGACGGTGTTGGAGATGTTGACGGGGAGGGTGGTGTTCCCCGCCTTGATGACGCGGTGGTCCAGGCACAGGTCAGTGTTCCACCAGTTGCCACAGTGCTGCCAGGGCAAGTCGCTTGTGAGGGATGCAAAGAGGTAGAAGAGAACGTAAGCAATGATCATATTGTAGTAAATGGCCACCAGGGAGACGATGAGGATGGTGCCCATGCCAATGCCTGGAGGAAGGAGAGGGTAAAGAAGAAGTGAGCCATCTCTCCGGAGCAGAGCGCATCCATATCCAAGGTCAGACACTGGGGTTCAGCAGTCACATGGTTAACCGGCTCCAAGGCAGAGGTTCACCTGCTGGGGAAACCCCTTTATTGACCTCTGTACGCATGTGAATTGATAATCTATTCCATAGAATCATTAAGGTTTGAAATGGCCCAAGATCCCCAAGTCCAACCCCAGCCCATCCCACCATGCCCACTGACCACATCCCTCAGTGCCACACCTCCGTGGCTCTCAAACACCTCCCTGGGCAGCTGTGCCACTGCATCACCACTCTTTATGAGAAGAAGTGTTTCCTAATATCCAACCTGAACCTCCACTGGTGCAACCCAAGACCATTCCCTCTTGTCCCATCTCTAGTTACCTGAGAGATCAACCCCTACATCACTACAACCTTCTTTTAGGTGTTATACAGGGGATTTTGCTCCAGCTCATTGCTGAGAGCGTTCGATCTGACCTTTTTTTTGGACACTTTGTTCTTACCTTTTTAACAGCCATTGCTTAGCTTCAGTGCTGTATTTTGTACACTGACTCAGTTTTTCATATACTTTCATATAATTTCTAAAGCTGACCAGGACATGCAGAGACTCTGAGGACGGGTAGAACACATACATATCTTGCAGCTACCCAAATGGCTGACCTGGCAGCCCAGCCAGCTCCATTTTCCCCCAGCATTTAAGCTTTGAGGATCATGGGATGAGGCTGCTGGTCCACGCCCCCATCCATCAGCTCTCATAGAAGCACTGCAGGGGCTCTGGATTTCACTCACGCACCTTTAAAGAGAGGGCTGATCTTCCAGACAGCAAGGGGCCCCAGGCTGGAGAACTGCCCGAGTGACAGCTCCATGAAGAATATGGGGATCCCGCAGATGGCCAGCATGATAAAGTAAGGAACCAAGAAAGCTCCTACAGGAAGCAAAAAGGAAAACAACTCTGAAATTAATGCGGAGCAAACAACTAAAGCCCACCGAGGAAAAGGAAAACATCCTTACCACAACCTCCCACTGCCTTCCCAGGAAGGGTCCAGAATATTAACTCTGCAGAAAGGGGCAGCAGCAGCTCCCCATACTGTCGCCCACCCCAGATCCCGGAGGGCACCGTGCCCCTGGTGCAGAGGAAGGGCTGTGATTCGCACCTTGCTTTGCTTTGCCTACACACACAGAATGTTTTCTCTTCAAATCTCTCACAGACACCATGATCTTCTCCAGCTCTCACTGCTCCTCAGCCCCGAGGTAAGGAAGAGGTGTCTATTCAAGGACCTGCCCAACTCGGTGATAAGGATACGTGGCTGGAAGGGTGCATGAGTACCTCCTCCATTGGTGTAAGCCCTGTAGGGGAACCTCCAGACGTTTCCCAGGCCCACGCAGTACCCAATGCAGGAGAGGAGGAAATCCAGACGTCCCGTCCAGTTCCCTCTGTCTTCTGGGCACTGGGAGCCCAGGTCTCCGTCCTGGCTGCTGGGGCTCACCAGGAGCTCTGGTGTCACCGGCTGAGTGAGAGAGGGTGCAGGAACAGGAAAGGGTGGCCAGGGATGGAAGGAAGGGGTAGAGCAGGGGAAGAAGAGAGGGTGGGATCTCTGAGAGGTGTAAATTCAAGACCACTAAGTCACAGTGATGATGTTTGTGCTCTTTCTGGCAGTTCTCTGTGCACCACCAAGCCTATGGCTTTAAAACCAGCTGACATCCTTTGAAAGGGGATCAAATCTATTCCACGTGTCCATAGACCCCTGGAAAACGCAATTGAATCAGGAAATCATCTCAAGGGGCTGCAATAAGGTTTTCTCATCTCCAAAACATGGGCATGAGGATGGCATGGGAAAAGCCCTCCCCATGTGGGGGGCATTGGGTTCAGCTTTAGTGAGGCAAGAGGACAGAGATGTCCCTGCCGACTGGGCACCAGGACCAGGGCAGGGTGGCTCCCAGCTTGGAGCCTCCCCCTCCTTCTGGAGTCTTAAAAGGGAAATACCACTATCTCTGTGTCTGATTTCATAGACCATAGAGAACCAGCCTGTGAGATGTGGATTTGGGGGGGATAAGCTGTGGGTCTTCCTTCCCATTAAGATATAGAGTGTGCTCTATGAGGTGGCACACTGCCTTCCTCCTCATCTTTTTTCTCCTCCTCTCTGTCCAGACTGGGCTGATCCTGCTGCCTGTTCCCATGGAGACCAGGAGCCATTCTGCGATGGCTGCATGCTTTACCCTGCTCCTGCCCACTGGCACCAAGTGAATCCACCTGGTGTGGGATGAGCTTGCAGCTCTTCCCAGAGCCAACCTGAGATGCTCACCTGAGCAAAAGGCTGCCATCAAAACCCAGCCCTGTCTGCAGCAGCCAGCCCTAAAAGCCCATCCCTGCTGCATGCCATAACCACAGGACACAGGCTGGAGGTAAAGCTTCAGGCTGCAACCTAAAACTATGTCCTAAATATAATACCATCACTGCAAAACACCGCTGCCTTTGTCATAACAGGGCTTTTCCCTCCCAGCCGAGGCTGACACACAGCTCTGCTCCAGTGCTTTGCATGCAGAGCTGCCATCTTTCAGGCCGGTTACAGACAGACAGGGACCATCCGTTCCCCTGGCAAAACCATCCGTGAGCACGGCACCATTTTGCATCACACACCAGGGGATGCTCCCAAAAGAGGTCAGCGAAGCAAAGGGCAACAAGAAGAAAAAGTGTTTGAGATTCTGCTAAGATACGAGCTGGCTTCCCAATTAAACTATCCTGTGCTAATTATTATCTGCAAACTGCTTTACTTAAACCTCTACTCTCAGCAGTCCCGGAGCTGGAGCTGTAAGAATCCAGCCAGCTCCAGGTTGATTCTTTTCCATCATCTTTTACCTCAGTTCATACTTTTGGCATCGTGGCGTTGTTTTGTCCCTGATTTGTTGAGCATTTTGTGTTGTGAACCACAGCGTCTGACTGAGGAAATGCCACCCGAAGGCAGATTTCTGTGCCGTGAGCACAGCGCGTCTGTGCCATGTGAGTCACTCTGGATCAATTCGAATTGCTTGTTAATCTCTTGCAGAAAAACCACCCTGGCTGTGCTGGGTCAGGCTGTGGCATGGCACAAGGAGGCTCTGCACCACAGCACCTGTTGGCATGGGGACATCCCAGTGCTAGGCTCCCACCTGTGCACCAAATAATCCCTGAGGCACATAAGCAGTTCCATATAGGACAAAATAATAATCCACTCAGCTCTTACTGGAATACTATTATGCAAAAGCAAAAATCCTTCGAGCATAAAAACATCTCTATTAAGGAGGTATTTCCATATGTCTGATAGGAAGGCTTGAAACTCCTGCCTTGCAGATAGGAAGCGGATGCAGGTGAGGAGGGACTGCTGGGGTTGTGGGGCTGTGTGAGTGGTTCCAGCCCCAGCCCAGGGTCAGGCATGGTATCTTGCCACCTGAAGGGGACACCCCCTCCTACCCTCCACCCGGGGCTCTGAGTGGTTGGGATAGTGAAGGGCCCCGAGCAGCACCAGAGATGGGGAAATAACTCTGGAGGCATCTGCTTTCCATTTGGGCTGATGGCTGTGGGACTAAATGAATTCCTGTCTAAATGTTAAACAGGACTGCAAGCAGTACAGAAATTCCTTCGCATGTCTCAGAAAGGCTTTTGGAGGGACAAGGGGAACTCTGAATGGATCTTGCAGTCGCTGAGTGATCTGAAAAAGTGATCTGTAGGAAATGGGAGAGGACAGAGCTGCCTCCCAGTATCACGGAGCAAGGCATAGGGCTGCCAGAGAACTGCTGCCTTGTGCCAGGCCAGCACTGGGTTTTTACATCATGTCCCAGCATCCCAGGAATTTCCTGTCATGGACAAAACTCTTAGGGCTTTCATTCCTGCAGCTGGAATGAAATGAGCCATCCTCACCCTGCGGTTAGCAGGCAGAGCAAAAAGGTGAAGGGCAGTGCCCAGCAGTGATCTGGGCAGTGCCCACATACAGGAACAGCACCATAGGAACTGGGATTGCCACTCAGCCTCCCTGCAGTGCCCAGCCCCATGTGAGAAAGGCACTGGAAAGGGCTCTGACCCTGGTGCAGACGGAAGACTGGAAGGGTGAGCATGGGATGGGGAAGTCTGAGAGCTGGGTCTCAAAGGGCTCCCAGCAGGATTCCTAGCTCTGCTGGTCTCCAAAGGGCACAAGGGGAGCTCAGGGTCCAGCATCACTTGGGTCCCTACAGCCCCAGCCTTGGGCAGGGAAGCAGCTGCCCAGCTTTGCCCTGATCCCATGGGGGAACCCAAAGCTCCCAAGCCCCCTACATCAGGGGGCAGCATCCCCATGAGTTGCACTGCAGGACCGGGCACCCCTGGCACAAATCACTGCCAGCAGCATCTGCCTGGGGGCAGAGGTTGTGGACACATCCCTCCACCCTACAAAACAACCCCCACCCATCTCCAAATGCCCCCCACCCACTTTGCAATCTGTGCCCCCAGCCGTGCACCACACAGATCAATAGCACGCAATGTCCCCACGCTCCCACATCGGCTCTCACCTTGCGGAGCTGCTGCTGCCGAATCTTCTTCATCCCAGAATCCTGTTGCTATGCGCTCCCCGATCCGACACTTGTTCTCTCGCTCCACAGACGAAGGTAGGGAGGGAGAAGGGGGAGCAGAGCAGGCGGGCCGAGGGGGCTGCCGGGGTGGATGGATGCAAGGGGCAAGAGGGGCACAGCTCAGCAGAAGGCTCTGCCTGGAGTTGGGGCTGGCTGCACGCTGAATGGGGAGGGAGGGGACGGCTCTGGGCAGGCTGCAGGAGGGCTGTCTGTCAAACGTACCGCTGCTATGGGGGGGTGTTCTGGGGCTTTGGCCCCAAGCAGGGCAGCGAGGAGGAGAGGATGCTGTTTTATTATGTGCCATGAATGTGTAAGGTCTCAGACACCCTGCTGCTGGGAACACAGGGCTCCATGTGTCCCAACGGTAGCAGGGCAAGTGCAGCACCTCCCAGCAGCTTTCTGGCCAGCCCTGCGCCGATTCTGCTTCATGCAGTACACATCTGGAGCCCCAGCCTTGGGCAGCCTTCAGTCCCTTTGGGCAGGACCAGTGCCTCTCAATGCTGGGGGCTGGAGCCATCCTGGGTCAGGTCCTAGAGCGTGGGTCACCTCAGAGCGTTTGGTAAGATCCCACAGACCCAGAGCTCAGCAAATTGGGATTTTTCCCCTTCGTGCTCTGTCATACCCCAGGTGAAGAGGCATGAAGCAGGTACCTGGCTCTTTCCCTCCCTTCTGTGGTATGAAATGTCCCCAGCAGGACTGCAGGAGGGGATGATCTCACATGCTCTGGGGCCACCAGGGGAGCTGCTGTCTCCTTCAGGGCAATGTCTCTTTCCTTCTTCTTGTGCCTCATGTTCCCCATGCTGGGCCCATTGGAGTGTGTGTGCCCCTTTCCTTTGCAAACACTTTGTGGTACTCCAGCCTGACCCAAACATGCCTCCAGACACTTTGAGGCAGAGCAGATGATGCTGGAGGTATGCAGACAGGCAGAGCTAGGACTGAAGCCCCAAAACTCCTCGCTATCAAATAGGAGTCACGTTCCTACAGCCCTCCAAGCACTTCTGTACAAATTCCCCCAAAGGAATCAGATCGTGAGCATGAAAATACATTACTGCCAAACTCAGCACAGATGAAATGCCTCAGAGTTTGCACAGTGGGTCTTTCAGAGCTAACATTTACCTGGGTTTCCCAGTGGGAAAGGAGGAAGGAGCAAAATACATCATCCAACAAACATCTCTTTTTTCCTACATAGCTTTTGGGAAGTCTCCAAGCTTTTACTTCCCTCTGGGTGATCCATTGCTTCTCCCTCTCCTGGGATGCTATGGGGAATGCTGTGCCGAGCTGCCTGGGATGGCATGGCATGTTGTCCCAGCCTCACCCTTCCTGCTGGGGCAGGGATGCTTTGTTTGCCTTTCGTGCCTGTGTGAGCTGAACCAGCCTGTTGTTTTTTTTCCCTTGGGATCCACCTAGAGGGAAGCGTCTCGTGGTGGGAAGCTGTTGGCAGCATGGTACAGCCCCAGCCCTGTATCACCAGCACGGGCCGAGCCCTACACAAACAGCCCAGCCCTCTGCTGGGGCAGGCAGGGAGTTACCCAACAGAGGGATGGGACTGTGCCCAGCTCTGCTCCATGGGACACAGGGAAAGCAGCAGCTGCAACAGCGCTCCGGATCGTCACTGCTGGGAATTGTGCCATGCCGGAGGCTGCCATGCTGTCGGCCACCTGTTGTGCCTGGCCTTATTTTGATGATTATTTCGAGATTTCTCCAAGCAGGGTGCAAGCAGGCAGTGTGAGCACGGAGGAAGTAATGGGCAGAAAGCACAGGGACTTGAAGGGGACAGCCCTCAGGGTCCCCTGTCTGTGCCACCCAGTGTCCCCATATGGCAATGGTGCAATATGGGGCTATGGAACTCAAGAGGTAGGTGCCATAGATGCTAAAAATGAGTGACTGTCACCTGCCAGGGATGCAAATATGGGTATGGCACAGCCGGGAGGTGTGGATG
This sequence comes from Coturnix japonica, assembly GCF_054131305.1. NCBI lineage: Eukaryota > Metazoa > Chordata > Aves > Galliformes > Phasianidae > Coturnix > Coturnix japonica. The sequence continues at coordinate 3,809,146 of NC_140680.1, read as the reverse complement.
CCAAAGCCAATGGGGACACAGTGCTGCCAGAATGATGGCAGTCAGGGGAGGACATGGGAGCGGGGACACAGCAGATGCATTTCGTCAGCGGGGCTGAGGGGTGTGTGTGTGTTGGGGGAAGGGGTGCTGGGTGTGTGGGCGCATTTATGGCCTCTTCCCGACAGCGCCTTCTCCCTGTGCACACACAGGCTGCAGCAACCCAAGGGCACAGCCCACAGCTCGCTGGACTTTTACCCCGCTGTGCAAACAGGTAGGCGCCTGATTAGGGGATCGGTTGGAATTCCATGCTGTCATTGGCACCAGGAGCTTCTCTAGGGTGGTGGCAGAGCATCTTCCCCCTGTGTGGCCCTCACCTTCCTGCAGGCACCAAAGTGCCCAACGGCACACTGCCCTTTGGGCAGGAGACCCATCCACCCCAGTGCCTTTCCCCTTATGGCATCAGCCCCATTTCCATTGGCTCTCCAGCCTGTTTTAGCAACCAGTGCTCCACTATGCCCTGTGCCAGGCTCAGCAGGGTGCAACTCTGGGCACAGCCACTCCTGCAAGGTCACAGAGAAAGAAACATTGCTCTGCTCCTCTCTCTGCCCCATCCCTCCATTGCTCCTCTTTCTCCTCTACCCAGAAGGACCTTATCCTGCACCACATCCACCTGCCCCACCTGCACATCCTTGTGTGTTTTGAGGCTGGAGGAGCTGTTTTGGGCAGGGATTTGATGGCAGCCCCAAATCTGATGTGGCTGAGATGGAGATAGGCAGTGATAAGGTGAGGAAGAGGACAACACAGGCAGAGGGGCCCACCTGTGCCTGCTCCGTCACGACCAGGCACTGATGCCAGCTGTCCCAAGCCCTATCTCACATCCTCATTCTCTGTTTGCTCTTCTTGGACAGGGAGGATATTCAGCTCATCAACAGCCATAAAATGAGATTAGAGGAAGGCAGGTACCAATCAGCAGCAGCCACGTCAGTGGGCAGCTGGCCTTGTTCTTTGGCCTCCAGCACCAGCAAGGCCCAGCCTCACCCTTTCCCTGGTTGTTCCCAGGAAACCATCCGTCCCTTGGCCATTCCCACTGTACCCAAGGGACAGGATGTAGTGGCCATGCTGCCCTCATGAGATGGGCACACAGCACACTGCAACCAGGCTGTGGGGCTCCGGATATCTGTCCATGCCCTCCCTGATGGCACTGGTCTGATCACACTTGGGGACATGGATGTGGGCACACAGGGAGAGGCAGCAACACACCCACAGCTCACAGGGCTCCTGGTTGTTTTTATTTCTACCAAAGCCTAGAAAATAAAAGGTTCTGCCTTCTGTACACAAGCCCTGATCCGAAGTCACAAGCCAACACCAGTGTCTGCCTTTGCTGCAAAGTAGCAGTGGTGGCCCCAGGGAGATGGCATTTGTCCCCATGATGAGGAACACAGATCCAATTAAGGGGCTGTAGGTGTCAAGGAGCTGTGCAGTATTAAACCCCAGACACTGTGAGTTCTGGGCCAGAATGGTCTGGAAGTGGGTGAGGGGCTTTGCAGGCAACAGGGATATCTCCATTTCTTGCTCTTGTTGGGGCTCAGAGTGACCGTGCCAGGAGAGGACCATCAGAGCACCCTCATCTTGGTCTTGGGAAGCCACAACTCCAAGTAGGAGCCTCAAACTCTCCCGTGTCCCAGCATGGCCTCTGGGGCACCCAAAACTGAGCTGTAAGGTAACTGGGCCAGTAGAGATACCAGGAGTCAGCAGGATTAAGGGGAATTTTAACTGTGGATTTCCAGCAGGAAAAAAAGCCATTGGTTACCAATGGTGCAGCACACGGAGGAGTACAAAGCAGGCAAAATGCAGAGCCTTTTGTGTTCCGGAGCGAACAGCACAAACCCAGCCACCTCTCTCTTTGGAAGCCAGCTGTCCACCACCTTGTGCCTGGACATGTCCCCATCACCATGATGGTCCTGGCAGCTGGCAGTGCCTTGGTGCAGCATGGGGCTGTGCAGGTTCTGCAATGCCATGGGTAGGTGAGTGGCCCCTCTGGGCAACCTGGAGCTGTCCAGTGTCCTATCTGCAAACCTTGTTCTCGTTCCTGCACACTGGAAGGTGGCCCCAGAACCTGTGGGACAGATGTCTGCAGGTCTCACGATGGCCCTTTGTTGCTTCAGGGATGGAGCTGGGGATGGTGTCTGGAGGACATGGGGTACACTCATTGCCATTGTCTCATTTTAAAGAGCCCCCATTCCCCCTCCAGCCCCACTGCTCAGAGTTCTACCCAGCTCCCACTGTCCAACTCACTCCAGGAGTGGCAGATCCCGCAGACAATCTCAGCTGAGATTTGTTTTGCCTTGAGTCCAGCCAAGTCTTTTTCCCTTGCTAAAACTGCCTCAAATCAGCAGGCAGCTGGATCACCAGGAAGACCGTGTAGGAAACATCCCACCGGCTCATTCTGATGTGCCTCAGAGAGGGTCCTCCACCACCACCTAAAGACTCATCCCACTGGTTTTTGTCTACCAATGCCAGAGACCAGCGCATGTTTCCTACAGGAGAACAGCACTACCTAATGTATGGGCTTTGTGTAGGACAGAGCTCATCAGCCACTTGGGAAGGTGACAGAGCCACCTTGCCCCAGGGGACGTGGTGTCTTTGGGCACTCAGCAACAAGCTCTGCCATGTAGTGCTTATCTCTCAGTGTCTATGGCTGGCGGAGTGGTCTAAGGCATGAACTCCTCCTTGATGGTGAGCGGAGATGAGGAGACAAGGCTTGGGGCACTACCACTGCAGAGAGTCCCCATAGGCCCCGGTGTACCCACAGCTGGGGGGGTTGGTGTGGTGGTGCTGGTGGGCTGGCTCTGCTGCTGCAGCTTCTTTTTATTCACCTTCCTCTCCTTTGCCCTCCGATTCTGAAACCAGATTTTCACCTGTGGAAAGACACAGATCGCCATGCAGAGAAGGGGGTGCAGACAAGGAAGAGCACCCCAAGGGCACCACAGGGGCTGGAAGCAGAATGGGAATGTCATTTCCCTCTCTCAAATCCATCTCTAGCACTCACCTGCCGTTCAGTGAGCCCCAGAGCAGCGGCCAGCTCGGCCTTACGGCGGATGGTGATGTAGCGGCTGTAGTGAAATTCCTTCTCCAGCTCCAGGCGCTGGTGGTCTGTGTAAACCACCCGGTACTTGTCCTTTGTCCTCGTCTTGCCTGGCAGAGAGAGCAGGGTGAGGGTCAAATAATAGGGCTGGGAGATAGGAGCAGCACTGGCGGCATGGAGGAGCTGCACGAGCACACAGAGAGCTCTGGAGGAACATGGAACCAGAGGATAGGAGTCCTTGGCTCCTATGGGGTTTGATACCCATCCTGGGTAGCACCAGGGTGTTTCTCCATGCTGCCTGAACAAGTCCAGCCCAGAGGGCTGCAGGAAGCCCAGCTCTGTGTGACAGAGCCCAAATCCACAGTGCCAACATTAAGCCCACATTAAGAACAAGCATTCCCACTGATGGACTCAATAACCAGCAGTGCTTGGCCATAACCAGCCTGAGTCTGACCTTGGGTCTCCATAGGTATGATCAGAGCTTCATCGAGCCCCACATTTCACGTGAACAAGAAGAAAGCCAACACATGGTGCCACTAACACTGCTTCCTATTAGAAAAACACAGTGGAAAATAGCACAGGGTAGCAGTGGTCCAGCCCTGCCCGTGCCCCCAGCACATATTCCCATATGCATGTTCCCCATGCATATTCCCATAGTCTGAGGAGGTGAGGATACAGCAAGGCTGCACCACGGATAGGGATGAAAACGACATCCCCCAGCACCGGGGTGCAAGATGTCTTCTTTCACATATGAATTCTTTTTTTCCCTTTTTTCCTTTGGAAGCAGTACCCTTTTTGAAGAGATAATGACTGAAAAGTGATCTTATTTGCGATATTGCAATTTAAATGCCACTGCGTGGTGAAAAAACACACACATCTGGAACGCCATGGAACTGACAGCTAACGTTAACAGAAATTAGAGAGTAACGAAACAAGGCGGTTTGTGGATACTGCAACTGCCAGGAATCTTAGCAGGAATTATTATTTCCTGCTGCAGCTGTAAATAGATCCATCACTGCCTGTGCTTTGTTGTTCTCTCCCTGTTGCTCGTCCTTGGTGAACCCTGGCGCAGCCCTGGGTGCTCGTTGCAAATATCAGGGAGCAAAGGCTCTGCTTGCCACCAGCCCAGAGATGGAGATTTCCTCGCCTTGACTAATCACAGTTTTCAGTGATGTTTGCTGAATTCAGGAATGTATTGTGAGGGATTCACAAGGAGAAGAAAGGGACTTGCAAGAAATGCTATTGACAATGAATAATGCGGCTACCTTGAATATCAATGCTGGGTTACACTTAACTCGCCCTCGGTGGCCCTTTTATGGCTCTGGGAAAGGAAAGAGGAAATTTGGGATGAGCCATCGTGGCTCCTCATGGGGACCCCTCACACCTGTGGGGAAAACCCCAATGCCTGCAGGGATCTTGAGGAGCAATGGGATGGGGTAACATGGGGTTGGGGCTGTGTCAGCTCTCTGGCATGGCCCACAGCTGTTGGAGGGGCCATGGGTAGGAGCATGGATGGAACAAGTGTCCTCCTGCTGCCAGCACCATCCAGCCCCAACACACATCCAAACTTCCTCCTTCTTGTCCCCAAAAGACAAAAGGAACAGCTCAAGCAGCCCAACTGAGCCATCCATGGGGCCAGAAGGAAGGATTCCAGTGTTGGGATCAAGGCAGGGCCCAAAGCCTGGGGAGAAGGCATCGTTACTGCTGTTAATGTATAACTCTAATAGCACTCACCTGAGCCACGATTAGATAAGGGAATAGCTTCAATGTGCTGTACAGGCCCCAGAGGACACGCTCCTGAGTGTGTGTGCACATGCACTCGCAAACACGTTAAGGGAGACCCTCTGGCCCTGATCTGCTCCACATGACAGCCCTGGGGATGGGGATGGGGATGGGAACAGTGATAGAGAGACAGGAGTTCCCTGTCCTTGACCGCAGTACTCTAGCATCTCTGGGGTGTCCATGTTGAGGTCATGCAGCCTGAGTGACACAGCATTATTGCTTCTCTCCTTCCAGAACAGAGGCAGAAGAAGGGAAAACCCAACCCCAAGCCTGTGCTTTCTATCTCCAGCTCTGCACCCACAGGGCTACTGTCACAGACAGGCAGAGGAAGGCACTATGGGATGATGGAGGCTGTTAGGGGGCTGAAATTCACTCTCTCCAGCCCTAGCTGTCAAAAGGATGGCTTTCAACAAGACACAGACCCCCTAGAAGAGATGGATGGTGGAGAGGTGGGATGTTTTAAGGCTGATGAAGGGCAACTGTAGTAAATGCTAGGATCAAACCAGGCAATAGTATAATCCTATGCTGTTCCCCAAAGGTCTCCATTTCACAGGTCAAAGCAGCTCAAAATTGCAGTGTCTGCAAGCCCTGGCTCCATTCTGAGCAGCACCGCAGCCATCAGGGCTCCGATCAGGCCAGAGCTCAGCAAGTGGGGCTGTGGAGCTGGAGAGATGAGAGCCGTGCCGCTGCCAGCTGCAGAGGTCCCCAGGCCTGGGGACACAGGCACATGGCAATCCAGGCGCCAGGCACTGTGCAGGGCACTTAGCATGGGAGGTGCTGCTGGGGATGGAGCCGAGGTTCTGCACGCCCTGCTGCCCAGCAGCTCTTCGCATGACCGACACGGAAAGACTGGGCTGCCCCAAGCAGCCTGGGAGCACATCGTGGATGAGAGCCCTTGTTTGCCATTTCTTCCCAGGAAAATTTTCTATGAAAACTTCCCCCCTATCCCAATGTAGCCTGGGCAATGCTATAGGGAGGGAAACTGGGGCACAGAAGCAATACCAAATCAGAGCAGAGTCCCAGGGTCAGAGCCATGGGTAGCTCAACTCCCCCCTCCACCCTCTCACAGCTCCCACTGCAAAATGAAGGGCAGCCAGCAGAGTGATGCTGCAAGGTGCAGCTATGGGACAAGGGCTGGGGTCTGTTTCTAGCCAGATGTGCTCCAGCTGTGCCTGCACAGAGAGGTCGATGCTCCCTCTGCTGAGCAGAGGGGACCACAGCTACACCGTGCTGACACTCAGCTCAGACAGCCCAGAACATGTTACTGTCTCCAAACCTTCTGGAAATAGCAGCCCCAAATCCTGAGCACCCTATGCATACTCTGAACCCCCGACAACCCACCTCTGGTATGATCACCCCTCTGTTGTAGTCTAAGCCCCACTACTACCCCTGACTGCTAGGAACCAGTGGGCAGGGCTTTCCCTTCCCCTTCCCATGCAATATTTTCAGCTCTTTCCCATCCACCTCAGGAAGCGTGCTGTGATGGATGGGGCAATCAATGTGGCGTGAAAGACTGCAGCCACACGGGCCCCCTTATTTTTAACAACCAGAGGACATCCCACCTCCATGAGATCCTGCCCAGATCTTTTCCCTTGGATTCAGACAACCGCTGGGTTTCCAAAACCATGTGAGAGGATCTACCCCAGTCCCTCTCTGTTTGCACTGCAGAGGGAAGAGATGCTGGCTGAGCCCCCAACCCATGGCCCTGTCCAGGCTGCTCTGACTCCTGCTCCAGGTGGCACAAATGGGCACTGCTGAGATGCTGGGCTGCAGGAAGGGCTCATTGTGGCCACCACCCCCAGGCAGCCCTGCAGCCCACAGGGCAGCTCCTCACAGGGCTGTAAGCCAACACCAAACCAAGCCAGAGAGATCTTCCTGGTGCCAAAGATCTCAGAGGAAGCAGCAGTGCCACTCCACTGGCAATAAAACCTCATTTGGCTTTGATATGTCACACACCGGGAATGTTTCAGTTACAAAACCGCACCACAGTTCCCAGTGCTTTTATAGCCTTCTGCACGCAGAGGATCAAACTCTGCACTTCAAAATAGCCCCATGGCTTTGCTATTGGTAAGAGCAGGGCCCAAATGCTGGAGGGCAAATCCAAGGAGCATGGAACAGGACACCAGCACCCAGGGCTGCAGTGATTGGGAAGGAACAGAGCAGGCAGGGAAGAGCCAGGTCTGCAGACCTCAGACTGGGGACAGAGCACAGTCTGGCATTCCCAGCCCAGACCCATTCCCCAGCCAAAGAGCAGCAGCCCCAGTCTGGGTGTTGGGACGAGCATTACCCAGCAGAGCAGTGATTCAAGCCTTTATTTTGGCAACCAGTGCATTCCTAAGGCTGCTCCTTGGTTTTATGAGCACCTCGCCAAGTGCCGCCAGCCAGGCTCCAGCGCTGGGTCAAAGACCACAATGCAGGGACATGTGGGCTGCAAGCACGGAGCATCGCCTGCGTGGTGTGGATCCACAGCCAGACCCAGGGCACAGAGCTGCCACCCCAATCCAGGTTAAGCCGGTGGCACAGTGCGGATCCCAGGTGGGCACTGGGATTCCCTGCCCCTTCACAGCCCTAACAGGGCTCAGTGCAGGGGAAGGATTCATCCCCTTATCCAGGAGAATCTCAAAGCTAACAGCACTGAGGTGGGTGTCCTTGAAGGGTCTCCTGCAGGAAGCACCGGCCAATGGCCAGAGCATTAAGTGTCCCTCAGCTAATCCTGGGGTATTAACCAGCCAAGCCCATCACGTAGGTACCCTCAGGGAAGCCCTTTTTGTTCAAGGAAAGTCAATTCTAAGAAAGTTTGAACCACCTGTACCTTGCCCAGCATGCTAAGCGCTCAGCAAACCCCAGCAGAGGCCAGGAGCAGGCTGTGGGTTAATAATTCAAGGGGAGAGGACCAGTAGGGCCCCCAGCAGCATGCAGCACTCCAGGTGGCCCAGGGGAGCAGAGGGTTTCTTGGGGAGCAGCTGTGACACTAAAACAGGACCAGGTTCTCCAGCCACCCCCATCACCCATCTCAAACCTCTCCTGGGCTGGTGTCTCATCTATGGGGATTTCATGTTTCCTCCAGCGTTCCTAGGGCTGAACGAGCAGAGCTGGAAAACTGAGCCAGAAACAGTGAAAACAGAGCTGGAACAGAGCGGGGAGCTGCACGCTCAGTACATTGCCTTCTGCCTATGCTTGAGGCATCCACACCCCGGGATGCTCCCACCATGGCTGCTCACCCTGCGCTGCCCTATGCACATTCACCTCCCCAGGGATGTCTGGGTACACTTTCCCTTGCAATACAGACCGCTGCAGCTGGGTCCATTAGTGACCTGGAGGCTGAACATGTCATTTACATAGCTAACGAGCTGGGGGGTGGGGGAGGTGGGGGGGGGGTGAACTTCAAAGTTCATTGTGCTGCCATTTCCAGCACCTTCCTGAGCTTTTTATAGAGCAGGGGTGCCATTCACAAGGAAGTTTGCAAATAATTACGAGTAAGGAGGAAGCGTGAGGGGTTGACACTGCGCTCGTGAAGATTTTATGAGCAGAAAAAAGGGCTGATGCTTGGGAAGAAAGGAGGCATGGAGACATCTTGTTCCTTCTGTTTCCCAATTTGGGGCACTTAGCATCCGTTACCTGGGCTGAGCTTTGCTCTGTGCCGTGGCTGGCTCTGCTGGGTGAGGCACGCACGTTCTTAGCAGCAGGTCTATCAGCTCATCACCCCATGAGGTCTGACTCTGCACTGAGTCACTGGGAGATTTCTCATCGATTTCTCCCAGCTCTGCTTCACGCCAGCAGAACCCCCCGGCACGATCCGTCCCCACATAACATTGCTTTTGAACATGGCACAGCTCCTTCTGAGCACCTTCGCGCCACGGCCGATGGCTGTTTATACAAGGGAAGACAGAGGGAACCTTAATTTACAGCCCTCTGATGATTTACAGCACTCGCAATGAAGCTCTCCGTATTTATAGCCCGCGCATTCATTTCCTATTCCCACAGCGTGGAGAGGGGTATAACCCATCCAGGCTGATTAATGTACAGTTTATTGATTCCAATAAAACATTTCGCCCTTATCTGTGTCAAACCCACCTCCTGGTTTATGTAAAGGCAGCCTGGGAAGGCGCCGTGGGTTTGAATTCAGCTGCACGGTCCATGGGCAGAAATCCCAGGGCTGGGGGTGTTTGCGGAGGTGTCCCATAAAACCAAGGGGGTTTTGCTCCTGCCAGCCCTGTCTGCCTTCATGTGCAAGGAACAACAGCTGGCTCGTTTGTCCCTTTGTGTGCATTTAATCTAAGAGATACAAACTGCGCAACGGCTGGTTTGTCCAGGATTCAATCAGCCTGTTGCTGTGACTCAATCAGGGGAGCTTTCCTGCCTCTTGCTGTATCTCACTCCCTTCATTCAGAACTGTCCTTACACCTTCCTCCCCTCCTCCATTTTCCTTCCCACGTTCCCCAGAAGAAATGGAGACGTTTGGACCTACAAATCCCACAGAAGCTGGGGGCTCCCATTCGATCTGTATGAGGAGGGGGGCAATTTTCCTAAAGAGTTCCATTCAGTGCTTAAAATGGGCCAGGAAATGCCACCCTGCCTCTCCCTCCTCGCAGAGCAAAGCTCGCTGCTCTCCACCTCCCGGGATGCTCAGCCCCACCACAACCCCTGCTCCCACCGGGATGAGCTCAACCCCAACACCCAGCACAGTCTCACAGCAATTTCCAAGTGATTTCCAGAGCGTGGGGCCTGGGGATGGGGCGGAGGAGCAGGGAATAGGACAGTGAGGATGTTGGAACCGCTGCGTATCGCTGTGCCCATACCCTCCAGCACCACGCAGTCTGTGTGCGGCTCTTGGCTGTCACATCCTCAGCACCATGCACGGGGACAACCCAACGCAGCGACGCCAGGAAACCAGAAGCAAGCCAACAAATGAGGCATTTTATACCATTTTCAAACGGGGAGCCCTCACAAGGGGGAGAGGATGGTGGTAGGGCTGGAAATCACGGAGGGGAACATGAAAGGGCACGAGCAGGGCAGCACAAAGACCCTCCCCGCACCTCGCCTCAATGCCAAAGGAGCCGGCGGCATCTCCATGACAAAGCGAAACCCGTGTCAATTTGGGCTGGCCCCGAGGGGGGACTGCCCACCGCCTTTGAAGTGGGCAGTGGGGCGGCCACGGGCGGAGGGCTGCGGGGCACAGACACTTCCACCCACCCCCCACCCCCCATCCTACCCCGCCGGGGTCAGGAGTTCAGCAGGGACAGGACCCCGAGGTCAGGGGACAGGATACAGGGACAGGGGATAAGGCAGAGGGACAGGGGACGGGACACGGGGACAGGACATATAGCACAGGGACAGTATGGCTGCCCGGTGCCAGACATAGGAGCTGTGCATGTGCTGTGTGCCATGCAACACCTGGAGCACCCACATGCACCCTGCACGTGGCACTGTCCCCAACACCCCACACCTTGCATGCACCCTGAACATGCAGCATCACCCATATGTGCTCACTGTGCAGTGAGTGCCGTGCACATGCACTGCTCGCAGCACCCTGCACACACAGCACAGCACTCCTCCCAAAGGAGCACCCAACCACCATGATGATGAGCCTGGACTACCCTGGGCTGGCCATGAGAAAGACTTCCCATACGCAGATCAGGGCTCTCATTCTAACTGCCAGCAGAACAGGGTCACCCACACGCCAATGCTCTCCATGCCCATCCTCAGTCCATGCCACCTCTCCAGCCCCACAGTTCTCCCCATTGGGGTCAGTCCCAGAGCAGGATCCAGCCCTGCAGGACTCCAAGATGAGGGCTCCCATGTGGAGTAAGTAGCCCAGGTGTAGGGCTGGGGTTTTCCTTACCGCTGCTGCTGGTGCTGGGAATACTGCGCCTCATCCATTCGTACGGGGTGCGTCTCTGTGCATTAGGGGACAGCTGAGGCACCGAGCTGCTGATGGCTGGAGGCAAGAGTCCGGAGCCTGCATGGGGCTGCATGGGGTTAAAATCTGGGGGGCTAAATCCAAACTGCCCCGGGTTGGTGGCGGCGGAGGCGGCAGCGGTGCCGTATGAGTGCCAGTCCTCCTTGGCAGGGGTGTAGGGTGAACCCCAGGCGGCCGCGGGCTGCCCATGATGCGGGTCGTTGTTAATCCCTGGCACATGGTGGTAGCTGGCAAAGTCCGAGTACTGGGGCGGCCCCGGCACGTAGTTCTGGGGGTTGAGGTTGAGGCTGGGATGCCGGACAGGACTGGGATACATGTTGGTGTCCTTATCCAAAAGATAGCCTACATACATCTTCTCCACCTGGCTCTGCACTCATGCTGTGCCGATGCGCCGCGCTGTGCCTCTCTGTGCCGAAGCAGCCGGGTGTCACGCAGCAGCCGCCCCTCCTTCACTGAGCTCACCTGGGAGCCTTGGGGAGCTGTGTCCCGGGGCCAGGCACCTCCCTGCCCACAGGCTTTTATTGGGCCCAACCTCTCACAGCATTTGCATTGAAAGGCAGGGTTGCATTTCAAAGTGCAGGAACCCCGGCGGTGCAGGGCAATCCGAACCTCCCACCACCCCGCTTTCCCTCTGTGGTCACCAGCATGAGCTGTCCCCACACCATCGGCCATGGTCCCTTTGTGGCAGCTGGTTTTGGGAACAGTGTGGCACTGCTGGCTTTGTGTTTGAAGATGCCCCAAAGGAGGTCACCCTGTCCCTAAAGCCATTTGTGCTCCAGGAGAAGGGCAGCTTCTCACATCCTGGCTGAAGGATCGAATCATACACGAGCTGCCCAATGGAACTGCCCCATCACCCTTAACGGGGACACCAAATGCTTTCCCCTGCACCTGCCTGCTTTGGAAATGGGGTTGGTGGGAAGAGGTGGCTCTGGGTCCCCTTCCATTTATAGCAAACCTATCCCTCAAGCCCCGTAGCCAAGTTCAGCCCAGCCACAGAGAGAAGAACAGACAGAGCCAGGCACATTGATCTTTATGGGTCTATTCCATTGGGATACTCTATGATTCTATGGATGCACACCCCAAAAGCACAGCTGTCCCCAAGCAGAAGCCATCCACTCATCATCAGGAAGGTCAGGCCCACCTCTGCTTCAGAGGGGGTGAGGGACTGGGGTCACCTCTGTGCCATCACAGCACATTGCTGGTCACCTCTGCACAGTCACAGTGTGTGCTGAAGGGGAGGGAAGGGAAGGGAAAGAGGATTTAAGATGCAACTGAGAGAAGAAGATAAAACTGCAGAATTACACAGTTCATTTGCAATTGTAGCTATGAATCTGTGAAGAGGTCTGAAGGTGGGATTGCTTTCCAGATTCACGTGGTTAAAAGGAAAATGGTAACAAAACCAGCAAAGCTGCCGTGTTTGAGGAGTTCAGTGCATGCAGCACACAGGTGCTTCCCTGGTGTTACTGGGCACGTCCCAGCCATAGCTGGGCTGGGGGTGCAGGGCTCTATGAACACCCTACCTGCACCCTCCTGCAGCAGGTGAAGGGCTCAGCACAGAGCAGCACGGCCAGGTGCCTGCCAGCAGCGTGCCACCAGCTCCAGGGTGGACAGGGGATGACGATTGGGCCATAAAGATCCACCAGTGATAAATTCCCTCTTTTCCTCCTCTTTGGTGTATGTATTGCCAGAGGGGATTGTGGCTGGAAAAGCTGGTGCCAGAGAAGAGCCTTTCATGGCTGGGAGTGGAGGGTGGCCTGGCAGAGACCCTGTGACTACTGTCCCCAACATGGGGGCCCTTTGGTGCTTGGCTTGGTGGGACAACACCCACACTGGGGTCCCACAGAAGAGCAGGTCAGGGACAACAGAGCCCCATATGGACCCACTGCACCCACCCAGAGACCCTCAGCACCTACCCAGTTGGGGGGTCTCCTTCTAGCCCTCCCACCTGAAATTCCCGGTTGAAACCAAACTGGCACAGGGAGAAGAGGAGCAGCCAGGATTTCCCCAGGGCTCGGCACTGCTATCCATGATCGAGTGATGCCATCTCCTGGAAGCAAGAGGGCCAGAAAGGGAGGTTCCCAGGGCCAGGCTGTCAGGAACGGAGCCCTGCAGGACAGAGTATGGCCTCTGCCCCAGGGAGGAGCCAAGCCCTGCAGAGCACCTGGCTTGTTCATAATCTCTGCTATGGTTTCAGCAGGATGGGGAGATGCCTGAGGAAGGAACATGGTTTCCCAGCAGTGGTTGGAGGTGGCGGAAACTCGCTCCTTCCTCCTGGTTCAGGCTGTCAGCAGAGGGTTAACGATTCCCACATTAAGTGGCTGCAGATGTGTGGGAAAGTCTGGGGCGAATGCACTCACCACTATTAGTATTCACCCCCCAGCCTGCTGCTGCCTCCAGAGCTCTGTGCTGCACATTTAATACCAGGGCTCATCGCGGGGGTGAGGAAAGTGCGTGGGTTGGAGGTGGAAAGGCTGTGAGGAGGGGGGGAAGCAGTGGGACAGCATCCACTGCCACTGCCTGTGCACTCAGTGCCTGACCTCAGGGAGGTGACAGATAGTGGTTGTAGGAACACAGCACTGCACCTCCACTGCATCAAAGCGTGTCATAGAATCATAGAATCATTTGAGTTGGAAGGGGCTTTTAAAGTCTATCTGGTCTGACTCCCCTGCAACGAGCAGGGACACCCACATCCTGTGCAGCCTGACACTGAGTGTGTCCAGGGATGGGGCACTGAGCACTGATGGAGCTGTGTATGTCCCTGCTTACTGCAGGGCAGTCGGACCAGATGGCCTCTGGAGGTTCCTTCCAACTCAAACAATCCTATGATTCTATCATCTGCTGCTTCTTCCCTACCTGCCTCCCATCTGTGGGCACAGGGGACTCGTTGACTCTGCCAGATCACCTGGCTCAAGTGGCCCTTCTATGCTTTTTCTTGGGTTTCCACCTCAACCCATGATGGAGGTCACAAAGATGCTGTGATCCTGGTGATGCCTGAGCAGTGCAAACACCCCAGAGCATTCCTGTCCCTCATTAGCACTAACACTGCTTATTTGGCCTTGCTGCAGACTGCAAACCCCCACAGAGAGCAACTCTGGCAGCCTCCCCTGCAGCTGTCCCAGCCCCGGGGGAACCACTAAGTCCCGCAAGTGCCACTAACGGAGGTGCAGGAGCCCAAAATAGAGGTGAGCAAAGCAGGGGGAAGAGGCAGGGGTCAGCCAGCCGCTCCCCTCCGCCCACACGCTCGCAGGCGCGAGTCCCTCCGGCTTTGGGGCTTCCTTTGGGTTGGCCTTTCCCAGGAGCTGCTGTGACCCCAAACCCAGCGCCAGCCCCGGCTGCTGGCTGGGGACGTGCAGCGCTGTGTGCTCACAGCATCCCAAAGCGTCGTGCTTTGACACTGGCTGATTCCTGGCAATACTGAGTGCCTACGTTGTTCATGGGGTCATCCATCTGCAGACAAGGGAAGGGGGATCTGCGTGACCTGTTGTGCAGCACCATGCCTGGAGCCCATCCCCAGCACAAGGGACCCAGCAGGATTGCACCATCAGATTATTCCCTCTTCTGTTCCGAGAATGGGGTTGTTGTCGGGAAATGGTTTTGTTGAGCTATTCCCAGCAGAACATGTGACCCTACAGAGGGACCCACCCGGCATGTCCTTATCCCTTGAGAAGAGCTTCACAAAGAGCCACGTGCCCATATGAGCCACCTCTTAAGCACTCTTCTGCACGGCAAAGTGCCAGCGTGTGTGCTCTGACCCCCATCAGAACGTGGATCCCCATTGAATGCCAACAACCGAGGATACCATCAGCCAGGATCTCATGCCCTCTGCCAAATGAAAGAGATCTCCAAAGAAAACCCTTCCATTTGGTTGTTCATCGGTGAGGAGTGAATGCTGAGATAAGTGGAGATAAGCAGCAATCTCCCAGGCTGGGCAATCATTAGCTGTGCCCATTGTTGGCCCAGCAGGATGGGAGGGGATGGTGCCTTGCAAACAATCCGACCTCAGATCTCAGCAGTGCTGTCCTTACAGGAAGGGCTTTTCATTCTTGGAAGAGAAAAAAGGAAACAGAAGGGCATCATCTCCAGAAAACTCATCCATGAGAGATGCTGCATTTTCATGGTTTTCTTGTATCAGAATAAAGCACATCTCCAAGACAGAAACAAGACAAGAGCGGGTGGTTCAGAAGACAGTTTCCATCCAGAAGGTCTCTATACTTTGTCATAAAGGCAAACCAAATTGCTACAAATCCCAATGCAGACAAACCATAATTGTATCCATCAAGAGATTGTCAGAAAACTGATCTGAGCTCACCAAAGCGTGCAGAGGGATCTAAGCAGATACATTACCATGCGCACCATGGGCATTCAGCACAAGGGGATGGCCAAGGCAGAGGTGGGTGCTGTTAGGTACAACAGGGAGATGACAGGGCGACTGGGCTCCTTCCTGGGGCACACAGCAGTACAGGACAGCTCTGTGCCCCTAAGCATCCAAATGAACCCCATCCAGCCACCACCATCCCCACATCCCCAGCATCCCACACCAGGGTATCCCAATTGCACATTATCCTTTATTCCCCTTTCCAAAAACAACCAACCCACCACTCCGAGGCCTCCCAGAGGATGCTCCCCCAGGACCATTGTGGGCATGTGTTGGTGGTCCCAGCGCCTGGCTGAGGGCTGTGGGGCCGGGATGGGGGAATGGGGGGGGTGGGGGGCAGCGCTGGCCCAGGCAGGAGTCCAGAGGGAATACACGGAGTCAGTTCAGCACAGGCCTTCTTTAATAAAAACATGAGTCAGCTGCTGGCGTGGGCAGCAGATTTTTCTAAACATCCCCTCATATCCTGAGAAAGGAATAAAATAAATAAATAAATAAATAAAGAATAAAAGAAAACGGGAGGGGATTTGGGGGGGGGGTGGGGGTGGGGGGGGAAGGGAAGAGGACAAAAAAAGAATAATAAAATAGGGAGAAAGGCCAGAACTGAAAGCAAGCACAAGGAGATGGGGAGCAGCTCTGCTCGAAGAGCAGAGCCGGGCTGCTCCGGGCTCCTTTTGTTTCCCATTCGCGGGGCCCTGACGCAGCCCAGCTCCCCTCTGTCGGCACCACTTGAGCTTTTCCTCTTTTTAGTTTTCTATTTCTTTCTTTCTTTCTTTTAATCCCTCCCCATCCCGCCGCTCCTTTGGGCTTTAAGCGAAAGTTTGGCTCGAAGCGGTCCCGCAGAGGGCGGAGGGGAGGAAGTGGCGGACTCCGCTGCGGGGCAGCCCCGCCGCTCCTCCCCCTCCTCCTGCGGTATTTAACCCCGCACACCGCCCCACTGGACGTCGGGGGGCTGCGATGCGCTGAGGGCGCAGCACGACGGCTTGGCTTTGCCCCAGCGCTGGCACAGCCTCCACACCCCTTTCTGTTTTACTTTTCTCCTCCCCCCAGCCCACCCCCCCTCCCCTTCATCTCTCTCCTCTATGCGGGGAAGCCTTGCCAGCTGGGGAAGGCTGGGAGGGCAAAGAGCCTCCGCAGGCTGCAGATAAAGAGAGCGGAGGAGGAGAGAAAGGAATTCGGGGCGGCTGCGGACGCGCGGAGCGGCACTAACCCGCTGGGACCCCACGTGAGGTAAGGCAGGGAGCCGGGGTGGGATGTAGGACCCCTGAAGGGGCTTTGCTGATGGGGATAACGTGGGGGTTGGCACCCTGAAATGGCCCACCAGCCCTGGGAGGGTGGTGGCATCCCATGGATAAAGCCATATTGGGTAACTTCCCCTCTACTCCCCCAAGGGATGCTGTGGCAGGGCTTGAGGAACCTCTGCTTATCCCTGGGGAGCCTCAGGTCCTTCCCTGTGATGTGCTGGGCTGTCAGAGGGCTGCTGTCTGTCCCCAGTGAACTACCACTGTGCTGTCACAGGCAGGGGCTGCAAGCAGAGCTGGGTGCAGTGGATGCTGGCTGCAGGGCCTGACTGCCCCATCTAGGAACCATGGGGAGTTTGGTGCAAAGCATCGCAGGGAGCAGCAGGGGCTTCCTGCTGACCTCCACACTACTCCAGGGTGGGTTTGCCGGAGGCTGGCACAGGGATGCAGGTCCTTGCTATGTGCAGCATTGCTCATCTTCACCCCATGCTTGCATCAGGCAGAGCAGCAATAATATGTCCAAACACAGCTGGTGCCACCCCTCTCCACTCATTGCTCTTAGTGGCCCCCCTATCCCTGTGGGCCAGGCCAGCACGGAGGGGAGATCTGTGAGCTGTGCTCAGTGCTTGCACCCATTCAGGGTGGGCCTCTCCAGGTGGTTGCACAGGTGTGGGCAATCACTCAGCTGTTGGGGTCCCCAATGCAATCAGGTGGTGGTAGGTCTGAAGCAAAGCCTGGTCTGCACATCCTGCAGTGCTGTGAGTCACAAAAGGACTTTTGGAGACATTGTGGAAACAGGGCATCCTGCTCCTGTGCTCGTCTGCCAACAGGGAGGTGCAGCTGGGGGTGCCAAGGGATATTTTGCTGCTCCATCCCTGTCCTGGATCACCTGGGGCTTCTGCTAAAGCATCAGGCAAAGAGCTGAAAGCAGTGGGTTCAGCACTAAGGGCTGCAGTTGGGAAACAGCCACCAAATGTCCTGAGTGCTTACAAGGGGGTCCTACTGGTCTCAGTTCTGGGCATCTCCCCATGAGCAACATGGAGGGAGGGGTGGTTTTATCCTCAGGGAGGAGCGAGCAGGTTGGGAGCAGCAGCCCACTGAGCTTTGGGAGGAACTATTAAATGTCTGTAGATGATCTTGAGAGAGAAGAGCCCAGGCAGTTTGTGCTGTGGGAAAGGATCTGAAGGCTTTGGACACAAACCAGATTGCAGCGCGGCATGGGGAAACCAGCAGTGCTTCCTGTGGGACTGGAAGGAGCAGGGCTGGGGGCAGAGCCAGCGCAGAGCAGTGCTGAGGGATGGACATGGGAGAAAGACTTGGGGAAGACACAGAAGGGGCTCAGAGCATGCAGAAAAGGCTGCAGGGGGCTGATGGAGGGGGCTCTAAATAGGGTTGGGTGCTTAGTGGGTGCTGGAATGGTAGCATGAAGTATTTGTGCATGGGGAGTGCAAAGGAAAAGGTCAGTGTGTAGTGGTGTGCAAGGCTAAGTTCTGGTGGGCAGAGCACCTTAAGCACTGCAGGTTCCAATAATCCATGCTGCACATGATGTTATGATGTGGAATATTGACAGCAACACCACAAAACCATGACACAGATGTCTGGGGGGGACATGGGCACTGCAGCAGGGCAATGAGTTCTTGGTATTGTTCAGGCTCCAGTTTGGTGGGTTCTCAGAGTATCCCAAATGATAGTGTTACAGAGTTAACAGTATCCCTGGAATTAGGGCAAGAAGTGTCTGTGAGCATCAAAGATTAAGGGATGCTCTCCAGCAGCAGATGCCAAGTTGAAATAGGATGAGTGCTGGATGGCCAAGCATCTCTCTACATGCAGCAGCAAAGGGCAGGGAGCAGGAGTGGTGGTGGCTGAACAACTGCTGGCCCTCAGCCACTGGTGGTGGCATTGGTGCTGCCTTTGGCCCAGAGCTGGGGACACATTGGGGACCAGTGGGCTGGATGAATCCCATCACTGTAGGCTGGGGCATTTTGTGCAGTCTGTTTGTTTGTGCTTGAAATGAGGGGAAGAAATCCCCTGGAGAGGAGCTGTGAGGGGAGGGTAGAGGTCAGGGATTGTTCCCTGGGGGGCTGGGGTGCCTCCAGAAGTCTCCTTCTGCTCTGCCAGGCAGATTGGGCATAATGAGGCTTGTTTTAGGGCTTGCTTAATTAGGCTCCCCTGAGCCATGCGCACCTCTGTCCTGTTCTGCAAGGACGGCCCTTCCTGGAAGTGCAGCACTTTCCTGGAGCAGAGTCAGCTGGGACAGGGATGGGGACACGTGCCAGAGATGAACAGAGGGGCACTGGGACAGGTCAGGGGGGTCCCATGGGTCTGTCCCTTTCCTTATAACAGGGGATGCTGGCAGTGATGTCCTGGCCCTTACACCCTTCTTCTTTCTCCTCATCTCTGGGACACAGGCTGTGGAATATTGAACAACCGTTTCAATATTCCTCATGAAATCTCGCACAGAAATGATGCTGCCAAGCAAGCAGGAGGTGTGTGGTGCTGCTGCATAGCAGGGATAGATGTGCAGGAAGTGCCTTCCCTGCTAAGGATGGGGACTTCTCCCTGTGTCCCCTGTGGACTACAGCAAGGAGCAGGGCCCCATCCTGCTCTCCCTCTTCCTTCCCCCTCCTGGCCCGTCTGCCATGCAAAGGAGGTTGTGACTGAAATCTTAATGCTACTGAGACACAGTAATTGGCACCAATTAAATTGCTACATTCATGTTTGAATTGCTTTAACTGGCGAGACACACTGTCTTATTTATACAAAAAAATATGTTTGCTTGTGGGTTTGGCTGAATCGGGGCCAGCAGAAAATAAACCATTGCAAGCTCTGCTCTCTGAAAGCACATTCTCCACTTGCAAACTGAAAGTCACCTCAGTTTCAGGGTTTGCTGAGCAAATGGCTGCAGAACAGAACCCTGCTCTGCTCAGGGCACTCCTTGAGAGGGTCTCGTCCTCTCCTGCCAAGTTTCTCTCTCCAGTGTGGGAGCGGATGGGGAGAATATGGTCTGATTCAGGAAGGCAAACTCTGGCAGGCGTAGGACTTGGTGATTTTAAAGCCGGGTTTGGAGAGAACAGGTGGTGGGTCTGTGTGATTCGTGGGGTTTTGGAGGTGTTTGTAGAGCATCGATGCAGAGAAAAGCTGGGGTGTTCTCTCTTGTTCTGTGAAGTGGGTCCCAGCTTGCAGCACAGGGAGCTGGCAGCTTGTCCCTGCTTTGCAGCAAGGAGAGGGGATGTGGTATTGGGTCTGAGCAGGGGGTGCGGGATCAGCCCCAGCAGCAGGGCACTGCATCAGGCCCCATCCCTCACGTGTGCTGCTGCCTTTGGCACACTGGGTCCTGCTCCTCATCCCCGACCACAGAGCTGTCATGTGGCTAATCCTGGCCACGAGAGCCTAAAACCCCAGAACAAAGTGATTAAGCTCGGGTCCCTCGCAGGCAGCGGAAAAGAGAAGGGCCGATGCAGCCACGGGAATTATTTCCTCCTCCCTGGCAGCACCCGCATCTCATGGACATTTTCAGTTGAGGATCAGGTTGCTCTCCCTTTGCAGGGTCGTGGGGCTGGGTATGCAGCAATGCTGGGAGGCAGAACACAGGGGGATGTCTCTATCTCCGTTGTTCTCCCCTTGGTTAGTGGTTAATTAGAGCCATCCAGGACCTTTGGCCCCAGACCAGCACAGTGGGGGACACAAGGTGCACGTACCTTAGCAAAGAACTTAGTTTTCTTTGCTGAAGCAAGGGAGGGAGGAAAGGCCTGAGGTGCCTTCATCCCTGCATCTTCCCCTGATCCTCTCCACCCCTACACAGCTGGAAAAGCATCAGGCAAGTGGATGAGGACACCCCGAGGTGACCCAGATGTTACAGCCTGAGGACAGAGGGGACAGATTGCTCTCCAAGCAGCCACTACCCAGCAGCTCCCAGGTTTTGTTGCATGGCTGGAGGCATCTATTCCTGGGGCTGGCAATGAAGTGATGCCAGGAGCTGTGTGGGTGCTGCCCTGTGGGCTGGGGGCACTGCACCCACGTTCATTGCTCACGTTGCTTGTGGTGTTTGCTCCTAAGATGTCTTTACTGTCAGGGATGATGGAGGAGTTGGAGGATGACCCTGGGCAGCTTGGTGGAGGGGGGCACCGGAGAAGCGTGAAATGCTCCCAAGAGACACATTTGGACCCCTGGGTTGGGGTCACTGCCTGCAGGGAGTGAGCTCTGGGGCTCAGCAGATCCCACTGCTCACACAAGCATCTTGCGTAGTGTGTGATGCCACAGCTTGGTCCAGGTGACCAACAAGCAAAAAGCAAGGCATCCCATCCCTCCTTCCTGACCTCAGTTGAGCCCCTTGCTTCCCTCCCAGGGTTTTCCCACAGCCTGGGCCAGGTTTGTTGGCTCCAGGGAGCAGCCCCGTGCCCAGCCTTCTTTCCATTAGTGGAAGCGGGGGGAGCATGTGCAACCCAAAGGGCCACGAATACCAACACTCAAGGCTGGGGGATTATTTATAACGCTGGCCCAGCTCCAAGCAGATGTTTCATTTTATTCTGAACTTGCGCTTAGATGGGTCACTCATTTCCTCTGTCTCCCATGGGCTTAAACCAGAGGGGGGAAAGAAGGGATATTAGGGTTGAGCATCCCTCAGTGTCATCAGCACAGGGGTAAAGCATCAGGACCACGTTTGCATCTGCAGGCTGATGTGCAAAAGGAGGTTTGTGTTCCAGGGACTGCCCATGGGACCCCCAGGACTTCCCAGTCCCTCCAGTTTCAGGTTTCCAACCTCTGTGTTTTATCATCGGCTGTTTACAGGCTGGGGATGACGGGCTCCCCATGTGCGCGCTGCCTAATTCTAGCCATGTGCTGGGAAAAAAAAAGGGCTCTGTGATGATAATCTGGCCTGTGAGTAAATGCGGTGTCATGGGAGCCGAGGGACCCCAGAGGAGAGATGTTGCAACTCCAGCCAGTTCCAGCCAAGGGGAAAAAAAAAAAAGCTCAGTTTTATTTAGATTAAAGGGTGGGAAAGAAGCAGTCGCAGAGGCGGGGGGAGGGTGGCAGAGGGAAATGGGACAGGCCAGGGAGTCTCACTGGTGGACAAGCAATGCTGGGGTCTCAGCAACCTTTGCCTGGGGAGCTGTTCCCCTCTAAATGGGGTGGGATGTCTCCCCTCCCCAGGCCAGGAGGGGCCCCCACACTATGGCTGTGCTGGGCATCGATCCTGGGATCCATGCAGGGCTTTCTCATTGCGCGCGGGCATCCATGATCTCACTTAATGACTCAGATGAGTTTAGACAAAGAAAAAATAAAGTGTGTTTTACTTCCCGCTAATTCACACCAGATGTCCTTTGCCTGCTTGGCAGGACCGCGGGGCCAGCGAGCACAGTGGGAGCGCCGGGAATCGCAGCCTGGCTGCAAATGGAAAGAGAGAGGAAAAGCAAGGGCAGCTGGTTGTGCTGAGAAGGGTTTTGCACCCTGGTTTCCAGCAAGCAACACGTCTTGCTGGTGGGCTGTGGGTCGCAGGGAGCTGAGCTCTGCTCAAGGAGCTGTGGGGCTGCAGGATGTGCAGAACCTTCCCTTCCCTGTGTGGATCTTGGCAGGCTGCTTCCCAGCTCCTGCAGCACTGGGGGTGCTTGTGGGACCCCTGCATAGTTTCTCTGCTTGGTTGTGGGTGAGTGGCAAGGAATGTGGTCAAGGAGTGCTCAGGCAGTGGGTAGCAAATGGTAAGGGTGTTGCTTGGTCCCATGGTTTAAAGCTGGTCATCTGGTCTGACTCCTCTACAATGAGCAGGGACACCCACATCAGTGGCTCTGAGCCTGGTGCTTGAGTGTCCACAGGGTCAGGAAATCCACCACCTCTCTGGGCAACCTGTGCCAATGCCTTTTCATCCTTACTGTAAAAAAACTTCTTCCTTATATCCTGTCTAAATCTCCTCTCTTGAATTTGAAACCACTCCCCCTTGTCCTGTCAAATACCAACAGGGTTTCAAGGCTGAGTCCGCACAGTGTGCTTTGGGCATTCTTGTTCAGACAAAATACAGGTCTGGGATGGAGGAACAGTAATAGATGAATGAGGTTTGGTGAAGCTTGAGATCCTCAGTAAGGCACTGTTATGGGGAGGGGTGGCAGAGATGGTGGAGTAATGACCCTCCCTATGTAGGGATGAGACCATCCCCAGCTGAGGTTGGGTCTGGCATTTCCCCACCTCCGGCATCCTTGAGGCTGCCATGAGGAGCTGTGAGCCGCAGTGAGGTCCCCCCACAGCCTCCTCTGCTCTGGGCTGAACAAACCAAGGGCCCTCAGCTGCCCCTCACACCTCCTGCTCTCCAAGCGCAGCCTGATGGCCGCCCTCTCCTCTCCCAGCCAAATTCCTCTCTTAGAATAATAAACAACACAGCTCAAGAGAAAACGACCAGCCTGCCCTTGTGTCACAGCACCAGAGAGGGGCAGGGGGAGGTTCTGTGCTGGCACTTGGGGACTGCAACAGGGAGGAGGGGCTGTGGAGGGTCTCAGCACAGTGATGGGAGCTGGGATGTCTCCTTGGTGCCTGCTGAGGAGCTGGCATTGCTGCAGGGTGGGGATCTTGCCCATGGGATGTCCCATAGTTAAGGTTGCTCAGCTGCTGGTTCATGGGAAGGGTGTAAGAATCTGAGAGGTCTGTGACCCCGTTTTCACTCGTGGGGCTGGAAGGAGATAATCCATGGCATCTGAGCACTGTGTAGGTGATGATGTTTGGGTCCAAGGATGGGATCACATCTGTGTACCTGATTCTGGACGGCTGGGTAGCGTCACTCTCACTTCGGGTCGTTGTCTGGCACTCATAGGGTGCATCTTGGTGTTCTTGCAGATAACAGAATCTGAGGCTGAGGATTGAAACAAACATCATTGAGGCTGGCAGAGATCTGGGTTCATTTACATCCCTTTGTGAAATGCCTGTTTGTGCACGTGTGCGAGCACACGTTGCTGTGTCAAGGAGAGGAAGGTCTGTCTGTCTGCTGAGCAGGCTCTGCAGAGCAAGCAGAGCTCGGCATTTCCAAGCATGCCTCTCACCCCAACCGGAGCAGACAAACAAGGGAGAGGTCACAGCTATTCGCGAGACGTTGCCACCCTCCCACTCTGCTCAGGAAGCATCTCCAAGAGAAAAGGCTTTCTGCAAAACCAGCGTTTTTATTAAAACCAGCCTTGAATGCTGGGGAGGCAGCCAGAGGCAGCAGGCGGAGGCTGCAGAGCTCTTGGTTCTCGCTGCAGCCTGGATCCAGCAGAGCACTGGTTTGCTTGGCAGGGATCCTACAGAGTCCAGGGTGCTGCTGGTGGGACCGGACCTCTCTGACAGGCAGCTTGTGTCCATTTACAGCCTGAATTTCCCCTCCATCCTTTTCATTCCATCCGCCCCCAGGTCTTCCCTTTAAGTGCTGTCTTCCTTCCCAGCAAATGCAGAAGAGAGGAGTCACCGAGGGGCTTTATGGAGGGGGAGAGGCAAGCTGCTGAGTAAGCTGGAAGCCTGGAGGGTTTTGCTGGTAGATCAGGCTTTCTTTATTCTTTTTTTAAATATTTGGAGCCAAAGCAAGAGAATAATAAAAACATCTGACAAGTGCACGTCATTTAACAACCATTTCCTCCCAACATCAAGCAAAGGGAGACGGCACTTCAGGGCCAAGAGGCAGCAGACCCACTCAGTAAGAGGCAATGCCTGGGGCTGGGCCACTAAGTTCAGATTGCCACCAGCCCTCAAGGGTCCTGGGGGGCTTCACCATGGGGTCTGCCTTGGGAGCAGCTTCAAGCTCTGAACCTCAGCTTTGGCTCTGGAGTCCCTGAATCACAGCCCACTCTGTGCCTGCCACCCTGTTGTGTAGGGGATGGCTCCAGTGCTGTTAGGGAGCTCTGGCCCTGAATCTTTTGGGCTATCAGTTTGCATCGGGGAGGGCTGGGCATGTTCCATGGAAAGGAATTCTTGAAAATGTTGATAAAAGGGATTTTAAAACAAAATTATTCCCTGAAGATGCATATTTATTGAAATAGAAGAAATTCTCTGGTTTTGGGGGGGGGGGGGGGGGGGGGATGTTTTTGGATGCATTTTCTTTTGTTGAAAGAAGCAGAAATTGTGGGAGGACTGGGGGGGTTGTCTGTTTTTTAGCAAGTTTTATCTCATTGGGACTGAGGGAAGTGAAAACTAATAGGGAAAAAAGGCAGAGGGAGGGAGGCAGGCAGTGCTCTGCTGGTGGGGAGAGGCATTTTGAGCTGTGATGACCAAGAGCTGACACAGCTCCTGGAGCCTCCAGCCCAGTCCCTGTTTCCCAGCAGGAGATGCCTTAGATCTGCTCCTTCAGCAGATCCAGCACGAGGGAGAGCCAGGTCAGCAGCAGGAGGGAAAGGCTGAAAACTGGAGAGTGGGGAGGTGGAGAGGGGACCCTCAGCCCTGTGGTGCTGTATTAATCCTGCTTTGTTCCTAACAGGATTGGGCCACTGGGCCGTGGAGCCCAACATGCTCTGTCCCCCTCTGAAGGCATCACTGCAGCTCCTCATCCTCACTGGTGAGTGGTAGCCCAGAGAGATGGGATCGGGGACTTGGCCCCTTATGGGGAAGCTGTCTGGGGATGCTTCCATCACCGGGGTGATGAGGAGATGGGTAATGGCACAGGGAGGCAGAGGGCTGCACTGCTTGCATCCGTTCTTTCTGGGTCTACCGGCTCTGCTGACACAGTCCTAATTCTAACCCTTACTCTAACCCTAACCCCATCCACAGAGACACTGTGGAGGAGCGTGTGCACTTTCCCAGCCCCACTGGGACATCTGCATGAAGCATAGAGGCCAGGAGACATGGGAAGCTGTTCAGGAAGACCTTGCCTGCTCGATTGCTTCCATAGGATTTCCTGCAAGGCTTTGCTTTCATTCCTTTTTCGCTTTCTTTTAAACACTGTTTCAGCCCAGCCTGTGTCATGTCTAGCACTGTCTCTGTAAAGAGGGAGCCAGCAGAGCAGGGAATTAATTCCTTCATCTCCTCTTCTCCCCCTGCCCACCAAGGCATGGCGTTTCTGAGCTTCTGATGGTGCAGCTGAGACCTACCTCTGCTTTATTAGACCAGCTCATTTTTAGGTCAGCAGGACTATATGCTGTCAGCTCCTCAGGCCCAGTGCATGGGATGTATACATCTGGGAGATGTCTAGGTCCCCCCTGCTTCCAGCCCTGCCCTCGCCAAGGATGTCCCTTGCACTGGTGTAGCAGCAGCACAGCAGCCCTGTTTGCACCCTCTGTTTCAGTGGGTGCCTGAATCCCTCCCAGGCCAGCCTCCTATTCCTCACCTCCTGATGACACTGGGCATTACTGGTCCTTGGATTTCAGAGATGTCCAATGTGCTCTCACCTCTTCCTCTGTCCCAGGTCTGTTGGAGGTAACGTCTGGGGGCAGTGGGCTGCACATCGAACCTGAAGATGCTGAGCTCGTCCTTAGTCTCCACAGCACCTTCTCCCTCGTGTGCTATGGGGACAACGCACTGGTCTGGGAGAGGGATGGTCAGCCTCTCACTGCTGTGCTGGAGCACAGGGACGGGGTCTTCGTCAGCAACCTCACCCTCAGGAACGTGACAGGCCGTCACACAGGGGAGTATGCGTGTCTCTACAGCCCCGACCAGGCTCCAGAGCGAGCAGAGAGGAAAGCTCTCTACATCTATGTTCCAGGTAAGGGACAGCACGTCCTTGCCTCTACATGGAAAGGTCCACGTGTGGCATGCTGGAGCAAGCAGTGGGAGAGGTCGTGGTGTAATGAGTGTACCCCTCTCTTATAGATCCCTCCTTAGTTTTTCTCCCTGCAATCACTTCCGAAGAGTTCTTCATCTTCATCACGGGCTACACAGAGGCCACCATCCCATGCCGTGTGACCAACCCAGAGCTGCAGGTGACCCTTTATGAAAAGAAAGTGGAGAATCCCATTCCAGCTGTTTACGACCCACAACAGGGCTTCAAAGGCTTCTTTGAGGACAAGACCTACTATTGCCAAGCAATCGTGGATGACCAAGAGGTGGATTCAGACACCTTCTATGTCTACAGGATCCAGGGTGAGCTGCCCTCATCTTGGCATATTTCTGTAGCTGTTGTGGCTATTCTTTCAAAACAACAGGGATGGGATAGAAAAGCTTTCCCCCTGTCCCTGTGATGTCCCTGATCAATTAAAGGGCTGGATTTAACCCTGTCTCTGTTAAAGAACAGGTCCTGCCAAAGTGTCAGATCTATACCTCATAGAAGAGATTTCAAGTGAATAAGTCCACCTAAGATAAATGGACTGGGTGTCCGCTCATCTCTTCCTTTATTAATCATCCCTTCCTTTGACACTTCCAACAGTCTCATCTGTGAACGTCTCCATCAGTGCAGTGCAGACCATAGTGCGTCAGGGAGAAAATGTCACCCTGATGTGCACTGTCAGCGGCAATGAGCTGGTCAACTTCAACTGGGATTATCCCCGCAAGCAGGTGAGTGCACCAACCCCACCAACCCCAGCCTTTGCCCATGTGTCCCATGGCAGTCACTCGTCAGTATCATAGCAATGTTCAGGAAGCTTCATGTCATGGCAGATGTAAGATGTTGCTGCCATTCAAGGAGGCTCAGTGGGGAGATTCTTGTGTGAAGGCTGGCTGTCTCAGGGGCTTTTGACGATGCGTGTTCCTTGTCCCCATTGTAGACAGACCAAGGTCTGCCTGCTTCTCCTCCCTCCCCGTGAGCCTGGCTCTGTCCTCCATTGGCATGAAATGCGCTTGACTTCACACACCGTATCTCTTGTCCCCATTGTGCAGGCAGGGAAGGCTGTGGAGCCAGTGACCGACTTCCTGCCAGGATCCAGCCATGACATCCGTTCCATCCTCGTCATCCAGAACGCAGAGCTGGAGGACAGTGGGACCTACGTCTGCAATGTCTCTGAGGGCTACCATGAGAAAACAGACCGGAAAGACATCACGGTCCAAGTGATCGGTGCGTCACTGACCGTGCTCTCAAAGGCAGCAACCCACATGGGTGTTGCTCCAGAATGGCAAACTCCTCTCTCTGCACAGCCTTCAGCTCCCTCCCCTTCTCACCCCACCCTCATTAACCATGGCAAAAAGTCAGCCCTCACCCCATAGCATCCCTGCCGACTTCTTGGCTTTGACACATCCAAACTCCCCCATCACAGATTATGGGACTCTTTAATATATTTGAGGGTTTGTGTGAGAGCTCTTTTGCACTGTGCAGTGCCAATGTGTTCTTAAGTCAACCTCCCACCTACACCTGTGCTCCTTTCATGTCATTTGAGGGAAGCTGCCCATCTCTGAAAGGTGACAGCCCGTTCCCTGCATGTTATCTGGCCTCTGAGCACGCCCCCATGCTCTCCTTGGGCATGGACCTGAGACCTAAAGGGGTGAACCTGGAGCTGCTCCATCACTTCAGGGTGTTTGATCCCAGACCCATGGTAGCTCATAGGGATGGAGAGGTGACTGTGTCTCTCCCTGAAGCCTGTATCCTTCTTGCCTCTTCTCAGAGCGTGGCTTTGTGCACTTCCACACCCACCTGGCCAGCACGGTGTATGCTGAGGTCCACAAGAGCCACATCATCCAGGTGGATGTGGAGGCCTACCCACAGCCAAACATTGTGTGGCTGAAGAACAACAAGACGTTGACCATGGAGAGCAGCAGCGAGTTCACCATCACCAACAGGAACCTGTCAGAAACCAGGTGAGGGCACATCACTCCTAACCAGAGGACAGGGAGGGAATAATTCACAACACAAAGTGGTTGGGCACAGGATGGTGGTTGGACACGGGATGGTGGCTGAATGCTGACCTTCCTGTGAGTGGATTCTGTGCATTCCTCAGTTGGGTGGGAGCTGGTCCCTTCCAAGCAGTGTCAACTACATGGTACCTTCCTGCATGCACTCCATGGCTGTGTCTTCTCCAGGTACCAGACATCTCTGGTTCTGGTGCGTGTGAAGCAGGAGGAAGGAGGATATTACACCATCCGAGCTTCAAATGAGGATGATGCACAAGAGCTGTCCTTCCATCTGCAGATAAATGGTGAGGATGTGCATGCAGACACGGGGCCAAGGATTGTGGGGGTAGTCCCAGGGGGTGGTTCCATCCTTTGCTCCAGGATTCTCAGCCTGAAGCCTTTACACCTATGACTACAGATCGGGGGGGGGGTTGGCCAAAAGAAGAGCATTAAAGTGAGGGCAAAGATTACCTGAAATATCTCACATTTGGTCTTATAGCCAGGGAAACAAGGAGGCAGGGCAGATACCAGCGGCATGGCCTTCAAGTGTTGGCCCAAGGATGCAGATGCATCTGCAGATGCAGAGGTGTCCTTATGTAGTTCCTCTGCTATACAAGCAGAATTGATAGGGTCATCTGTGGTCTTCCATGATCACCTCAGCCCTTTCTGGTTTTGCTTTTAGTTTCAAAAATAAGGCACATTTCCTCTAAGTCCTACCTCACTGTCACATCAACCCTGTGCCACAGTGAGAATCTAGGAGAACTTCCTTCCTCTGCATCTGCATTCAACACTGAGGATTAATTCCCACCAATGTGTCTTGGTTTCAGTGCCAGCCAAAGTGGTGAATCTCAAGGAAAACAGCAGTGCCAGCAGTGGGGAGCAGACTGTAACATGCTCTGCTGAAGGGATGCCCCAGCCAGAGATCAGTTGGTCCACGTGCAGCAACATCAAATGGTGAGCAGAGAGATGGAGCCCATAGGAATGACAGGGCTCATGCATTTTTAGAAACAATAGACACTTTATTTTACTGTGTTCTGCTGGCCCACGCAGTTGGACATCCCATGGTGCTACGTGGGTCTGGCTGCACCTTAGGTGCCTTTATCCTCCTCTGGTCCAGGTGTGGCAACCAGGGGCAGCCCACCCAGCTGCTGGGGAACAACTCTGCGGAGATTGGCCTGCACACCAACGCCACGTACCATGCAGAGCTGCAGGTGTACCGTGTGAACAGCACCCTGCAGCTGCACAGGGTGGATGAACCCCTGCTCCTGAGGTGCACCGTGCAAAACTCCCTGGGCACCACTTTCCAAGACATCACTTTGGTTCCAAATGGTGAGCACTGAGGGAGGTGTTCAAGTCGGAGGTGGGGAGATGGACTTTCCTCTCTGTGCCTCCAGCGTGGAGGTGCTGGGAGCCAGCAGTGTCCTCTGATAGCTGCAGTCCTCAGGCAGAGAGCCTGGATATTTCTGCCCAAAAGGAAGCCTCCTTTGTGTTGAGTGGGAAAGGCTGCTCTGAGAGCAATCTGTAGCCTTCGTGCCCACTGGCCATGGCCATTTTGCTCCCACTCCCGAGCAGGGCTATCCCTCCAGGGACTTAAGAACTGATCAGGTCCCCTAGTGTCTTGTTATTAGCCCGAGGGTCACTAGATGGTGCCACAGACCCAAACAACTACATGCTTTCCCAAATAACAGAAAGGAAGGTCTCAGCTGGGAAGGTCTGACCCAGAGGAGAGGACAGGACTGTCCCCAGTCAGACTCCAGCCCAGAGGACAGCCTGGGATGGATGCGTGGATCTAATGTGTCCATGGTGGATCATCAGTCTGTCATTACCCCTCAGGGTTGATGTCTTTTGGGGAGGTGTGTAGCAGGAAGGGGACGATGGCTAGAGGAGGGAGGGAGCCCTCTGTGCTGGGCTATGTGGGGGTGGGAGTCTGACTGCTGACCCTGTATTTACTGTTGTAGCCTTGCCATTCAAAGTGGTCATCATCTCCGTCATCCTGGCTCTGCTGGTCCTCACTGTCATCTCCCTGATCATCCTGATCGTCCTGTGGCAGAAGGTAAAAAAGGGCAGCATTTGGAGGCTGCTGCAGTGGTACGCATGTCAGAGTGGATGGGGAGAGCAAAGCTGTGAGCTTCTGCCTGATGATGTTCCATCCATATTGGAAATCATGGGACTCTGTTGGCCTCCTGCCACCTGTAGGCTAGACATGGAAGGTGGCAATGACTGCAGAGGTCCAAGACTCCCTAACAAAACCCATCCACAGGCCCCATGCCCTCCCTGTCCTTCAGCTTCTCAGATCTCCCTTGTCTCTTTGCTCCCCTCTCCAGAAACCTCGCTATGAAATCCGCTGGAAGGTGATCGAGTCAGTGAGCTCTGATGGGCACGAGTACATCTATGTGGATCCCATGCAGCTCCCTTATGACTCCAGCTGGGAGGTGCCCAGGGACATGTTGGTGTTAGGTAAAGGCTCCACAGGTCCCTCTGATGAACGTTGTCTGTCTTGGGGTGATGGTTTTGGGTCTGGGATCTCAAGAAGAGAACAACCCAGGCAGGGCACAGAGATCCCTGGGACATGAGGTGATCCTGCAGCAGAGGGACCATCTGGGGCTGCTTTGGGAAGCTAGCTGCTCCCTTTGGCATGAGGCTCATGGTCATTCCTGTCTCTCCTTCTCTGTGGCTGGCAGCTCCTTCCCTTCTCAATTAGTCACAGACCAGTTACAGTGCCAAACATCCTCCCTCTCCACCACTGCCATTCTCATCAGGGTGGCTGGTGCCATTTCAGACAAGAGACTTGCCTTTCCCAAGGTCCTGTTCTTTCCTATCCTCAATGATCACATCACCCTCACCTCTCCGCAGGACGCACTCTTGGCTCTGGTGCCTTTGGACGTGTGGTGGAGGCAACAGCGCATGGCCTGAGCCATTCCCAGTCCACCATGAAAGTGGCAGTCAAGATGCTCAAGTGTAAGTTCCTCACACTGTCCCTTTCTCCCACCCCAACACCACAAGGCTGGATGATGCTCAGCTGCTCACTCCTCACCTTGCCACTCACATCAACTGTCCCCAACAGCCACTGCCCGGAGCAGTGAGAAGCAAGCTCTCATGTCCGAGCTGAAGATCATGAGCCACCTGGGACCTCACCTCAACATCGTCAACTTGCTGGGGGCCTGCACCAAAGGAGGTAACTGAATGCCAGCTGTCTTCTCCCTGCCTTCCCAAACAGAAATAACAAGTTCTGACAATGCTCAGTCCCAGCAAAAGGCAGCTTTTCCTCACATCCTGCAATCCAGTAATGGCCCTCAGGGACAAAAATCACTGCCCCAGGGGGTAAATGGGGCCAAGTAAAGATGACGTGAGTGCTCTTTTCCCCCAGGGCCCATCTATATCATCACTGAGTACTGCCGTTACGGGGACCTGGTGGACTACCTGCACCGCAACAAGCACACCTTCCTGCAGTCCTGCGGTGAGAAGGCCCGCCGCGAGGCAGAGCTGTATGGGAACACCATCAAGGAGGACCACGTGCAGAGGTGCCTGGAAAGCAGCCTTCTCCTCCTCCCTGCTGCCTGCACCATCTTAACCCACACCAATGAGGGAAGCTGGTAGTGCCAGGAAGAATCCTTCATTTCCTTCAGGCCAGTAAAATAAATGCTGGCTTAGCCAAGGGAGCATGGTTGCCCAGTGTCACCCTTAGCCAGACAGCCACCTCCAGACAGCTCCTGGCAGGCAGGGATTTAGCAGAGGCAATTTGTGTGTGCTGGAGGCTGATGCTAACACATACCCTGGCTGCTCTATGCCAATTGGGAATATTCCCTGGCAGCATTAACTTTACTAGCACAACAGTAGCCACTCACTGAGTACAGAGAGGAGTTTCTCGGCACATCTTAGTCTTTGGAGACCTCAGCTGTGCATTTTCAGGGCAGGTTGTGTTGCTACTGTGCCTAAGGGAGAAGTGCTAGAAGGAGTGCAGTTGCACAAGAGGTGCTAAGAGGAAAAGGAAACAGTCCTTCATCCAGCTGCCAGCTGTAAGAGATGCAGACACATCAGTGCAGAGAAACACTCCCATGGGAAACGAGAAAGCAGCACTTCCTTCCAGCACACAAAAACAACAGTAAAACAGAGCAGCGTTAGGACATTATCACAGCTGCCCCCTGCACTCGAAGGCAGCTGAGATCCTCCTAAGAACAAAGCACAGGCTCACAAGCCCCAGAGTATTTATTATGGAAGGAGACCCCCGGTGCCATTTATGTGCCACAGAGCTTCTTTCCCTGCTGTGAGACATTTCAGTGCTGGGGCTAAGGGTTCAGGAGCTGCAGTTCTTCAGATCGTTTCCCCCACAGTTTGCATCTCCTGCCCTTCTCTGGGCTTGAATAATCTCTTTTTCCCCTTCCAGTCACCTCTCCTTGTCTGTCGAGAGCGATGGGGGCTACATGGACATGAGCAAGGATGAGTCTCTGGATTATGTGCCCATGTCTGATATGAAGGGTGAAGTCAAGTATGCTGACATCGAGTCTTCTAACTATGGCACCCCATATGAGCTGGACAGCTATTCCCCGTCAGGTAACAGCTCTGCTGTAGTGGAAGGGAAAAGAACTTGCATTTGGGTGCAGGATGTCTTTGCTTACAGAACTGGATGGGTCAATATAGCAAAGGTCACCTTTGAGACTAATACAGCATCGTGTTGGGAGCCCCAGCCTCTGTCGTAGTGTTGATGGAGGCAGAGCCATCCCCATTGAGCTGGTTCCTCCTGCCAGCTGCAGTCTGTGAGTGTGCCATGTCACACCAACCTCTGTGTCTGCCTGTCTTCCAGCTCCTGAAAGAACAGACCGGGTGACACTGATAAATGAATCTCCGCTCCTCAGCTACATGGACCTGGTGGGCTTCAGCTTCCAAGTGGCCAATGGGATGGAGTTCCTGGCTTCCAAAAATGTATGTATGCAGGCTGGCCCATGGAGGCAAGGAATGGTGTGCTGTGCCTGTGGTCACCTTCATCTCATTGTCCCTCTGTCCACACTGACCTCCTTGAGGGACAAGTGGCCATGCAGTGGAAAGGCTGCCAACCACTTTCCTTTGGAGATATAGCCCTGAGGATCAGTGTGATTGTACTTGCATGCCAGCTACCAACAGACCAAGTTTCACACCTCAGATTCCATGACTCTGAGCTCCTCCCAAGCCCTGTGCAGCACAGCTGTGGTGTTACGTCACCCTCCTTTACTGGGATGACCGGCTGCAAACAGATAGCCTTGCTGTGCTAAACAAAGGGCAGTCCAGAGCAAAGCTGCAACTCTCGTTGGACATTCACATTGCCCCACATGCTATAAGCTCCCAAAGCCTCTTAAGAAGTGCTTGTTCAGTGGTAATTAAGCCAATGGAGTGGACCAGGCTTCCTAAGATCTGGCTTAGCCTAGGATAGGCAGTAACATAGTCTCTCAATGAAACATCATGCAGGGCAGGGATGAGAGACAGGGTGGGGATGGTATGAATGACATGCAGAGAAAAATTTCTGGCTCTTTGCCTCCAGCCAGCCAGTGTGATCTCCAAAAGAGTTACAGTCAGTGCTATCCCATGGAGCATAGAAGGGGAGCTCCAAATTTACACAATCTTACTTTGCAATGGGGTAACATTACTGTTCGAACTGTTAGTGTCTGGCAAACATAAGGCCCTTTCCAGTGTGTCTGTTCCAGTAAGCAACAAAAATAAGGTAGTCCTTCTAGTGGCTTTGAGCTATATAGGTCTATAAAGGTGAAGGAGATGACTCCTGTCCCTGCAGCAAAAGAAATGGGCTAGTGCTGAAGCTGGGCTTCTTCTCTGTGCCATTTGGGGCTGCTCCCAATGACAGTGCCCTGCCTCCTGCAGTGTGTGCATCGTGACCTGGCTGCCAGGAACGTCCTCATCTGTGAGGGGAAGCTGGTGAAGATCTGTGACTTTGGTCTGGCAAGAGACATCATGAGGGATTCCAACTACATCTCCAAAGGCAGCGTGAGTACCCAGAGCCACGTCATCCCCTTCTCTGTAGGGCTCTGGGCCTGGCACCATGCTCCCCTGCAAGCCCCCTGTCTGTTGCTGTGCCCAGAGGTGGTGACAAAGCAGCATTCCCAGCTGATGGTGTCAACCATCACCAGCCAACCATCGTGCACTTGATGTCTGCATGGTGCTGAGCCTGGTCCTCAGCTGCAGGCAGGAGGAATGCAAAGTTAGGCAGCTTGGCAGTGGTGCTGTGAGTCACTGGCCACTCTGGGAAGATGTCCGCAGCCTTCTGCTGTAACCAGCAGACCACAGGGTAAGAGGAAGTGCTTTCCTGCAGGCAGCTACTTTCCAGAAAGGCATCTCCAGTCTTTTGAGGCAAGAGAGGATGGGGCTGTTATTGAGCTTACCTGTGCTTTCAACAGGAGTGTGTCTGCTCCAGCACTGAGGAGCTGGGGATGCACAAGCCTAAGCAGAGCAGGATGTGAAACTGGCTTCATTTGGCAGATAGGGAAACTGAGTCTGAGGGAGCTGAGAGTGGTGCCAGGCCCCTCAAAACTGTCTTTATCTACTCGATGAACTACTCAGCTTCCCCCCTGATTTGTCCCATTTGCATGGCATGGCAGCCAGATGTTGAGCATATTGGCCAGGGGACCTCTCTGCAGAGAGACTGTGATTTTCCAGTCCAGCCTTGATATGGCTTCTTTTCCTTATGAAACAAGAAATGAAACTGTGCCTCTTTGCAGTTCTTCCTGGAGATTATTTTGGTATTTGTTATGCAAGCGGATCTCTGGAACAGCACAGCCAGTGCTGCACACACTGATTGACTGAGGCTCCTTTTAGTGTATCGCCATGTGAGTAGGAACAGGAAAAGCTGAAGCTTCTGCTCTTTCCTGGTCGTCCCATAGCCCACTCCAGCTTAGCCTTAGGTTTCCAGAGTGCAGATAGTTCTGGACTCCCTCTGGGAGTTCTGTGGTCATGCTGTGCAATCAGTGAACTCATCCCAAGGGCTGGGGAACAGAGATGCACACTGTGACAGCTCATTATAGCAGACAGGCTGTTCTGTATGATAGAAATGGATGTAGCACACCCGTTCTTCCCTCCTGCTTTCTGGGTTTGTCCTGCAGTAAGAAAGAGAAAATGGATCCCTCCAGGAAGTGTTGGTCAGCAGATATTTGGGGCTGTCAGGCAGCTCCAAGAGCTCTTCTCTGCTTGCAGATGCAGCTAACTCTCTTCTCATTGCAATTTTTCCTCACAGACCTTCTTGCCCCTTAAGTGGATGGCCCCAGAGAGCATTTTCAACAACCTCTACACCACCCTAAGTGATGTGTGGTCCTTTGGGATTCTTCTCTGGGAGATATTCACTCTAGGTAAGTGTCCTGGAGATCACGGTTGTGTCCACAGAAATGGTGGCACTTTAGCAGGATCCTTTCCTAAATGCAGAGGGTAGAAATCCATCCTAATCCCCAAGTCCCAACTCTACCAGCATCAGAGTAGCACTTCACTCAGTGTCTCCTTTTTTCCCATGCTGACGTGGCCACTTGGAAGCCAAATGAAACAGGAAAGGTAAATTGAAAAACAAAAAGCAAGCAGAGAGGAAACCTTGGTGTGAAAAGCATGTTGGTATGGGGGTGGCAGGCTCTACATCAGCCTGATTCCCTGCTCTCCCTTTACTCCAGGAGGGACTCCCTACCCTGAACTGCCTATGAATGAACAGTTCTACAATGCCATCAAACGTGGCTATCGGATGTCCAAACCTACCCATGCTTCTGATGAAATGTAAGTGCTGCCTGCACGTGTTAACCCTGGGCCTGCTCTGCAGAAAGGACAGGAGCGGTTTTCCCTGCTAAGTCACCAACGTGCCCATTCTTCCATTTTGTTAGCTACGAAATCATGCAGAAGTGCTGGGAGGAGAAGTTTGAGATCAGACCGTCCTTCTCACAGCTGGTGGTGCTGATGGGAAACCTCTTGGTGGATTGCTACAGAAAGGTATGTGCAAAGGGTCAGTGCTCTTTGAAGGGATGCCACCTTGGTTTTACGGCATTGGATGAAGTTTTGGAGGCCCTGATTAATCATCATTAGCTGCTGAGCTGGAGCATTTTGCTGTGATTTGAGCTACATTCATTTAAACG
Organism: Coturnix japonica; assembly: GCF_054131305.1. Lineage (NCBI taxonomy): Eukaryota > Metazoa > Chordata > Aves > Galliformes > Phasianidae > Coturnix > Coturnix japonica. The sequence goes on along the minus strand of NC_140680.1, from coordinate 3,772,980 downwards.
GCCAGAGGAGGTGATTTGGGAATGCTGGGGATGTTGTGAGACAGCTGTCCTCATCAGGCAGCTGGTTTGTCAGCAATGGCAGAGATCAGAACTGGCTGAAGATCAGACGCCTGTTGCTGACTGATGCTTTGGAACCATGGAATTGTGCTGCTGATCACTCATATAGGAAACATTCACGATGTGTCTGTGGTGGAGTCAGGGTAGCTGAACGCAGCTAGATGTCAGCCCCTGGGGAAGGAAGCTTGGCAGTCAGGGAAAGCAAACACATCTGTGTGTTTTCTCCGCTCACAAGACCTTCCTGTTTTTCTGATAACCTGTGAGAGCAGAGGTACCAGCAGGTGGATGAAGAGTTCATGAAGAGCGACCACCCCGCTGTTGTTCGCACAAGACCCACCATCCCCGGGTTGAACAACGCCAGGCTCCCTCCCAGCTCCCCCACCCTCTACACGGCTGTGCACCAGAACGGGGGAGAGAACGACTACATCATCCCTCTTCCTGACCCCAAGCCTGAGGCAATCTGTGACCTCCCTCAGGAGGCCTCCATCAGCCGTGCCAGGTAGAAAAGTCATTTCTAAATGCTGTCTCTTCCCAGGATTGCCCAAAACTGAAGAAGGGGCCTTCAGCTGCAAATAGGGATGCTCTGCTCAGGGGTGGGTTAACTAGAAGAGAAGGAGGGTGGTGTCACCCCTGTGAGCTCCCAGGGATGGAGTTGAACCAGAGGGCTGTGAGCTAAATGGTGTCTTGTCTCATCCCCACATGTCAGCTAACACAGCTGGGGACAAGAGAGGGCACACCGGGATATGGAGCTCTGAAAGCAGCTAAGATTGACCAGGAGCTCAATGTGCTTCTCATTCATTGGGAATCCTGTCTCAACAGGGAACTCAGGATAAACTCTCATATCTTTTCCCTTTGTCTCCCTTCAGCTCTATGCTGAATGAAGCCAACACATCATCTACAATATCCTGTGACAGCCCCCTGGGCCCCCGGCAGGATGAAGAGCCAGAATGTGACCTGCAGCTGGGCTGCCAGGAGCTGGCACCGGGGCACCACGAGGTGGAGGAGAGCTTCCTGTAGGCAGAGCTGGGCTGGCGGCATCTCCCCATGGCGAGGCCAGGTGTGGGGCTGAGCCGGGCATCGCAGAGAACCACGCTTCGCACTTGTCCATTGGGACATCCCTGCTTGTCCTGGCGTTCCTCCCTCTTTCCCATCTGCCGGAGTCAGGCAGAGATCAGAGACATTTCCCCATTGCCATCCCCTTCCCTCCTCACAGGGAGGTGGCTCAGCATCTTCCAGATCACTGCCATGTCCTCCTCAGCGATCAAACCGCTGTGGGAAGGAGACATCTCACAGACCCACATCTTCGTCTTAAGTGGAAGGTGTGGGTTAGATCTCCACAAGAGACACCACTTTCCGCGTTGCTAAGATGCTCCAGCCTCTTCCCCTTCTGCACTCTGTAGATGGCAGTGGGTTCCAACTCCTCCGCACCAGCACTTCCCTGATGGTCTCAGCACCAACCACACCGTGGTTCTGCGAAATGCCACCAGAACAGTTTCCTTGGAACTCATTGCTGGGGGGTAGAGAAGCTGCAATACCCAACTCTGGCTGTTGGGTGGATTCTCCTCCAAGCAAAGGCAAGTCCTGGAACGACCAGCCAGAGTCTCACAGATACTGAGTCACCATTCTCCTATCCTGACTCTCCAGTGGACAGAGCATCGCAAGCTCTACAGGTACTCATGGCTCTGGGGCGCAGCTCTGCCATCCCACCTGGAGCCAACCTGTGCCCAGCCAGGAGTCTAAGGGCCAGGAACACAACATGCTCTCACAATGACTCTGTTGTAGCAAAGAGGGCAGTCCAGTGTTGTTGTCTGTGTGGGCACTAAGCTAATCATTCTCCGATGGTGATTTAAAGGGAACAAATATATTAATCCACTAGCCAGGGCCAGTATAAGGAAGCAATATGGCTACTCATTAATCTTTTACTGCCACTAAGCCCAGATCATCTGCTGGGAAATTGTGTAACCCCTATGGCTGCAAAACTTTAATGTCTTATCTTTGGGAAATAAGGGCTCCACTGTGAAAGACTGTCGACCCAAACTCTGTCCTTCTCGGTGGTGGGTCTCACTGGTCCCTCTTGAGTAATATCAAGACTATGGGGAGCAATAAGGATGCCAGAACACCAGCCCAGGGGCATCTCAAAAGGCAGAGAGGGGGAGAGGCTGGGAAGCTGTTTGTCATGACACCTTGCAGTTGTCTGGGGACTGGGCACAGCCTGCCAGGGCTAGAAAAGCTAGAGCTCAAAACTACAGCTCTGACACCACAGGAACTGGCAGGGCTTTTTATCTAAAGGGAGAAGTTTTGCCTTGTAGAGCTCTGCAGCACGTCCCTCACTCCCATTATCCCTTGTGCTGCCCTACCCACACGCATTTCTCTCTACATCCCACTAATCCTGCACAGGCAAATTGGAAAACTCAGGCAGCATCTTTTGGGTTTCGGGCACCCGAAAGCCACTGATTTTCTTCTTTTAATCTGATATGTCTGGGGGGGGTGGAACAAAAAATACCCAACAGCAAAACAGCTTCTGTCTTATGTTGCCTGATCATTGAAATGCTGCCAGTTGTACAATTAAAAGAGGAGTAGATATTTTGTAGGTTGATGCCCTTGGTAAAATGTGAACCTAAGGGAAAGCATTTTAATTGGCAGCTGGTGGAGGAGCATTTCAGCCCTTGTGGTCAGATTCCCCATCATCTGTGGGAAACACACTGTGAATGACAACTGTTGTTTCCACACTAGATTCTCCTGTCTGTACTGAAGGAGCCATCTCCTGTGGTTCCAGAGATGATCCTAACTGTGGAGAAGTGATAATTTCAGAGATCCTTGGGGTCAGACCACTGTACTTTTCTGACATGCAAGGTGCTTGGTAGGATGCATGTCACTGCAACTTGAGCCCATAGGATGGCACGTCTGATCACTCCTGTCCACACCAACTCCATTCTTACTTTGTCTTTCTCTGCCAAGTGTGACCAGAAATATCCAGTACTCCAGGTCGGGTCAAGTCTAGACCTCACACAGGGCATTAATACCTTCTGGTCTGTCCTGCATTTGTCTTGCCTGGTGTTGCTTTGGATAACGCTACCTTTTTCCAAGCCACAGCATAGCGGTAGTTTGGAGTCATCCCCTAACCAACCTTAACACCTACATCTTTCTACTCTTCCAGCATTTCTAACCAGAATACTCCCTGCTGTTCCAGACGTTGGGTCATCAACACGTTTCATTAACAAACTATTTTTGGGCTGGATCAACTAATAAAAATATTAAATACTTCAGGCATCGAGAGCAACCCTAGAGAGCTACTTTTACTACCTCCATCCAGCCCAGAGATTTTCCTGTCAATAAAACCCTTCTCTCTCTTTGGCCATTCACTTTATTTCACTAAACCTGTGCTAAGCTCCATCTTGTACAGATAAATTACTAATTTCTCACTATTAAACTCTATTCCACAGTCCTAAAAGAGGACATCTAATTCTTGTCCCTGCTGGGAGTCTCAAGTATTCTGTCTTATTAGCTGGGCATTAGCTACGCTTGGATGCCTATTGCATTTTATCCCTTATGTACATTCATTTTAATTATTCTTAACATCAAAATGTGTTCTAGCTGCTTAAGGGATCCAATTTGCCAGCAAAACCTACCTCCCTCTTCCTTTTTACCTTTTACAATGGTACCATTCCCCTCTCTAGAGAGGTATGACCAAATAGTTGCTGTTGGTCCTGTGATGCCAAGGGCCAGCTCTTGCACTTTGCGGTACTTTCCCACCCTTACTCAACTATTCCCCACCACCCTGTCAGTGTAGTTTGCAAAGTAAGTCTGCAGCCTGAGCTGGGAAATCTCTCCTCAAAGATGGCTTAGGAAGGGTAAGCTCACCCCACGTGGGGACCTGGCTCCAGCCCCCATTCCCTCTCTCTGCTGCCAACACTCCAGTCCTGGCATGACCCAGAGGGACAGGGCCAGCAGCGATGTTGGCTGTTCTGAGCCCAGCAGTTTTGCAGCCATGATTTCTCCGGTGAGATTCTGAAGGGAACCGGTCTCTCCGGGCTTTTACTTTTGACCATCAGTCATTTTGTTTGGATGTGTTTTTGTCTTTGGAGGTAGACCCAAACTGAATGCCTCTCCAAAAGGGAGACGTGCCACAGCTTGGGCCCATCTCTAGTGCAATATCTTTTATTTGTAGATTATATTTTACTCTGCAGCTGTCCGTTGTTATCAGCACCAGTATCCACATAATCCTACTGCCAGTCACTATTTCATACGTACCTAAGTGTATCCCAGAAACTAATGCAACACTCCAGAGTCTCTTTCGGTGTTTAAGATGCTTCTCAGACTGACGTGTGCACAGCTTCTAAGCCTTTTGTCCTTCTCGGTTTGAGCGTTGTTATTATGTTTTTTTAAAGTGAGAGTGTCACATTTAGTGTTTGTTTGTGTTGTGTCAAGAATCCTAGAGCACAGCGGACTTTAATGTAACTCAGTTGTCTCTGTTCACCTCTCAGTGGGACTGTGGTGGAGCCCTGCAGCGTGGGAGGCAGAAGTGCAGTGCAGACGTGCAGCCAGGGGAAGTGGGCCAGAAGGGAGAAATGGCTCTTCCCTTTCTTCCCAGCCAGGGTTTGGGGCTCGGGTGGGCAGCACCACAGGCACAGGGCTCTGGGTTTGGGCTGTAGGAAAGCCTGAGGTCTGTCTGTGTAAAGCTGGGCAGATCTGAAGAGGGGATTCACGCTGTCACTCCGCAGCATCTCTGAACTGCACAGCACCTGCCTCCACAGCACCTGCCAGAAACCACCCTGAGGGCAAAGGGACAAAAAGAACAGAGTTCAGACTAAGGTACCAAAGAGTTAACATTCTCCTAGGTTTACAGATGTACTTGTAGGACTTGTACTATGTCACATCTATAGCCGTGAGATATTATTTTTATGCTGTAAACTTTTACAAATACATTTTTAAAGAAAGAGTTTAAAAATAAAGGTGTTTTTTTCTTTTTGCAGAGTGCCATCTTCTCCTTTTTATTTCTTTTTCCCCCCAGTTTTGGTTGCTGCCCCTTGCTCCCACACTAGGTAGGGCTGGGAATACAGCTTAAGCATGTTGTGGGTAAAGGCTAAGCACGTTAATACATTGTGTGTGACCCTAGTGCTTAATAGAAGCCAAGCTGGAAGCCAGGCAGAGAGAAGCAAGGCAACAGCTGAGCCTGGAGATGTGGTAAGGAAAAGGGGCTGCAAACAGGGTAGGAGCTACCAGTGTTCCAGCCAGTGGGTTGTGTTGTAATGGTGGGAGGAAAGCAGAGGGAAGGCCACCAGGAGCAGGGCACATATACGTTCCCTGAGGTTCACATGGTAGCCACCAGCAATGGCTCACTGTTCTCCATTGCTGGCACTGTGCTCAGATCAGGGAGGGATGCAGGAGGTACCAGACTGAACAGTGCTTGGTGGGGGACACCACAACGCAGGTGATGTTTGCATGGACTTTAATAGACAAAGTCCCAGCACAGCTTGTCCCAGGCTCCCATCCCTGCTAAGTCTGCCAGAGAAGAGGACTGCAGACTCCTGACCAGCTCAGGTTAATGCTCTCCATGTCTGATCTGAGTCACCTGGCACAGCTCAGCCCTGACACCCAGACTGGGCATTTTCCTCCAGGTTGAATCAGCAGGGGAAAAAAATCACCTCGTCTGCATGGAGGCTGCAGCACAGGCTTGTAGGGGAGCAACAAGGAGGCAGACCCCAGGCAGATCCCACTGCCCAGTCTCTGCACGGCAGGGCCCCCCACAAGAAGCCTCCTCAAAGAGAAGGAGGGAGCATAAGAGGTTGTTTCCCTTCTCTATATTAAACCTGTCTGGTTTACTACTTATTCACACTGGTGAGTCAGTTCTCTATGAGCTGGCATTTGTTCCTGGAAAAAAAATAAAAAAATAAAAAAAAAAAAGAAGAAGGAGGGAAACAAACATCCTTTTAAAAGCCCCTTTGGCTCAAAAGGAGGAAAGACTAATCAGGCAGATGGCTCCTGCAGCTCAACAGGCCCCCAGCTCTGGGCAGGAGCCCCCCAGCACAGCACAGTGCTCTGTATGAACACTTCATGTTCTCTTTCTCCGCAGCCTGCCAGGAAAAACCACTGAGAGGAAACCTTCCCCGGCCAAGCTCTGCTGTTTCTTCTCTCTGGGCTCCCTCGTGCTCTCCAACCATCTCTCTAGCCAAAACCCAGCGCTTTCTCTATGCTCCCATGACTCTTAGTCACTCGCAGCACACAGCCATGCTCTCATTCCTTGGCCCCAACACTTCGTCCTCCTGGCACCTCTCTGACCGCAGAGACCCCTGAGCCCGTGCTCTGATCCTGGAGACGAGAGGACCTTCCCGTGCTGTCCTACCCCGTGCTGCCGGGTGGTGGCTGTCATTTCCCAACCCAAAGCTGCCACAAACAGCTGCAAACTCGCAGCGCAGCAAGAAGTGATTCGATGCTGGAACAGAGCAAGGAGCGCTGCGGGACACCTCCCTTCACCTGCAAATGTCCTGCTGCCCTAATTACCCCTAGAAGAGATGCTTTGTTTCAATCTTGCTCTCACTTACTATGTGTGTGGGCAGCCCAGGGGAGGGTTAACGAGGTGCCTAATTACTGGTCCCAGCTGTCTGCCAGACCATTAATTAAACAGCAGCTTCAAAAAGCCTCCCTAGGAGCAAGGGAAGGAGGTTCTAGGTGAGGAAGGAGCTCTGTTTGCTTCTTGGTGATGGAGGAGCTGCATCCCCAGTTTGGGGCTGGGTGTGGAGGTGCTAGGAGAGGGATTAGCAGGGTCCTGCCTGGCCTGAAGTGAGGGGAAGGGGCTATAAGGTGGGATCTTAGTGCTCACCTTAATGGGAAAAGCAGTGTTTGTGACCTTGTATCAGCAAAGCTCTGCTGTAGGGCTTAGGAAGAGCACACAAAGCTACAGGACTCTGCAATGAAGGTTGCAGTTTTCCTTGAACTGAATTGATTTGTTTTCTTTGCAGGCCTTCTCCTACCTGGGAGCTACCCTCACCCTGAATCCTCTTTGTGGGGTGTCTGCCATGTATGACACAAAGCTGACAAGAGCCACCAGGCCTGAGGTAGCGAGGTAAAATGGAGCCTCTTGCATGGCAGGCAAGAGGTCAAACTCAGCAGTCAGGCTGTGGGCAGACATGGCAAGGGTCATCCCCAACTCCTGTGCCCTGGGGGCTGCTTTGGGGCTGGGCTCCCTCTGCAGCACAGGGCCTGGAGCAGGGGATGGCCCCATGGTGGTGGGCACTGGGGGATGCACTGCTTAGCCTCGGCCGAGCGCGTTCATCATTGGTGATGTTGCAAATCATTTTCTTTTTTTTCTCTTCCCCTCCCATTTCAAAAACAAACACACAGACGCACACACACAAAAAAAGGAATTTCTTCACTTGTGGTCAACTCAGAAAGGAGAAGCTCCTGCTGGGGATGGTGCTGTGAGGAGAGGCACTGCAGCTCACACGGATCCCTCAGACACATCCTTGCCCTGCGTGGGGACACCATGGGCTCTGGGGATGTGGGTCCTGGCCTGCTCTTGCTGCTGCTGACAACACCTGCTGTCTGGCACGGTAGGTCCAACAGCATCCCAAAGCCATTTGGGGCTGCCATGTTTCTCTGGGCAGCTTTGGGATGTGGTGAGGGCTTCTTGTGAGTGCTCCATGGCTGAGGTGGGGTGATGACCATAGCTGGGCTGAGGAGGGGGTTTGAGCTAATGGTTGCTTGGCTCCTGGTTGCAGTGGGTGAGACCAGGATCCTGATTGCTTCTACCAAAAGCATTTGTTAGGACAGGAAGGTTCCAGCCTCTGGAAGCCGTGGCTCTGCATGCAGCCTGAAGCAGCATCATTGTGGCAGAGAGCAGGCAAGGGAATGTGTATGATTCACAGCAAGGCCTTTTAGACTGTGCTAGAGGGAGGACAGTGGGAGAGAAAGAGTGTGATGCTATTCTGTGACTCTGGAGTCCTGTAGTGCTGAGAGCTTTCTCTTGTCTCCCTGCAGCACTACCAAGGTATGGCCAAGTGTTACGGTGTATTTATTGGCAGTGGGGAGATGGGAAAGGGAAATCTGCCCCATTTTGGGTCTTGGAATGGACAAGGATGAAGATGAGACTGAGCAGAAAGTGTGTTGCAAGGGAATTCTGAAATAACCCTTTGCCCAAACTGGACAAGAGCTGGTTCTTGGTGTGCAGATGGGAGAGTCAGGAATGTCAGCTATACTGGCACCTTCTATTGAATACTGTGTTTAATTGAAGATGTCTGGAGTTGCTATTCTCTGGTGGTGCTGGCCCACATAAAAAGACTGAGCTGGCTGTTATGGAAACAGGCAACCAGAAGGGGAAGGTGGATACAGCTGGTTTTTGAGGCTACAGAGATGGCCAAGAGGCAATAACCCATCAACCTCAAGAAAGAGTCACTTAACCTGTTCTGAGGTTTGCAGCCAAACACACAAAACTGCGGCTCTTCCTTTGCTTTCCTCTCTAGTCTTCTCCCCTCACTGTGAGTCTCAGGTGGGAAAGTGGGCAGCAGCCTGGGGGAAAAGTGTTTTGGATTAGAACAAACAGCACAACCCTCTGTGCGCTCATGTTTTCAGCCCAGGAAACTTGTATCCCTTTAGCTGTTACACTGCTACACACCACGTCATGTTGCGCAGGTCTTTTTCCTGGTCTGTTGCTCTGGAAGATGGATTTTGGAGGCTGCAGAGTTATGTCATGAATCTGGTTCAGAGAACCTGGCCCACATTACTTGAGGGTTTTTTTGCTTCAGACTCTTCCAGTCCCAGACATAGAGGCAATTAATTTATTATGTGTGGGCTTTTTGCTTGTTTGATTTTGTTTTAGTTAATAGGGACTGGGTACTTCTGATGTATGTTGGTGAAAAATCGTAACACTATCTGTTGGGATGTCTCCTAAGGTTCCTTGAGGCACTGGGCAAAGCAGGTCAGCAGCAGTGACACCCTCATCAGGCACTGTCTGCCATGGCAGGGTGTTAGACGCATCTGTCTGGATGCAATGGCTGTTGGCCATCTGCAGCATGCAGAGACTCTGTTCAAAACAATAGGTTCAAGCTAGAGCCTGACTTCCTTCTCCTGCCTTTTGAATCACAAGGACATCTTCTGTGTGTGTCCAAGGCTGATATGGTGCAACCACTGTGATCTGGGCTCTTGCTGAGGATATGTTGTGGGCTTAAATTCCAATTTTAGGTAGAGTAGAAGAAGAATGTGAAAGCTGTGAGTGGCTTATATCTGTCATTTTGGCCATCTAGAGAGATCTTCCTGTAGTTTTTGGGATTTATTTATTTATTTATTTATTTGCTTTCTTGCTGTGGATAAATCTAAACCTCTTAAGGAGAAGCTCCAAAGAAGAGAGGTGTGTTGAGCATCCCCCTGCCCAGATGCTCTAGTTGACCCCAAGGAAGGTGTCCTCAGAGGTGAAGCTCTATCCTTCTCACTCCCATCACTGAGAGGAGAACAAGGGGTGCTCTGTCCTAGCATAGGGCCCTTCTCAGGTCCTCAGACTCTCAGAAGCAGGTCAAGGTCCTGATAATTGGTCTCTGCAGTGGGATTCCTGAGCATCTAAGTCCTCCACTGCACCTTCCTTGTCCTTTCCAAAGCCTCAGCAGAGTGATGTTATGTTTTGGCTAGGATAGGAGAGGCAAGGATGGCGCTCACAGCTGTAACTGGAGGTCATGGTTACACAACCTGTGGTAAAACCTTTGGCCAGCAGTTACCGACAGTGCTGCGGAAGCTGCTGAGGAGCAGTAGAGACATCCTCGGGCTTCGTGCAAGATTGCACAGTGGTCAGCAGGGAGCAAGTCTCCCCCAGCAGCTTTGCTTCCCCATTCTGGGAAAGGACACACTGATGTGACTTGTTCTCCATTGCACACAAAGGAGCAGATGCTCTGGTGGCCTTCACCTGGCAGTGTCCTGCACTGATCATCTCTGTCCTCACTCTGCTTGCATGGTTGTTTGTGCCATTGCTGGCTTCTTGACTGCATAATGTAATGACAGCAAGGACACTGCATGACCCAGCTCTTGCTTTTGTCCTTCTGCTGTGGTCCCTCCAAGGACCAGTTGCAATGTGGTATTCCTTTGAGCCAACTATGAGTTGCAGAGATTGGCTCCACCACCATACTGTGCTGAAGCCTGGGGTGCAGAGAATAGGAGAGACACAAGTGTCCAGTGACAGTAAAAGCAGAAGGAATGTATCAAGCCTGATGGAAAACAAAGCGAAGAGGGAGGAATGTTGTACTTTAGGTAAGTGGAAAATGTGGCTTTGTAAAGGATTCTGGGTTGTTTTTTGTTTTGTTTTTTTTCTTTTTCCTGCTTTGGGGATAAATGAGGCTTTTCCTGTTTCCATAGAAAGATGCATTTCACATGCATTGCACACAAAAAAGGGAGGAAAAATAGTCAGATATTCCATATTCCATGTCCTCTGTTTCTTCCTGCTGGGCCAGCAGGTTTGATTCAGGCCTTGTTTGGGTTTCCACTGGGCCACTGCTTCATCATCACACAGCAGCAAAGGGCTGAGTCCCATGCCTTGCATAGAGAAAAGCATCAGCTCAGTGCAGCTTAAATAATGCTCTTTGAGTTCTGATTGATGAGCTCTGGTACTAAAGCCCTGAGCACAACTGACAGGACTCGCCTTCATGCCTTGGACATCTTCCTCACCAAGGGAAAGCTGTAAGCATGGGTGTGTGATGGTAGGTGTGTTCCTTTCTAGCTGTGTTACAGAGAGGGTGTCCAAAACAGCACCAGAGAATGGCTGTGTCCATAAGCAGCCATCCCTTGCTCTCCTCCTATAACTTTGGACAGCGAAGGGCCTGCAGTGCCCTCCTCTACCAAGAGCAGCAGAGTAATAAACTGTGTGGCTATCTTTGCTCTTGCTATTACTTGAACCCTGGTGTGTATCCCTTTAAGATGTGAGGATGGGTTAGCAACTGGAAAAGAAAGCAGAAGTGGGAGAATAGCCCTGGAAAGGGGCCGGAGGGGGGTGAGCAGCCCCCTGAGCACAGATAGCCATTTGCAATGTGTTTCCTGTCCTCCCTGAAGGGCTGGCGTGGGGGTGGCAGTACTGCTTCTTCCCCAGCCCTGTGGCACTGATTCATTTCTCACTTCCCCCCACCCTAAATATAGGAGGTGATTCAAAGAACTCGCTGATGTGGCAAAACGGGGGGGAGAAAAAATATTTTCCTCTGCCACGAGTGGTTGCAGTGGATCCCTGGTTCCCCTTTGTTTGGCTGGTGGAGAAGCCATCTTCAAGGCAGTGATGGCATCAGAAATCCTTCTGGGTTGCAATGCCAATGTCAGCACAGCCTGGCGTGCATTGTGCATGAGCGCAGCCACCGGCCTGCGTGAGGAGTTGGCTTTCCTGTCCCTCAGTTTCCCACCACTAAATATGAATTATAATGCTGACTCGGTCTATGATGTTTTGATGGTAGCTCAAAGGAAAAATGCGTTGTTTGACTTTGTGATAAGTTATAAGTAGATAAGTACTTTAAAATCTACTGCCCAGCAACCAAAAAAATGCATGTGCTAACTCTTGCTCTACAGTTTTCCAAGCCTGTTCCAGCTCATCATAGCACCAGTGCAACAGACAGAGCCAGCCATGGAGCTAAGCTTCACCAGCTGATGCTATGGGCTAACCATGTTCATATCATAGCTCTAGCTCTGCCACAAAAGGAAAACAGCCACAGAAACAGGCAGAACCCCACAGGAACAATTTCTAGGTTGGCATTTGGCCTCATCTGTTCCAGCTGATTGCTATTCCTCTCCCAGTGCTCTGAATGCTCAGCTGTGTGGTTTTCTTCCTTTTCCTGAAGTTCATTCCTTAGAGTACCAGGCCATGCTCTGGTAGGATGCAGAATGATGTGAGCCAAAATGCCAGTCTGTATCCCAAGCGTAGCCTCAACACTGGGAACTCCAGCAGAGCATCCTCAAAAGGATCCTTTTTTCATCTTCACTTTTGCTCTTTCTTTTGCAGGCTCATCATCCCCTGTGATCAGCCCTGATATCTCTGCTCTGGTTGTCAATGTGGGTGATCCAGTCCTCCTACGCTGCTCGGGAGAGTCAGAAGTGAAATGGTACCCTGAAAAGTTTGCCAACCGTACCAACAGCACACTCAGTATTCCTAGGACCACTCACAGAGACACAGGCACCTATAGGTGTGCTTATGTCAACAGCAGCGACAAGGGTGTTGCATCTGTGCACCTGTATGTGCGAGGTAACCATTCTTTATTCCTCCCATGTACATGTAGGAGCATGGCCATTAGGCAGCTTCTCTCTATGCCCATGGTTGTGTTGGTGTTTGGAGAGCAGTGCAGGCTCCTAGTGGGAGCAGCTGCCCACCCACAACCATATAATTGCACATAATATGGGGCCTGTGGCTGAAGCACTGTGGTGCACAGCATCTGTATCTTGTGTACACCTGTGAATTTACTTGGACCTCTTCCTCCTTTTACCTTGGCTTCCCTAAAAAAGCAGTGATGAAAGCCTGTTTGGTGTTGTAATGCACAGTGAGATTTGGAAATCAGAGAGCTGTATGGCTACTACCCTCAGTGAGGAAGGATCACAAGAATCATCCTCACAATGTGAACCAAAGCTCCAGTATCCCATGGTATTTCCACCATTTGAGTTCACCCCTTCCTTTGTACAGAGATACTGTCCTGGATAGATCTGGAGGTCTAACAAAATTAACACTGTTTAAAAAAGTTGAATTAGGGCTAACCATACTTTTCAGTCTCTTGCTTACATAGAGCTGTGAGTTGCTTGCTCTGCTCTCCTCATATGCCTTAGCTGGATTTGGGTTTGTCATGTGAGTTTTTAGAGGCTGAGTCAGGCAGGCACTGAGCCAGGTTGCCCCAGCACTGAACTCCCACTGGGCAGCAGAGCTGGATGCTCTCCTTTGCTGGAACATCTCTCTCAGCTCAGTGCCTGCTTTTCTGATCCGCTTCTCTGGTTTACCTCATCTCTTCCACAGATCCCAATAACGTGTGGTACGTCCCATACTTCCGGATCTCTGTGACCAAAGGTGGTAATGCTGAGTTCCCCTGCTTCATCACTGCCCCAGAGTATGGATCCAATGTGACTCTGATAAGGCATGATGGCTCTAAGCTCTCACCTGGAACCAACTATTCTTTCAGTGCTGAGAAGGGAATAACGGTTTATCAAGTGGAACACGAGCAGAAGGGCCAATACCAATGCCAAACAGTGGTAAATGGGAAAATAGAGAAGTCATCAAGAATAAGACTGATAGTGGTTGAAGGTAAAGGACTGGGATTGCTGCTGTCCATGGGGGGACAGCAGTAGCTAAGTTGTTCACAGTAGAACATTAAGAAAAAGCTCTTAGCCAGAAGCTGGAAAGACTTTCTAAATCTGAAGTCTTTTAGAGGCATTTAAAAGAGGTAAAATTCCACTGGCTTTTGGAAGCTTGTCTCCTTCAGGTGTGTCTCTATGGGGTCTGCGGTGTTCAGCTTATCATAGGTACTGTCACAAACAGTTTGTTTGTGTCTCTGATATCCTAAAACACCTTGAGCCATGATGCTCAGGATGAAACTATGGCAGAAGGATCCCTTACCTATAGACCACAGCGATGGCTTCTGTGCTCTTCTTGTCTTGTACTGCTTCCTGCAGATGTGCACAGAGAGTGAGAACCTCAAGGGAAGGAGAAGGGCGTATTAACAAGATGGGAGGGAAGGGAAAGTAGGTGTCCATTGCCCCTGGGAGGCTCTGAATTGTGTGGTACCAGTGAGCCAGCTGATGGTGCATCTTTCCCTGTTTGTCTTTGTGTAGGACAAGAGAAGCCTGTACAGGTGATGGTGGACCCTGCAGACCATGTGAGAATTGTGGGTGAACCTTTTGAAGTCACTTGTGTAGTAACTGCTCCTTCCCATAAGTATGACATCAAATGGGTGACAGCAACAAACAGCGTAAGTTGGAGTGTGCAGCTTCAAGGGGTTATGGGACTTTTCTGTAAACCAGGAGGTATAGGGTGACAAGGATGTCTAAACTCAAGACCCTTCTGTAGAAAAGCCTTGAACTGCTGCCCAAAGTAGCTATTCAAACCAGCCATACAAATCCAGAAATCCTTTCTTTGGCTGACACAGGGTTAAGACCTCTTGGTCTCCATCAAGAAGAGTTTCAGTGGTGGGGCACAATAGCACACAACAGAGGGCAGCAAGTATTTTTATAATAAATATCATTCAGTTCCATCCTCTGAGCTTCCAAACCAGTGACTGGTGTTTCCTCCCTGACAGGTTAAGAGCAATGGAAAGCCTGACATAAACAATGGGAACTACATCATCAATGACACCCTGTCAATTCCAGCAGTGACCATGGAAGACAGTGGGAAATACACTTGCATAGCTAACAATTCAGCAGGATTCAAGAATGCCTCCACAATGCTTCGGGTAGTAGGTGGGTACTTTCCCTGCAGACCAGAAAGGTGTGGACTGAAGCATTCCTAGCCTTGAGTATTTGTTGCAGAGAAACTTCACTGCACCTTAGGCTTGCTGACAACCCAAAGCCTTTGCATACCAGCTCAGAAAAGTGGCTTGTTCTGAGGGATATCTGGGTGTGAAGCCAAGAGTTCAGCTAAGGGGGCTTGTCTTATATAGATCACAAGATACAGTTTTAGCCTCATTATTCATTAGGGTAGCGTGTAAAACCTCTTACACAGGTGGAGTTTGATCCAAGCCATTGTGACAAAGAAACTATTTCTTGAAAGTGCTTCTCTGTCAATATGAGACATGCAGTCTGTGTAATGCCTCATTCCCTCCTGCTGCCTCTCAGCTGAGGCTGCTCTTTCCAATAATGTCTATTTATAAAGCTGGTGTAAGCTTGTTCCAGGTCTCTGTGGATGTGCCTGCTCTGATGGTCATGCTCTCCTCCATCCTGCAGAAAGAGGGTATGTGATCCTGACCCCAGGGCAAGCCACGGACCAAGATGTTACTGAAGGAGACAGTTTGAAACTCCAGGTCCATATTGAGGCATATCCAAAGCTTCTACACTGGTACTGGGAGCACACAGACTCACTGAAGAACTCTGGGAGCAACAAACTCAGTAGTGAAATGGTCCCTAAAAACAACTGGTATGTGCTCCCCCTTTTCTGTGCTGGCCATGGTGTGTTTCCAAAAATGCTTTCAGTGTAAGGCAGGTAGATCTCATGCTGCTGGCTGATAGAGAAGTCTGATTTTAAAGAGGGGAACTGTTCTGCCTTTCTGACTTCTATTTCCAACATTACTAGTAAACCACAGTGAGAAGGGCTGATCAGGTCAAGGACCTCTGAGTAATTTGGCAGCTTTTTCTTTGGAAACCTTTGTAGAAGTGGATGTTACATTTTTGTGGTCTTTTTCAAGTTGGCACTATTCCACAAGAAGAATTAGGAGAGATGGGGACACAGCACAAACAGATGGGTTCCCTCAGTGCTCCTCAGACCTGTTCCATGCTCCATGGTCTGGAGAATATATAGATATATATCCTAGGTCAGGAGGAGACAGAAACATCATTATGAGGATATGACCCCATATACAGGAGGACACAGTCATGCTCTTTCAAAGCCTGCAGCCAGACTGAGGAGTTTGGGCAATTCCCTTTTGGCTTTCTTGGGATAACTCATTCTCTCAGATGCAGGAGGATCAGCATCTCCTGGCTCCTCCAGCTCAATGATTTAGACGTTAAACTCTTTTTTGAGCATTCACTCAGCCACAGCCTTTCAGTAACACTGCACTTCATGGCACAGTGCCTCTCCTCCAGCAAAGACTCTTTCAGCAGCACAGTAGGGCCAACCACTCCCTGCTTTCCTGGAGCAGCAAGCAGCGTTAGCAGCACTAAGCTGGGAAGTGTTCACCCAGTCCAGGGCATAGGAAACAGCCACATCTTGCTGAGCAAAGACTGTATGAGTGCCTGTGTTTCCTCAGCACTGTTTTCCTCATGGTATTTATTCTCTCTGTGGGAGCAGGTATAACAACACGCTCTTCCTGGATCACCTGGAGGGAGAAGAGAGAGGTCTCTATACGTTTTATGCTTCCAACAGTGAGACCAACTCATCAGTTACTTTCAGTGTATCTGTGAAATGTAAGTGCTTGGTATTGCTCCTTCCTAAACGCTGCTTGCCCAGGGGCTGCTGCCCAGCAGGCAGAGTAGCAGGGCTGGTGGCCCACAGAACACAGACATGCTGCTCCTGGGACCCAGCTCAAATCTCTGCATTACAAAGGGGGTTCCTGCAGTTCTGTTGTTCTGTGGATGGCGTGTAAATCAATCACCAGGAATGCACTCTTCCTCTGGTCGTAGAACTTACTCTTTCTCTGCTTTCCCCAACAGCTTCTCCAAGGATGTGCAGTGTCATGGTGTCAGCCAGTGACTCCAATAAGCTTCTCTGCACGGCCATTGGCTATCCTGCCCCACACATTGAGTGGTACCAGTGCCCCACTCACTCTGACAGGTAAGAACTACCTAGGACTAGGCACCATGAAGCGCCTCTAACTCTTCAGAGTGCACTTGCAATGTTAGTGCTTGCTGAGCAGCTCAATGTGGGTTTGCCTACAGGCCATTTAACCTAATTCCCAGTGTCTCCTCTCTCGAGACAAGCACCAACTCATTATGAGCAACTGTACTGCAGAGATAGACTCATTCTGCCCTGCTTTGCATCTGTACAGGTATGAGGACTATATGCTGCTTCTGAATGACTCCAGTCCCCATGTGGTAAACACGCTGCCCTTCCAAGAGGTGGAGGTGGAGAGCACCTTCCCCTTCCAGGATCTGGGAGCCAATTTCACCTTCTGCTGTGTGGCTGTTAACAGCGAGGGGAGCACCTCTGACATCCTTCACTCAGTCTTCAGTAAGATACCAACTTTCAGCTTGGTGGAATGGGGGTGAATTTGGCTTTTGGCATCTGTCTGCCTATATGGAATTCCCACAGTCTTGCAAAAAAAGGTGAAATAGATTCCATAGGCCCTCTATCATCACAGAAGATGGGAGGCTTTGGTGCTTGCTACTCCTACAAGCTATGTGGGAATTGCCAGCTGGGGAGAGCCTGATGTCAAAGGCTGAGCTGTTCTCACTGCTCTTGGTCTGTCTTCATACAACCTGACCAGCTCTTGCTCTGCACCTGGTGCTGTGGAAATTGGAGTGCAGCAGCTCTTTTGAGTGTCTCTAAGGGCCACTGCTGGGTAGCACTGCGTACTGGGGAAGCCTGAATGAACAGCTTGGCAAAATACCTGGGGATCAGAACATAAGTATTTACTTACCCCTATTTATTTCTTCTCCAGGACGGGTCATGGCTCCCCCAAACCAGCTTTTCAATCCCATTCTCACCACCTGCATGTGCACATCGGTCTTGCTGCTCCTGCTGCTCCTCTTTCTCCTCTACAAGTACAACCAGGTCAGCCTCCCTGTTGCACAGCAAGGGCTGCAAGGCCAGCCCAGCTTCAGAGGTCACACTGCCTCAGTGGCAGCCACAGGCAAAGCTCACGCACCAAAACCAGAATGTGTGTTAGCACCTTTCCCACCAGGTTACTCAGACTCATAGCTTGGAGATCAGTGCAGACAGCACCTTGTGCCAGACAGGGGTGTTCATTCTGTGCTTCATTTGCAGCTGGTTTTGCTCTGGTCACTCTGAGTATAAAGACTTAACTAGAAGGAAAAAAGTGGCTTGCTATGTGCATCCAAATGTTTCTCCGTCTTGCTTTACAAGAAGCTGCCTTTGTGAGGTTGATATCAGAAGATGTTTGTCTCCAGGAACTCTAGCTCACTATTTTTATACAAGAACTTGCCCCGTTTTCTCTGCGAGATTTATCTTCAGCACTGAATTTCTTCTCATAAGCTGTGCCAATCAATCGCCACTTCTGCTTCACGGGTGGGTGAAAATCTCCTGGTTTTCAGTTCTCCATTTGGCACTTTGCCTCTGACAGCCCACCAAGGCTGCAGATTTCACAGAGTTCTGGTGCTGATTGTCACAAGATCCAGCAGAACCTCTCACAAACAAGCACCCACAGTTTCTCAGGCAGAACTGTCTTTGTGATGTGTAAGTGCAGCCCTGAAGAGCAACTTTGGTCTGGCCTTGCAAGCCCAAGAGAAGCAGAACATGTTTGTAAATAATATAAATCTCAGACATGGGCTTTTTGAGCCCTGGCTGGTTGTTGCAGTGCTAGATGAATTACGCCCCCAGTAGCGGGGCATTCATTGTGGTCATGGGCACTCCAGCCACACTTGGCTGTGCCTGCCTTGATGGGCTTGTGACCACTGTTGCCATTCAGGCACGCATCTCATTGAGTGAGCAAAGGCTGCTCACATTTTTTCAATGCTGAGCCTCTTCATTGTGTTTTTGCATCCAGGCTGGGTCCCCAGACCTCACAACATCTATGATGACACCCAGCATAAGCTGGCCAAAGCTGCTTCCAGCTGGTGCTGTTTCTCTCTGTCCTCATCTGGTTACTTCTGCCATGAGATTTGTGGAAAAGAGAAGAAATTCTTAGTTCAGTTTCTCCATTTTATGTATTTTCTTCCCTGGAAGGGAAGCAGGGCTGGGCCAGCTCCACTGTTCTGCTGTGCTCGGCTGCCCCGAGTACTGAGGAAGGAGGCACAGTGGGGACAACTCCCTCTGGCACCATCTGGGCACTGTTTAGCCACACTCCAGTGGTATGTGGTCCCAGCTTTGCTGTGCCAAGTCATAGCTACAGTGATAGGGGCAAAAAAAGCCTCCCTCTGTCATGGGTGAGGACTGGGAGGAACTTTGTTTGGACCAGATTATCCAAACTGAACATCTCTCACTCGAAGCAAGATATATATGGCAGAGTTAAACCCAAGTCTTCTCACTGTGGCTGCAGGGTGAGAATCAGAGCAATTGCTGAGAGAGGGTAACTCAGGACTCAAGCAGCAGCGACTAACTGGAGTCTCTTCCCTACAGAAACCTAAGTACCAGGTGAGGTGGAAGATCATTGAAGCCTGTGAGGGGAACAACTACATCTTTATCGATCCCACTCAGCTGCCATACAATGAGAAATGGGAGTTCCCCAGGAATAACCTCCAGTTTGGTAAGAAACCTTCCCTGTTCCTACTCAAGTGTCTGGGGTCATCCCTTAGTGTGTACAGCTTGTGAGCCCATGTTTGGCCGTGGCCTCTTTCATAACATCTTTGCTCACTCAGAGTTCCCCATAGATGCTCACCACCATTTAAATATTACTCATCTGCCGTCTTGTCAGGGCTTAGCAGGAATCCATTGCTGGTTGTGTGCAGGACAAGTGCTCTGTGTCTCTTTAGAAAGCATCTTTCAAGTACACTTTTTTTCCCCCTGCAGGAAAAACTCTTGGAGCTGGAGCCTTTGGAAAAGTGGTAGAAGCCACTGCTTTTGGACTGGGAAAAGAAGATTCAGTCCTCAAAGTGGCTGTGAAGATGCTGAAATGTAAGCCTGGGGCAGACTGTGAGGGCTGAAATCCCCCAAGTCCTTCAGGGGGGATGTAGTGTGTGTTCACCATGCTGGGTGTTTAGATGTTCCTGTGATAAGTTCTAGGTGCTGGACTTGTGCTGGTGCCATTATTTGTGGGCACCTGGCAGAGGGCATAGATTCCACTCTGCCTTCTCTCGTTCCATCTGTCTATAGAACCCTTGCTTGTTATCCCCTTCATCTCTTCATTGTCCTTCCCTGACTCCTTATTATCCTCATCTTAAAGCAACGGCAGACACAGACGAGCAGGAGGCTCTCATGTCTGAGCTGAAGATCATGAGTCATTTGGGACACCACGAGAACATTGTTAACCTGCTGGGAGCGTGTACCTATGGAGGTAGGATCCCATAAACCTGCTTCTTTCAGCAGAACCCTCTCATGGCCTGCTTCTATAAGGCTGTTATTGGAGAGATTTGATGATTCTGGGGGCTTTTTTTCTGTTCCTTTCAATTTACAAGGGTTTGTGGGCTGGCTGGGTGGTTACATGCTGGGTGGGTTCTGCTGCTCCTCCTCCTGCCCCCAGCCAGTTGCAGGGACTGATTTCCTTTGGACAGGTCACACTGAAGTCATGTCTTAACAAACTCCCTCTGCTTCTCTCCCAGGCCCAATTCTTGTCATCACTGAGTACTGTCGCTATGGAGATCTGCTGAATTTCCTACGGAAAAAGGCTGAATACATCATTATCCAGGACTCAGCTCTGGACACCTCATTGGACAGCACTGCTGACTACAAGAACATTGAGCTGGAGAAAAAATACATCCGCAGGTGAGAGTATGACTGTGTTGGTCACGGGGATGAGCAACAAAGGGTGTGTTGGGGAGAGATTCCTGATCCAAAGATCAGGATCTTGGGGGTGGGTGCAAAAGCGGGCATGGATATGGTTTCTGCACTCAGTGATAATGTCAGAAGGTGCTGCTAGGAGGCTGCTGACAGCCTGCCTCTCTTTGTTGCTCTCTGACTCAGTGACAGTGGCTTTGCGAGCCAGGGTTTGGAAACTTATGTTGAAATGAGGCCCATATCATCATCATCATCTTCAGCGTCATCGGATTCTGCGCAATCCAGGGGTGAGTTGAAGGTCCATTCTTGTATTTGCATCATTTCTTCAGACTGGCCATCTGGTCTGGCTTAGCTCTAGGGAACTGGGATACAACATGGCTTGCACAACGTACCATCTTCGCAGCAGTCCTCAAGCTTCTGTTTGAATTTCAGGGAAAAGTTCAGAGGAAGATGAAACCAGAGAAGATCTCCGGCCCCTTAACCTCTGTGACCTGCTCCAGTTCTCCAGCCAGGTGGCACAGGGCATGGCATTCCTCGCATCAAAGAACGTGAGTGCTTAAGAGAATCGTTGCACCCCAGCAGGCAGCACCAGTTCAGTAGGAGCAGCCGGCTGTCCTGTCTGCTCAGGTCTTGGGTTGTTTTCAGATGGGGTGCTCAACCCTAACTGTGCTGCTGGAAATGGGCCTCTCTCCACCTTCTGGGTTCACATGTGCTGGGCTTCAGTGCCCAGTGTTTCCTTTGGAGTTTGGGATTCAGACAGGCCATCGCAGCAGGACACAGTTATGGGTGCTCCCAGGGCTGTGCATGATGCTGGTCTGCCTCAGTGTTTTCTGCCCAGCTTTCACACGAGGTCAGGAACCTTGATGCAGAGCTTTCTCGCACTGGCAGCTTCCTACTGCCCCAGGAACAAGGAACTGAAAGAGGCTGTTGAGCTGTCTCAGTGGCAGAGGGCAATTGCATGGTGGCTTCACATGGGACACTGTGAGCAGCCCCTGCTCCTGAACTTTGCCTCCATGGGGAAGCTGAAGGTTCATCACTAATACAACTGATAATGCCATAGTGTTTTAGCACTGCAATTGGAGCCGCTGAAAGGACAGAGCCTATAATCACTATGCATGACAGTGCCTTTTCCAAGGGCTTTTCAAGCAGATGTTCTCCCTGCTCCTGTGGAATTTCTTATGGTGACGTCCCGAGGCTGTAGGGACATCAGTGGGGTCTCAGTTATGTTCCCTTCTCCCCAGTGCATCCACCGTGACCTGGCAGCCAGGAATGTGCTGGTATCAGATGGACGGGTAGCCAAGATCTGTGACTTCGGCCTGGCCCGTGACATCATGAATGACTCCAACTACGTTGTAAAAGGCAATGTAAGTAATTGGAGTGGGGACTGGAGAAGGGACAAGGGTGAGGTGCAGCCAGAGCCATGGACAGGGTGCAGCATAAGCATATCCCCTATTCCAGGCCCGGCTGCCCGTGAAGTGGATGGCCCCAGAGAGCATCTTCGACTGTATTTACACAGTGCAGAGTGATGTGTGGTCTTACGGCATTCTTCTCTGGGAGATCTTCTCCCTTGGTAAGGAAGAGGAAAGCTTGCAACCCTCTCTTGTTTTCCATCACTTACCAACACTTTGATGTCTGCATAAAAATTTCCAAAAAAAGGAGGGAGGTTGGAAAAAATCTAGTATATACCAGGGCTATAAAACACTGTTTCCTGACCATTAGAAGTATTGGGTCCTGGAAGATTTGCTCTAACTCAGAGCGGCATTGGCTCCAAACTGCCTCTGATCTGAGTGCTCCTGTCACAGGTAAGAGTCCCTATCCTGGCATGGCGGTGAACAGCAAGTTCTACAGCATGGTGAAGCGGGGCTACCAGATGGCCAGGCCTGACTTTGCTCCCTTGGAAATGTGAGTGGTGCTCTGGGATGGGCAACAGGTGGAAGGTGGGACTGGAGCAGCTTCATGTGGGGTGGGTGGTGAAGGTGGGACATCAGTCACAGGCCTGTGGGCTGCCCCCAGGCAAGATCTGGGTTAGGCATGTGAGGTTCTGGGTTTCTCCAGGCTCATGTGGGAAAGCTGAACCAGGGTAGTCAACTATGATGCTCCAACAAGAACCCCCTGCTTCCAGCCAGGAAGGTAGAAGAGATCTCATTATCTGTATGTTCCTAGATATGGCAGTTTTGGTTTTTTTCCTTGTCAGCTACTTTTAATTCAACAAATGTGAGAAGACAAGTCTGAGTAACTTACAAGAAGGGAATGAGTTGAAGCTGAAGTACCAAGCATAAATCCTCCTGCAGATAGATGTGGGGACACAAGATGTTTGCTCTGTAACTGTGTTCCCATTTCCCTGGGGCACTGTGCTCACATGAACCATGAGTATCACAGACAGGACAACAGAGAGGAGGGGGCTGCTCAGGACTGTGCACAAATACAGAGTGAATCACTCTGCTGTGCTGCTGCAAGTACAGTAAGTGCAGAAGTACAGTATAACAACTCTGTCCCTCTTTGGCTTTGCAGGTATAGCATCATGCGGGCATGCTGGAGCCTGGAGCCCACACAGAGACCTACCTTTGACCAGATCTGCTGCTTTATTCAGAAAGAACTAGATTTGCACAAGGAACAGGTAAGAATCTTTGGAGAGGAGAAAGCACGTCCCCCTCCTCTTTTCTCCCTACATCAGCACAGCTTCTGGGCAGTTTTACCAGTGCTATCCCCTACCTTTAACTGATGGGAGCAGGTCAGTATCTGTATAAGTAGAGAGAGGTATCCAGGTGATGAAGGGTAACAAAAGCAGGCTGGATGTAGAAATAGTAATCAGCAGTAACCTCCATAGGCAGCAACACAAGTGCAAATGGAGAGTAACCTGAAACGTGCCTTTTTTTCCCCCCCCTTCCTGCTTTCAAGGACTATACAAACCTCCCATCCACTGCTGAGGAAGAAGACAGTGGTTGTGATACCTCTGGCTGCTGTGAGGAGTCCTGTGAACAAGAGGAGAGTGGGCAGCCCCTTCTCAAAGGCAACAACTATCAGTTCTGTTAGCTGGTGCCGCTGCCCTGGGGTGGATCCTTGTCCTTCTCTCTCTGCAGTGTGTGATTCTGGATGGATTCCTTCAGCTTTGGTTCTCTTCTCTGTGCTTTCTGAAGTAGGAGAGTATGAACGTTACTGACTCCCTCACTGAAAGGACAGTGCTGGAGTGACTCTAAACCAACACTCACCATGGGGGGGGCCCTAAAAATCTTACCTCCATCTCTACAGGGTGCAGAGGTCCCATCTCCTGCCCCATCACCCCTGAAGGGGGCTGCGAGCTGGTTTTTGTTGTTTTTTAAATACTAGTTGCAGCCAAGTAGGATGTTTCCAGAAGTCACTCATGTGACTGAACCTTGTTTTCTAAGTGCCTCCTGAAGTGAGAACTGCCTCCCCTACCCAAAGCAGCTCTCTGCCTTAGTGGTCCTGCTCTCTTCCCTTTGTCAGACTGACTCTGGATGTTGCAGAACGGGTGGTTAGATAAACCTCCACTAAGCATTAAGGATGCATTAACCTCTAGACTTTCTGATGCGATCCACCTCTCTGCAGCTGGTGCTTCTGCAGGGATTGGTGGGTGAAATGTAACAAGGAGCCGATTCCAGGGCTCTGTGAACCTTCAGTGCCCCAGGAGCAGAAGAGGGGCAGTTATTCCTCAGGCAAAACAAAGAGGTGAGAAGTGCTCTTCTCATGAGCACTGAACACAATCCCACTCTAGGCAAGAACGGCAGCTTAAACAGACCTGGAAGTGTTCAACATAACACATCTTATGCAACTTTTGCATTATTAAACATGTAGCAATTCACTGCTTCTTGATTACAGACATGCTCTTGTACATATATTCTTGAATGTATTTTAATAATACAGCTGAAATAATTTTTTCCTATAAGCTAGGGCCTAATGCCCTTAAATATCTTTCCTCATCTCATTTTTGTTCAGCGTTACTACTGCCCCAGCCACATGGCCCTGTGTAGCTATCGGAGGTGAAGTTAAGATTTATTAGCTACTTGACTTGAGTGGTAAAGGATCAGCATTACAGACACAAGCACTGACATGGCTTAGGGAAACCGCAGCAAGACAAACCTACTGTGTTCCACCTAACCTTCATCATGTTGCAGGCCAGTTCCAATTGCATTAAACCCATTTTTTTTATGCTAACACCAAGTGATTTGTTCCTCCTTACTAAATAAAAAGTTGATGTTATTTCTGTCTGTCAGCATTATGAAGAATAATAAAGAAGAATAAAGTGTTAAACAAAACAAGTTTTCACCAGGGCTTTAAGAGCTGCTGTCAGGGCTGAATGGATCAGAGCATGGGTATCAAACCCACTGACCTGTCCTCTCATACCCTGCAGCTTTGCTCCAGTTCATCACACACAATTCTCATCATCAGTTCTCAAAACCATTCAGTCTTGCATAATAAGAGAGGAAAAAAGAAAAGCAAGTTAAAAGTGAGGTCTTAAATTGCTTTGCTCTGAAGGGCCTGTCTGTAACTCGGAACAAAAATGAAGTCATTATCACCTGCTGCAGAAGGGGAGCAGGCTGACCAGGGGAGCGGGACATCTCATTCTCATAGACCTGCCATTGCTCTGCAACCCTTGTGAATTGAATCTGAACTCTGCTGAGCTTGGAGATGTAAGAATGGATTTAGATCATTTATTGCGAAGTGAAAATGTATCCTGAGACATTCCAAGCTACTTGGGCCAGAGAAACACTGACAGTACTGAGAAGCCTCTTAAAAATACATATATGCACTCACTGGAAACCTGAGGAGTTGTACAAGGGCTTGAACAATTTCTTGAGCTGTTCTCCTCGTACCACATTGCTTCTGAGAATAGCAGACTTTCTGCCTGTGCAGGCTGGAAGGATGGTTTACCCACACACGATGCTTGTACCCTTTCCCACTGTAGTTTTCCAGGTCTTGGAGGCAAAAACCAACTCACTCCGCTGCAGTTTCACCCCCAAAATTGGAGATAATTTATTAAATTTTATCACTGACTGAAAAAAGTCACTAGCATCTCTTATAATAAGTTAATGTTCTTAACAGAAAAACCCCAAGCCATAATTACTGCATGTGCTCAGACTTGATACATTTACTTTTACAGTACGGTACTCAGTAGGTTCCCCTTCACAGAAGGGAATTTTCAACCACACCACAAGCCTCTCAATCTTCCCCCCTGCTCACTCAGACAAACCCTTCACGGTCCAACACCATCCTCTCCTCTGCAGAACAGCAAACAAAAACCTTCAGCTTCGGTGCCAGCAACAACCAAAGGGACTTGACAACACACAGCTTTACAGCCAGAGCCTGAGGTGTTCTTTAGACATGCTGTAGGAGCTGAGAAAGCAACCAGGACAGCAAGAGGCTCCTCTAACTCACAAGTGCTATGGGACACAGGCAAGGTGAATAAGACAGGGCACTGAGACTGCACGTGTGGATGTGCTCTCCAGTGCCTGTTCTGAGGGAGGACATCACAACTCTGCTCACTCTGGCAGTCCTGCATTGTTTCAGTTTTGTGATTCAGTTCTAAGGGCACAGTAACAGAAATTCAAGTCCTTAAACAAAACAACAACAGTAAGCATTGAAGAGGACAGCATAGAAATGGGAGTGTCCTTCCTATTTTCACAGCTATCACCTCATACAGCCCCCTGATGAACTTGGTTCCCTGGGGCCTGGCAGGTAAACTCTTAATGTACAGAACACCTCTTACTTGCTGTGTTTCAGCTTCTAAATTATTAGTGCTTGTGTGAGGGGACATGTAATTCCAGACAGCTTCAGCAGCCAAACTACTCTCAGTCCTGGCTTCAGGATGGCAGCCTCCATGGAGGCTATCAGACAGGACACCTTAGAGCTGCTGGCCTCCTCCTCTTCAGCTAAGGACTCCCTGAAACTGTGTGATTGCTCTGCAGGATTCCCGAGCAGGAGCCATTGTCCTAACCTAACCTACTCCATCTGGAACACAAATTCTTAGCTGTCTGCCTTTTGAGCCTATTCCCACATCCTCAAGCCCTGCCACCAGAATGCACAAAGAAGTCAGCAAGCAAGATTCAGCATCAAGAAACCTGCGCACTTGGCCATGCACACCCCCTGCAACCAGAAACGCCATTTGCTTCTCCACCTGCCAACTACAGGGAGGGCAGCACTGCACACAGCTGAAGAGTGGGTCTGTCGCACACCTCAGGGGGGCTGCAGCCTTCAGCAAGGAGCGTGGCAGACCCACTCACAGCAGCACTTGTGACACTCTGGAAGCACACAGCTCTTTGGTCATTAACAGCAGTCAAAACCACCGCTACTACACCTCCAACCTGCAGAAATAATTTCTTGAGCCAGACAGCTGCCCAACTCCTGCTGGCCCAGCCCACAACCAGAAAGAGAAACCAGCAAGTTGGTTTGTTACTCAGCAATGTCTTTATCATCTTCCTGCTTCTCTTCTTCATCCTCTTCAGTTTCTGTTTTAATCTGTGCCACTCCGAGCCGATAAAGAGCATCACGAATCACCACCTCCCCAGGCTGGCAGCTCTGTACGATCTCCTGGATCTGCCGATTCACAATTTCCCTGCTGGTGAGGAAGTCCATAAGGCGGTTGTAGAGGTAATAATGCGTGGCATTCTCAAAGGTGATGGGCCTTTGGCGGATGTTGCTAGTTTTGCTGTCACTGATAGCAGCGATGACGGTGCTGTAAGGTTCCAGTTCTCGGCACAGGGAGATGCAGTGGTGCCGAGCTGTTGGATCGTGGTGACTGTTGTGCTCCAAACCAGTGTGAACAATTCGGCGTGCTGTTGACTTGGTGATTGGGTGCTGAACGGAGTGCTCAGCCACAGTCATGTCTACACTGTAGTGCTGGTCCAGCAGCTCAGGGCAGGAGACGTACTGGGAGAGAGACACACACCAGGTAGAAGCAGAACAAACCTCCCCATAATTAAGAACAAGATAAAACTACCATTCAGCTGAATTCCAAGCACATCTGCAACCTGAGTCATGCTTCTGAATGGCACAAACATAGCTGGTTCTGTGCAATCCCCTTCCCACCCTACAGCTAATCCCAGGGTACTAGCAGCCCTCCTCCTATCCCATTTCTTGAGTAATTGCAGTAGTTTGAGAGCATTAAAAATAAGCTACATGCTCCAAAGTTCATGAGTTGAATTGTTACAGGGCACTTCCCCCTGCCTATATATACTATATAGATCAGTTTTATTGTAGATTTTTGTAGATGGACATAACTAACCGCTGGAGGATCCATAGGGTCAGAGAAGCAGCCTTGGTTTTTCCCCCACAGCTGAGAAGTCAAGTCAGGACAGTATATGTCTGCACACAGTGCCACTGAAGAGGCCGTATCGACAACATACACTGGAGGCCAGTGACGTGATGAAACCAGCAGGTCCACATGATCCCGAGCATTTTCTCCTCTTACAATGTACTTTGAGCCACACACAACCTGGAAAGAAAAGGATCAGTGCTAAGCAGCACAATAAAACTGAAAACTTACTACAAAAATAGAAAATGAAGAAGAATAAATTAAGTTTCTTTTCTGGTATTCCAGACAATATAGTAACCAGACAGCTACTTTCTCTGAAGATTTTGTTTCCTCATCAGACATAATCACTTTATGTATCTGGCAGGTTTCCCATCACTGCTCAGTCTCAAGATCTCCTGCAGGACTGCTCACACTCTAGGCTCCTGGGGCAGCACGTTTCATGCCCAAGGCTCAAAAAGACCCATTGGACTGATTTTATTTAGTAAGAGAACTCCACAATGGTTACTCGGGTAAGAGAAGGCTGCTGCTAACTCCAGCCTTCCTTACCTGATGTGGACACACTTTGTAGATCTTTCCTCCTGTGTGATGAGCAGAAGTTTGCCTGATGCTTGTCCCATTCTGTACAAAGTCATAGAGAGCCAGGAGGGAGTAACAGAGCTGGTCCTAGAAAAAGCAAGCACCAGAGACGGTCTGTGTATGACAAATGAATGGACTTTCCCAAAGACAGAGCATGCTGCAGACAAGTGTCTTCCAAACGCTCATTTACACATTGTCCAATAACTTCCTAATTCCAGTCAGCATCACGAGGATGCCAAGCAATTACATGATATGGAATCTGTGACAAGGTAATTATAGGCTTCTTTTTTTCCAGTCTCCAAAGTTAAATTTGTTTTACAACGTGTAAGTAATCCTATAATCTGCAGGCACCCTTCTAACCCACTCCTGCCCCTGGCACAGTCAAATGAGAAGTTTATTATCTAAGCTGGCAAGTGCAGTTTAGGGAAAGACAGTGACAAACGGCTCCACTCACACAGTCTGGTATGTGGGCCACTGAGCCATTACCTTTGTATCTGAGGGCTCCCAGGGGATGCTGCACTGTGTCAAAAAGCTCCGCAGCTCTTCCTCACTGTAAGAGTTTATCAGCTCAAGCCTGAAGGTTTCTTCCTGAAGGAGCCTCACCAATGCACTCCCATTACCTGCAAAAGCAGGAAACATTCATTCTCAGGAAGAGAAATCATCACCACATCATGTTCTTAATAAGCACCTCAGCCATTACCTGGCACTGGCTGCGCATCGAGGTTCTTGTCCTTCTCAGTATTGATTACCACTGCTCCTCTCATCAACGGAGGGAAGAAAGGAGCAACAATAGAAGCATCAAACTTTGTGATGGGGATGCTAGAAGGAAAAGCCACCTGCTCAATCACCTCTGTCTCCATTGTGGACCAGAAGTCTTCCACATTCACTTCACTTGATGATAAGAATTCTGGCCAAGTAAACTAGAAAGAGCAATAGAACAAACTGGTCAAACATAAATAACCACACACAGATCATTTGGTAATTGCTATCAGCTTCACTCATGGCACAAAGACTATCCAAGAGAGTCATCATCCCAACTACAGCAGGATGACATCAGGCTCCTTTCTGTCCTGAAGCTGCCCACAATCACTTTTCTTTGGGTGAAATTCAAAACCATTTACTTGACATAAAAGCAGTTGTTCTGTATAGCACTACAAGGGCATTTTTCTCCATTTGGGAAGACAGCAGCTCCAGGAAAAAAAATAAAAGAAAATAATTATTTTGTTTCACAGGAGAAAGGCAAATTTCACCCAAGGTCCGTGCTGTCAGGCTGCTGGACTAAAGCTGTGGTCCAGGCACCAAGGATTTTGTTTTCTCCAAACAGCCCTATGAGGAAGTGCAGACATCACCACTCCAGCCACATCCTCTTGCCAAGCATCAGCAGAAAACTGCTCGCAAAGGGATCACGTAATTGTTGTGCACTGCAAAGACCAGACTCAGCAGTAGTCTTTATGATCTGCTTTGTACATGAACAGGATACAAAGTCTCTGAAAAGCTTACCTCTATGTTTTTCAGTGCCAGGACATTTTCTACATTCCTCTGGGCTATTTCCACCTTGGGGGTTATGCCACAGATTCCACAGATCATATCATTGTAATCCCGGACAGTGAGGCATTCAAAGGCCCAGTAGCCATTGCACAGCAGTTCCTGGAGCTGAACCTGCTCATCTGGGCTCAGGCTTTTTTCTGAAAGGAGAACACGCCACCATTAGAGCTTTCACTTCCTGAAGTCAGTGGAGAGGGAGTAGAACTCTCCTACACAGGAGAAAAACAAACCTGTCCTCCAGAGAAACGCTATGCAGAACTGGTCACAAAGGTACTGCTGGGCTTAGGAAGTGATTTAACACAAACCTACCATACGCAAAGAGGTGGAATTTTCCTTTTTACAACTTAACAGATTTCAACAGGTTACAGAATGTAGTGTGTTATGGTCAAAAAAACAAGGGGAAAACCCACCAGTTTGCTCCTGAACAGAGTTGAGAATATTGCCAACAGCCACTCTGGGATCCTCTCCAAGTTTGATGTGGTTCCGGATTGCAAACAGAAGATCCAAGCTCACTAGTAACTTGTTACCCACGTTGAAAAGGCCTGCAGTTAAAACAGACAGTTATTGCCTGTATGGTTCCAGATATCCCTCACATTGAAATACGTTCCTTTCTCACTGATACACAAAATGCTTATACAGATACGGCTCAAAAATAGATGGATATAGCTGGATACTGCTTACAAAACTGTTCCCTGGATTTATTGCTTAGGCAGAGGAGATCTACAACAAGGAAGACAGGCATGGGCTTCCTCCAAGTATTCATTCATACAAATACAGGCTTACATAGAGAAACAGGAGAATAATTCAAGTGAAAATAACAATATTTAATACGATGAAGTATATAAAAGGCTTTCAGTGCAGACAATGTGCTGATACAGCCCCAAGGCTTCTGATGGTGCCAGTCTGTACTCACGCTGTAAGTTTCTGCGCTCTTTTTTTTCCTACCTGTGTAAATATCAGTGAAGCTATGGAGAGCCAGACACTGCAGGTTCAAGCACACTTTCACCTGAGCTGTAACCACTTGTAGTCTATTAGCTGTCAGTAGCCAGCACTCCTGAGGACCAGCAAGGGAACTGTAACAGACAAGCAACAGACAGCTCAGAGTTAAGCCAACAGCTTTTCAGTCCAGGTCTGCAGTAATTTAAGCTGTTTGAGTTCAGATCGGTTCACTCATATGTCAGTCTCAGCCAGTTCACATAAATTCACAACAGACAGAAAGTTCTGGATTTTTAAACAGAGTTCCCTGGCAGAGTCAGGTCATTGTTCACAGTCATCACACAGCACTAGAGCTCCAGATATTGAGCACATAGGATTTGAGAGATGTAGAAAGCATACAGGCCCAGGTGCCCTGAGAGAAATATCAGCCATACTGAAACAGAGCAGCAAATGGTGACAAAGAACAAGCTCTGCCTCAATCTGTCCCAACACACACAAAGATTCAGAAAGGCCCATTCCCTTACCACAAGGATCCAAGGGGGAAGTTCAAACAGGAAAATGCCAGTTGCACCCTAGTGGCAAAAATGCAGCTGTCCACCCAAGAAAATAGGAATTAAAATTCAAAGTTAGCTCTCCCTCCCACTGGCAGCAGTTTAATTAGAGCCTATGCAGGCAGGGAGGAGATATCCTATGGGCTTTTATGCAGAACTAGGTAAGGCAATCTAGCCTGTGCATTGGTAGTTGCAGAGTGTTTCAGGTTTTGGGTCCAAGAAGGGCTTCGCTCAAGCCCATGCTAGGCTAAGCAAAGAATGAAAACATCATAAGCAAAATGATCCACATGGCAAACGTTCAGACTGGGAAGAGAAAGAAAAAGGGAAATCTCATAACATGCATCTATAATCCCACAGCTTTGCCTGTCAGCCTCAAAACATCAGAATGGAAAACAAAGAGGGGATGAGTAATGAAGACTGCATTCCAAAAAGAAATCACACCTAGACTTAGCAGTTACACTCTGATGAAGCTCTCCTGCTGTATGGTAATAGCAACCATGACAAAGTGATTGGTACAGGAGAAACAGAAACTGCTTAGAGTTATCCAGAGAAGCCCTTTCCACAGACATGTAGCTTCCTGTCACTTACACCAGCTTCAGAAACTGGAGTTAATGTAAATATTATTTCTTGCATACTTGTAACAGAGCATATCAGCACAGGGTTGAAAGAGTCACAAGTCTAAAACAGAATCTTACTTCTGTCCCCCTTTGAACAGCGGGCTGTTACAGAGGAGGCACTGCGCAGATGGAGACTCATAGTAGTTTGACCAGGAGGTCTGCTCTATGGTGACTGTCTCCTCACTCACGTTGGACAGGATGAGCCGCGAGCTGTTCAGTTCATGGATGAGTGTGAAGACCTCAGCCAGTTCTGATTCGTTCTCTGGGATCTGCATTACTTTGCGCAGCAGCTGTAGGGTGGATTGACGCTGGATCTCTTTCTGGGATGGGGTTAGGGGCTCACTGGTGTTCAGCACATCAGGCTGACCTGGACCGACCTCCTAGAAAGCAAACAAAACACATTTTAAACTAGGCAAGCGTGGGGATGAAATAAGAAGAAGCCCACAGAAGTCACAAAAGGTGGCAGCAGCACAGTGACCTTTGTTCCCGGAAGACTTGACTTCTACTCCACTGCACTTCACTGACCGCAGATTGTAGTTTCAGGCCTAAGTCACTTCACCCAAAATACTTCAGTACAGCATGGCCTTTTGGGGAACTCCTATTGCAGCACTAGTTCATCACAGGCTTGTCACTAAACTGGGGTGCTACTGCAAAGACTGAGGATCAGGAAGGATCAGGATCAACGGGACAACAAACCCTTCAATACTTCTGTCAAATATCACTACCTGTCTCCATATGCCATCATCCACATTACTATGCTCAGAAAGCAGACTGCATACCTCCACAGAAGCCAGAACAGACAGGTGTTACACAGGAACCAAGCCTTGTAATGCATGGAATACACCAATCGATTCCAATCATTCTGCTACAGCCCTTTCTCTCAGACATATGCCCCCTACCACATCAAATGCACAATCACAGGATCAAACTCTGGGTGACTCAGAAGAACCGAGAGAACATACGTGGACAAACCTACTTTAATCACACCAACCTTTCTGCCAAATTTCAATCTGTTTCCCTGTCTAGTCTGGCAATGACATAAACAATCAACCCAAA
This sequence comes from Coturnix japonica, assembly GCF_054131305.1. NCBI lineage: Eukaryota > Metazoa > Chordata > Aves > Galliformes > Phasianidae > Coturnix > Coturnix japonica. The sequence goes on along the minus strand of NC_140680.1, from coordinate 3,740,181 downwards.
AGCACAGAGATAACACTGAGCCGTGCCACTGGAACGCTGAACACAACTAAAGCAGAAAATGACGGGGAAAAAAACACAAAATAAATGAGGAAGAGACAAGCCACATGCCTCTCAAAATGCAAGCTGAGCTAAGCGTGCTGCTGTTCCTTACACATCTGCTTATGTGTGGGTTTCAAGTGGGCCACTTCAGTTTGTTGGGCTTGGGGGATTTTGTTTTGCTTTTTGTTTGTTTTTACACAATGCACAAAGCCACACTCTTCAAAATATATTGTATAAGAAGTGGAAGAGTCAAATTACCACACAGGCTAAAATGCTGGCTTTTATAATAATAATCCTGTGAGAGAAAAGCTAAATGTTGAAACTTCAAATGCAAAATAAAACCCCCAAACCAAACGAGGGCCTGGATTCATTATTTACACCCATGGACAACCACAGGAGATATCTTGAACAACATCTTTACACAACAGAAAAACAAAATACTACAACCACAAATAAATTCAGGCTGGAAGTAAAGCTGCCCCTAAAAACAGGAAGCTCTAACACAAGATGTATTCAGATGTACAAGATGTACATTTGCCACAAGCCGGTCACAAAGGAGACCACGCTTGGGAGTTTTTTGATGAAGTCTGAAGTTCCACAAAGCTGACACAACTGTGATTTTAGGGCTGGGTTCCCAAGCACATACCAACATGCTGTATATATTTTTAAGCTACAGAGACATCCAGTGGTAGAACGGAGCGCTGTCAGTCTCAGTGTGAGCCTGAAGCACCGCTGCTGCAGAAGCTGAACAGAAGAAAACATCATCCCAAGTACTGCAGTGGTACGTTACTCTGTTAGAAACAGACTTACCAAATGGGGAAAAAAACAAATTAACACGTTCTCATGGGAACTTGCAAACTTCCTCATCCATTCCACAACATCCCTTCGAAAGATCAAACCTTACCAGAGATTTTCCTGTTTTCTCAGCTCTGTCTTTGGCAAGATTATAGCCGCATTTGGGGCAGATTCGTGGCTTGTGCCTGTTTGTATACACGTAACTACAAGATGGGTTCTTGCATTTCCCTCTGCCACGTGATGTCGCCAATCCCAAATCCTGCAATGACACAAGAATTCCAAGTTGCTGACCTTGGCTGTAGAACAGTCTGCTGGAATATCGTATGCTTTGCCCCAGCACTGAGTCTGTAGGTCACATAACGGGTCTCATCACTTTGTACATAATATTTTAACTGGCACCCAGAAGGTTTGGGTCAAATCCCAGAGGCCACAGATACTCCACACATCCAACACAGAAACAACCAAACCTCCCCCCTAACTCTTACAGGGGATGGTGACAAGGCAGGTATGAAAACCATCCAGTTCTTAACATGACTGCAACATATCACAGTCAGACTAGATTAGATCAACAGACGATATACAGGGCACACATTCCCTCACATTAAATACAGAACACATATCTGCAAGTCAGTAAAACACAGAGCAGCCTCATCTCAGAGCTAACAGTTCCCACAGTATAATTCAGATCATCTGGAAGATTCTCACCAAAGTTACAGTGCAGCTGTACTTGTAGGAAGGGAAGGTGTCCGGTTTGACCTCCACTACTTTAACCTGCGATGGCCTGTTGGTCAAAGAACTGTGGAGCTGCATTGAAAGAAGAAAAAAACAACACTTGTGAGATACCTACAATGGAATACTGACATCCTGTAAGCAAATACATATTAACTTTTTTTCCCCCCTTCTCAAGAAATCTGAAAATGTTCATTAATATCCATGCTTATGAAACACTGTTTTGCATACCAAGGCTTTAAAACTCAAACAGAAGTATTCAAGCATATTTGCAAGCTTTGCTTCTTTACTCAATCATCTTTCACAGACTCCCTCAGTATGAGATCAGTATTACATTGCAGATTATCAAAATGCTACCAGACCCCATAACATCTTCTGGAAGCTACTGGGACATTCTCAAAGCAACCAACCAAGGGACAGTCCAATGGCAACAGCAGTTCAGTTCCTAACCTCAGCCATCTAGAATTCACACCGCTTCAGAGCCACCTCATAAAAACCATCAGCCACAAATCCCATCAACATAAGGCAGCTACACTGTCATATTCTATCTTCCATCTCAGCTCACATCCCTTGCCTAGGGAAACAAATGCCAAAGAAAAGAATGTGCATTTAAAGAAGAAACCACAGGTACCTTGCGCTCCTCAGCACTGGGAGGCTGCAGAACTGACTGGCCCAACTGCTTCAGCGTACTGGGCTTCAAGCCTGACGTTCTCACAGGAGGATGTTTGTCTTGAAGAAGGAAAAGAGCACAGCAGGTTAGATACAGGAACGTGGCCTTTGGTTAATGACACCACAGTCACATGAGATATTTTCCTCTGAACTTGAAATGATCCAAGCAGGTGTTTCATGCACCATTTCCTTGCCCTTCTGGTTAGAAAGAAAAGGAGGGTATTTTTTACCTAGGATAGCTCACTGTCTCCCTTCAGACATATCTTATTATTTGACAAAGACCACTTCAATATGGTGAGGAAAGACAATCACTCCCAAAGCATACCAGAGACCCAGTATTTTACCAGTATTCGCAAACGCCTGTCTCTTGCTAGCCTGCTCAGTGCTGGTTTCTCTCCCCACGCTGGCTGGTGCGGGCAGAATTGCTCGCATGGGCCTTGCTGCAGCCAGCAAGGAGGGCTTCGGTCTTGGTTTACTCTTTACTTCTTGCCCTTTGTGTGCAGCAGCTGGAGCATCAATTCTAAAAGACAAGAGCTACAATCGGAAAAGAATTCCATGGCTTCCTTCTCACCCTTAGTTTTCTTCTCTTTCCTGAGCTGTGCTTTATTAGCACAATCATCACATCATTGTAGCAGAAAGGAAAATAGTGCTGAAGATACATCTGCCCTGAGACTACTCCAATAATTTAATTGTCACTTAAACAGAAAAAAATAGCTTTGATGGACAAAACTGTCTCAAAGGAACAATCCTGAACTGGCAGAAAGCAGACGGTGCACAGAACGGGTCTCGCGCAAAGCACTGCCAACAGCCTTCGATTTCTTGGATTTGTCCCATCAATACACAACAGACATCACACATTCCCATAACATATGGAAAACTGACTCACACCACAGGCTTTTTTGCAGAGGCAGTTGGACTCAGCACCTCGGAAGACGGTGGCATTCCCAGCCCTATGCTATCTTTTTCTGCCTGCTCTGCTGAAGAGTCTCCTCGCAGTTGGTTCTCTTGACCCAGCGTCACTCCAGCAGCACTCCTTCCATCTTCAGCAACCACATTGTTTGCAAGAACGTGAGCATCAGAGATGATTACTTCCTCCCACTCGGTCTCCTCCATTTGCCCTCCATCGGGCACAGCATTGAGCAGCTGGCTGACCGCTTCAGAGCTTTCCAGGGCAGACTTGGAGGTACTCTCACCAACAGCTGCTGAGTCTGAAAACATTGACTGTTGACCTCTTTTAGTTGTGGGAGTTTTCAGGGAAGTGCTTGAATTAGGCTCAGGTTTGCTTTTTGTTTGCTTTTCCTGGAAATAAAGAGATGATTGAGTTGCAGAGCTTTAAGCTTTTGTGGTTAAGCAGGTTCCCTTCACACAGTCTGGTTTGCCTGCGCCCTGACCAATGCTGGATCAAAACAGTATTATCAGGAGTGACTAAGGAATGAATTGCACACAAGAGCAGAGAGAGAACATCTTTTACAATTGGAAAGTCCCTGTTAATATTCTATCTAGCCTCTCGCTATCTAGAGAGTGTTGTACAGAGATGTAGTTGATACACTGGAGGGAAGGGAAGCCATCCAGAAGGACCTGGACAAGCTGGAGAGGTGGGCCCATGAGAACCTAATGTGGTTCAACAAGGCCAAGTGCAGGCTGCTGTACTTGGGTCGGGGCAGTCCCAGGTATTTATACAAACTGGGAGAAGAACCCCTTGAGAGCAGCCCTGAGGAGAAGGACTCGGGGGTCCTGGTAGATGAGAAGCTGGACATGAGTCAGCAGTAGCCCAGAAGGCCAACTATGTTCTGGGCTGTATTAAAAAGCGCTGGCCAGCAGGGACAGGGAGGTGATTGTCACCCTCTACTCAGCTCTTGTGAGGCCCCATCTGAAGCACTGCATCCAGGCCTGGGGCCCCCAGCATAGGAAGGATGTGGAGCTCTTGGAGTGAGTCGAGAGGAGGACCACTAAGGAGATCAGAGGGCTGGAGCACCTCTCCTATGAGAAAAGGGTGACAAGGGTGGACAGTGATATGCCAAGGGGGAATGATTTTAAACTGAGACAGTGGAGGTTTAGGTTAGATATTAGGAGGAAGCTTTTCACACAGAGGGTGGAGATACACTAGAACAGGTTGCCCAAGGAGGCTGTGGATGCCCCATCCCTGGAGGCATTCAAGGTCAGGCTGGATGTGGCTCTGGGCAGCTTGGTTTGGTGGTTGGTGACTGTATGGGAAATTGGTAATCACAGCCTGAACCTCTGATTAATCAGCTGAGGCAAGTGTCGGGTCAGCTGTGGGAACACAGGTGAGAGTAATTTAGCTGTGCTACCAGAAGGGGTGAAGCTTGACTCCACCTCCTCTAGACCTCATTTAAGGGCTGACCACCACTAAGGCAGCATCTCTTGCAGATTGCTCCCTGGTGGAGATTGCTTCAGCATTTCCTAGTGAAGGCATCCATATCGGTGAGTCTTTCCTTATAAATAACCTTTTGAATATCTGTTGCTGTCTTTGTATCATTCCACCTTGCGGTGACCCTGCACATAGCAGGAGAGTTGAAACTGGATGATCATTGTGGTCCTTTTCAACCCAGGCCATTCTATGATTCTCTAGTTTTATTTTTAGACACTTTGAAAAACACAGTCATCCTTAAACTCCCTCAAATATTCAGATTCTAAGCTAAGGAGAATATTCTGGTTTTTTAAAAGCGGACATCTTCTAACCTAATCTTTTATCTGAGGAACAGGAAGGTGTGTATACATTCAGTTTCTGTTTTACTGATGTTATTACCAGTCTAAGAAAAAATTGCTGATGCATATTTTTCTTTAAGGCACGACACTGTAAGTGGAACTGTTTACACAAGCGTGTTCCCAGAAGGGCAGAATAAAACTGAAAAAGAGAAGGAAAACTTCCCTCCTTTCACTTCCAATCAGCGTAGGATTTAACAGAGCAGGCACAGCACATTCAGGCAGAAAGGTGGTCTTGCAGTTAGCCACCTATCCACTTCAGCAAGTTTACAGCACCAAAGATAATAAACCACCATCAGTATTTGCTTCCCAGCACATGGGAAGCCCGGTGATCAGTTCAGACACTACTGAGTTTGTGATCTGTCTGAAGAACTTCTTGCCCCTAAACTCTTAATGGGTGTAGACACTGTAGCTGAAATGCAAGTCAAGGTTTGAACCAGTGATGGAGCACCTGGTGGGAAGGCAGGGCCAGCCCAGGGAGCTCAGGTGCATGCAATACACCTGAGTGGAATGGGTGGAGCCAGGATCCACCCCCTCCCAGACCTCATTTAAGGGTTAGCAGTGAAGGTATCTCCCTGGAGATCCCTGTGTTGTACCTGAGTGCTTTCAAAGTAGATTTTTTTTTCCTCCTTTTTTTTTCCCCTGTGCTTATGACTGTTGTATTTAAGTCCTCCCTTGTTGCAGCTTGGGACACTGCTGTCATGGCTGTGCTTTTCATTGCAATACAAGGCAGAAAACAAAGTAAGTTCAGGACAAATTCATATAAAGCCATGCAAGTTTTTACCCAGAGAATATTCTTTAACTTGGGCCCAAGGGGTCTTATTTCAGACTGATATAACAAACCTGTCTGTTTGGACCTGAATAACTATATTTACATGGCCAAGATTTAAGGAGCAAGTACTTGAGGGCATAGATAGTGGAGGTACCAGCAACTTGGATATCGCATGCAGAGGGACTTCTCCATTCAATAACTTTGAGCACAACTTCATCATCACCTTCCTTCCAGCCAAGTGTCAGAGCATTGCCAATGATCAGACACAGCTGTGAGCCAACAATGCACAGCAGCATTTCAACTGCCACTAGCCCATCAGCTGGCTCCCAAATGGTCACATACTGACTGTATCTCTGATTTGTTCTTTTTTTTTTTTTTTTTAATTGATGTGTTGAAAGATCACCACAAGATCTCAACTTGTAGAATAACTTCAAATGCAGATTGGTTACCGTAGAAGAATTGTTTCAACCAAATCTCTGAGCTTAGTGAGGGCTGTAGTAGGAAAGGCAACCAATATCTTCTATTCACAGAACTACAGTGAAAGTAGAGGGCCGGAAGAATTTGTCTCTGTATGGGAAACTGATTATCATAGCCTGAACCTCTGATTGACCACCTGAGGCAAGCAATGAGTTGGCTGTGGGAGCACAGGTGAAGGTAATTCAGTTGTGATACTGGAAGGAGTGGAGCCTGGTTCCATCTCTCCAAGATCCCATTTAAGGATTGACTGCCACTGAGGAAGGATCTCTTTCTCTGGAGATCGTGCCTTTGTGGAGTTAACTGCGAGCCTTCAACATTGGTGAGTGTTTTCATTTATTATAGCTTATCTTTCCATCACAATAATCTCTCTTAACAATCTGTTTAAATTTTTGTTTACTCATTGACTGTACTGTCTCTTAATAAGGTACTGTTAACAAACCCAGCCCCATCCATGCTAACTGATGCCACTCCAGGTGACATCTTTACCCAGAGTGAGGTGATTCTGATTCAGTCTCACCTTGGCTTTAATGCTCTCTGTAGTGGTAGTTTGCTTCAATTACAAGCATTGGAACACAAGGGATCAGTTGTGGTATATCTGACCTACTGTGCTAGAGCTACAGATCTAGAAATATTAGAGGCATTCACAGAAGCAATGTGTTATATCTGAAATCAAAGAGAATGAAAAGCAAATGTACCTTTGGGATCCATTTTCCTCCAAGGAAGTTCCCACATTTGGGGCATTCTGGTGGCTTATGCCTGGTGACGTAAGTGAAAGAACAGCGAGGATTGGTGCAGTTCCCATGTCCCCTGCGAGTATAGGTGGTTGTCTGAAACAAGAGTTGTCAAGGATTTCTCTATAGAGCTGAGAAGACACCAGGCTGTGCACATCACTCCCTTTTTCCTAGAAAGCACTTTATAAATGTTATCTAGCAAATGGCCTGCCCTTCACCATTATGTGTTACTGATCAGCCAACACTTGTTTGTATCAGTGAGTCAGCACCATAATTATGCTGAATTCAAGTGTTCTGTCTATATGCAAATGTTCTGTGTTTGCAGAATTTGGATTAAATTGTAGAGCAGAAGCAAGCAATGTGTATAACCTACAGGTGAGGCTAACCCTAATACAATGGTACCACAATGATTCAACCAGCAGTTCACAGTGAGGCAAGATTTAAATGAAGCATTCATGTTGGAGTGACAGTGTTTGGAGAAAACAAATGCTTGTGATGTGGAGGCAGTTTTCATCAGTAAGGTAATTTGTTGTTCTGTGTAGTGCTAAAATACTCCCTGGTGCTTTGCTGTCACTCACTATAAGCTACTGTAATACCAGTAGCACCACTAGGCACCACTTACAAAGACAAATAAACCAGAGTCTTTCATTTTTGCCAAGCACGCTAAATCTACACATGGAGTTTGTCAGCACATCATTTTTTAAGGATTCCACATTGCCACTCCTGAGGGAGCTGTTGTGCTGTCAGTCTGTAAGTAGGCTTTTTTTTTTCCTAGAAATGCAATTGCTGCCATTAAGGAAAATAGGCTGTTCAAGCTAGGTGCTTCTCAGGAACAAATAGCTGAGGTATCTCCATTTTCTCTAAGACACTTAGGCAAACATCACATAGGGCAACTCTACAAATGCTTGCAGTGTTCCACCTGCTAGAAGCATGGGGATGCAAGACAGCAGGACTTCCCACTACCTTATACAACACAAGGAGCTGCTGTGCTGACTGTACAGCGAAGTCTCCCAGTAGCTATAGGAAAACAGGTGGCTGGAATGATAAGATTATAGAAATGATCCCTCTCTTCCTTGTGCAATAATCCATACTTTTCTATGTGGATTTTTAAAACCTTAGGTCACTGTTCATCTGCCATCACATGGCCAAAGTGACAGCCATCCAAGTGACTGGGGAACTCAAGTTCCTGTCACAAGAGCAGACTTTTGCTCTCAGAAACTGCTGTTGACCAGATGCTGCAACACCATTATGTACTCTGTCTGCTTCCAAGAACCTGAGGATGAAGGCACAAAGCCAGGGATAAGAAATGCATGAACTGATGTGATGACTTCAAACCGGATGATAATCAAACCTTTCCTGCTCTGGCAGAAGACAACCCTACAGTAATATATTCATACCTTGAAATAAGACTGGGTTTCTTACCAGTTTAATTGATGTTGGGTTCTCTACAACAGAATGAGCTGGCAAAGGTAACATAATGAACTGTGTAGCAGGTGTGGAAGCGCTGCTCTCTTCAGTATCCTGAAATGAAGTCAAAGGAAAATTACATGCAGAGAACAAAGCATGAGGTGGTCTGCATCCCACCCTTTCACAAATGCTGCAGGAATGAAAGCGACCATTTGAAATGCAACAGCCTTACCCTGTGAGTTACTCAACTCCTTACACTTTGAAACTCTTGAAATCAGCAGACCCAAAACTTCACAGGATCAAGTTTTCTGTAACAGATCCCTAACACCTCAAATTAAATGGACTCCCTTCTCTTTGCAGCCAAGCAAACAGCTCTCAAGAGTATGGAGGTAATGTATTTCTTCACCTCAAAATCTTGAATTACAACTGTGGAAGCCACCTCAGGTACTGTTAAAATAATGAGTAATTAAAAACATCAACCTTTGACCAATCATGTCAAGATATGAGTGACAGCAGCATATAGCAGAGAACCTGCAGGCTGAGATGCATTAAAGACTGAGTCAGAAATGCTGTTCGTTGCCATGCTACTGAGAAATACAGAACCTCCTGCAGACACGGAGGATCTCAAGTAAAACATGATAAACAGCGGTCAGATGTTTCTGATGAGAGAAGCTGGCAGGATTCAGAGCATTACTCGAGTAACTCACCCTCCCAGTCACCACAGTCACCACAGACACACCATCGGAAACCTGAGGACGGGCCACAGCGATGCTCCCGTTGGAGATGTCTGCAGAGCCACTGACCAGAGTCTCTTCAATAACGACCTGAGTTGCCTGATATGGTTGCCCTTCGATTTCCAGAGAAGCCTCATCCAAGAGGACATCTCCAGCCACTTTATCTGTCACAGGCCCAACATAGTGAGAGAGAACCTCCGATGCCACCACTTCTTCCACAGCCTCTGACTGACCAAAGGAAGAGGATTCTTCTGACAGTCCTTCAATAGCAATGCACTGCTCAGAAATCCCAACGTGGCTGGAGTCCACAGAAAGCACATTTTGCACAGCATCGCGGGGGATATTTGTGATATTGGTGGAAGCTGCCCCTTCAGGTGCTGCCTGACCCTGTGTCACATGCAGCTCCAGCGACTGCCTGCTCCTGTCCTCTTGAAGAGTGGTTTTGGGAATAATTATATAATCTGAGCGAGGAAGAATCTTGCGGAAACCTGGAATGTCTGGAACTACTGTAGTTCGAGAGGATGCCTTGGAGTTCTGTTGGCAAAAACAGAAAATGAAACAAATGAATGAGAGAAAAAGGGGGATTCAGTTCCGAAAGCTCAAACAGCTCCCTCAAGTATTGTACTGGAGAGTTCTCCATGTGACAGCCTGGAGTACCTCTCAGCCCTCATTTTATTATCCACTTCACCACCCATTGCTCTGGTGACGTAACACAAACATAACTACCATTCCCATCAGCGTGAATTGACATATCTGTCTCAAATTTCAAAACGTTATCCCTTGACTGCAGAGAAGGTGAAAGGAAGAGGAATCCACAGCCTCACACACTGCTTCCATATAGGCAGTCTGAAACAAAAACACAAACTGGAACCTGCAGCTTAACAGTTCTCTCACAGTGCTGTGTAAGCATTTAAGTGCCAAAACAAATATAGCCATTGGCCTCTCTTCACAGGGCAAAGCATGACAGAAAAGGTGACTTACTGGGTCCAGTCCCTCTTTCTCCAGCTTGGCTTTCTCCAAGTAATAGCTTTTTTCAGCCACGCTGAGCAGCCTCCAGCTCTCACTGATCTTTTTGTTGATCTCGGATTGAGGGAGGTGGGGAAGCTCTTGCTGTACTTTCAAGTAAATATCATAATAGTAGAGGAGGTAAGCAGATCTGAAATGCAACAGAGACTGAAATTAATGTCATTCTACAGCTACTAAAAGAAAAGGACAAGGTTTTCCACTGATCCAGGGTCAAGCTACAAGCACGTGAGCTTCATTTCTACTTGGAAATGCAGTTTTAAAACTGAATGAAATTGAAGCTTCTGAAGAGAATTTCTGTAATAAGGAGCAAGACTCTAAGTTGGACTATTCAAACTTAAGCCCAAGCAATGGCAGCTCTCACTCCTGCCATGCCAGGAGCCCAAAGCCCACCTTTTTATATAAGTTTTGCACTAACCTGGTCCAACTGCACTGGGAAGTTTATTGTTATAGACTGATAGAAGGAAAACTGTCCCCATGCTCCAGATCATAAACAAATGAAGGCAAGAAGCACTCACCTAGGTTTTTTGGCTTTTTCTCCATGATCACCAGGACTTTTGTATTTCTTTTTCTTCTTGGAAGGCACCGGTGACGTGTAAGTGTAGGTGTCCTCTATTTCCTCCATGACCACAGTTACTTCAGTGCCATCATATGGAGCCTCCATTGCTAGAAGACACACGCTGTGTGTTAGACATTCACCGAGCTACAGGACTTTCCTCCCTACAAACACTGTTCTTTATCACCCTGGTGTAAACGACAGTGTCACTGGCAGGGTTGATGTTAATTAAGCTAATGATACATTAGTTTCTTATTAACTTTTAGAAGAGAACAGCTTTGACAGCGTTCAGTGCAGCTCAACACAACCCCGGGAACTCCAAACCAGTTCTGGCAATGCAGGAGGAGCCTTGAGCCTGTGAGGCCTTGAGGCAGAAGCAGTGCCGAGCCCTCCCTCTCCCACAGCCCAGCAAGGCCTCAGCTCGCCGGCCACTCACCGGGCAGCACCGGGACGCAGCCACGGTCACATCCCAGCCGGGGAGCAGCTTAGGGGGGCGGTAAGTGGCGGAGCTTTGTGTCGGGATGTTGGTGCGGAGGGCAGGCCGTGCATGCTGGGCCGGCCAAGGGGAACGCAGCGCCGCTCCGGACCCGGGGCTCCGCGGCCGCCCGGAAGAGCCTGACGGGAACTGCTTCCGGGATGGGGGCGGTGCGGCCTACCGTGTATCAGTAATGGCGGGTAGATGTCGCTGTGCTGTGGTGGCCATAAAGCTCATTGCAGTTCATTGCTTTACATGAACGATAAACATCTGGCTCCCCAGGGAGCAAACAGCCTTATAGGGTTATAAGCACTCACCCTCTTCTTCCAACCATTGGCAAAGCATTGTATTATGTGATATCTCAATCCAGCCCCACAGCTATTGTTCTATTTCTTACGTTATACATGTTGTGTTCTCTTTTCTGTGCCTATTTCTGTGTTTTCCATCGTGCCTTCTAACTTTAGAGCAATGTAAACCACATCCATCTTCTGCCTTAGATCTCGGAGCATACAGGCTCCTCTTGTCTAGTAAGTCATTAGTAAAGCCCACAGAGTAGTGATACAACAGCCAGGATTAAATCTGCAACTGGTTATTTATCTTCCCGATGTTCTGCAGCCGTTTATGTGGTCTGCTCGTGTTTATGTGTGATAATTGGTGGCGAATTGTCTGTTCTGTGTCAAACATTGGGCAGCTTAATCCAAACCGGTACTTTTCCGAAGCTCTGTACTTTTATCTAGATCAATAAGCAGCCTCCAGAGCTGTGTTGGAATGATTACCTGGCCAAATATTTGAGAGAAAAGGCTGCTTGGCTTCACAAGACTAATGAACCGAAAAGAAAAAGAGGAAAAGCGTGAAGGAAAGCAGCCATGCTTCCTTTGTTTTCTACAGAGGAGCTTCTCACTGTGTGTGTGTTGTCAGTTGTGTTAGAAACTCAAACAGTTTCCTAACTTGGGCATTTTGGTTCTTCCATGGACACAGAGCTTTATCTCAGAAAAGTGATATTATCAGCCTGTGATTTGTTTTAACTGTGCTGCAATAGTATTGTGAGGAAGCTGCTCTGTTGTGAGCCTGAGGAGAGTTCCAAAGGAGAACCCACTGCCACAGGGGGGAAATGGCATCCTGCCACCAGGGCACCCTGTGCACCATTACCTTGAGAAATTAAAGGCTGGAGGTTAAACTCCCTGTTTATTTCACTGATAAAGTACAAGGGCCACTCTGTAGGAGTTCAAAAAGCAACAAGGCACAATGAACTACAACAGGTACCTGCAACTTGGTTTTGAGTTGGCTCCAGGGACAGCTGACTTCAGAGTCTGTTTAAACAAATGAGATATTGTAGCATATTGTTGTTACTTTCATCTGTGTAGACCTCTGACACCTGTGAAGCCTTGCAGAGCTCAACCCCATCTCCTGCTCAACCAACATCATGTCATGCCGTTGGGCTGAAGCACCTTTTCCCAGAGAGTGACATGCAATTGGACATCATCTCCACATCAGCCCTCAAGCAGCACTGCTTTCCAAGATGCTCTCATGAAACCCACCTCTGACTAAAGCTATTGGCACTTGGCACAGCAGCAAGGACAAAAACCTTCCAAGAACTCCAAGAATTCAGTTCAACAGCGGAGAGCTCAGATCACCACCAAGAGCAGCTCTATCTACAACCATGTGGGTGTGTTATCTTCTCTGGTCACGAAGGACAGTTTTCATTCATCTTTCTAAACCAGTTTTAACCTCCCTGAGGTTAAAAGGATGCTTGATTGGTGACCATGGGGTTGTGCTGCCATCTGAGAGCAGACACACACCCGCCAAGTTCCACCATGGCTCTGCATGCAGCTGCAGCAGCTCCCAACCCATCTCACTGCTCAGCCACTGTGCTGATGGTAACTACAACAACATGGCAGAGCAGCAGTTGGAGGAACAGAGGCAAGGAAGGAAGGAGCATCTGGCTGCCTGCCTAAGGGTAAAGGAGCCCTTGTTCCATCAGAAATGCTGCAATTAAGATGTTACTATTTTTAAAATGGCACCAGTGGAAAAGCAGAAAGGGATTTGTTGTATTTCTGATGAATTCTGGTATGTTCACAAGGACAAACCAGGGATCTCAGAAATGTTAACATCTGTAAAGTTGCTATTTATATACACAAGTTTCTGGCTCTGGAACATGGTTGCCTTTGTCTTTCTGAACAGGCAACTCATGGCACAGAATCATCAAACAAGAGAAGGGACCAAAAGTGATGGGCTTGGTTCAAATTAGGTAGCAGAAAGTATCTTCTTGTTCTACCCAAAGCAAAGTAACTCTTAAACTGAGAGAGTTACTGTGCCAGCCTCCCATTGGATCTTCCAGGGTCATAAACTCTCATTCTCTCAGCAAGGCTGCTGTAGCCTCACATCATGCTTCTCTTCTTTGAAACTGCATTGGTTTCCAAGTTGCCATTTAGCCAAATCTATTCAACAGGAGTCAGACTAGCACCAAGTAAATGCATTTCTTTCAAAGGAGTTACATAAAGCATTTTTGTGACGTTCATTTAAGTTTTCCTAAACAGTAAAATCGGAACAATGATTCACATGACTTCTCTATTCTAGTTATTTCAGTTAAATTGTTACCAAGGCTTAGAGGTGCCCTTCACATTTTAAAGTAAAATTCAATCTCTACCCAATTTTCTACAGAATGAGGTATAACCATATTATATGTTAGGTGATGAAAATAATAAGAGGCACGGTTAAAAGGACTAATACTGTCTAGAGAGTTTATGAAGAAAAGAAACTGAGCTGAGGATGTGCTTGTGTGATGGCAAACTGCACAGAAATGGCTGGTTTCCCATTGCTTCTTGAACAGAGTCGTTATCTTTGGGGCAGTAGATGAGAGGATGAGGCAGTGCCAGCATAAGGCCTGACAGCTCACCCCCAGAAGGCACATAAATTCTGTCCTTCTGGCAGTTAGCAGCTGGGAAGTGTTATTATTTTCCAGTATTCGTGCTGTGCTGCTCTCTCTGACGGAACGTATTGCTTTATTTCTTTACAATTGAGTTAAGTAGCATGTAACACTCTTCTGACATAAGTCAAGATAACTGCTTCCATTCTTTGTTGGGCATGGTAACGAGTTTGATCCATGTTGTGTTTCTTTTGTCTGCTGTTCCCTGAGCAATGTGTTTGCCCAGATCCCTGCACAGCTTGCGAAGTACAGAAATGTGTTTCAATAAGTGGTAAATAAATTTGTTAGGAAGGAGCTGCCACTTACAACCTCCTCACCTTGGGGAATTAGGGTGTCCTTTGTGCCCAGCCTGTTCAGTGTGATAAGCTTGACTTTATCTATGTGGTCCTCGAAGGAAAAAGCTACTTGGAGACTTTGCATTTGGGGCTGCAGCTCTAATGTGACACTCGAGCAAAGACAGCAGAGAAATTTACTCTATGACAGTAATTAAATATGGGGTACGAGGCAGGTAAACAGTGCTTCTCACTCCCCATTTTAATGATGAAAAAAATGAAACACAAAGAGATGAAAAAGAATGCCTGAAGGTCAGTACTTCATGATCCTACTGAAACTGCTCATTGTTTGACACAGAGCATTGATTCTAACCATAACTCTGTTTGGGAAGGGAGTGGGGTGAAGAAGTGGTGCCAGGTTAACAACCATGCAGTAATGGAATTTGTAATCACTTTCTCTATGTCCTACAGCTTTCAGTGTATTTGCATCCCTGGGAGCTCAGGGCAGACGTGTAGTATTTACGATGCCCTAAAAAGTGAGCCTGGTGGGAGGGCTCTTGTACTGCCTCCATAGGAAGCAAGACTGTAACAGAGAAGACCTTCAGTTTGACCCTGGCTGTCCCTGAGTTCCTGTTTGCACCCATAACAAGCAAAATCTCATCTGACACATAAGGCACAGCCAAGCCTTTCTGGTCTCATCCCTACCAACATAACAGATGGATTCATATCATGGGTCAGTGGCTGGACTATGGGTTGATGGTTGGACTATGTGATCACAGTGATCTTTTCCAAGCTTAATAATTCTCTAATGCTATAATGATTCTGTGATTCTTGGCTCAAGACCAGTGAGCTGGATTCAGACAGACATCTATTCCTATTCCAGTGGAACTGTAGCATACAGTGTCATTACCCATAGCCACGGCAGTCACCAGAGCAGCAGGAATCCAGGGTGGCCCTGCACAGATTTCATCTCAGGAACATTCAGCCAACAAGGAAAGGGAATCTTCAAATTCCATTTGAGGTCTTAGTCCATATTTTCTGGCTGAAGATCCACAATGCAGATAAAAGACCTGCATGGTACACACAAGGCTGTAAATGATCTGGTGCAGGAAGAGATTTGGTGCCTGCATAGCTGCCAAAACTCAGGACCGAGCCCCACTGTATTACAGCAGTGCTGGCCCTCACCCTGCTGGATGAAAGCTGACGTGGGAAGGCTGACAGAAGGTATGGCCATGTGGATGAGCAGTAAAAGGCTGCCCAACCACATCTTTACAGTGACTTTCAGAACAGCTGCATCTCCTGGTGTTTCCAGCAGCATAATGCCACATCTCCATGCAATACTGTTAATCTCCTCTCCACTCCTTCCACTGAAGAGAACATCAAAGCTCTCACACCTGCAACTTCTATCTGGGATCTGCCTGTTCTTTCTCCGCTCTCCTTGGTGGTTCTATGCTCCATCTTGAGATCCAGCCCTCCCTTATCACATCCAGCAGTTGTCTGTTGATTACAACAATCAAAAGAACACTGAGCCGTGCACAGTGCAGCGTTTCTAAATGCCTGCAAGTCCTTGGCAAGCAGAACTTGGTGCCAGGGCCTCTTTTCACAGAGTTCCTCACAGTGACTTGGCACATTCATCACTCTGAAAGGTTCCTGAGCAGAGCACACGGAGAGACACAGCCAGGCTGCCTCCAGCCCCAGCGCCTCCCAGCAGTTCTGTGAACTACAGAGTGGGATGGGATCCAGGAACGAAGTCACACCCCCAGGCTTGTTTGAACAAGTGCTGGCGTGCATTATATCCCAAAATATACCACTACCGAGTGCCAGCCAAAGTCACTGCTTTGTCACACTGGAGGGGCTGCACCTGTTTGTTAATGCCAAAAGGCATCTGTCTCACACTGATTAGCACAAGCGCGTGGGAATAAAAGGAATAACCTCCCTCTAGCATGGCGCTAACTGCAAAACTCAACAACTCCTGGCTATTATAAAAGAGCTACAAATATCCCAGAGAGCTTATTAATACCACGTTGTGCTGGCCTACTGCCAGCAGTTCTGTACAGATAAAACATTCCAGATCAAAATAGATTGGTTAGAAGTGCGTATTCTTGCACTTCTGGATTGCAAACATCAGATAGTTACAAATGCTGAACAACAAAAGTATGTCCCATTTTGTTTAGGAACCATGTTTTTACTTGCTTATATAAAGCACCAGCCATCTGAGTGTGTAACAGGGGGATCTTGCTGCAGAACTGACATTCTGGTTTTTGAGCTGGCCCAGCGAGAAGCGTGCACGTGAGGAAGGAGTCGGTTCATTTATTTCTCCCAAGGCAGTGCAGTGTATCAGAAGTAGGGGGGTATGACCAGACTAGATAAGAAGACTAACAAAGGGAAAATATAAGCCGAGAAACAAAACCTGACTTCCCAGAGCAGGATCCACTCATCTGTGCAGCAGCCCGATAAGAAACCAGGGGGAAAACATGGCTTGGGCTCTGGGAAACAGAGCTTGGAGAGACAAAGCATTAATGAGAACACTGGAGAAGAAGAAGGTTCTGCTCCAGCTCTGCCATTTGACAGGGCTCTCAGGCAGCTGGAGCTGTGCCCATTAGTGCTTGTTAATGGGAAGTGAGACAGAGCTCAGGCTTGTCTTTAATAGTGGAGAAGTAGGTTAAAAATGCCAGGGGGAACAGGAGCACCTGAGGAAAAAGAAAGGGATGGTCTGCTGGCACTCACATAACAGCCAACGCCTTTTGGGGTGTCCTCTGGGGTAGGGTGATTTGAAGATACTGTTCTATGGAAAGCCAATTACCCCAACAGCCCACAGAGCCCGAGTTCAAGAAGTGCCCATGGGATAGAAAAACAGTAAAGAACAGGGAAAAATAAATGCCTCCACCAGTAATTGATGGATGCAACATGGACCACAGGTCAGTGAAACATGACCCAGCCATAAAAGCCAGCACAGCAGGCTGCTCTCTGTCTTCCTAACCTGGCTGTGATAGATGCTCTGTCTCAGCAGGTCACCTCCGTGCTGTCCCAGAGTTTTGTTTTCTGATTGCTGGGGTATACACGTCATGATGTAAACCTGCCCTGTGGTCAGGCTCCCCCACACTTCTCTCCTGGCTGCTCACTGATGCACTTCCAAAGTGGCTTCAGCAGAGGAAACCCCTTCCTCCAATTGTGTCTCTTAGCAGCTGTCAGGGAAGGGAATACAAGACAGCATAAGATAATGATACAAACTGGCTAAAAAGTGCTTTTGTAATCACCTTCCTTGGAATGTAAAATAACAGGGATGGCATTTTGTTAGAATCATTATTGTCCAAGCCATTCAGAAATACTTATGAGCAGTGGAATGAAGACTGGTCATCCTTCAGTAGCATCCATGCTCTGTATTGAAAGCAGCAGATACTGCTGGAAAGTTCCAGGCACTGTGGCCATTAATATCCTTCCCACACCTGAATGCACAGATCATTGCTGTTTTAGAGAATCTGAAATAAGTATTTACCCCTGAGAATTCAAAATCTGCTTTTCTCTGAGTATTTAACAGCACTTTCCAAGGAAGATCTGCCTTTTTAGTGCACGACTGATGGAAACATTAAGTGTACAATTACAGTGCTTATGCCTACAGTAGCACTACTCAGCAAGTAGATATGACATGTTTCACAGGCTTCTGGGTGCTATTGTTGTCTTGTTCCACAGAAGAGGAGAGCAAGGATCAGCAGTCCGTGGTCAGCTCATGTAGGATTTGATAAAGCTGGGAGAGAGAAACAATTGCATTGTTTTAACTTTCTGCCTGCAATACAAGGAAGTGCAATATGACATAGTACAAGGAAGCAGAATCGTGATCTAGAACAGGTTAGGCAGAGGAGTCCAGGTCCCTTCCATTTATTTCCTGTGATCTTTTCTCATACAGTATGTACGTGATTGAAATACCACAGAGCATTTCCCTGCTTCCTGGGAAATCACGAGAAGTACTTAAAAGCTGCATTTCAGAGTTCTTTCCAGCTGTTCTAGTTGCTTGGGCTGCACAGATTAACTCATAACCTTTTAATAACATAATTGCAAAGACCAGGACTTCCAAACAAACCACTGGGTATTACAAACCCAACTCCCACTGAGTTTGCATGAAACCAATTGGAATCACACACAGTGAAGGCCTGCAGTACCACACAGACCTGACGTAGGCCAACGAGCCTTGAGCTTTAGGAAGACATCTTTGTGTCCATCTCACGTGATTGAGATCCTTCAAGCAGCAGACAGTTCCAGTCAGTTCTTGCCATGCCAGTTTTGCAACATCGGCTTTGCTGCATTGGGTCCTGCAGGGTTGTGTTGGAGATCTGCACTTTGAAACCGATGCAGACAGTCCCATTGCAGAGACAAGCTGAGGAGCACGAAGACATAAAGTGCCTTTCACTTCCACAAGCCCCAGGAGATCTTTCCAGCTCAAAGTTCTGGGGATCTGCTGCCAGTTCTCTTCCTCCTCAGCTGAGCTGGTTGATTTCTCCAAGGTGCAGGATGTTCTCAGATCGTTCCAAAATATGTGGGAGTGACAGTTGCCAAGTAACAAAAACTCGTCACTCTTTTCCTGAAATGCTCAATCCCTCACGTTTCTGATTTGTAGAGCGGGCAGACAAAGCTGTGAGTTGGGCACCAGTGTAGGATCAGGATTGCTCGGATCTCAGCTTTGCCCCTGGGTAAATCCATTGGGTGAGAGTTCAAAGACAGATCTGACTACCCCTGTGCCTCTGGACTTCATAAACTACATCAGGGATGCACGTCATGACTCACTGAACTGACTCAGTGACCAATGTGATGAGATTGTGGCAGTGATGCTGTGGCCGTGGTGAGGCTGCTTAGCATTTCTTCACATACCTTTAAACCCTTGTCAAGCTGATGTCAAGCAAAGTTGGGACATCAGGTATCGAGCAGAGTCATCATTTAAAGCTGATCGATCCCACCCCTTCACAGGAATTAGGAGGAACATTCAGCCCTTCTGATATTTGTAGGACTGGGCAAGAAGAGCAGATAAGGTGATCAGGAATGGAGAAGCTGCCTTAGGAGGAGATGTGCCAAGCTGGACAAGAAGGATGATGGCACAAAGATGTACACCATGAAGAATGCAGTGGATAGGGTGAATGTTAGCTGCTGGCCAGCAAGTGCAGGGCTGGAATGAGTGGGCATTTACTGAAACTTGTAGGGGGTTCACTCTAATAGACAAACTGAAAGTGCTTCAGTACAAAGTGGGGAGTGAGCTGCTGTAACTGACCACCACCAGAGGCCATGGGAGCAGCCACAACAGTCAGGGAGGGTGTATGGTAACTGCTGAATCACAGCCTGAACTGCTGATTGAGCACCTGGGAAAGGCCTTGGGAGCACAGGTGAGAGCAATTGACTGGAGGGGGTGCAGCCTGGCTGCAGCTCTCTTAGACCTCATTTAAGGGCTGACAGGCACTAGGGAAGGATCTCTGGTTGGAGGTCCCTCCCTTGTGGAGTCTTTCCTGCAAGCCTAGATCTTCAGAGGTGGGTGAGTGGCTTTGCTTTTCCTTTGACATAGCAACCTATCCATGTTGGTCCGTTTGTTGTTACACTCCTGTATTACCCTTCCGCTGCGTTAATCTTTCTGGTTGTAACAGAGGGCTAGGATTAATTAGTAAATGAAAAACCTAAAAATTGATGCCCAGTGGTCCAGACAGAGGGTTCCCTCTAAGTTCTCTAATACAACTATTGTGGTTTCTAGGAGAATGAGCCTACTTCAAAATCCATCCAGGGGCACATCCTCTTCTTAATGTCTTGAAATCTCGTTCTTTGACCCGTTGACCCTCTTCCTCCCACACAGCAGCAAGGAGAAGCACCTTGGATACACATCCTGGATGCAAACAGTATCAGAGTTTGTGGCACATTGTCAGAGCAACTGACAGAGCAGAATGGCACAGGGACAACTCCATGTTCATGCACTTCAATAAGCTGGTTATAAACAGAAGGTTTGCTCCTCTAATGTTCCCGGTCTTTGCTGCCATGCTGGAGAGGACTGAACTAATGAAGACCTCCTCCTGTGAGCAACAGGAGGAACTGTTCCTTCTATATTACACCGAGTAGAACATAGACCAGAAAAAGCATTCTTTGCTGGTAATAGATTGTGAGTAACACTAAGGTATTGCTATTAGCAGCAGAAAAATGCTTTTTTCCTACAGCCTTCTTCAGCCCCATATTCACATAGCGCTTTGGCAAAGGGTGTTGGGGTGTCTGGATAGAAAATGAAACAGAGGTTGTGCTGTCTGAAGGTAAATTGGTACCTTCAGTGGCGTGTGTGAGTGACTTTTTGTCTTCTTTAGATTTGTCTTGTAACTCACAGAACAGAGACCAGAGATAATGATGACTTTACAAACCTGCCCTTCTTCCCCTCCCAGGCCCTTCTGAACAAATCCCTCAGCTGAGATGAGCTCAACTCGAAGATAAATGTTCTGGCAGTAATGTGCAGTATTATTTTTGGCACTTGGAGAATCTCAAACTAGATAAGGGAAAACTGAAAGGAAGACAGAGCTTTTTTGTTATGTTTTGTTTTCCAATCGCAAAGGACCAAATTCCAATCACACATTTGAACACGCAGCCCTTTCCTTTTCTGGATTACTGCAGTGATTTCTGATTTTCACCACATTAGCTGATTCTGAGGCTTTATTTCAAACCCAGCGCATTCAGAGCCTGGATGAAATCACACAATAACAGAGCTGAGAG
Source organism: Coturnix japonica (assembly GCF_054131305.1). Taxonomy (NCBI): domain Eukaryota; kingdom Metazoa; phylum Chordata; class Aves; order Galliformes; family Phasianidae; genus Coturnix; species Coturnix japonica. The sequence goes on along the minus strand of NC_140680.1, from coordinate 3,719,129 downwards.
ACAAAGGCATGCAAAGGCAGCGCCAACTCTATGGCTCCTGCCCAAACAAAGGGCTAATTTGGTTTCAGACACAGTTTGCTGTAGAAATGATAAGATTAACACCTGATATCAAGGGAAACGCTGAGCTGCCTGTGATCTCCTTCAGCAGAATGGCACTCCAGCCACTCTTTTATTAGCATACTTTAGAGAAGCTGCTTCTTCACACAGACCCTGCAGAGCTTTTATGGAAAGCTCGGAGCAGTGTCTCTGCTGGTACGTCTGGGGGCATGTTGAATAAAACATGTGCCATTTGACATTGTTCGCTTGGGCTTCTGTGGGCAATGGGAGAGGGCACATGTTCCTGCATGGCAGAGAGCCACAAGGATGGAGCTGGCCTTTACAATAGCAGGATGGAGCATGGGGACACACAGGAGTGGTTTTGATTCCAGCAGAGCCCTGAGCGAAGAGCCCCTCTCACCCTGCATTGATCTAAACTCCTGCTGCATGTATTGCCTCCAGACAAGGGAAAAAAGAAGCCCCAAACCTTTGCTCTCTGTGTAAGCATGAGCTTGTTATAGACATATCTACCTGGGAAATCAAATAGGAAGAAATTATCTGAACAAACTATGTGCTGCAGAGGTGAAATTTCCAGTGCTCTGAGAGCCTCAAGCACAGCCTCTGCTCTGCCTTGTCAGGCCTGCAATTTGATATGAGGCTCTGGGACTTCTGAGGGCTCCTCGAGCAGCCTGTAAGGAGGAACAACAGGTACCTGCACTGCTCTCTTAAATGAAGATGTTGCCACATCCCAGCTCTTCTTGTGTTCTTTTGGCACGTGAGTGATCATTGCACAGGATAGACAGAGGCAGCTGTGAGAGCCTATAGCATGTTTATTTACCTAAAGCAGCCTTTGCAAAGAAATCTTGCTCTATTGGTCTTTGCCTTCTGTTCTGTTCAGCAATGGACATGGGGCTGTGTACACAGCTTTCCACAGGGGTGTGTGCACAGCTGAGGGCTGTTTCCCTGCCTGGATGTGGAAGGATGTAACTTTTCCAAATAGCAGGGAAGGAACAGCAAGCTCATAGGCAGAAATCCATTAGTAAAGCTGCAGGAGTGCATTAAATAAAGCAAACGGAACTTTGCTGTTACACTCATGTAAATAGTTTCTCCTTCTCGGTTTTCTCCCTCTGCTCTATAAATGCCATCACCAGTATTTATTTGAGAAGAGCTCAGATCTATTTACTTATTTATCCATATTTAGTTTAAAAGCCTAGGCTCAAAATTAAACAGCCATTCATAATGTCATTATCTGCCCTGCCCTGCGGTCAGGTGCTGTGCGTGGTGTCATAGGACAAAACCTTTGGCAAAGCCCTGGAGAGGCAGCTTAGCTCCTCATCCATCTCATCTGGCAGTATGATGGGCTTCCAGGCTTGCATTGCTATGTTTCTTTACTCTGACATCTGTCGTGGCATAGTAAATCACTTTCTGAAGTGTTTATTGGTAGTAGTTGAATTCTTTCCACCCATTTAAGCTGCTTTTGAAAAATAAACGTTTCCTTGTGCTTTGGAGTCTGATGGAAACACAGGGAAAGTTCCTTGGGGTGGAGAAATGACCGATTCACGAGGTAGGGATGGAATTTACCAGTGCTGTGGAGGAGAATATCCTCCTCTTCCTGCCAGGATGGTGTCTCCCTGGAAGGAAGCAGAGGCCACTTTCTTGTACCTATTTAGGAAAGCGGAGGAGGAGATCAGAGGACAGAAATAGCAGAGAGATTAAATTCACCAGCAAAACAGCCAGGAGCCAATGTGGAGAGCAGAGGCTGGGAGCAGGTCAGCCTGGGAGGAGGCACAGCAGGGGGTCTGCAGGCAAACCCGCTGGGGGTTACCTTTTGATGACTCAGGTGTGATGGCCCTGCAGCTGACCCAGGTGGGTGCACTCAGTGCTCTTACCACTGATCCTTGTTCCCCTGAGGGCCTAAAATCAAAGTTTTTCTTTTCTTCTTATCTTTAATGAGGAAGTCTGTTGAGTTCCAATCCTGCATCTGGGAGTTACTTTCCAATCTGATGAACACTGACTTTGGAGATGGCACCAATGAGAAGCTGCTGAGATCACAGCAGCAATCAAGCTTCCTTTGATGGCAGAGCTAAAAATATGTCACCAGCTGACAGAGCCTTGGGAAGAAGAACACAAAGTTTGGTTTGAAAGAATTCTTCTTCCTTCATGTCTGTGCACAGAGGACATCCCTCCTGTAACAAACATGCAGGTGGGTCACTTCTGAACAGAAGCACCTGCGTACAGACCTGTACTACTTGAAACCCCACTATGAGAAAAGCTTTACAACCCTCTGGGCACTTTGGAGGATGGTGCATGCATCACTGCCATGCAGGCAAACAAGCACACACAGTATTGGTTCTCTGTTGATGTGTTGTGTACGGGGAGGTAAAAGATTGAACAACTCAATTTGGCGCATGGGAATGCCTGAAAGGGCACATTTAGCTGGATAAGTGGAAGCCCCTTCCATGATTTTGTGCTGATCCTGCATGCATCACTTACACATGGAGAAAGGAAAAAAATCACTGGCGTGGTCAGAGAGAAATACACCAAATTTATTGTATTGAGAGATACAAGAGGTATTTCTATGTGGCTGCAGTAGCTACATAATGTTTCTCAAAAAAGGAGATCACCAAGAATGTCTCCACTCAGTCAGCCTCAGTCCTGGAGCTGGGCATTCCATCCTTAAACCTCTGTGGGTCCATTGGCAGCAGCGTGTTTCATGCTCCCATTTAGGGTGCTGGCCCTGAAGATGTATGACCTCCCTCTTACTGAGCCTTCGGTGTGGATGCTTTCTGGCTTGTTCTGGCAGCGGAAGAACATGAGGAAGCCGTTCCGGTAGTTCTTGTTCATCCATCCATAGAGCAGGGGGTTGACAAATGTAGAGCACATGGCTCCCACATGGAAGACAGTGTACAGCAGTTTGTATTCATGGAAGATAAGAACCAGATCAAGATCGATGGCAAGCTGGAATATGTGGAAAGGTAACCAACAGACTGCAAAGACCACGACTACCATTACCAGCATTTTGGTGGTCTTCCTCCTCCTGTACTGATTTTCATTCCGAGACATGGGACTGACGTGGTTTTTCAGCTTGAACCAGATCCTGGTATAAGCATAACAAATAACTGCAAGAGGAAAAACGTACTGCAGGAGGAGCATGGACAGGCTGTAAATAGTGGCATCTCTGTTATTACCAGAAGGCCATTTTTCAGAGCAGACGGCCATTTTGAGGTTGATGGATGGGATTTCCTCATAGCGGAACTCTCTGAAGATGGCCAGAGGACCTGCTAGGATGGCTGCAGCCAGCCACATGATGGCTATGATGGTGAAGCTGAGCCTCCTGGAGATCCTGCTGTCCAGGTGGAACACAATACATCGATACCTATCCAGGGCAATTACAGTCAGGGTCAGAGTGGACACATGGACGCTCAGAGCTTGAGCATAAGGGACCAGATGGCAAAGAACAGCTCCAAATTTCCACTCATCCAGCAGTGTGTACACTAGGGTGAAAGGCAGACAGAGGGTGTCCACCATCAGGTCTGCCAGGGCCAGGTTAGCTATGAAGAGGTTGGTCACAGTCCTCATGGTTTTGTACTTCACTATGATGTAGATGACCAAAGAGTTGCCAATGAACCCCAGGAGGATGATGAGGGAGTAGGCAGCAATCAGAACCACCTGGACCCCTGGGATCTTGGTGCTGTCCATCATGACACTGCGGGACCCAGAGAGATCCAGGCTGGGAGTGACGAAGTCCTTGGTGTGCCAGCCTTGTGGCAGCTTCTCATCTACTGCCAGCTTCTCCATGGTGAGGGTGCTGTTGGCTCCCTCCAGCAGTCCCATGCCTGGCACCCTCAGATGGGAGGAGAAGGTCTGGAACACAGACACAGCAGAAGTGAGAGCATAGGACACAACAGAGTGTCTGCAAGAGCTGAGACTTAATGGATGTGTCCTACACGGCATTCTGGGCAGTGACACCCTCCTGCCTTCCCATTTACCCCATTAGTTGGAGCTTATGATCAGAAGATTGCCAGCTCCCCAAGGAAATCAGGGCTTGTGCTGCTTTCCATGAGTTTCTGGGATTCTGTTTTTCAGTTGTACAAGGCAAAAAGTCAGCAAGGACCAGGCTGTAGGTCCTGACAAGATCTGCTCATTGAGCCTTTCTGCATGCTGCCTTATTGCTCCTTCAGGCTGGGCTTTGCACAGCTGGGAGCTGATTTAAACAAAGCAAAAATGTGGGACCTCTTGGTCATCTTCAGATGACAATATCTGTCCCCCTCTCTCAATAGGAGCATCCCATGCTGCTCCTTCTACAGGAGCCACCACCACCCGAGCATCCCCAGGCAGTGGCTGGCATTGCAGAGCTCCTGCTGGGAAGCACACGTGCTGCAGAGCCATGCACAGGCAAACAGCCGGAGCTGTGAACAAGCATCCCGCAGAGCTGCTGCTGAGACACAAAGCCCCAGCGTCAGCGAGCCTCTCACCGTGCCACAAATGTCGGTGAGGATCTGGCTCTAGGAGTGAAGACCCTGGTCAGTGAGCCAGAAGTGACTCAGCTTGGAACCTGTGGTTGGGGTTTGGTGCCATCGGAACGGCCGAGTGTTGGCACAGAGGGGATTCTGTGCAGTCCAAACGCAGTGGGAGGAAAGCCAGCTCTATCACTAGCTCCTTCCCAGCGCCTGTGTCTCTGAAGTGCTGCTGCCTTGTGAGGGGAGGGGTGCCATGGCCCCAGCACCCCCACCTTCCCCTATTTCCACCAAGAGAGCAAAAGTCATCGCCCTGCCCAAACAGGGCTGTGTGCTGGACACAGTGCTGGGGCTGTGCTTTCTCTGTTGGGTTTGTACACCTCCTGGGCTGTCTAACCTCACTTTATCTCTGCTATTAGTTACCTCCTTTTTTTTGCCTGTCCTGATTATATTCATTGGCCACATCCTGGCATGACACCAGCACACACTCCCTTCCCTCCTTCCCATCTCACCACCAGCACACTGCTGCATCCCATGACCACATCTGGGGCTGTTTCCTTTTGCTGCAGACTGGAAGCCACCCCCCATCAGAGAGGAGCCAGGAACGTCGTGGCTATTGGAGCTGTTTCGCTTCCTAACAAAACAGCCTTAATGGAGCTATTATTTGATTTGCTTTGCTTTGTGTTTTTTGATGTTGTTTTTTTTCTGAAGGGGAGCTATTAAAAATCAATTAAGGCATTTTAATTAAGAGGCAAAATGGTAATAATGAGTGTTCAATCTCCAGGGGCTGCCTGGAGGTCGCAGGGATGCTGTTGGAGTGGACCGAGGTCTGTTCTAGTGAGTAATGGAAGTGCAGGCTGCTGCCCGTGCACAGCAGGCCTGCCAGGCAAGATGGAAAAATCCTTGGAGCTGAGAGCCAACTGCTTTTGGGAGAGGAAAACAGCAAAGGGAGGCCAGGAGGAGGCAGAAATACCACCTAAGCCAGAGCTGGATGATAGAAATCTCTTTTTCTCTCCCCAGCAGCAGGACTGGGTCACCAGCAGGCATGCTGTGTGGGAACAAAGGGCACAGAAAAGAGGGAGGTAGGGACAAAAATGGCTCAGAGTGTGGCCAGGAATCATGATCCTGTCACGGCTGTCCTTGACTGGGAAGGGAGGAGTGGAGGCACTCAGGCATCCCCTGTTTTCTGCTCCCAACCTGGCTGATGACAGCCACGATCTCTTTCTACAGCAGCACTGGAGCGTGAGGGCTGAGGCTGATGGATGTTTTATGGCTTGGCGCAAGGATTTGTTCCATGCTGTGTCCTTTCTCCAAAGCAGCTCAGCTCCGTCAAACCCCCTCATCTCTAGCAGCCTGCCTTGGTGCACCCATCTCATCCCCATCTCAGCAGCAGGTAGGTGAAGCCCCCTTCTGCCTAAGCTCCAGCACAGCACGTAAGGGAAGAAAACACAATAAAATAGAATACAGAGGTTAACCAGCTGCATGAGGCCACACAGAGAGTCCACGTCAGGCTGGGAACACAGCCCAGGCTCCCTTACTCCGATCTCCTGCACTCACCACGAGAGAGGAGGCAGCATCTCTTGGGATAACTAGAGTGGCCAAAAAGAGATGGGAGGAGTTGCATGAAAATACAATGTGTGAGTGATGGAGGGGAGGGGGCTTCGCCTTCTGTGTGCGATGTGCTGGTTTGAAGGCAAGCAGCAGCTCTGGAATTATATCCTGAAGCTGAAGAGCAGGTAGAAATCGTCCTGGGCCCCTCCATCTCCAGTGAAGGGGTAATTGCCCCACTACAGTGTTATGGCAGAAGGGACACAGTGCTGCAGGACACACTGTGGGAACAGAGCCATGCTGTCCTGAGACAGCGCAGTGTGATGGGGTTGTGCACCTCGTGAGGGTTGCAGAGGGAAGAGGCAGCTCTGCTGAGGGAAGCCAGCTGCCCTGGGGGGTCTGCTGCCTTGGGAAGGATTGGGAGTCTGGGATAGATAAAGACGAGGGGAGAGGAGGGAGACAGCAACCCCACTAACAGAACAGCCAGGGAGCAAACCCATTATCCTGCTTTGGGACAGACCAGAAACTCGGTTTTCTGATGAAACACATGTTACGACAGGACCAGGAGAAGCTCTGTTCCACAGCCAACATGCAAGCGGAGCATCAAGCAATCAAGCACCAACTTCCCTCCTACAGCCTTCCGATTCCTTGTGCCCTTCTGTCCCCGAGGGCAGTGCTGAGCACCAGCAGTGTGTGCAGCCCCCTCAGCAGCACCGGGAAGCTGGCAAATAGCTGTTAGCCTTGCAGGTAGACACGAGGAGCTGAGTGCAGGAGAGAGGGGGTTTCTCAGCATCTCAGCTGCGCTGAGCAAGCTGTACCTGCCTGGATTCTGCAGCCCCCTGCTCTGCTCTCACTCAGCATCCCACTCCCCAGGCTCCCTGCATCTGCGTGGGGACTGTTCAAAACTCACCTCACGGTATTTCTGATTCACTTTCTCTCTCTTCCAGCTCTCAGGATCCTTGGATTCACTCTCCCAGGGATGCTGGGATGCTCGAACCATGCAGCACAGCTGAGACCCAGACCCAGTTCACCCCTCCATGACCCACCTTGTGTCCTTCTGGTATGGAACCACTCGCTTCACACTATGGCCTCATCGCAGGCTGGGACCCGTCCTGTCTTCTCTCCTGGAGTCAACCTGTGGCCAGAGGGTGGAAAGCACTTTTCTGCAACTGGCTTCAGAACAGCAAGGAAGTCAGGCAAGGGGCTGCTGCGGGGTGCTCCATCACCTGGGGAAGCCTCGGTGCCCTGCTGCCTCTGTGGGGTGACTGACAGCCCCCGTCTCACAAAGCTGGATGTCGTGTTAGCTCCTGAATGAGAGAAAGGCAGGGAGCGTGTGTTTAACAAACAGAAATGGAAAGGGGGAGGGAGCCTGCTGCTGCTGTTTATACAGTGCTCAGCCACTGAGGGGCTTCTTGCATCGTGGAGACAGGAGCTTTTCCTCCACATCCAGCTCCCTCTCCAGGGACAGCTTTGGGATCTGGCTGTGCCACCGGCTGGGCGAGCATCCATCCACCCCACCACACAGCTCCCCAGCACTGGGGCTGGGCTGGGGATCCCAGCTGGGGTCACAGCCAGGGAGGGTAAGCAAGGGGTCTGCAGGTCCCACATCCTAGGAGAGCCTTCGCCATCCCCCCCACAGCCACCTCTGCTCTGTGCTCACACAGCACCCACAGGAGCATTGGGGGCAAACCCTTCTGTCACTTTGTGACACCTTTACTAGGTGATGGTGAGCTGTTTTAGTCACTTAACAATGTCTGTCTCTGTTCCAGAGTCAGTTTCCAGAGCTAGGAATCAGAGCGAGCCTTCATTTTAGGGCCCTCAGCACTGCCCACACACCTGGAGGGACAGAGGCCCCAAAGCAGCAGCACATCTAAACCAGTGTAATCTAAACTTGAAGGAGCCCAGGAAAGCACCCTGCAGCCATCACAGGGAAGCAGAAGGAACAAAGCTCCCTAACTTGCCAACTTTCTCCTTTGAAGAAAAGGAGTCAGGTTTGTTTCCAGTGCTGGGTTTCCAACCTGGACAGCATGTTTGAGTCACTTCACCTGGGCAAGGAGATGTGTTCAGAGGGCAGGGGGGAGAACAGCCCCCTCAGCTCCCATTAACAACACAAGGACATCAGGGGAGCTTTGCTTCTTATGCACACATTGGAATTTGTTCTTCTTTTCCTTATGAGAACACAAAGGAGGGATTTCAACTGCCTTCTCATGCCACAAAAGTTGTGATGTGGTAGGAAAAAAAAGCTTCAGTGTCTCAGACTGAGAGCAATCCTGAAATAAGCCCCTCTGCAAGCAGCTCTTTGACCCAAGACTCAGACAGGGGTCCCTGTGAGTCCCCCCCCTTCTTCTTTTTCACACATCTCCAGGCAACCACTGCTACGCTGCCTGCACAGCCCTTGCCTGGGAGTTCTGTGCCTTCTCCCCCAAGGAGTTTTGGCTGAGCTGCTCTGGAAGGCAGAGAAGACCCTGCATTCCTGGCAGATGGATTCTCCTCTTCTCCAGGGTTTACAGCAGCATGAGGCTGATTTCTGCATAAGGGAGAGACTTTCTCCTCCTCCCCCCCCCCATGGTGAAAGATTTCTCTGGTCTGTTCCCCAGAGTCCTTTGCTGCAGCTCCCTGCTCTTCCCTTCCCTGGGATGCACTGCAGTGAGAAGCTCTGATGGACAGCAGAGAAACTGCTCAGCCTGGAGCTGTGAATCCTCATCAGGACCATGGGATGCATTCCAGTCATTTTTGGCACATGCTGGTTGCTGGATGTCAGCAAAGGCAAGCTCTTAACTCACGGATTAGAGAAAATCCCCAACCTTATCCTCTCCCATAGTCTCAGCAGAGGGGTTAGCACCAAAACCCACCATGCAGCCAAGCATCACCTCTCCAACCATGCAGACAACTTTGTCAGCAGTAGTGCTTGGTGGGCCAGAGCGCGGGCAGGGAGAGCTGTCGGTGACCCACAGAGGATGCTCCCCTGCATGGCCCTGAAGCTCCATAACCACAAGCACAGGTGCTGGGACTGATGCCTGCACTGCTCCAGCCTTGTGGCCTGGGGGTTTGTACACATGGGTGTCCCAGGAGCCTCCTGTTCTTTTGAGCACACTGAGATTGCTCAAACCATCACTGCAGCCCAAAAGCCTTTCCCAGCAGCTACAGGCTTTGATTAGGGAAAAGCGAGTCCGCTCACATGCTCATTTGAGAACGTTGTGCTCCAGGGAGTGAAAACGATGTCAAAAAGCCGAGAAATAGGGCAGAGGAGAGGGATGCTTTTCATCGGCCCACGATGTGCCATGTCTCTGTGAGCAAGCAGGTCCTCACTCTGCACACCTTGCAGCCAGCTGCACTCTGTAGCTCCTCTGCTGTCATGAAAAGCACATTATCTGATCGCTCCTGGGGAGAAATTGCTGAGAAATCTGTTACCAAGGCTTCCAGATGCTCCAGTTCAACCCGCTTCATCTGGAGCTGCAACGCTGACATACTTAAAAAGGCAGCTTTTCATTTCTCAAGCATCTGTTTAATCCCACCTGCACGTAACCAAAATATTTCCACTGCTCCTTCCTGTGGTGTCAAGCCTGTGTTTGCCGAACAGCCTCAGAAGCAGCAGCAGGTTGTGGTTACACAAAATCCACTTTTCCATTTGAGCCCCCGAGTTCACGGATGCAGAGGATTTGGGAATCTGCGATGCATTTGGGAACAAAATTAGCCACAAAGCTGCTCAGAGGTGGGAGGGAGGATAGAAAGCTGTCTGCGCTCTCTCTGAATTGAAAAGCAGGTTCTCGTTTTGTAACTGCTTTTTGTCCCCATCTGAATACCTCTGGAAGTAGTTTAGGAGTGGCAGTGGGGATAAGGTGTTGCTGAAATAGTGGAGCGACCTGCTGCAGTGATGCACCAACCTGCCCTGTGCTGGGGCAGGAAGGGATGGGGGCACTGCAGGCATAACCAGGATGAGGGTCAGGGAGCCAGGGATGAGGAGAACATGCGGAAAGCAATTGATGGGGTTTGTGCCCTAAGGAAGAAACAGTGCTTCAGCTCCTGGGAGCACACAGACAGGGCTCACAGGGCTGACACTGAAGAGGGTCTTCACCCATTCCCAGCTCATGTGCAGGCAGAAAAGTGGGATACTGAGTAGCCCCGCTGTGCCTTCAGCTGCTGTTTCTGCAAGTCACTGCGCTCAGAGCTCGCCTCATTTATTAGAGGGATGTTGCTTGTTGTTTGTGTACCGAGCCAGCTAGAAAACAGCTTCTGCAGAAGAGGATAATTGCAGTCAGATAAGCTCTTCAGAGCCGGGATTGCAAAAATATGATACATTGTACACAAGCTGTCCTCCAGATAAACCAGAAATCTGGCTGAGTTCTGGGGTGGGAGTGTGATTCCTGGCCCACAGCGGACTCCTTGCCCAACTTTGGGCAACCACTGCGTGACACCCAGCTCCCTGCTGAGACCAGAGGTGACAGCAGTGGGTGATGTGCACCAGGGGACTGGGTGTCTGTGGGAACAGCAGGGGCAGCCCTGCTGGGACAGCCCTGAAGTGCTCCTTCTGTCTGTGGGATTTCTTTCCTACTGGTTGATATCACTCCATGTCACATGTGCTGCTGCCAGGGGCTCGCCCGCCCAGGCTGGATGCTGCTCCTTCTACACGACCCCAATGAAGTCACAGATTTGCAGCAAGCCTTTCGCTCCCAAATGACAAACCATGTCATGTGTGTTGGATGGGCTGGTGGCAAGACTGAAGGCTTTGGATCTTGTGTGCATCTCTCCTGCTCCTTTGGGGACCCCACTGAGGTGAGAACGGGACCCTGGCAAGAAGGGCAGATCCAGCATTTGGCCAGGACTCCTCTTGGCTCCGTGCCCCCAGAAACGTGACTCACAAGTCTGGCCCCGCAGGATGGGGCTGACACTGAGCCCCCCCGGGGAACATTGGTGTCCCCAGGGCAGGAGCGGAGCACGCACAGGCTGTTCTAGAGTGCACAAAGCCATATAAAGGCAGAGCTCTGCGTTTGTCCTCCTTTCAGCTCTTCCAGGCGATGAAAAGGACAGCTCACAGCCCTAATTAGCTGGGACATGCTAATACTGCTGAGCTTCCCTGGCCAGCACACTTGGCACGAGCAGCGTGGGACAGCTTCCAAACAGCCGCTCAGGGGAGCGCGTGCCTGCAATTCATTATGAGCTGAGCAGCGTTTCCTTTGCCTGCACTGAGGAGTTCAGAACTGACACCAGAGATCTGGAGCCTGCAAATCTGTTTGGAAACCCATTTGGGGGTGGGGAGGGAGGAAGTGCTTTAGAGGGGTGCCCAGGGTGCTCCCTGGGCTTTAGAGGTACTTCAGGGGCACGGGAACATTGGGCTTTGCACTTCCAGTCACTGCAGCCTGTAGCTGCAGCTTCCCATGGGGAAAACATTACAGTTTTGGGGTGACATTTGCTCTGGGCAAGAGACATACAGCCTTCTGGGACATCATTTGTGACACCATTTGCAGAGTCAGCCCTGGTGGTGGGAGAGAAGGGAGAGCTCTGCAGGGTACCCAAGGCAGAACGCTGGCTTATTCCCCTGGAAGAGGAACCTGCACTGCTCCTGTTGTGCATACATCCACTGGTGAACCTTGAGTGGGTAGCAAAGGGCTCCAAGATAGATCAATTCCTCCCCATGGTAAGATCATGATGGGAGCATCCCAAAGGTGAAAGCCTGCCCTGAGCTCAGCTTCAGCCAGGCTGCCTTTGTGGCACCTGCATCTTTCTGAGATAGCAAAACCAAGGGGAACACTTGAGTCCAATCACTCATGCTTTGCATGCAATGCTGCACTCAGAGGTCTTCTTCTCATGTGGTCTTCTACTGAACAATCCCTTGGATTACGAGGATTGCATGACAGTAAATGAGTTCCCTCCATCTCCGCTGAATGGTCTGAAGATTTTCATATATGACATCTGGGGATGCTGTGCAGACCTGGGCTCTGTGATCCTCCTTAATGAGAGCAATGATGGAGCAAACAGCCTGGAACCAGCCAGGGAAAGGCCACGTGGGGCTGTGCTGTGACTGCAGGGCTGAGCTCACAGCTGCTGTGTGCTGGCCATGGAATATGGATGATAACCCATAAAGCACTTGAGCACCTTGAGCAGCCAAGCCTGTCCGGCCAATTTTGCAAGGTGAGCTCAGGATGACCTTCCCCTCATCCCTGAGGTCAGAAACACTAAAAACAGCAGGGGAACATTAAAGAGCATCACCTGGGGGCCAGGCACGGGGCTGGCTGAAGGGCTCAGGCACAGTGCATGGCAGGGAGGGAAAGCTGCTTTGTGCTGTGTGTGGAACATCAGAGGGCTTTCATGCACAGCTCAGGATAAACAGGCAAACAAGAAATGCTAATATTTGCAGAATCTCCTGGTGGATGGCGCCTAGGTGCAGGGAGCTGCAGGGCAGGGGTGGAATGCAGGCATGGGGAATGTCACATCGTGGTGTGGCAGAGCGCCTGGCAGCCCGGAGGGGTGGTTTACATGGGGCTGGGCTGGGGAGTTCAGCAGCCACGTGGATCTGACCCTTAGAAATGAGTTCTTTGAGCATCCCTGGGGAAAACATCATGAGGCAGCACTCGCGATGCAGGACCTGCTTCCCACATGCCGTCAGCAGTGTGCTGTGTGCTCAGCTCTCCCACAGTTCCACAGTGCAGAGTGTGCAGCATAAGATAGATTGGTCCACACTGACCCCAAGCCAGATGGTCCTGGACACAGGTGGGACGAAATGACACCGACATTTCTTCCATGCCATGATTGGGATGGTTTGAGCATCCACAGTGTGGGTTCTGCTTGGGGCCATGGGGCAGCTGCAGTGCACACAGCTCTGGTCTTGGCATCATTTGGGTGGTGGATAGTCATGCAATGGTGGATGCCCCATCCCTGGGGACATTCAGTATTGGGCTGGACTGAGCTCTGAGCACACAGCGGAGCTGTGGGTGACTCTGTTCATTGCAGGGCAGTTGGATGGACAGCCTTTAAGGGTCCCTTCCAACCCAACTATTCTGTGATTTGGGTCTGGGAAGAAAAAACATTGGCAAATAACGTCCCACCATTGGGCACCCTTATCCTCCAGCTCTTTATCCAAAGATATCTTATCTCCGAGCATTGCTTCATTTCCTGCTTGCTTTTCCATCCGAGCCCTTTAAATCATGTCCCTGCAGCTGAGGTCACACCGTGTTCATTATGGGGCTGTTACCTCCCTTCACCTCCTCTCTCTCCTCTCTCTATTCCCATCCTGCTGGCTGTTCTCTGCCCCATGTGCCATAACGCAGCTCCGCCGCCGGCCCGTCCCGCTCCCACGTCACCGCATCACATGCCGGAGCCCGGCCCCATTCCGGGGCTCAGCTCCCAACCAATGAATGGCGGGGCGGGCTGAGCGTTCGCACGGTGATCGGTCAAACCGGACGTCAATCCACGCGGGGCCGAGGACTCAAAGTTGGGCCGGGTCGGTTCGTGGGGTCCGGAGGAGCTTTTAGGGCTCAGGTTGCTTTGCCCGGCTTCTGCCGTAGAGGAAGGAAGGAAGAAGAGGGGCCTTGTAGGGCGGCAGCGATGGCAGCGGTCGGCCGTGAGCACAGCCTGCGGGAGGAGCTGACCTGTGCCATCTGCCACGAGCTGTTCGAGCAGCCCGTGATGCTGGACTGCATGCACCACTACTGCAGGGCCTGCATCCAGCGCTACTGGCACAGCACGCCCCGCGTCGCGTCGTGCCCGCAGTGCCGCCGTGAGTTCCCCCGGCCCACGTTCCGCACACACCATCTGCTGGCCGGGCTGGTGGACAAGGTGCGGCTGTGCGGCTCCCGGGAGCACCGCCACCACGTGCAGGTGAGCGCCGGGGGGAGGAGGGGATGTGTGCAACCCCCCTGCACTGAGCAGAGACACCATCAGTGCTCTGAGCCCCTCCATCCTGACCCTGTGTTTCTGCAGGGATGGGGCAGCACCACCTCTGTGAGCAACCTGTGCCATTGCATCACCGCCCTTACCATATCACCCTTCTTTATAACCCGTCTAAAGCGCCCATTTGATACAACTTCCTCTTGTCCTGTCACAACAGGCATTGCTAAAGTCTGTCCCCTAAGGGAAATCCAGTTGTGTCCTCCCTCCGATGCTGGCCTTGAGTTGCTTTGCTCTTGAGTTGCAGCAAGGAAATGAAATGGGATTATCTTCTTTTCCTCCTTCCCGCAGAAGCGCCTGGAAGAAGCTTTACAAGCTCATCAGAAGGAGATGGAGAAGTTCTTGCAGCAGAAGCGTGCAGTGCAGGGAGATATCTGCAGCCTGACTGTAAGTGCCTGAGCCAGCTCTGCTCGTGTGCCCTACTGGGTGGTGCTGGGTTGCTGTAGCAGTTGCACAGATATTTGGCCAGTGGCTGAGATGCCTTTCCAGAAGGGAAAGCGACCATCTGTAATCCCAGTACTGGTAAAGACAGAGTGAACAAGGAGCAAAGCCCATAGAAGCTTCTTCAATCTCATTGCCTTTTCTTACTCTGTTCAGCTGTCCTGTGCTTGAGCCAGCCCGGCTGCAAGTTGGTGGAGTAAAGTTTGAGGCTTGACAGGCATCCCTGCTCTGTTCTAAACCCTGGGTTAACATTCACGAAGGAGCTGTATGTCCATGTGTTGCCACTTGAGCAGCCCCTCTTCAATGAGCAGGATGATTCCTTGAAAAGGGTTCATTCTTGGAAGCTGTAGAAACCTCTTATGTGTCTGGAGGGCAGGCAGCGAAGCTGAAGGGGCTGGATCAGCAGCACCAGTGATGCTGCAGGGAGCAGTGGCCTTGCTACAAGGACTGTTTAGATTTACTGTGCAGCTCTGAGAGGATGTGATATGCCCGAGTGTTTCTCTAGTGTTTCTCTCCATGCTTGAGTGGTACCGGTCTGCCTGCTCGTCATTGATCTCTGAGACAAGTACAGCCACAGGCTGAGTAAGCTTCCTTGTTGAGTGGCATAGAAGTACTAAAAGACAAGAAAATAAAGGGTTTGAGAAGAGAACAAGTAGTTCAGAGGTACAATTAAACTGATGGTAGAAAATGTTCAGGCTCGAGTATGATCTGGTGTGTCAGCACAAGCATCTGCTAAAGCCAAAAGAGGCTGAGGTACCATGGTTGGCTGGTAAAGCTGGGGGCACACTCTGAGTGAGATCAGTATCATGGTGGTAGAAGGGGACGTGAGTTTTGGCAAACTCAGCTAGAAAATAACGAGGACTAAGATTGCTCTTAGAGATTAAAAGCTTAAAGAGGCAAGAAAACATCGTTGGCTGTATCTTGTAAAGGAAGGTAGTGAGAACACCACAATGTTGACTGGCCAATCAAACAGTTTAGAGTGGGGAAACACTCTGAGGAGATTGTAACAGGATTTTATCAGCCTTAACTACAGAGATTATTTGGCACAGCTTTCTCTAGTACAAACAGGGGCCCTCTGAAACTGAGGTGTTTGGAGGTAAATAGCAGCAAGTTACCAGTGTTAGGAACCTCTGTTTGGTGTCTGACATTGTGAAGTGAATCCAAACCTGGACCACGAAGCAGGCAGCTCCAGGAAAACAAAAGAGCTCCAGTATAAAATGTAAGTCAATTCCTGATGATGTGGGAGAGGGCTGTGAGCTTCCACCTGTGTGCAAGGATTTGTAGTTAAAACAACAGAACTATCAGTAGGGTTTGGCTATCCCTATGGCTGTATGCAGCCTCAGGAGTTGTCCATGTCTCCTTCTTCCAAAATGTTGTGGGTATGTCTGAAACTGATTTCTAGGGCTCCTAGAGTAGAGAAATGTACCCAGCCATCTCTCATCTGTCTGTGTTTTAACTGCCAGACTTATTACTGTTGTCTTCTGCTCAGAAAGCATCTGGGGAGCTGAACTTCAAGATCCGGGCACAGTTCACTCGCCTGCATCAGATCCTGGAGGAAGAGGAGAGAGCTGTGCTGGCACAGTTAGGCAAAGAGGAGGAGCAGGCGCTGGCACAGCTGCATGGGGATGTCCACCAGCTGGAAGAAGGAATGGCAGTGCTGCGGAGAGACATGGAGCGCTTAGAGCAGACCCTGAGCAACATGGATGAGGTGTCATTGTTGGAGGTGAGCGTGCTTGGCTGGCTCGGGCAGGAGGCAGAGGATTGTTTCTAGACACTAATGTGGTCCTAAATGACACACCAGGCTGTAGCTGGAAGTTGCTCTTGCTGCCATCCCTCTGGGTTGTCTTCCTGACTCCTTTGAGTCTGGAGTTTTTAGCTACCAAGGGACACAATGATCCCTTGGATGTGATGGGTCTCGGAGCCCTTCCTCCTTCTGTCACCACAGTGAAGTCTCCCAGGCCTCAGAGCCCAGCCAGTTTTCCCCAGGGTGGAAGAGGTCCTGGTGGCTTTCTTTCCTCTGCTACGTGACAGCAGAAGTCAGGACAGGGGGTTTATTTGTGCAGCTGCGTGAATTACAGACAATGACTGCTAATTCTCTCTGGTCCTCACTGCAGGTGGAGAGCCTGGATATCAGGTACGTGTCTGGCATGAAAGAAGCTGATTTCTCTGCTTATCTCTGTCTCTGCCTGGGACCATGTGAGGGAGGGCTCTTATCTTGACTTTTTGAAAGCACTGCAAGCCGCTCAGCAGACAACTGGTGCTGTGCCAGGTGGGGGCTGGTCCCCAGCACACACTAGATGCTCTCCCTGGGGAACGTGCGTGCTGAGACAGCTTGACTGGAGAGGAGTGTGCAGGAGATAGGCTGCTTGCAGAGTGCAAGAGCTGTGCATGCTACAAATGGGAGCGGGGCAGCACTGCAGGCTTCATTTGATTGCTTTGACTTCTCTGTGCTCTCTCGCAGCTTCTCATGGCTCAAGGGTCTGCAAAACTGATGCTGAAGGGCAAGTTTGAGCAGTGAGAGTAGCTGAGGGTAGTGCTTCCTGGACCAGTGCTGCTATGGAGAAGCACATCCCAATCCGTTCTCTGCCTGGGGATGCGGCCTGGCCTGTGTACGGGTGTGGGTGTGCTGGGTGGTAGCTATTGTGGGTCAGTAATGTGCAGGCAGCATTGCTGGTTCCAGCTCTGTCCACTCAGTCCATCACAGTTCTACTCTTGAGCTGTGTGCTGTGTCAGGGGTAGTAAGTCACAGGTACAGAAATCTGTGTTTAGTCCTCACCAAATCTGTTGTGCACAATGATCTGCTGCACTCCTGAGTGTTGTTCTTGTGCACTTTGCCAGCAGCTCAGCATTAGGACTGACCACCACTCTCTCTGCCCAGGCCCTCAGTGAGTGTCAAGCCTTTGCCTGCCTTTGACCTGCAGCACTACCGGGACAGCCATGGTGGCCCTTTGCAGTACATCTTTTGGAGGCAGATGCTGCAGTCCATCTGCCCTGGTGAGTGGATGGGTGTGAGGGATGGATGGGCTGGAGATGTTCTGCAAGGAGAAACGTGTAACCCATAAACTCTGTCCTTGGTTTCTCCACAGTTCCAGCCTCACTCACCTTTGATCCTGAGTCAGCCCACCCCAACCTGGTCTTCTCCAGAGACCTGACAGCAGTGACAGAGCGGGAGAGAGCCCAGCCCGTCCCCAGGAGCCCCCGGCGCTTCCAGCAGTGTGTCAACGTCATGGCCTCACGCACCTTTGACTGCGGCCAGCATTACTGGGAGGTGTGGGTGGGCAGCAAAACCAAGTGGGACCTGGGGGTGGCTGCTGAGGCTGTGAACCGGGCAGCGAAGGTGAAGCTGTGCCCAGAGAATGGCTACTGGACGCTTCGCCTGAGGAACAAGACGGAATACTGGGCCACTGCCACCCCCTGGGTGCGCCTGTTTCCCAAGCAGCCCCCCCGCAAAGTGGGGGTCTTTCTAGACTGCCAGGAGGGCACTGTGGCCTTCTTTGATGCCCAGGACATGTCCCATCTTTTCACCTTCCACGAGGTCTCAGCAGAGAGATACTGCCCCTTCTTCAGCACCTGCTTCAGTGATGGCAGGGACAACGTGGAGCCCATGCGCATCTGCCACCTGGCTCTGTGAGCACTGGAGGGAGTGGGGTGCTGTGCCCCTGCAGCATCATCAGAAACTCCCCTCAGTGTAGAACCGGGGCTGCCTGCCCTTCCCTGCCTCCGCTCCTGTGTTTTAAGTGAGCAGTGGGAAAGAAATGCGTTTGCTGTGCTGTTTAAGAGCTGTTAACCAGGTGCTGTCTGCCGGCAGCAGAGGGAGCTCTGTGCACGGCGCAGGGCCGGCACAGCTCCACTCTGCTTGGCCAACGTTAAAGCTTGTTAGATGGGCTCCTGTGTCTGTACCTGCTCCTGGGTTGGAGGCTGTGGGGTTCAGCCAGACTGGACTGTGGCACAGCCTGGGCCATGAGCTTCCAGAGCGGGATGCCCAGCAGATTGGGCTGCTGTGATTTTTAAGCCTGGCATGTGTGGAGTTGTGTGCATCCCTCTGAAGGGTCAAAGCAGAGATGAAGTGCAGCCCAAGGTGCTGGCTGGAGCCTGTGAATTCCTCCTTGGTGTGGTTCATCTTTCTGTGCCCATGCAGAACAGAACCCAGGTACTTGCAGTGTACGCTGCCAAAGCCTTTTGCCTCTCTGAACTGCCTAAAGCCACAGGAGAAGTGGCAGCTGTCCCTGTTGTGGCAGTGGAGCTGGCAGGCAATGAGTACAGCAGGGAGGAGGAGGCATCCAGTGCTGCTGCTGCCCGTGCTTCTTGTGGGTAGCTGTGGCTGCACGAGCTGTGAGCAGCTCCCGGCAGCGTGTGCCGTATCTGCCACCTCCTACACCTCCCTCTTGCCAAAAGCAGAGCTGGTGAGCAGCAAAACCTGCTTGTCCCAACTGCCTGTGCTGAGCAGCCTCCTGAGGTATCGTGCACTCTTCCCCATGCTGTGCTGCATGCAGGAACCACAGCATGCTGCTCACTGATAGAACTGTGTTTTGGGATGTAATGTTCTTGCCTAGTCCTGCAAGGAGGGGAAAGCCTCTCCCCTCCCCAGAACATGGGTGGTGTGCTCCTATGAGCCTCAACCCTGCATGTGAATACTGTCTGCCTCTGAATGCTATCTCAGAAATGCATTTTGCTAATAAACCATACCACTGTGGAGCAAAGATACCAGACTCTGTATGAAAGCTGTGACCTTTACAACCTGGCCCTGTGTTTGGGTATGAGGAGCTGGGGATGGGGACAGCCCTACGTAAGCTGAGGAGTAGCATCCATCTCTGGTCCAGCAACCAGCTGCCTTTTCCTTGGGGGTTACCTTGTTGTGTCCCCAGGTGTCTCGGGGTCACCTTGGTGTGGTGTTTGCGTGGCTGTGCCTTGGGCTGATCAGAGCCTGGCAGCTCTTGCTGTGACTGCGTCTCTATCCCACTGCTTTGGGGAAGGTTTTGCTCCCTTGGGCGCCCATCCCCGCGTGCAGGAGGGAGGCGAGCTGGTAAAATCGGATCTTTTTGTTTCCCAGGGTGGCAACAATGGAAAGGTCCCACCAGTCTCGCAGTCACCGGGTGTTTGTGATGGAAAATTCCCCGTCGCGGTGGGACGAGCCCTCCCCGTGTCCTGCCGTTAGGCGGCAGCGCGGATGGGCCGCTCAGTGCAGCGCCGTGTCTGGGCTGCAGGGTGGAGGGGCGGGAGCCAAACTCGGTTGTATCTGGGGTACCGGAGGATTCCATGCAGCCCCTGTCGCACCCTCTGCTCTTCCTTCTCTGAAAGAGCAGCGCTGCGCTGGCACAGGGTGTCCAGGGAGGTGGGAATTCGCTGCCCCTGGAGGTCTGCAGGAACCGTGGGGATGTGGCACTGAGGGACGTGGTCGGTGGGGATGGGTTGGGGTTGGGGACCTTCGAGGTATCCCCGACCTTAACGATTCGGTGATTCTATGATCCAGCTCTCCCAGGGTTAAAGACTCCATCAACGGGCCGAGGGTGCTGGGATAAAAGAACGGCTGTGGTTGGGTTCCCTCTGACAGCTCCAGGGAAGGGACGGGGTGATTTCTTCCCCAGGTTTGGCAGCGACAGCAGCTGAGCACACAAGAGGTTTTCATGCCTGTTAGAAGCCACGAGCACATGGTTCTTATTCAAGATCTTATTCTCTATTTGGTGTCTGCAAGCGTGCATAACTAACAACCCCGTGGGGCGCAGCGTGGGGCTGTGTTTATTTATCCATTCGGTGCTTGGTGGGCACGTGAGCAGGAGGCCAGGGCTGCTATGTGCTCCTGGAGCTCCAGCATCGCCTCCATGTCCACAGCCATGTTGTGCCACCGCCAGAGCCCTGCTGGCATCCCACTGCTGTGCCCCGGGGTGTGCAAGATGAGTTTGGGAAAAGGAGCAAAAGGAGAGGAGTGTGTGGGATACATGGAGCATCGCGGGGTGCACGGCCAGCAGGAGGGTTTGTTGTATGCCCTTAGGGAGGTGTGTGGGTGCTGAGAGCAGCGCAGCTGCTGCTGGTGCGTGTGGATGGCCAGCAGGAGGGTGGTCCGTAATCCCTAAAGGAACAGCTGTGTGTGTGTGTGTGTGTGTGTGTGCACACAGGTGTGTCCTCGGGGAGGGGGGTGTGCAGGACCGCACGTGCACAGGCGTGAGCTTCCATGGAGCGCACAGACACGCGTGCAGATGGGAGCTGCGAGCATCCACTCGCAAGGTGCGCAGCCCGGGGCTGGGAGGCACACTCGGGGCGATGCCTACAGGGGCGACGCCCACAGCCGCGACCCCCCGCCGCTGCCCGGAGCCGCAGGTGCAGCCCCCACCCCCCTAACCCCCCATCCCCGCTGCCCGCCCCGTCCCGCCCCGCCCCGCCCCGTACCCGCCCGGCGCCCCGCGGGGTTCGGCGGAGGGCGGCGGGCGGCCCGAGGAAAAGGAAGCGGCCCCGGTGCTCCCTCCCCGCCCGCCGCCGCGCGTCGCCGCAGCTGGGGAGCGCCGGGAGCAGAGCTCGGGCGCGGGGCGCTCCGCACCGAATAGTCCGCAGCCCCGGAGATGAAGAGAGTTTGCACGCTGCCCCTCTGGCTGTGGCTCGGCATTGTCTCGGAGGCAGGTGAGCCGTGCGGGACGCGCTGCGGGGCTGCCCCGGGCACCTGCGGCGGGGTGACGGGTGCGGCTGCCCCGACGGGGCCCTTCCGAGGGTGTCCCGTGGAGATACAGGGAGCTGCTGCTTATGGGGTTGTTCCACTCCCCGCACCGTCCCGCAGTTCCCAGCCCCGATGGGACGCACCTCGACTGTCCCCGACGGCCGTGACGCCGTGCCGGGATCGCGGGTGTGCGCGGTGCGAGTGGGGGAAACGTCCTCGGCGTGTTACGGTGGGGATTCCTTTGCGGCTGCAGGGCGACCCGCGCTCCGCTCCGTTATTGTTCGTAGGCAGAGGCACCGGTCCGAGCGTCGGGCGTTGTGCTGGGAGCAGGGCAGGGGGAGCGGGTCCGTGCGCCGCTCTGCCCGCTGCCGACCCTCCTCGCGGTGGTCGCTGTGACCCACCCAGGGGACTTAGACACCGCAGGGCGGAGGGTTGGTGGGAGGCTGAGTGCGGCGAGTTGAACCCGCGGCTGCGGCGTGGGGCAGGTGGATGCGGCTCCTTTCTGAGCGCGGGGTGCGGACCGACGGGGCATCGCCAGGGATGGGGCAGCACAGCCCCGGGAAGCTGGTGTGAGTCGAACGCTACAGATGGAAGCGAGACCAGTGGGAAGTTTGTTACACGGGAGGAAAGGGGGGAAACAAATTCGGGGCTTCAACTGGAATTTTTGTCGCCTTCGGCTCAGTGACTCACTGTCGGCGGCAGCTCTGGCTCACCGGGAGGGCTGTGGGTCTGGGTGTGGTGGTGCAGAGCGGACTATGGGCAGCACCGCTGCAGTTGGCGCTGCCAGCACGTCGTGCCCACAGTGATATGGAGGCTCCGGTTCCACAAAGGGACCTGCTGCGGGTGGCACAGCTGCTCACAGCTCTCTTTAATGGGCTGCAAAGCAGCGCACGGCTGTGCCACGTCCCTCCGTCTCCCTGAGGTGCCGGGAGTGGTGCGGGGCTCTGTGTGGGTCTCACCCAGGGCTGCACGCTGCTCTGGAGTTCTGCTGTGCTGCCTGATGAGTGCAGCGCAGAAGGGTGATGTGGAGCTCAAGCAGGGGACCGTACCCTTCTGACAGTCATAGAATGGCATGGGTTGGAAGGGACCTTAAAGATCATCTGCTTTATCTGCCTTCCATCCTGCTTTAGCTAAAATCAATTTTTCATTGCTTCCAACTCAGAAATGGGGATGTGAATGTGAGATTGTTCCATGTGTGTATGGTGCAATAGTTCAGTTTGGGACCATGGAGAGCCTGTCCTGGTGCTGCACCCCATTACCCTGCTCGGTGGGAGGAGGTGGACTCTCACCATGCTCCAGCTGCACAGTGACCCCAGGATGGAGCATCCCAGGGTCAACCTCCATGCACAGCAGTGGGATTGCTCACACCCTGCCCTACTCCTGCAGTGTGACCCCATGGTGTGCAGGAAGGGCCCATGCTTGTATAGGATGTGAGCCGATGGTGCTGGCAGCTGCTGCTGCCCTCCTCGGAGCACACAGACCTCCCGGCCGGGTGCACGGCCAGCCCCTGCCAGCAGCAACGTTTATGCTCACAAATGTGATTTGGAGCAGTTGCTTTATGGCAAGCAATAAACATGGGTCATTTCAGCAACACCCCTTCATACGAAAACCTGGAAGTGTGCAGCAAGCCCTGCTCTGGTTCAGCCCATTTGCTTGGTGGTGAAGCAGAGCAAGGGCTGGGACAGCAGTGCTGGGGAGGGGGCAGTCGTTGCCTCTTGCTTAAGGGAAAACCCGAGGAGAATGAGGTGCTCTCCCTGCCCTGGGGTTTGGCTTTGGCATGCCAGCCTGCAGCTCGCTGCCCGTGCAATGCTGCTGCAGGGAGATTGGTGGCTGAGCTCAGTCTGACGTTTGGTTGAGATGGGGGCACACCCCTGGCACCACAATGACCCCAACCAGGAGGGGCCCACCCAGCCTCCATGCTGCCCCTCGGTTCCACATGAGATCCCAGTCCCCAGGGGGATCTCAGCCCCGTAGTATTTTCCATGGCAGGCGTGGGAAGGGCAGGTGCTCCAGGAGGGAACAGGCTGTTCTCGGGGCAGTTCCTGGGGAGGGAAGGGAGAGCAGGATCCCATGGGAACAGCAGCAGGGCCGGGGCCAGGCAGCCACTTCTTGCACTGTGAGAAGCACCTGTGGTGCTCAGGGTGCCGCTGTGCTAAAGGGGTGGGGGCCATTAATGGGTGCTTAGCTCTCGGTGGCTTTGGGGAGCAGCATGAGCCCCACGGGGTGCACCCGCAGAGTGAGCATCACCTGCATCTTTGCATTCAGGCTGCTTGATTAAACAGCACTAACCAACCAGGGCAAAGGTTTGGGGGCTCTGATTGTGGGACGCTGCATATTTACACCATGCTCATCCCACCCAGGGCCGCACCAAGCCCAGGGGGTGCTGTAGGTATGGGCAGAAGCTAAGAGCTCTGTGCCAGCCAGATCTCACTGCCCGGGGTGTGGTTATGGTGGTTTCCTTGTGAGAACCCGACACCACAGAGCTCTTCCGCTGGGCAGGATGGGCAAAATCACAGCACAGTGACTCCCTGTGGGTGGTTGTGGTGGGGAGATGAGGAGCACAGTGTCACCTGGGGCTGAGGCACACGGTGACATCTCTGCTCCTGTGAGTCCGCACACAGACAAGGGGACACTGCCCTAGGAGGGTCCAGTGGAGGAGCCCAGGACCATGCCCTGCACCAGAGCTGAACTTAAAGCAAGACCTTCATCAGCAAAAGAAATGCTGCTGCAGCTGCATTGGCATCTAGTGACTGGTTAAATTAATTCCAGGGTTTTATTGCCTTTGGCTATCCCAGACCTTTGTTTCTCGTTTCATGTTGTTACAAGGGAGGGTTCACCGGGCCCCAGGGGGGCTTTTTCTCTGGTTGGAATAGTTGTGATGTTTTCAGCACAAAGTGTTATTGCCCATCTGTGGTGCTCATTGTTAGCGCTCACATGGCCTGCGATCAACTGGGCAAGGAGGATCCCGGTGAAAGTCCCCCCTGGTTTTAAAGGCAGAGATCTGTCCTGGAGTTGTTTCTGTGCTGAGGGATCAGAAACAGGTCTGAGGCAGTGACTGGTGTTTCACCTTACAGCTTCTCCCACGTGCTAATTGTTTTTCTTGCTGTGGTTCTGCCCCCGCCTCCCAGTGTGAGCATGGTTAGGGCCAAGCGTGGAGGTGCTGTGGGACGGACGTCATGTGCTAATGGGGAGGATCAGTGCAGGGGGTCCTGGAAAGGCTCCAAGTGATGGGACAGGGCTGTGAGGAATGGCATGAGACATCCGAGTGTATTCTCTTCCATCTGGTCGCAGAATGACCAAACAAAGCCTTTTGTGCAGGGAAGGGCAGCAAGAAACCAGGGGTATCCCCAAACAGGGCATGGGAAGGGCTGCAGACCCCCCTTGTCTGCATCGTCCATCACTAATGGACAGAGCTGTGTAGTGAGCAGAGATGAAGGGGAAAGGTGGGACGTGACCTGCCTGTGTGAGCAAGGAGGGACCCAGAGCAGCACAGTGATGCTCTTGAGATCCTTTGGTGCATCCAAAGCCCCGTGCACAATGGTTCTCTGCCCACGGTGGGGTGAACGTGGTGCCGTGATGGTGGCAGTGCTCAGCACAGAGTAGGGTTAAGCAAAGTGGTGCGGTGCCAGTCTCAGTGTCCAGGTTCTCCCTGGTGGAGGTCAGCGGTGGTTCATGGGAAAGGAAAAATTGGCAGCTGGGCCGGATGTCCCTGCATTTCCCCTCTTCCTGCAGCCGCCTGAACGATGTTCCTTATTTAGCTTTCCTGACGGACAGGAGGAATCTGATGGCGGAAACTGTCACTGCCTGATAACAGCACGGGTTGCACTGCACTGGGCGGCACGGTGGGGAGCAGGGCAGCTCTGGCCCTGTGTTGGGATGGCCACGGGCAGGGAGGGCACCCACAGCCCTTCCACGGGTGCTGCTTGGTGTGAAGACAAGGTTTTCTGTTTGCTGGCAATGGGGGTGTGAGCAGCACCAGGAGCTGTGGCCCAGCACAAGACATCAGCACTGGGACTGCCATCCATGCGGGGCTGCGCCAAGCGAGCACAGATGTCACTGCACGTTGCATCCTGCTTTCTCTCCATAGGAGATGGCATTCTGCGAGCTTCTCATGTGTGTGCCCACAGTGACCAGCCCCAAAACTACAAAAGGTCCCGAAATGCCTGGATTTCAATGTATTCATTGATTTTTATCTTGCATCTGTGGAGGCCACCAGGCTGCTCCCATACCAATAAGAGCATTGTTTCCATGGCAATTAATGTATTTTAAAAGGGCAGAATGTACAGAGAGACTGTATTTTTTTAAAGAGCTCTAAGCAGAGCAGCCCTTACCCTCCATGTGGATGTTGTACTCTTGGTTCAACTGTGCAGCACTTAGATTGACATCACTGTGCATGGGGTGCGCAGGGCTCATGAGAAAGCATCACTGCTCCTTTGCTGCCCAGAGGGTGTTGTGTTCCCTGGGGCACTGGTTGCTCTAAGATGTGTGTCTGGCCAATTCCATTTTAGCTGAGCAATATTTGATATATTAAAATTCTGTGCCCTCTGAGCATCACCCTCTGACCCCATCATCCACCACAGCCAGTGCTATGTATGCACACAGGCCTGGTGGATGGAGGAGGCAGCAGGAGCCCCTGCCTTCTGCCCCCAGACCTGGGCTCAGCTCAATCCCCACAGGGATAACAGGGCTTTGGCATCCTCCCTGGCTGTTCCAGGGCAGAAAAAGCAGTAGAGTGCACAGCTCAGGTTGTTTGTTTGAAGTTGCATACGCTGCTCCTGGCGTCACTTCCCTGCGTGATGCACGCTTACGTTGCAGCAGTGTGAGCTCACTCCCATGAGCTAACTTCCCTCAGCACCTTCCTGCCACAGCCGTCATCTCACCAGGACACAAAGCTGAGGGCACTGCCTACCCTATGGCCTGCAGCCAGAAGGGGAGAAAGGCGTCTTTTGGATACACTCTGTGCTGTTCTCCAAGTGGTGTTGAAGGGCTTTTGCTGGGGAGCTGCCTGGGGATGGGCAGGGTGAAGCAATGCAGCACCCCAAACCCAGCATGGTTTCCCCATGTGGGAAGGGTGCGTGGGGCCCGTGTTGGCTGGGGAAGTGTGTGTGTGTTCATGCAGATGTGTGTGTGCTGTGGGCTGGCTCCAGGGCTCTGCCCTCTGCCTGCGATTTGTTTTCCCTCGTTCTGAAATACGGCCGTCTGCCGAGATGGATGGTGGATGTGGTGACCTAAAAAAATAAATACTGACAAAAGTAAGGGTAAAGTCAATAGTTTCCTTGGACAGCAGTAAATCTTGATATCTACCAAGGCAGGAGGTTGGGCACAAATTGTGGTTTGTATTTGGATTTGGAAACTACCAGCTCAGAGTGATGACAGCAAATGAAACAGCATCCAGCAGAGGTGACGGCACCAAGTGCCCATAGAAATCCATCACTTTGCCATGGGCTGTCCTGCCATGGGCTGTCCCAACCCGAGCTGTCCCTGCTGTGATCTGCTCTGAGTGGCCATCATCCCATCTTAGTGCTGCAGCACTTGGCTGACGGGAAGCAAAGAGCTTCAACAGTGGGGAATGGTTTTGGTGCGAGGTGTCCTATGAGAGATGCTTGTATTCACACCATGGGTGTCCCTGAGCTGGTGGATGGGCAGTACAGGGCCGTTGTGCTGGGATGGAATGAGGGGGAGGCAATGCTGTGCTGTAAATGGAATCACCCAGTGATGCTTTGTGGGACATCTGGCCTGACAGCTCCACACTGGAATGGAATCTGGGCATACTCTGTCCATCCTCTCTTCCCCTGGGATGTCCCAGTGTACAGAACAGAGGATCAGGGCATTAACAAGGCCTGGGTGGCATTTTGAAGAATGTATGGGGCAGCAGGGGAATGACGGGCTCTCCTTTTATATGACAGTGGGAACACAGAGCTGCCTTCATCACAGGTAAGTGTTGGCCATGGGGTTATGGTGGTGATGGAAGGCAGCAGGAGACTCTGTATGGTGTTGGCCCTGCAGTCACCTTTTCCAAAAGAAAAGAACTTCTAAGTACAGTATTAGGTTTAAAAAAAAAGAAAGAAAGAAAGAAAAATAAACAGGGCCCCATGTGAACTAAGGGGAGTTGTACACGTGAGAAGAGGTGCCCACAGAGAAACAGTGGAGGGGGCTCTGGTCCCCCTGCCCACATCTCTATTCAGCCCCTTGGTCCAATGGCAAAATGATCCCAAGCCAACACCTTCCCATCACCCTACGAGGCTGTGGGCACCTGGCGGTGACCAGGCAGCAACAGCTGAGGAAGTGGCGTGTGGTCTCCTTAGCACCATTCCCCCTGTTGGTTCTCTGCTCCTCCACTGGAAGTCATTCTCATGTGTCAACGCTTCCTTCCCATCGGGCTGCTTGCGTGCTCTGCCTGCTGGGCTGCGTGGAAGGGAAGCACCTTTGAATGGGAAAACAACTGCCAGCCTCTGGGTATGAGCTTTGTAATCGGGTTGTTATGGAGCTTGGTAACCCCCTTGGAAGCTATTTTGAAAAGCAGCATCAGGTGGTGTTGCTTGCTGGCCCTCAAATAGCACCACAGCCCAGTGCTGCCATTTGGGCTGGGTGTTTCATCGTAGGAGTCCCGCTGCGATCTACAGAGTGTGACATTTCAAACTCAGCCTCTCTTGGAAAGGAGCTAGATGAAATTCATATCTGCGTGAGGGGTGTTATGAGGAGGTGGGGAGAGAGAGAGAGCTGTGCAGATGTTCACCAGCCAGCTAATCTGGAGTGACGCGGATGCCCCGATGCACTTTGGCTCTCGGAGCTGATGATTATCATCTCCCACTGCAGCGGGTCCTGGCTCGTGGGTGCAGCTGTGTGCCAAGAAAAACCCAAAGCGTGTCCACACCACACCCCGGGCACCACATAGGGCTGGCAGGGAGAAGGCAGGACAAGCTGGCTTGCTGGGGTGAGGAGCAGCGGAGCATCACTGCACTCCTCTCCAATCCTGCTCCTCTTGGGGATCCCACAGAGAGCAGTCAGATTTTTATTAACCACGTCAGGGAAGACTCAGGGTTTGGCCAGCTCAGGGGTGGCAGAAAGCCCACTATGCTGCAGTGTTTTTCAGGCTGAAATTCCTTCTATCCCTGCTTGTGGATGCCAGGGGGGTTCTTAGGTCTGCAGCCATCACTTAGCTCTTCTCGCAGCGCTCCCTGCTCACACGTCTGACCTCGTACCTGAGGTTTCCTTCCTCTGCTGCTGCCCCCGGTGACGAATGCTTCTTTGAAGCAGATCCCTGCAATCTTCCTGCCTCCCCCCGTGCCCACCCCACTGGCGGAGGCAGAAGGGGCCGTGCGGATGCGCCGTGCACACGTGCGGGTGCGCACATGCAGACTGCACGTGGAGGGCTCTGTGTGCTTGGGCTCCCCAGGCAGCAGCGTGCTCTCATGCCCGTGACCACTCTTCCCTTTGCTTTTTCATTATGATTATTTTTAGGTTATACTTGTTGCTTGAAAACCTGGCTTTGATGATCAGGAAGTTAATGTTCCTCCTGCCCTTTGCTTGTGGTTCCTACGTTCTGGACCCGTCTTCGTCTAATGGAGGTTTTTAATGTCACATTGACTCTGGGATAAATCTGTTTTCTTTGTTCCATGTTATCTTTCATCAGGAGCTGTAAGGATTCCTCTTTTCTTCCTTGAGTATTTTCTTCCCCAAGCTAAAGCAGCCCAGTTCCTTCTGCTCTGCCCTCTTCAGAGGTAGGGCTGGAGGTGCACAGAGGCTGCATTACAGGGAGCCTGGAGCAGATGGAGAATTGAATCCAGGTTTTCCAAGGCCAAGATAATCACCTAATTGCAAAACTGTTTTTTCCCCCACTCACCCCACTCATCAGCTCCTCCTGCACTCAGCAGCTGGAGAGCAGCTCGAGGACAGGCTGTGCTGTGGAGCAGGGTGGGCATTGCCAGCTCTGGGCAGCTGCGTGGTTGAAGGGCTCTGTGCTGATTTCTGCTGGCAGCCAAGTAGCAAACATCTGGATGCAAACCCCAGGGGTGGGGGGATGGAGCAGCAGGGCTTCTCCTCTTGGCACGGTGCCTCCCAGCCCAGCTGCGAGCCATGCAGGTGCCCAGAGAAGCCCACCCTGATTCTGTATGGGCATTGCTTTGCTGACGTGCGCAGCCCATCCATAAGCCAACAGTGTTGGGAAAAGCCAAACTCCAAAGGCCAGCAATTAAACCCACGCACATCAAGCAAAAAGCAAACATTCCACTTGATTTATTTTCTTTCCAAATGCCACTGCCCTTTTCCTCTCTGTGTTTAGTGGTGGCCCTGGGGATCCCTCTGACTTCCCAGTTAGATGCATCTCCCATCAAGAGGTGGGTGCCACCTCACTGAGCTCCCACCAGCCCAGCTCCAGCTCTCTCCACAGGGTACTTCACCTGAGCATGGCTCAGGGATGTGGTTAATGATGGCAAAGCCAAGTGTGCACAAGAACCTTGAGCTCATCAGCACCACTTCCCAGGTCTCCCCTTCCCTGTGCAGTGGGACCTTGCTGTCTGCATCACAAATTGTGCTGGCTGAGGTGGTCCACCAGGTACCGAGTCTGGTCCACATTTGTGGTCCATCCATCGCATCCTTTCAGGTAAGAGGTGCAACAAATGGTGCTGGTTCTGTCTCCAGTCCCCTAAGGCTGTCTGATCCCTCTGCTCTTTCTGTGCCACGCTAATACTGTCCTGTGGGGGCAGAGAACGTGAGCAGGGTGAGATTTGGAAAGAAGTAAATTAAAGTAGGAAGAGAAGCAACCTGACAGTCCTTAGGATGTGGGAGGGTAGTTTTAATTGAGTTCTGCCGAGGTTTAGCCATGCAGTTAATAGGGGCTGCTGGAAGAGGGATGGTCATGTATGCTAAGCAGGGCTGTGCGGAGGTGGTGGCAGGGTGGGAGCTGCCCGTTCTGGCACATCTGGGGCTTTCTGGCCCTTGGGGAGTGAATCCTCTGGGCAGAATGGGGTTGTTCCTGTCTGCAGGCACTTTGCGTCCCGCTGTGCCGGAGCTGCCCTCTGAAATGTCAGGGAGAGGAAGCAATCCTCGGCTTGTTAGTTTCTACAAGGAAATAAAACACACAGATGGCTGGAGCATCCTCTATCTCAAAAGCAGGAAAAAGATTCTCCGGGCAGGAGCAGGCAGCCAACGAACCCGGAGCAATCCAGGCAGTGAGGGACCAAACAAAGAGGTGTCTGGCCAGCAGCGAAGGGCGGGCTGTGATGTGCGGGAGCATCCCCGGCCCAGCGAGAGCAGCGAACAGCCGCTCCCCCGGGACACGGGGAGGCTGCTGACAGCAGAGATCCTGGAGGAGGTCTGCAGGGTGGCCCCGGCTGACCCGCTGCCCCGGGCCGGACGCGGGGTACCTGACAGAGGCTAACTTTGGCTCAGGACGCAGCCTCTTGGGGGGAGGATGGAGTGGGGAACGAGCACCGGGGGGAGGGAGAGGAAAGACGGCAGGAGACAGAAATGCAAACATGGCCTGAGAGCTATGGGGCAGGGGGAGGGGGGGAGGAAAAAGCAGGGTAAACCTGGCAGGATGGAGCAGGAAACCGGGCTGGAGCAAGCAGGGCGATGGTGAGATAGTGCTTCCTGCGGGGGGAGAGGAGAGAGGCAGACAGATAAACACTGTGTGATGGGGATGCTGCAGGGCACAGCGTGGCAGCCGCTCCTGGCACGTGGGTGGCTGTGCCCGTGCTGGGTGCCTGGAGCAGTGGTACGTGGTGGTTTGGGTGCTTCCATGTTGCACTCTGTGTTGAGCTCCTGTTTCTGTCTCCTGATGGGGCCACTGGCTTTCAAGTCTGAAAGCTGGAGGAATCCAGAGGGCTCACAGCTTTGCTTCATTCCCCATCAGTGCAGGGATTATGGGATTGTGTGCATTGCCAGTAAAAAATAACCAGTTACTTAGAGCCTGTGAGCACTGAGAGGTGAAGCAGGCCCTGGGGTGTTAGCACTGAGGCTGTGGCTGCTGTTTGGGTTGCAGTCACAAGGCTGTTGTTCTGTGGTGTTGGACATGAAGGCTCCAGCATCCTTTAATTATGATCGACCCAATACTCTGTGAGCATCGATTGAATTCCTGTAATTATTAATCTCCTGTGTCCCTTGCAGGAGGTCCCTGTAGGAATCCCTTTGTGGCTTGGCTCCCTGTTTAGAGCAAAGGAGCTTGTGATGCTCTGTGAGTATCCGCAGAGTGGTGAGGGTGCAGCTCTGCCATGTTTGTGTTTGATGGCATTTCAGGAGGTGAGGTCCATAGATGTAAATCTCCATGGCCAGGGGAGCAGCACCCTGCTTGCAATCCTGGGACAGAGGCTGCTCTGTTTCAGTGTCTGTTCTCACTGTGCTTTAGGGCTCTCCCTGTCCCCTGTCAGGTTGGAGAGAAAACACCCAGTACTTCATCCCTGTAGCCGTTCATTTCTCATCTGCGTGTGATATCACACCTCTCTGCAAAACAAGAGGAGGAGATGCCAGCCGTGCATCCATCCTCCCCTTGTTGCCCTGCCAGCTCCCTGCTCCTCATGCACATGTTTGTGCTTTGCTGCTCCAGCCCACGGCTGGATGCCTGCCCCGGGTGTGGGCAGGAGCTGCTCCATGTGGGAGCTTCAGCCTCACAAGGGGATGCTGGTGTTGTTCTGCCCCAGCACGTGGGCTTTTGTGTGTGGACAAAGTTCCCCTGTCCCTGGACATTTGTGTGGGGAAGGGGTGGTTGGAGCAGAGCAGGGGGATTGCACCTGTGTGTGCCAGGGTTAGGCTCTGCAGGGCAAGGGGAAACAGTGCACATGGAGTTCTGAAGGCAAATGCTGCTAATTCTGATGAGCCCAGCCTGGAAACCCAGAGAAGAGATTTGCCCCTCTTTCCCGGTGCCAGTGTTTGCCTCTCTTCTGCATCAGTCTGTTTCCACAGCTGCCAGTGAGGAACTGGAACTGGTATTTTGTCATTGACTTGCCAGGAGCAGGTATTTGCTGGCACAGACGTGTCATCATGCACCATAGCTTCTAAGTTAGTGCCTTGCCCTGCTTGTGCAGGGAGATCATCCGTAGTGGGTCTGAGCTTTGGGCAGCCAAGTGTTTGGCCTGGGGTGAGACCCAAGAGAAACAGGAGATGCTGTGCAACATGAGCCTCATCAGGTTATCTGCTAGCTCCAGGCCCAGAGTGAAGGTGGAGCAGTAGCAGGGTCAGAGTGGCTTTGCTTGAGCAAAGGGAAGAGGAATTTAACAAGAAAGGAGAGCTGGAAGGGTCAGGCCAAAAGCACATAGAGAGTGTGACCAGGGGAGCCTTGCTATTGGACATGTTATTGTCCAGCTCTGCTCACAAAACCTTCAGTCACTGAGTGTGGTGGCAGGAGCATAAGATGTTCTGCTTTAGCTGGGGACTTGTGATGGCTACTACAAGAGCAATCCAGCCTAGCACTGGGGAAGGAAGTCAGCGAGAAGGACAGAGTGTGAACAAAATACCTCTCCGGAAAGGCGCCCCGTTAATCAGTCAGCGGGGCCGACTCAGCAGAGAGGGAGGGAAGGGGAAGCACAGAGGGGCTGCGGGGTGTGCAGGGGCTCGGAGGCAGGATCCGGCACAGGGCTTCCTGCTCAGTCTCTGCAGGGCACTTTGGGGTGGATAACTCTTCCTGGGGGAGCGTGGATTCCCAGCCAGGCCCTGGGGTGCAGGACATGGCTGCAGACTGTATGGGCTGTTGTGATGAGAGCTGTGGTGGTTGCGGATTGTGGGAAGAGGGGTGGAAGGGGCTGGGGAAAGTGATGGAGCCGCCAGTGATAAGGAGAAGATTCAGCCTTGCTCCTTTCGGAGCTGTGTACTGAGAGATCAAGGCTAGAGAAACTGCTGGAAAGTGCACTTCTCTGAAATTAGACAAGGTGTGAGCGGCTGTGGGATCCTGCTTCCTCTCTCCGCATCCCATCAATCCCCCTTCTGTTTATTTTAATATCCCACTGCCAACTTGCTTGGAAACCATCTTGAAAAAACAAAGCCTGCCGGGGCTGCCGCATGCCTTTTTAATTACATTAATGCTCTCCCCGCGCAAGGGCACAATTCAGTGTGCACCCGCAGGATGAGGAGATAAAGCATCGCTGGGGCTGGAGGTGGGGAAGGAGGGACTGGGAGAAAAGGAGGCTCTCAGTGCTCTGGAGACATCTCCCTCGCACCCTGGGATTTGCTAGAGACACAAACCATCTGTGTGCCGGTCAGAGGAGGTTTAATGGCCAGGATCAGCACTCGTGGGGCACCCCCTCCCACGGGGAGGGATGGGGCAGCAGGGGTTGGATCCAGCTAGTGAACAGAGAGGGATGAAGGGTGATTCTGGGGAAAGTTTGTGGCTTTTGTGGCTGTGGGCACCTGCACAGGGAGTCCCCAAAGCTGCCAGCAGCCAAAGGCCAGGGAGGTGGCTGGATGGCCACGGAGAATAGGGGGGGCTGGTAGCCAAAGGAGCATCCCCAACCCCACACCGCAGTGCTTTCAGAGGGAGCCATGGTTCCTTTTCCTGTTGTACTTGTGGAGTGCCGCGGACAGGATGCATCTGCAGGAATCCCACAGCCTCAACCTGCACAGATCCTTTCCCTTCCACCCCCCGGCGCTGGTTGCAGCAGGTCACCCCATGGCACGTGAAGGCGTGCAGGGCTTAATTGTGTGCACATCAGCTCTGAGGCTCCCACCACCCCTGGTCGTGGATTTAGGGCTTTGCATGGTGACAAGGTTTGGAGATGAGCTTTCAGGGAACCAGCCAGCTCCGTGGCAAGCCTGGCTCTGTTGTATTCTCACTGATGTGGGGCATTGACAGGCTGTGGCCATCTGGAGAGCGCTGTTTGCAGGGGGATAAGTGTGTCCGGCATTCATAGGAAGTGCAGCTTAGTGGTCGGATTCCTCCCCGCCTTTTTTAATAAACCTCGTTACATTTTGAAGGGATTTGACCAAAAATGTGCTTGTTTATTTTCACAGCCCACAGGGCACATTTTTGTGTGGGACTTCCCTGGTCCCCTGCACTGGGGAAGGGGAGGTGGAGGCTGAGCATCCTCCATGACACTGACCCCAAGGATTGATTGATCACCAAGCAATGGCTGCTGTGGTGGCTGGCTCATTGCTGACACTGAGGGCTGTCTGTGGGACCAGCCATGGCCTGCGGGGCTCCGTGCAAGCAGAGGAAGGCTGAGGTGAGGGACATGGCGGGTGGCAGGGCACTGCGTCCTGCCGTTGCCATGGGGGCAGCCATAGGGATGGTTGCTGCGGAGCCATGCAGGGGCGGGAAGGAAATGGAGAACAATTGGGCAGAAGAAGGCCGGCAGGCTCAGACTTTAGTGCTGCTCAGCACGTCCCTCTGCAGCCCCTGCAGCAGCCATGGCTTCCCTGCAGCCCGGCTCTAAGCACTACCCCTCCAAGGCCTGGTGCTGCCAGGGGACCAGAAGCCATCTGATGCCCTGGTTGCTGAGGGCTGGTTTGAGGCCGTCCCGCAGAGTGTGGCAGGGCGCTCACGTTAGGAGGTTTGCATCTACTGGCCATGATTTTGGAGGAGAGGCCTCACATGGTGTTGCTGCCTCTTTGCCAGGTTTCTCTGTGATTGATAAATGAGTTTAAATGGTATGAAGGAAGGAGACAGACCCAAGCAGACTGCAATTGCACAAACCTCACACATCTATAAAGATCAAGCTAGCAGCATATTTATTGCATTCCTTTCTTCCTTAGCATTTAGCATCTACCTGAGTCACGTTTTCACATTTCACAACTCTATTTTTTCCCCCTCTCTTTCTGGTTAGTTCGCTCACTCGTCTTGCAGTCATCAAAGCTTTTCTTCTGCATTATCTTGTATCCCCAGAAGCTGGAGTTTTAAGATAAAGATCATGAAGCAATGACAGTTAGAAGCACCGTGCTAATGGAAAACAGCTCTGAGAGTAACCGGTACTTCGAGATGTTTGTCCATGAGCAGCTGGCACGGTGCGTGTCCTGCACTGCGTGCTGGAGATGTGAGCCCACCAGGAGTGGGACTCTCCAATACAAAAGCTGGGAGAAGTGTGTGATAACGTGTTTATCTGCATCTCCTGTGAGCCTGGATAGTTTCACTCCTGGAATTCCTGTCCCCCGTGGCACCAAGGGAAGGGTGCTGCTGTCATCCCCAAAGGGTCAGCCTGCTTCAGGTCTGTACTCCAAGGCAGAAGGACCTGCTGGCCCCTGAGAGCCCCTCTGTACAAATCCAGGAGTGCTTGTGGTGCCTATGCAGGTGGATTTTTGTAGCCCTGATTACATTGGTACAGAAAAATTGGCATTTTAGTCGTCTTTTCCAACATTAACGCCTGTATGATTCTATGAGATGTTTGCTTCAAGAGGCTTTGCTCCAGTCCAGGCTCATGATACCCAGCTGCTGCCCACATCAGTGGGCCTGTACTAGCAGATCTCTGCATCACACCCTGTCTCCTTTCTCTCCACAGATCTGGTGAGCAGCTATTCTATGACCCCTCCTACTCTTAGCATCACTGAGGAAGAACACATCATCAACGCCAAGGACACGCTTACCATCACCTGCAGGTACGGTGCAGCCACGTACAGTTCTGCTTATAGACCACTTGTAGCTGGTTAAGGACCTGACAAGGAGAGCCTGTCAGGGGGATCTCAGCTGCAGCATACCTGCAGATAAGCATGGCTGGTTAGAAATCTGATAGGTGAACCAAGTGTGAATTAATCTAATCAATTAATTGAAAAAGAAGCTGGAGGCATCTCAAAGGAGATGGTGATAACCTCTACTGGAGTCTTGCAGGCAGAAGGAAGAGAAATACTTTCATGATCTGATAGCTTCTTTGTAAGCTCTTTAGGGAAACTGGCTTCCAACTCTCCTGGTCTTGTCTCTGATGTTTGTTCTCACCTCATTGCAGTGCTGGGGTTGTAGTTCTGGTTCCCAAATTTGGCAGATTATTTGGGGGGCACAGATAAATGTCCATGGGAGAATGCAGGGCTGCGCTTGGTGGTGGTTATCACAGTCTGCCAGATTTTCTGTTTAGCTGGGATTTCATTCTCTGCTCTGTGCATTTGAGGGTGAAGGAAGAGAAGCCCGAGCCAGGCAGGGTCAATAACTCCTAGAGAGGAGCTGGTCGTTTTGGAGTCTGGCTCTGAAAAGGTGTTGTGTCTGAACTGGTTTGTCCCACGTTGGGGCATTTGGCTGTGCATGTTCTCATCACTGCTCCTTATCTTGGAAAACACATCAGAGAGAGGAAAAAAAAAAAGCAGAGCTGGAGTTTCCCTCCAGCAGCTGAAAGCAGATCCGTGCCTGGGATCTGAGTGCTAGGGCTCAATAGGGGTATAAATTCAGCATGGGCCTCAAAAGGGTATTTCTCAGCGTTATATATAACCACTAAGCAATTACTACAAACACTTGGCTTGTATTGCGTTCATGTCTTGTCACAAACATATTTAACTTTCTGTGGAACAGATGGCATTACTCTTACTTTGTGAATCAGTTCTCTGCCAGGGAATAGAGGCAGAAGAAAGGCTCTTGATGCTCATACTGAGCTGATCCCACATGGTCTGGGAAGCCAAGTGTTTGTGGGCTTGTTCATAGAGTGACCTGAGGAGCTGTGGTGTGTACTAGGCTGTAGGAAATGCATGACTGGGCTGTGGTCAGCCACAAGCCTCTATGGAGAGTGTGGAGAGGGAGTTTGGAAGTGCTGGCTCTTGCTGTGCTGACTCTCTGCAGACCCAGCAAGGCTTTCCCAGGTCAGCCTGGACACCTTTGGCTGCAGCCCCTTACCCCACAATGGTATGAACACCACACGCCATGAAGCAGACCTGTGTTCTTGCTGCAGCTTCAGGCAGGGAAGCTGATGGAAAACTGGAACCAGCAGAGACAGCCTTGTGCTGCCCGCGGATTGATCCAAGACTTAAGGATGTTCTGAAGTTGGAGGTGTGGTTAAAGAAAGTGTCTTTTGTGGTCAAGCACGAAGAGACCTGTTTAGTGCCGTGAAGTGGAAAGCCTTTCTGTTCCTGGTGGGAAGGATGAGATTGCCCTTTCCTCGTGCACTTGCTAGTTGTCAATTAGTAAGAAGGAAAATCACGCTGGGGAAAAATTATGCCCCTCTGGGGTTGTGCAGTGTCCTTCCCATCACCTACAGGTGAGAAGTCTCAACATGGCTCCGAGGTTCCCCTTCTCCCTGTGAGATCTCAATCCCGTGTTTGCCCCATGCCTTGAGAAGAAGGTTTTGCCTGTGGGACACTGTTACTTAGTTTGAATGAGAAGTAAATCTTTCCTGGTTCCTGGATCTCTAATTACACCCAGCTGCTACTCCAACCTCTTCTCTGGACTGTGGCCCACTGTGGGAAGACCTGGCTTGTATTAATGGGAGCTGAAGAGAAAAACACGCAGACCACCAAGAGAACAGGCAAAGGAGAGGATGGTGGGGCAGGGTAGGGCAGAAACAAGTACAGAATCAAATCCAGGATCCAGAGATTCTTCACTGAGCATCATGTTGGAGGTGGCTTTGGTTTGACCCTGGTTCTTCCCTTGAGAACAATGTCCTCTGGCTGCTCTTTGAGCTGCCCTGGAGCCAGGAGCACTGGCCTGCTCGAAGCAGCACTGCAGCAGAAAACTGAGCCCAAATCCCCCCACATGAGGCTCCCTGAAGACCTTTCCAGCTTCACCCACTGAGCATGAGAGTCCCACAGCCGGGTGCACTCTCAGGCTCCCTCACAGCTCAGACTGGATCTCCCACACTCGCAGCTCAGCAGCCCCCTCCTGCTCCTCCTTGCCCCAGAAGTGACAAGAATCCATGCCAGGCCATGGGATGTCTCTGGAGTTGAGCTTGCTTCACAGAGGCCCGAAGACACAGCACACCCACAAGGAGTCACTGGGTGCTTAGGCTCTGCAGTCTCCCCCATTGCCCAACACAGTGCACTCATCCAGGCAGAGCAGGGGACCTGTGTAGGAGCATTCCTTCAAACACAGATCATGCCAGGGCTGGCTGGAAGCCACAGTGATGTTTTGATCAAGGCATGTGGCACAGCAGGGTGAAGAGGCTGATGGACAGTGTGTCTTTTATTAGCTCCCATCCCGAGAAGGAAGGGAAAAAACATTGTGAATCTTTGCATTCATGCTCTTGTCAGCGTGCAGTGGGGAGAAGCAGAGCTTGTGCCCTTCTGGCTCATAAATGTTGGAGCGGAGCCTGCAGGAGCCAGCTGCATGACAGCAGAAACTTATGGAGGGATCAAGCTTATCCTGGCCATTGCCAGCCCCATCCCATCCTACTCAACAGATGCTGGGTACCTGGGAGGAGATGGAGCATCACTCAGCCGTGGTGTTTAGAGAGGGAAGTGTAAGGGCGTTCTTTGCTGCCCAGTGACTTGTTCATAGAGCTGACTCACAGATGTTTGTGAATGCATAAAGCCTACTCTGGCAGAAAGGAAGTATTTGACCCCAGAGCCCTCTTGGCTCCTGCAGAGGAAATGAATGCTGCGGTGCGATGGAGGAGCCTGAGGACAAGGCAGTGCCCTGCCACATGGCTCCGCAGCAGTGTCTGGGCACATACCACACCTGCTGCTCCTTCCTATGGGTGTGCGACTGCTGTGAGCATCCTCTGTGCTGCTGAGGGGGGATCTGTCTTGTCCCACCTAAGGTTGAAGACACAGCCAGCTTTGCCCATCAATACAGCATGTGGGAGCTTCAAAGAGGATTGAAGAAATCCAGTGCCAATTGCAACGACTGCCTTGAAGAGCATCTGTCCTGAAAAAAGATTTAGGAAAACAGCTGCAGAGAAGCCTGCAGTGCATCTGTTTCCAGCTGGCATCTACAGGCTCCGTTGCCCAGAGACACGTTATCACAGAGCTGAAAGGAAACAACTTGGGAACAAATCTTCAAAGATGACAGATAGGTGGGAGGGAGCAGCCCCAAAGTGCTGCCTGGACCTTTTCCCAGACACGCAGGGCAGCCTCAGAGAGAAATCCAGGTGAGCCTGGCCTCGTTCCTGCCTTCGTCTGGTCCTCTTAACACACCACAGACACCAACTTGGACTCGCATTAATGCCTTTACTTTCTGTGTCCCCACTGGGTCTGGTCAAGCAGCAAATGATGCAAGGAATGTTTTAGTTCAGCTCACAGGCTGGTTGTCGGGTCTGTTTGCACTGGCCCATCCGTGTTTATATAAATACGTGTCACTCAGCTACTGCTGGCCTTGATGGTTAATAAAACAAGTGGGTCCGATAATGCGTGAAAATCCCAGCGGGTAAACAAACAGAAAGCGGAAACACTGGAGACTTGTACAATTACCCTGCTGCACACTGAGTGCCAAAAATGCCTGAGCCAAACGCAAAGGGATTTGGGGCTCCTTTGCTCAGTTGGGGGTTGGAGCTCTCAGCTCTTCCTGGGGTTGAGGCCAGGTATTTCTCTGTGCGTGGTGCAGCAGCAAGGGCCTTGCTGTCCCTTGCGGTCAGGACCCCGCTGTGGTGACCCTTGTGATCTGGCTGTGCTCAGAAGCATCTTCCCCAGCCCTGCTCCAAGGGTCCCCTGGCTGAGGAGCTGCCTGTGCCCATGTGCCTATTCCCCACTGGCATAAGAGGTGATTCCAGTTTCCCCTAATAGCACAGACAGTGCTGACAAAAGGCCATTTTTGCCCCCCAGCTGTCTCTTGTGATGTCCTTTTTTTTTTTCTTTTTTTTTTTTCCCATCTCATTTTTGCACATTTTTCAGTGACTTTCAGATACGTTGGCAAACATTCAAGTGTGGACTGTGCTGTGCTCTGAAAGGGGCTCTGATTTCATGGAAGGAAACTTCCAACATGGCATAAAAGCTTGGTTTGTTAGTAGTAAATGAGTAGTCAGAGCTGTGGTAGGGTGCCTGTATGTGTGTGCGTGCATACACCTCCCATGCTGGGCATCCTTGGTTATATATAAATACACACGTGTGCTTGAGCTGAAGGTTTCTTTTCTATCCCTGACTCCTTCCTGCTTTTCTCATGTTTTCTCTCCAGTCTGCTCTCCTTCCTCCTTCTCCTTCCCCCTCCATTCATCACACAGGGGAACTCATCATTTGTTTGTGTGCGCGTTCTTGATAGCTCTCAATCCTTTTAATAACGAGGGGGAATATAGAACAAATGGATTCATTCCCTCAGGGCCCTCTGTGGCTCCCTGTCCTGGCATCAACAGCAGTAGGACAAAGTCAGGGGATGGACTGATATCTGTGATATCTCACAGCCTGGCGTGCCTGGGAGGTGACCTGGGGAATGGGACCAGCCTCTGCTTGCAAGGCAATTAGGGAAGCTGCTCGCCCTCTCCTTGCACCTGTTCCCTCTGCAGAATAAGACTGTTCCTCCATGTCCCAGCCTGAGAGCTGAGGCTATTTGCGACATGTGCAGGGGAGCAGTGCACGTGGGAGGAGAGCAGTGAGCTGTAAAACCCCCACTGTGTTCACTCTAATTGCCCCCAAAGCTAATTCTCTGTTTTGCCCATTTCCAGAGGCCAGCATCCCTTGGAGTGGTCGTGGCCTGGGGGCAAGGTGGACCCCAGTGGGAAGGAGAAGGAGATGGAACTCACAGCCTCAGCAGCGCCCAGTGGGGGCCGGGCAATCCGGGAAGAGGACTGCGAGGGGACAGGCACAAAGCCCTACTGCAAAGTGCTGGTGCTGACGGAGAGCCAGGCCAATGACACGGGTTACTACCACTGCTATTACAAGTACATCGATGCCAAAATCGAGGGCACCACAGCGGTCAGTGCCTATATCTTTGTGAGAGGTAAGAGCCATACGGTGAGATGGGTGGGGGCTTGGGGCCAACCTACACGCACCAGCACAAAATCAGACACATTAAAGATCCCAACATGCCCCCCCCCACATCCCCCCCAGCCCTCCAGGGCTGCAGGCTTAGGGAAAGGACCAAGGGCTGCTCCTCATGCAGGAAGCAATATCCGTCCACTTCTGGGGGACAGCAGCAGCACCTGGGATTCAATTATGTCCCAGCCTGGGGGCATTGCTCCAGCAGGGCTGGAATGTAGGAATTTAAGGAGCAAGAGCTGAGCCTCAGAGATGCTGTGACACTAAAAAAAGCACAGGATTTAGCTTCTGGGCAGCTGTGGGGTCGTGCTCTCAGAGATGCTAGAGGCAGAACAGGGCAAGGGATGATAACGCTCTATAAAGCAGAGAGGAGGAGTGGCAC
Source organism: Coturnix japonica (assembly GCF_054131305.1). Classification (NCBI taxonomy): domain Eukaryota; kingdom Metazoa; phylum Chordata; class Aves; order Galliformes; family Phasianidae; genus Coturnix; species Coturnix japonica. The sequence continues at coordinate 3,677,998 of NC_140680.1, read as the reverse complement.
AGACCCACTGTGCACAGCCTTCTTGGAGTAACAGCCTTGTATGCGGTCTGCACAGGGGCTGCCATGTGGGCAGCGTTATGAGGTGTGTATTGGAGGGGAAGGGCTGTCTGCCAAGCTTGGAGCCACGACCTCAGTGCAGTAAGGGGCTGCAGGAGCCCATTCTCAGCTTTCCTTGTTCCCCAGGGGTCCCCCCACTGCCTGCAGCAGGATGCAGCAAGATAAACGAGCGCTGTCCCCTGGAAGCAGTTGGCAGAGCTATTTCTCTTTCCGCCCCCATTTCTTAAAGTTGGTGCAGTTGTCACAAGCCAGGCGGGTCATGACATACAAGATGCATTTTTCAGAAGTCCTGGGGCAAAGCCAAATTTACCTCTGCAATGTGCAGGGGGAAATGGAGAGGCACATCAGAAAAAGCTGGGCAGCTGCTGGACAGGAATTGGGGTCTGTCTGGGCAATTGCCTCCTCCTCACTTGGGCGCTGCTGCCCATCCTAGGGAAGAATAGAGCTTCTCTGGGTCTCAGGAATGTTGGGAGGAGGCGTCTGTGAGTTAGGCAGCGGTATTCAGTTGCTCTTGGGCTTTGTAGCTAGAAGAAGGCAGAGAACTGCTTAAGCGTGTAGCTGAAAGTATAGCCTAACAGGGTTACAGGCAGGGTGTGCTTCTGCAAGAGCCTGGTTTGTCTACGGACGTGGAATTCCCTTTGTAACATTTTGGATTTCAAACCTGGAGCAGTCAGGTGTGGGTGTGAGATCCAGCAAATACCACTTTGTCCCTTTGTTCACCTCTTGTCACCTTTGGCATCATTTACATCTCAGTAATGGTTCTGTTTAGCAGAGAGCAGCAGTGTGCATGGTGTGATGGAGCGTAGGGGCTATAAATCCCGTGCTGTCAGGGTGCATGGGACTCTCAGCGCCTGTGTACAGCATGTGTGCAACAAATCCAAACAACACCTTGTAGCATTGCTTTGCACGTGGCTCCACAGGATGTGTTTGTACTCATTCCATTCAGGCTGTGCCCTCTTATGGCTATCAAATCCTCCTGGACAGACCTTCTAGGCAAGAGAAGGGACATGTTGAGGAAAACCCAGGAGCACAGTAACTGTGGTCACTGCAGAACGTCCAGATGAAACCCTGCCTGTTCCTGCTGAACTGGGCTGCAATGTGAAACTGTCCCTGGAGAGTTTGAAAGGGCTGATGTAAGTGTCAGGGATGTTTGGAGACAGCCTGGTCAGACCAAGGATTTATCCACCAGCCTCGTTTGTCATGTTAAGAGCTTGGTAGAATTGCCAGAAACAAAATATCTGTACTTGGCTGGGAACGTGGGTTTGTCTGTGTTTTTTACCTGCAGCTCAGTTCTCAAATGAACTCTTCACACGTGTCTCATTTCTCACACGTCTGGTTTGGTGTGCGTTTTGTTACCTCTACAGATAGTGCTGTAAACATACAGAGTGAAATAGGATACGCACAGCCCCCATCTCATTAGGCTTAGCATATATTAATGAAGGAGATACTAAATTATTCCCACTGGACCCATTAAGACAGCCTTATAGAAAGTATGTGATGGGATCAGAGAGAGGAGTTAATGCATGAATCACGAGCATGTTGGCAGCTGGGGCTGCCCAGTAAATCAGTGCGTTCTTGGCTGCCCTCTGAGCTTGGAGGGGACCTCGTAGTCTCTCACCTCTGCCAGTTGTGTGTCTCCTCCCTCTCACGTGCCCAGGGCTTGGGGAAGGAATGAGGAACATGTTCACACTTTGAAACAAGCCTGTGATTTAAGAAGAGCTCACCATTACGTTCCCCATGCATGGCTTCTTTCACCTAAGCTGTATAGGAGAAGTCTTCACCTAGGGAAGTAGTAGAGAAAACTGAAGCAACAGCTCTCTAGATTAAAGACTAAAATAAATATCCTTACGTGCTTAACGGTGTGAGCACTGAGTTGGAATGGGTTGAAGTCAATGTGATTGGAGCAGCAGGATCCCCAAGTGGGGTTCATTACTACTTACATCTTGGGCTTACCATTTTAGATGGGTGGCTTTAGCGATCATCCAGCAGGGGAAAAGAATCGCTTCCAACCCAATCCAATCTGTGATTCTGTGATCAGTTTGGTGCCTGGCACAGTGGCTCAGGGCCGTGGTAGATCTCTGCATGCTGCCTCTGAATCCCCTCCGCAATGGACCCCAATTGGGTTTCTCGGGTTTGACACGTGTGATGTGCTGAGCAGGATGGGGCAGCCCCTCCCGCCAGCACTTTGTCGTGCTGCTGGCTCCACGTGGAGGAGCACAGTGTACCACCCCTGGCCTCACTAAGTCATTTCAGGGTGGTTTTGCTCTTCCTGTCAATATTTGTGCATGCAGCAGTTGGGAGGCAGTGGAGTGGCAGTCCTGGAAATCTCAGCTCATCTGTTTATCTGCTGGCTGGGCCGGCTGCAGGATGACATCTGCATACCATTGCACTGCAGCTCACTTCCTCGCCCTGGAAGGTCGCTCTGCATGCCGCCGCTCCAGCACTGGCACCAGCTGGGCAGGCGTGGAGCCCAGCATGAGACCCAATGGTTTCACAAAGGGTCAAACCTTGGCAGAGACCTTGAAGGGGCCAGGAAATGGGAGGTCGTTTCCAGCACTGCCCGAATGTTGCAGGAGCAGGCTGACCCGACATGCATCCTTTGCAATCAGGGTGTGTTTGACGCTGTGGCACATCACAGATGGGGCTGATCAGCCCAGCACCACTCCCTCTGTCAAGCTCACAGTGCATTAAAGAAAGCCAGAAAGCCTTCTGTTCTTCTGATTCCTTCCACTTCTCCTGTTGCTCCTGTTTAGTTGTCCTTCTCTTTGTATCCCTTAGATTTTGAACAGCCGTTTATCAACAAGCCAGAGACGCTGCTCATCAGCAAGAAGGAGAACACTTGGGTGCCGTGCCTTGTGTCCATCCCAGACCTCAACGTCACACTCATCTCGGTGAGAGCTCCGCCAGTGGGATGCTGAAGACCAACACACGTAGCATTTGTTGTGCATTTGTAATTGCCTGAGTGGGAGAAGTACAGGCACTGCCAGGAATGGAAAATGTGTGAGATACATTTTCCATGGAAAGTACAAGCCATTGGCTTCCTCGTTTTATCTACTGGTTGAGGCTGTGTTGTCCAGTTCCCTTGGGCAGACCCCACAGGTTTCCTGCCAGCTTTGCACCTCTTCCCTGGCTCTCTGAAACAAAACAAGACGTTGATTTGGTCCCATAGCATCCCCTGCTTGCTCTGATCTCTATGAGCTGAAAACCCCCTGGTTGGTAAGCAACCCCACAGGGAAGGAGGCTGCAGCACTGGGGCTGAGGACTAAATACAACTCAAAACAACTCTATTATCAGCTTGCTTATGCCTTTTTTTTTTTTCTTTTTTAACAATGCAAATACATCCTTCCAGGATGAGTGTTACTATTGTACAAAGCCCTCCAGGGACACTCCGGGGGCCAGGGGCCTTTCCCTTGCCCAGGAAGGACACTACCCAAGGTCAGACCCCATCCCGGTGAGGCTGATGTTTGGGACATCGGCATCAGTTTCCTTAGCTATCACTATCATTTTCCATTCCTGGAAGTCTCTGACCTGCTCTGCGGATGGGGAGGATTGCAGTGCAGGATGCAGCCGCTTGGGGTATAGCTGGGGCTGCAATTCCTAGATGACAAACCCTTAGGGGAGAGAGCAGGAGGCAGAGCATAATGCTGCATCGTTTCTTCCCACAAAGCAGAGATGTTAGCCAGCATGAAGGATGGGAGTGTCATTATCTTCTCATTTCACTTGGGAAAATGTTGTTTTTTCCAGCAAAATTCCCTCATCCACCCCGACAGGAAAACCATTTTCTGGGACAACAAGAAGGGGATGCAGGTACCCACACAGCTGATCAGAGACTCCTTGTTCGTCCAATGCGAGACAGTCATCGACAAGAAGATCTTCAAATCCAATTTCTTCATCATTCACATAGCAGGTGAAAGTCTGGGGAAGTGCAAGGGGACAGTTTGTAGTGCTCTGCTGTAGTTCATGGGGTTGTTATGGCCCTGTCCTCCAGCTGTGTGCCATGCTGAGTTATCCTTAGCAGCAGCAGTTCATACCCAAACCTCCTATAACTGCACAGTTGGAGGTGCAGATTCCATGCTTTAATGAGAGCCACACCCCGGCTTCAAATAATTAATCAATCAGAAATGTCTTTTCCTTGCTTCTCTGCATCAGGGATTGAACTGTATGACATCCAGCTGTACCCCAAGAAAGCCATGGAGCTGCTAGTGGGAGAGAAGCTGGTCTTGAACTGCACAGTGTGGGCCGAGTTCAACTCTGGTGTCCGCTTCCAGTGGACATACCCTGGCAAACAGGTACTGCTGGCCTCTGAACCATCCCATCCTGCCCATTCACTGTTCTTCTTGGCAGCATTGGCAGGGCCCTGCTTCAGGATCCTAACCGTGCCGTGCTCTGGCCATCTCAGAGAGCATTTCCACTTTCCTCTCCTGCAGCAGGAAGCAGGCAGAGATAAGACTCCTTCTACTGGCAGAAAGCATCTTCCTTTCTTAGGCATTATTTCTCTGAGGAACTTCTGGGCAAACACTGGCTTCACTTCCACCAGTACAAATACAGACCAAACATCCTTGGTTTGAAAGGAGCTGTTTCAGCCTCACAGCTTGAGTTACCAAGCACCAGCAAGGGGATCCCTCCCCTCTGTTTTTCCCCTCTGTGGTAGAGTCTGACTCTTGCAAACAGTGAAACATTGGAGTTCCCTGAAGGCATTGTGGTGTTTGAATACCTACAGGGCTCCTATCTAGTTACTGGACTGCAGATCAAAGCAAACCAGTGCTAAACTCTCAGCCCAGCTTTGGTTGGTCATCACACGAGGCTCTTTGCCTTCACAGTCGTAGAGATACCTTTCTGGAAGGAGGCAGAAAGAAATGCAGATGTGAGGAGCCCATCTGCACAACCCCATCTCTCTGATGCCTTTCATGCCTTGTTCTTTGCCACCAGATGCAGCGAGCAGTGATAGAATCTGAGCGCCGATCCCTGCAGACACATACAGAGCTCTCCAGCATCCTGACCCTGCACAACGTCAGCCAGCAGGACCTGGGCAGGTACACGTGCACTGCCACCAACGGCGCCCAGATGCTGGAGGAGAGTACTGATGTCATTGTGCATGGTAAGACACCTTCTGCTCCCTCGTGGAACCGCAGCCAGGCTCCTTGCGCTCCCCTCCACGCTCACCTCTTCTCTTGCAGAAAAGCCCTTCATCAACGTGGAGTGGCGGAAGGGGCCGGTGATAGAAGCCACTGCTGGAGATGAAGCTGTGAAGCTGCCGGTGAAAGTCGTGGCTTATCCCCAGCCAGATTTCCAGTGGTAACGCACCTTTCTTGGCCCAAGGCACCTTCTCTTCTCCTCCCTCCCCTGGCCCAGGAGGCAAACCAGGCCAGCCTCCTTGCTAGGTCCCTCTGTGGCCAAGATTGTCCCAGATGTCACCTTCCCCCATCCATGGAAGGGCTGCCCATGTTCTTGGGGTGTTCCACCATGGCTCAGCAGCTGGGGAGGGAAGGAAGGGAAGTTTGTGGTTAAGGTCAGGTTGTACACTGCATTGTGCTGCACTCCAGCCAGAGCTAGATGGGAGCTTTGCTCACAAACCCTGCTCAGGGCAAAGCCACGACACTCTCATCCTCACAGCAATGTACAAGCCTGTGACTCAGGCCTGGGGAAAGCCTGGGGGTCCCTGCAGAGAGGACCATGCTTTAGTGAGACACTTCTTCCCAGTGGCTGCATTTTCTCTCTGCCTCCCTGCAGGTACAAGGACGGGAAGCTAATTCCCAAGCAATCTCAATCTTCAATGCAGATCAAGGATGTGGCAGAGCATCATGCTGGGACGTACACGTTGGTTCTGAGGAACAGGCTGGTGGGGCTGGAGAAGCGTATCAGCCTCCAGTTAATTGTCAATGGTAAGGGAGGGGCTGTGTCCAGGGGGAGAGCGCTGAGCTCACAGCACTGGCCTTTGGGCTGCTCTGAGACCGAGTTCCTGGTGCTTTCCTAAAGCAGTTGGTGCCTACATCACCTCCTTCAGCCTAATGCTGAGGGATGCTCTGGTTACTACAGGGCTAGTTGTGGTGTGGGCAGTGTACCATAGAAGTGGAACTCAGGACAATGAAGTTGTGTTCCTGGTTCCGCTGCTCTGAGCAGAGCACACCCCTGCTCAGGGGCTGTTTCCTATCTGCTGTTGAGGATTCTGCTGAGAGTGATCCTAACTGATGGAAAATCGTGAGCAGTGTGGCTGCAGCACACATGGAGCCTGGGGCCGGAGCAGTTCTCTGGGTGCCCTATGGCTTTCCCCTGGCAGAAACTGGTCGTTGTGTTGGAGAAGTCAGGTGCCAGTGCAAGAAGCAGTAGAGGGACGCTGCTGCTTGGGGATCTGTCTCCAGCAGACTCTGTGACCTTGTGCTGGGGGCTGCAGCATCCAGACAGCCATACCAGCAGAGGAAGGAGAAATGTCATCACTTGAATCTGCATAAGTATAACCTGCCCTGTCCTGGCGGCCTAAGCTCCCTAGGAGCTGCCCTAGGAGCTGTAGCACTGTAGTGCCCAGTCTCCATAGACAGCCTGGGGAGGGCTGTGCCTGGCCTAGGGATGCAGCAGCTAAGCCCAGGGCCACTCACAGTGTCTTTCTGATGCTTGCAGTTCCTCCACGTATCCATGAGAAGGAAACCTCTTCCCCAAGCATCTACTCCCGGAGGAGCCCCCAGGCCCTCACCTGCACAGTCTATGGTATCCCAGCACCAGAGGTGATCCAGTGGCAGTGGAGGCCATGGATGCCCTGTCGGATGTTCTCTCGACGCAGCCTGTAAGTGCCATCTCTCCGAGTGCTCACGTCCTGCCAGGCCACCAGTGTGGCATCGAGGTCTCCTTATGACCATGGCTGTGTCCCAGATCCAGTCTCAGATTTGAGTGCCCCTTGGTGAGACCCTGAGACAGCAGCTGTGAGTCACCCCTCTCCCACCCAGAAGTCCCTGTATTTGCTTGGCACTGCATCTTCTGGTGGGTGATAACAAGCAAAAGTGCTGGTAGGGAGGGGAGCAGAGCTGCTGCATGCATGGAAAGCTCCAGCTGCCTGCCAGATGCTGGGGCGGTTTGCCAGGAGGGTGTTTGTGCAGGCAGGATGGATGGGCAGGAAGGGTGCGTGCCCACTGCCTGTGCCCTAGGAAGTGGGGGCAGCAGCAGGCAGGGCTGCAGTGACATTTTTTAGCTGTGGTCTTGCAGGAAGAGGAAAAAAGGATGCTGGGGAGTCATAGGCAGAGTAGTCAGGGCGGAGGACATCGGGGTGCCTGGAGGAAGCCAGGTCCTGCAGCCCTGTGTAGGTTGTTGCCAAGCCTGGAACACCAAAGTGCTCTCCATTGCATGCGAGTGCACCATGGCCCTGTCAGGAAGCAGAAAGGCCCATGAATTATGGTCACTGTCTCCCAAGGCCACTGTGTTTCTGCTTAGCAGAGCTCCAGAGGATGCAGGAGGCTTCTTTCTGGCTTCCTGTTGTTTACATAGCTCACCAGTGTGCTCACCCCGCCAAGCGCTTTGTCGGCACTGCCAGTGCGTGACCTTACCCCTGTGCTAGGTGGTCAGCTTCCCCCTGTCTCTGCCACCTTTTGGGCTCTCCCTGCTCCACCTTCATTTCAGCATCATCCTGCAAGCCGCAACATCTCAGGTCTTTGGCAGATGGGGCTCTTCTCCCCAGTTGCCATCATCAGCCCCAAAGAGGTGCCACCGTGTTCCTTGGGGATGCCACACACAAACAGTTCTCACTCCTTCTTTTCTCCATCTCTAGTAGTGAATGAAAACACAGGCCTGGGGGTGAAGACACTGCCTGGGGTAACAATATCTGTTTCCTGCTTCAGTTTTCACATATATAGATGATGTTTGCCTCATTAGTGATTGCAGACCACCATTCTAAAGCACATTAGTACTACATACCCCAGGGTCCCAGGAATTTTTGCAGTCAGAGGCCAGGAGCATCAGTTCTCAGACACAAAGTCAGTTTTGGTGCTTTCTTCCCAAGTGACCTTCTCTCCATCTCTCTCCTCTTGCTGGCTTAGCAATAGCAAGCACCGAGCAGCAAGGCGCCATCAGCGAGATCGCATGCCTGAGTGCAAGGACTGGAAAGATGTGTCACAGCAGGACGCAGTGAACCCCATTGAGAGCATCGACACCTGGGTGGAGTTTGTGGAGGGACGGAACAAGGTGAGGCCGTAGCCCCAAACCTGGCTTGGAACGGGGAGTGGGAAACAGGGATCCCATTTGGGATCAGGCAGCACGTCTGGCATGGTGCTGGTCGTACAGCTTGGTACCAATTGCACTGCAAGGAACATCTCTGTCTTGTTGCAGTGTATGACCTGCAGGCAGCTGGGCGCTGCTCACTGCCCGTTTCTTTCTGGTAGCTACAAGGTCTGCACCCTGCGCTGCACTGCGGTTCCTGTTCCTGCTGGTGCCGGGCACCGGCTGTTTGCAGAGGGATGCAGAACAAACAAATGGGCCCCCACTTCCGAAAGTCACTTCCTGTTTTCCTACACACCTCCAAAGGCACTTCCCGTTCCCCAGCACCGCCAGCAGTTCGTCACTCTGCCAAGGGGGTGGCAGGGGCACATGCTGCTCCTCCCCAAGCAGCCAAAAAGAAAGGCAGGGATCTGCTTTCTCTCCCTTCTGTCTTCTCTTATCACATCCCCCTGGTTTTTATTCTGGCCATGAAGGCCAGATTGAGCCACCGTGTGTACAGTGCAGGATGATGTCAAACAGAAATCCCAGCACAAATGTAACAGTGCAGATTGGAGGGAAAATCCCCAAGAAGGCAGGAAGGCAGCGCACAGAAGCAGCACCAGGAGGGTCACTTCAGCTGTATTGAATATCCCCAAGAAACAGGAAAGGCAGCATTCAAAACTGCTGGTAATTAGGTCACTTCAGCTGTAATGAATATGCACTGAATGAACGGCTGTTCCTTCTGATTAACACGAGCTAATATATTGCCACTTAGAATTGAAATGCATCCCAAAGTGTATGGGATGAATAGTAAAGTCAAAGTCGTTTCCCTGTAGGGGTTTGATTTTTTTTTATTTTTTTTTTTGCATTTTTAAACATTGCCTCATTAGAGGGATCTTTGCATGTAATTACCTCGCCATTTAACTGGGAGGGAGGAGAAGAAACATGTGCTTCAAGCTGCAGATCTACTCTAAGGGGAGTGCTTGGAACACCCTTGGCAGCCCATGTGTGTTCAGTGTGAGCTGGGAGGAGGGCAGCCTTGCTCCCCAGCTGCCTTTACTGGCTCCTTTGGAGGCAGCATCTCCTGCAGCCGTGCTCCCAGGCCAGCAGCCAGGCTGCGTGCCCAGTCTTAGACAAATCTTGCTGGAAAGAGAGATGAGAAAGCTTTTAGGATCGTGTCTATATACACTTGGAATTTAAAGGGAGAAGATAATAGGGTGAAGTAGTGAAAGCCAGGATGGTTTTGTGAGTCTGATTTCCACTTATGGATAAATGGTGTGCTAGCAGGTCATCTGAGCCCATGGAGCAGTCATCTCACAGCACAGGGCTGTCTGCCAGATAGCAGCACCAAACCTACTTTTCCCTTTTGCCCTTCCTAACATCTGCTGCTCTCTTTCCCCACCAGACAGTCAGCAAGTTGGCCATCCAGGAGGCCAATGTCTCAGCCATGTACAAATGTATTGCCTCTAACAAAGTGGGTCGAGATGAGCGGCTGATCTACTTCTATGTGACAAGTAAGTACTGGGGACATCCCCTCTGCCAGTGTCACCTGGGCTCTTTGCCTGAACCAGGCAGCCCCTAGATTTGCCAGGTGCCATCATTCGCACTTAGTGCCTTAAACAGTGACCAGGAAGCCATCAGGAAAGCAGGGTTGCCCTGTATTTCTGCTGAGTGACAAAAGCTTGGAGTTCTGGCAGCAAATCGTGCAGACAGACCTGAAGATAAGCTGGTATGTCTGTGAAAGGTCCTGCTGGCCCAGGCAGCGTGCTGGGCTGGGGACGTGTCTGGTCCAAGAGCATCCTCTAGTGGCACCGCCAGCCCTGCTCCCAGGCAGGGTCCTGGCCCCAGCCCTTGGCATGGCCCCTGCTGGATTTTGGTGGTGGGAGAAAGCCAGGTTTGTAGAAGTCAAAGCCCGGCAGGATGAGCTGAGAACAGCCCCTTTCAGACCTCCTAGACTTGTTCCACTTGTGACACATCTTAATTTGACTCCGAGGCTTCAGCACAGCCCTTAGCATCAGCTCAGCTGCAGCTGTCAGTTGCTCGCAGCTTGCATGTTAAAGGCTCCAGGGTGGTTTCCATTTACCCCTGGCCGAGGACAGTGAGTTCTCAGAGAGCTGAGCCCAAGGAGTCAATTTAATTGTATCCAGCAGCTGAGCCAAGAAAACTCATCCACGTGTTCATTTCCTTCCCAAAAGCCATTCCAGATGGATTTGAGATCGAATCCCAGCCCTCAGAAGAGCCCATAGAGGGGCAGGACCTACAGCTGAGCTGCAATGCGGACAACTACACCTACGAGAATCTGCAGTGGTATCGCCTGAACCTTTCCAAGCTCCACGATGAGGAGGGCAACCCCCTGGTTCTGGACTGCAAGAACGTCCACCACTACGCAACCAAGATGCAGGGCGAGCTGCGCTTTCAGCCCGACTCCAATGATGCCACCTTGCTGCTGACCATCCCCAACATCTCCCTGGGCGAGGAGGGAGACTACGTGTGTGAGGTGCAGAACAGGAAGACCCGGGAGAAACACTGCCACAAGAAATACATCTCTGTGCAGGGTGAGGGTCAGCAGGGCAGGTGGGAGTGACTTGCTGCTGGTACTCTTGCTGCAGTCAGCTTCCCAGTCCATTCCTGGGGGAAGCCATGCAAGCTAAACTCGAGGTGGCAAAGGCACCTGGGTCCCAAGACACCCTCCAATAATGGGTTATAGACACAAAGTCCCCCACGAATGCAGATATTCTTTTGATCAATCCGTTTTGTGCTGCTCCTCCAGCCCTGGAGATCCCCCGCCTCAAGCAGAACCTGACAGACATTTGGGTGAACGTCAGCGATTCCATAGAGATGCGTTGTAAGGTGGATGGCAACCACGTTCCTGACATCAGCTGGTACAAAGATGAGAAACTGGTGGAAGAAGTGTCAGGTACATTGGGCTGGGGATGGAACAAAGGCAAGGTACCATGTCTGGTGAAAAGAGAGCTGAATCCTGTTTTTAATCGTGTTCTGCCCTGGTTTGATATGCTCTCAGTGGACAAGTCTGTGCCCTAGGGTTTGGATCAATGTTGTGTGCACATGTACATTCAGGTGGACAGCACAGAGAGCTCAATCCTTTTTCTTCTTGCATTCAGCTCAGTGCTGGGCATCTCTGCTAATGCAGGGATTGACTCAGATCCCATGGAAGGAATGTGGGAAGGATCTAGGCATATGGCAGAGGGAAAGGAATAGGTCCTGGAGGCAGAGCAGAGCTTGGTACACCAGCTGGAGCACCCAGGCACTGTTCCCAGTCCAACCTTGTCTGTCGGGTTTTGTTCCATATACTGAGGAAGGCCCTTCCAGTGTAGTTCTGGAGCCATAAGCCACAGAGGAGAGCTGGTGCAATTTAATTCTGCCATCTAAAATGAAGTGGCCAAAAAATAGAAGCCTTATTTTTTGCCTGAACGAGTTAAATCCCCTTTCCTTATTGAATGACCTCCATAACCTTCCTTGCCTTACAGGAATTGATCTGGCAGACTTCAACCAGAGGCTGAGCATTCAGAGAGTGAGGGAGGAGGATGCTGGGCTCTACCTGTGCAGCGTCTGCAACGCTAAGGGCTGCGTGAACTCCTCAGCTAGCGTCTCTGTAGAAGGTACCAGCAGACACAACACACCCTAGGGATGAGAGCATCCAAGTAGGGGTGTGTCAGAGGTCCTGTGCCTCTTCCCTGTGATGCCAGGCTGCAGGGTGGCAGGGAAAGCACTGAGAGCATCTGTAGTCCAGAGCATAATTTGATTGGAGAGTGTCAACACACAGCTCCTTGGTCTCCCCACATCATTGAAGCAAGTCCCAAGAAACAGCCAAGCCTTTTCTCAAACTTCACTTTTCCTCCCACCCCACAGGCTCTGATGACAAGACCAACGTGGAGATTGTCATCCTGATTGGGACTGGGGTCATCGCTGTTTTCTTCTGGATCCTCCTTATCCTCATCTTCTGTAACATCAAAAGGGTACGTGGTTGTCTTCATTCTGGGGAAGTGGAGGGGGCTCAGAGGGGCTTGGGGCAGCCCCATTGCTGTGGTGTGGGGCTATGTGACAGCATCTGCTGAAAGAAGGTCGCTGAGTAGTGCTCCAGGCACTCTGACTGTCAACCAAGGATGGGGCACGTAGTAAAGATGGGGACATTGAACAGCCTTTTGCCGGGGGAAAGCGGGTTGAAGGAGGCAAAGGAGGCATCTTCTCATGCACTGTGTTGGGTGATTCCTGCAGCCTGCCCATGCAGACATCAAGACCGGCTACCTCTCCATCATCATGGATCCTGGCGAGGTGCCCTTGGAGGAGCAGTGCGAGTACCTGCCCTATGATTCCAGCAAGTGGGAATTCCCACGAGACCGCCTGCGCCTGGGTGAGCTGAACCCCATCCCTGCCCCCACGTGCTGCATGCAGAGCTTCCCACCAGCCCCTGGAACTCACCCTCCAGATTTCTTACACAATCAGGGCAAAACAGCCCAATTCATAGGAGATACCCTGAGTTCAGGACTGGGATAGGATGTCCTCGTGCTGTGACATCCATCTGCAATCTCTTCCCTCTGTCTGGGAGAGGTGTAAGGGCTGCAGACCTCCTCTGAGACACAGAGCAGTGACATTAGCCCTGTCTGTTCTGCTGCAAGGTGTCTTATTTACCTTTTCCACTTGTTCTGTTTGAGGGCAACAAACAGCCTCTCACCACATTAGGACCATTTCCTTCCTCCACTTTGTCCATGCCAGCTCTCAGTTCCTCCCTTCATCCTTTCTCTTATTCTCACCTCTAAAGCAAGCAGCCACCTGGGAAGGGCAAATATTGCACTCCTTCCTTTTCCTTTATGACTCTTTTTCTTTCTTCTTTCCATGTTTTCCTGTAAGGTTTTTTGTGTTGTTGTTTTTTAGCCTCATTCTCCATCCTGCACCTGCTTTCCTTTATGGTGCCTCTCTTTTTGCTCATAGGTAAAGTCCTGGGTCATGGTGCCTTTGGGAAGGTGGTGGAAGCTTCAGCTTTTGGGATCAATAAAAGCAACAGCTGTGAGACCGTAGCAGTCAAAATGCTGAAAGGTATGAGGACAGCCTCGTAGAATATGCAGTTCACATGGATACAAAGGATAACAGGGAAAGCCTGCCTTGTAATCATCCTGTAATTCAGTAACCAAGAAAACATTATGGCAGTTCATGGTCAGCAGTGGCCTGTATATAGAAACTGAATCATGGTGTGGCTCAGCAGCACTGACACTGCAGGTGTACAGACGATCTGCAGATCAGTAGCAGAGGGAAGCCTGGCTGTATGAGGTTGTTTTTCAGCTCTTTGATGCATGACTCTTACCTGGCCCTTCAGCTGCAGCTCAGGAAGATGCTTCTCTCTTTGTCAAACTAAATGTGCAAACTCCCAAGTAAAATGTATACAGGAAGGTATGAAAAAATGCACATAATACCAGAGAATGAACCTTGAGGGTAAAACAGAGGAGCAAGAATTGGTGTGAATTAAACACTCAGGGAGAAAAGGCAGCAGAGAGCTGGCAGGAGCACAACCCTGTGCTTGCTATTGGAAAGGAATTATCAAAAGGCCTTCTGGGTTGGAGCTGAGGCAGTCCTGCCTTCAGTCACGATCAAAAGCCTTTTTGTTTCTAATTTCCCTTCAAACGGTTTTACAGCTCATTATCCCTGCTTGGAGGCTAAAAGGGCAGAGATTCAAACGTGTGCATCTGTATGTAAGCCTCAAGTGATCTTTTTCTCTGCACGGCTATCAGAAGGAAAATTGTGTTGGACGCAGGTTGTGTTCTTGCTTTGGATCCTTGCTCCTGCATTACAGCATTACAGACAAGGCTCTGCTATTCAATTTGGAAATAAGCAGTAACAAAATGTAGGAAGGCTTTGGGATTGCAATCTCCAACAAGACTGACGTTATCACTGTGCTAGGAGAGAGTGGCAGGGGGAGAGAAAAAGCTGTGAGGAGGCATCACCGTGATGTGGTTTGTTTGTTTCCAGAGGGAGCTACTGCAAGCGAACAGAAGGCACTGATGTCAGAGCTGAAAATCCTCATTCACATTGGGAACCACCTCAACGTGGTGAATTTGCTGGGTGCCTGTACCAAACCCAATGGTAAATATCACAGGGCAACAGGCTGAGCCTGCTCCCAGATATCACTGCTCATCCCCTGTGCCATTTCTTCTGGCCATATATGTGACTGCGGGGATACGTGGGGATGTGTGTTCCTAGCCCTGGTGCCACAGCTCAGCAAGGCTGATATAATGTGAATCAGGGCAAATTGTGGCTATTGCAAATCCTTGTCTCTTCCCCTGGTCTCATTAGGTCCACTCATGGTTATCGTTGAGTTCTGCAAGTATGGCAACCTCTCCAATTACCTGCGGACCAAGAGGGAAGGATTCAGTCCTTACAGGGTAAGTAACCTCCTTTATCCCTAGGAATTGCCCCATGGGTAGGGGGGGAAGACATGCATTCAGAAACATAATCTAACAATGAGGGAAAGACAGCCTCTGTCTGGCAGTATGTCAGTTTTACACAGAGATGCTGTTTCACTGCAACATCAGGGAAGAAATTTCTTTCTGCAGAGGAGGATAAATGCTTCCAGGCCAGAATTACAGTCTAAGAGCAGGACAAGACTGTGCAGCTCATGGGTGCAGGGGATACTGTGTGTGTTTCCTGCTGAGGTTTTTGCTTTTATCTTCTTGCCAGGAGAAGTCACCCAGGCTGCGTATTCAGGTCCAGTCCATTGTGGAGGCAGTGAGAGCGGACAGAAGGAGTCGGTCTGGGACTAGTGACAGTGCTATCTTCAACCGCTTTCTGATGCACAAGAGCCAGACAGCACAGCCAATCCAGGAAGGTAATACCTCACCTGGCTTGCCAAGAAAATGCCAGACTTGCTTAAACTGGAAAATGGGCTACAGCATGGCAGTGGGCAGCAGGGACCCATCCACAGAGCTGATCTCTCCACTGCTGTGTGGCAATTCCCTCAACAGGGCTATTGTATTAATCTCCTGTCTCTTGTAATGGACTTCAGAAACCCTAAAGGAATTATTAAATTAATTTAGATTTATTTTTTAGCTTAAAGAAAGATGAACAGAAGGGGTTTCTCAGTGGGTCCTCTCTTGGCAGGAATGATGATCTGACCTTCAGAGTCCCTTATAGCCCTACAGGACTATCTAGTATCTCACCCTGGGGCTGTATGTATCCTGCAGTTCTAGAGAGCAGCAAGTGGGACACAAGACAACTCTATGTCTAACCATGTTTTTGTACTCCTGGACAGTGGATGACTTGTGGCAAAGTCCCTTGACAATGGAGGACCTGATCTGCTACAGCTTCCAGGTAGCACGTGGCATGGAGTTTCTGGCGTCCCGAAAGGTGAGCACACACTTTCCCATCCTCTATTCTTCTTTTGTGCATGCCTGATTGGAGATGGCCTGGTGTGGTCTGTTGTAATCACAGATTATGTGTGTATGTATGTACAGGTTCCCATGGACAACCAGTCTCTTTGACTGGCTGTTTCCAGTTTCACGTCCCAGTTTGTGAAATCATTTTATGATTTATTACTACAAAACCCTGCACACAGCTGGGTTACAGACATACAAAGGTGGGAACTTGGCTGTATTGCATTCTGTCAACCCCTTATTTATCTCCTTTAAAAATCTTTATTTTTAGTTCCTTCTCACCTCCCCAGTTCTCCTATTACAGCTCGGGTTAGCAAGGGAAGAATAAGGGAAGGGAATGCTCTGCACTTTATGATGGCAGTTCCTGTCCCTCTGATTTTGCTTCTTCCTCTTCATGTGCCTTCAGTGCATCCACAGAGACCTAGCAGCTCGCAACATCCTGCTGTCTGAGAACAATGTGGTAAAGATCTGTGACTTCGGCTTGGCCCGAGACATCTACAAGGACCCTGACTATGTCAGGAAAGGCAGTGTGAGTACCATCTTGGGGATGGACTAAACTAAGGAAGATAGAAAAAGGCAGGAGTGGAATCATTTGTGGCTGGGACCAGGAACCATTGGCCTGATGATGGAGGTGCAGTCTTCCATCACCACCAGATTTGTCTCCTTCCTTCTGCTGCTCAGCCCATCAGCACTCCTCTATCTTTATACTCTTCCAGTGTCTTCATCCCTCCTTCTGGCTTCACCAAACCTCCACTCCTCCATGGAGGAAGGATCAGAGCTATTGTCTCTGGTTCTTGAATGAACAGTTCTGCATTGCCTCTCCTTCCTGCAGGCCCGTCTCCCACTGAAGTGGATGGCTCCAGAGAGCATCTTTGACAAGGTTTACACTACCC
Organism: Coturnix japonica; assembly: GCF_054131305.1. Classification (NCBI taxonomy): domain Eukaryota; kingdom Metazoa; phylum Chordata; class Aves; order Galliformes; family Phasianidae; genus Coturnix; species Coturnix japonica. The sequence continues at coordinate 3,661,488 of NC_140680.1, read as the reverse complement.
AGAGTGACGTCTGGTCCTTTGGGGTCCTCCTCTGGGAAATCTTCTCACTGGGTGAGTGCTGAGGGACACGTGCTGCTGAGGCAGGAGGGGCTTTTGTCCCACCTAGCAGCTCGGCAGATGAATCTGTGCATGAGGCCCTTGTCTCTGCAGCATGTCTGAGGAGAGATGGGAAAGACGTCAGTCTGGGCAAAAGAAATACAGAGGCCATATCCACCAAGGAACAGGGTGATGGGGGACAGCTTCTTCCTTACTGAGGCAGAAGAACCTGTCTTGGTCAGAATTGATGTTTGCTGTGCATCAGAAGTGACCACATATCCCATGTGTTTTAGGAGGAAGTCCTTGTCTCAGGATAAGGATTGTTTTCTGATGGCACACTTCATCTTCCCACTTCCTCACTCTTCTTCAAACCTCTTTTAGGGGCATCTCCATACCCTGGAGTCCAGATCAACGAGGAGTTCTGCCAAAGGCTCAAAGACGGTACCAGGATGAGAGCTCCAGAGTATGCTACTGCAGAAATGTGAGTCAGAAACATCATGGATCTCAGGGCAGGGCAGGCAGATGCAGAGACTGTTCATCCACTATTGGGAAGAGACAACCTCTCCTCTCTTGGTGGCTGCCTGGAGAGTATTCCAGATGGGTTCAAATGCAGGACAGATCTATGGCCATCAAATTTTGTGCAGAACCACGTTGGGATGGCTTTGCAGATGGATAATGTGCTTTCCCACTCTTGAGAGTAGCTGAGGTGTCTAAATTGGCTCTGTCTGAGCTTGCAGTTGTATTCAATACACAATGAACCTCCTTCTAGTAGGTCCACAGGGCCCATGTTCAATTTGCTGGGTACCAAGGTTTTCTTCACAGCTCAGGTACACTCTGTTCCAGCAGAAACCACGTGGGTTAAAGCTGTAGAGTGTAGTAGAAAGGGATTTCTGTGACATAAAACCATCACCTCTTCTTGGCAGTTACCGTATAATGCTGAGCTGCTGGCATGGTGATCCCAAGGAGAGACCGACTTTCTCAGACCTAGTGGAGATACTGGGGAACCTCCTTCAGGAAAATGTCCAACAGGTAAAAACCCCTCTGTGTCCCTGCTCGGTTTTGAACAGCCAGCTCAATGTGTCCTCCTCTGACTCCCTAGCCAATGCAAAGCCTTTGTGAAGGCCATGGGTTAACACTGTGTCTCCAGGTCTGTGTCATTCAGGGGTACTGGAGACAAGAGCTCTGCAGTAGCCTTCTTGTTGCATCCTATTATAGTTCCAGTCCTTGCAAAGCAAGTGTCCTCTCAGTCGTCATTCTGGTATTTCCATCCTAATCTCCAGATGATTATTGGAAATGTTTCAGCTGACTCAAGGCCCTGGCACTCCAGCCTCCCACATGGCTGCATAATGAAAACCAGGACTTCACCAGGGCTTCTGAAACTCTATCTTCAGATCTAAATGTCAGGGTCATACGAACCAAATAACTGTTCCATTACAGAAATCAGATGTACGTAATTCTGAGAAGCTCTTACTAATCACCACCGTGTGGCTGCTCACCAGCACTTATAGCTGTGATGAGTGTGCAGCTCTGCTTTTAGGTTTTATTTCTGGGTGTTCCATTTCAGAAGATTACTAAATGCTTACAAATGAGTGCTGTCCCATCCTACCCCTCTGATGTTAACCTTTCAGCACTGTATCCCAGCAGAGGCAAAACTAAGCCAGTTGTTTGTTCCCACAGAGCACAGTGCTTTGTCCATTTTGGCTGGAGAGCTGTAGGTGCTATTGGACTGAGTTGTTTTCCTGCTCACAAACACCTCCGTGCAACTGCAACCTTTGCAGCCCCATAACTCAGAGGGCACAGAAATCTCTAGACAAATAGTTTGCCTGAGAGAAACGAGACATAATAGGAATGTTCCTGCCCAGCTCTGTCAGCTTCTGTTTGTACAGCCTCCCTTTCTTGTAAAGCCACTCACTGTTCTTCCCACCAGGAAGGGAAGGATTACATCCCACTGAATGACTCTCACAGCTCAGAAGATGATGGTTTCTCCCAGGTGCCTTCCTCTGCCCAGCAAAATTCAGATGAAGAAGACTTTGACATGAGGATACGTTGTCACAGCCTAGCAGCAAGGTGAATCCCCTCTGAAAAGGGCTGAGGGAGCCCAGCAGCAGCCGGTGACCTGAGCTCTACGGGAGCCTGAGGGATATGGGGAGAACCCAGTAGCAAGAAGCTGGAAAAATCCCAGTTGTTCAGGTGTGATCCAAGCACTTAGGCCATAGCATCTTGCTTATAAAAGCAAAATTACTTTCCTGTACTGGTGCATGGCACATGACATGTCTGAGCACATGACATTCCTCCTCGTGCTTCCAGCTACTGTCAGAGAAACACACCCCACCAACATCATCACGGCCATCACCCAGTCTGGGTGCTCCCCACTGCAGGAGTAAGGGGACACAAGTCCTAAGCTGACACCACCCTCCTCCCCACAGCCACCACTTGGGTCACCTCCCTCCCTGCGTGCTGTAGTTGCAGGGCCAGGAAGTTGAGTTCAGCTCCTGTTTGTTCAGGACTTTGACTGTTGGTTTTACTGAATACCGTGTGCTTCTGTCAGTAGATATTACAACTGCGTCTCGTTCCCTGGTTGTTTGACGGGAGGAAATCAGATCAGGTGTTCATCCAGGATAAAGACATTCGAAGAGTTTCCCATGACACATACAATGTACAAGGCACACCCGGTGAGTGGCATCTGAGTGGGGTTGAGCAGGGGGCAAAGAAATGTTCTGCTGTTTCCTGACACCTTTGCTGTTAAGGTCATGGGAGGAACGTCATATCTATCTAATGTCTGCCCGTCTGTACCATTCCTGTTCAGTCCGTCCAGTCCTACATACATTCATTTCCCCATCTGGCACATAATGTGTTTCTCTACAACACAGCTTGTCTGGCTGTGAAACAGGGAGGTTTAGAACTGGAAGCCAGCTCTGTAAATGGTCTCAGAGAAGAGTCTGCTTTTCACCCTTCTCAAATCTGTAAACGTAGCCCGGTGAAGCATACTGAAATCCAGCTATGACTAGATAAATCCAGAGTGCTTGTCCTGGAGCTCCTCTGTGCTGTCACACCGCAGTATGCAGCAGGAGCCCTCCTGACCTCTGCAGACTGGTCTGGTTTTACATCTCCTGCGGAGGCAGAACTGAAGTCAGTAGCAGTTGTCTCAGGGGAGCATCTCACCTCTCACAGATTTCATGGTAGTACATCTTCCAGACAGGGAGCACTCTGTAACGCTGAGCTGCACACACAAATCCTACCTTTGAATGTGCTGCTTTATAAAAGGCAGCTGAGAATATCCCCAGCAAGCTCCATGCACATCCAGCTTCTTGCTGGAAGTAAAATGCCCATACTCCTATTTTTCCTATCACAGATAGACATGATCTCATCTCCTGAACGATTCCTCCCCCCTTCCCTGTCTGATCAGTCGACAGGGATGTTACTGATAACTCCTGTTTCTTCCTTGCAGGACAATCAGACAGACAGTGGGATGGTTTTGGCATCTGAGGAATTTGAGAGGATAGAAAACCGACACAGAAAAGAAGGTGGATTCAGGTACTCCTTAAGTCTAGCCACTCAGATATCTCTGCTGTCAAACACAGCAAGACAAGGAGAAAGCTCTTGTCTCCCTGTAGGATACGCCTCTTGGGGCTCTCAGCAGCAGCAGGGCTGTGGGCTCTGAGCCAGAGAAATCCCTGCACACACATTTATGAGAGGCAAAATGCATAAGGAACAGACCTGCATCTTGCTTAGGTTTTATAAGTATTAACTATGCCCATTTGGCAGACAAACTCATGTTTCATAAGGCCTGAAAACATGTCCACCAAGATAATAAGGTGTAGTGGAATGATGGTATTAAAAGGGCTTTCATTGTTTATTGTCATTTTCTGGCGAGGTGTATCACAGTGGCAGACTGAAGCCTTGTGGGGTTTTCCCCAGCCCAGCCGAGTTTCCTTCAGCCCTGATGTGACAAGGCAGGCAAGGTCCAGGCCTTAGGACTTCCTGCCTGCTGGTCCTAAACCTGGAACTCTCAGGGCTGAGGATGTTTTGAGTAGTTATGTCCTTGACCAAGCTTTGATTCTGAGTAAGAACACATCCTGCTCATCTCTGCTTGGTGCTGGAGCAGGCTGGGACCTCATACCTGTGACAGTGTATTGTGTGAGCCACGTCAGCTCATGTGCCAGCAAAGCCAGTCCCAAGCCTCTTCTCCTTTTCTCCCTTCCAACAACAGATCAGGCTGGTCATTTTCCTTGCCATTACCTATAGCCCTGTGGCCTCTGTGTTGTATCAGCTTGTCTCCTGCTTCTTGTCCTCATCCTCTTTTCCCTGAGGCACTTTCCTGTTGTCTCCTACACCATAGACCTGATGTCCCATCCTCTAGGAAACAATGCCTTTAGCCTTTCCTTGGACATGTCCCTGCCCTTGCTTCTGTGACTTCTTGCCAGTCACTTGCTATTGGCAGGCACTGAGATGGGGTTGCTGCTTTCCTTCCATGTCATCATCCGTGGTTTCTTTTTCCCCCCATCCTGGCTGTTGGTTTATATCAGCTCCTGCTACTCATGCCAGGTCCAGGTGAAACTGAGATGATGTCTCTCATCTCTACCTGCTCACTGGAGTCCCAACCCTTCCCTGGGCATTCTAGAGCTATCTAGAGGAGGTGATATAGCCCTGTGGCTGGGTTATATAGAGAGGTTTTACAGTGCATAAGGTTTAGAGCAAGGTCATTTATTGTGCATTGAACCAGAGGTGTAGGTCCATTCCTGACCCTGTGCATTAGCAGATGATGTTTGCTGAAGCTGGGTTTTCCCTAAGCAGGATGGAGGTTTCCAGGAGGGCTCAGACTGACCTTCTGTTTCTCTCCCTCACAGCAGTAAAGGGCCCAACCGAACTGCGGAGCTGTCAGCAGAACAGTCAGACCTGCGGGGCAGATGTCGGCCGTCATACGGATCCCAGGTCGGAGGCCAGACTTTTTACAACAGTGAATACGGGGAGCTGTCAGAACACTCTGAGGACGGCAGCTGCACCCCACCCGCAGAGGGGGCCAGTCCCCCCGCTCTCCACGCTTCCTTCTTCTCCGAGCAGTACTAATGGCACCAGGCCCTGGAGGCACCCTGCCGAGGCATCCCCTCCCTCACTGAGCACATCATCAGGGTCACTCAGAGCTTCCCCTTCAACCTACGCCCGACCCCAGCAGCGAACCCATCCCAAACAGATGGGGAAACACCAGAGTCCTCGGAACCACAGCACGATGGTCCACGCAACATCTCCAGCTGCAGCTTCTCTGTGCTGGGACTGGAGAGAGTGCCTTGCTGATTCCTTGGGTATCTTTTATTTCTGTGGCTCAAACAGATTCATTCTGCTGGCAATTGTGTGCCCATGTTCAGCACTAGAGCACCTTCTGCCTAGCATCCAGCCTCCGCTCAGATCAGCTTCCCATTCAGAAAGCCTGTTTCAGGTCAGATATAAATAGATCTGTCTTAGTCTCGAGTTTCTTCCTGGTGTGCAGCCTGAATGTTTTTCCTTGGATCGCTTCCTCCTTCTCTCCTCATGATGTCAGCTGCTGAATTGCAGAGCAGAAGCAAAGACAAGAAATCCCTGGTGGTATTAGCAGCAAGAGCAGGACATTGTGAAGAGGTGTACAGAGAGATCCCAAGGGATCTTTGTAAAGGTTCGTGCACACTTCATTCTGGGTAGGTGCCAGCGCACACCCAGCCTCTCCATCTCCTCTGCAAGCAACACCCACACCCCTCTCATCTCTGCTGGAGGGGGACCTGCCATTCTGCTTTATCACAGGGATTTTTTAGCCCTTTCAGCACAGCCATCAGAACATCAGCTGATGGCCCAAGTCTTCCCAGTGAGATGAACGGCAACTCTTTTTGCAGGCCCTGTGTGAAGCAGGGCTTTATATTCTTTGTTCTGGGAGCTTTGTGCTCGCAGGTCTGCTGCTCTTGCCTTCCGCTTCTCCCAGAGCAGCACTGAGATCATCTGTTGTTCCCAATGAGAAACTGAAGCAAAGCTGTGTTAATTTCAGCTGGCTTCTAAACATAGAGTGAAAATATGGTGTTTGCTGAAAGGAAAAGGATATAAGTGTTAGGGAGTGAAATGTTTATTTTCAAGCTGCTGGGAGGGTTTTGGAAACAACGGAAGGAACAAAGCTCTAGCAGTGAGGTGCCCTGAGCTGCATCCCCTGGTGTGCTGGCATTGCTGAGCACACACAGGGCAGCACCTGCTTGGAGCACAAGCCCTAATTCTGGATGGACCACTCTGCACCACGATCTGTTGCCTGGCTCAGAGGAGGCGCCCTCTGCCCCATAGGCTCTTCTCCAGTTTCTGTTTCAGAGCTGCCAGCACAATGCAGCCGTCTCCGGAGGACTGACAACATGTATTTGCTGAGGAACCATCTCATCATTTGGGCCCTTTGTTTCTAAAAGACGCTACATGAATTCAGGCTCTGGGGAACCTCCACAGTCACTCTCAGCAGGTTGCTGCGCTGCTGCCTCACTGCTTTCCACCTACATCTTTCCAGCCTGTTCATAATCCAAGGGCTCAGCCACAGAGCCGTTACGTCACCACCAGAGGAGTCTGGGTGCACAGGCTGTCTGAACAGCTTGTCATCTTCTCGCACACGCCGGTGGCTGGCAGAGCTCCTTGCACAGGGGCATCTCAGCACTGGGGAGTTTCTGCATGCAGGCCACACCTCTGCATAGAGGCAAGAGTTTGGGCATTGAAAATCATGTTTTCTATCAGATGTACCATTTCCCAAAGCTGTATTTCTCTTACAGAAGGTATTATGTGTTTCCTGGCGTGAGTTGTTATGGATGACTTTCCCAAATCTTAATTATAGTTGTCTGCACAAATGTAATGGGGGAGATTTATTTAGCTGTTGGGAAAAGCATGGCTGTCATTCAGATTCCCTCAGTCTGCAGAGCGCCCAGTGTTCCCCTCCCATCCCATGTCAGCAGGAGGACATGGCTGTGATTTCCATGGCAATTAGAGGCACAGAACTGCACCAGCTGGAGCCAAGCTGGCTGAGGACATGGAATTTGAAACTGTGTGACAATTGATTCCCCAGTTTCTATTGATGTCCCCCAAAGTTGCCAGGAATTTAAGAATCTTTAAGGAATTGTTATGACACAGTAAGAATGCTGCTGGCAGGAGATGCAGCAGAGCCAGGCCAGGGGAGCAGGACAGCCAGCAGGGTGCGGGCCAGGCCAAATTCTCCTGCCCTCATCTTGCCCTGTGTGTTTTTTTACCGGTGATTCCCTTGGCAAAAGGAAAGCTGTGTCCTGTGCTGGGATTCAGACTGGTGAAAGGGGACAGATTGCAGAGCTACATTCAGGCTGCTCTCTCGGTGATGTGCAGCCATGAAGCCACCATTCTCATTCATTTCCAGCATTTCATAAACAGTTCTCTGCCTGGAAACACTGCCCCAGCTGACAGGAGGCTCAAGAAATGTCTGTGAATCAAAACTGGAAAGCAGAATTCCAGAGTAGCTGCAAATGAGGGTTAGAAACCTACTAGTAAAGCCAGGCACTGGCAGGGCTCTGCAGCAGAGATGAGATGGAGGCATCTATGCACCCCAGTGCTCAGCACTCCTGATCTGTCAGTAGTGCTCCCAGCCTGCTGGGTCAGCTGCACTGGGGCTTTAGGTTCTGTGTAAATTGCTCATGAGCATCGCCATGGAGAAGTGTTACTTCATGAGAGCCATTGTTAAAGATCCCCTGCTTCATGCTGGGGAAGGTGATGAAGTGACATCTGATTCTAAACATTCAAATCATTCAGCCCCATAGGAGTTTATTATCTCTATTTTACACCTTCTTGAGGCGTGTGGGGGGAAGAATCACATCCCATTGTATCAGTGCCAACAGCCTTGCATGAACAACGCAGCTTAACATGAGCATGTGCTGGCTCTTCATCTTCTCTGATGATGAACAACAACTGTAGTGTCAGATACTGAAGAGCTGTTGAACAGTTGTACTTTGGATCTCTTCAAACAATACCGGAATGGGGATGTACAAAGCTGACACCCATCCCCACACTCCTGAGTTATTTCTGGCATCTTTTTACAGTCTTCAGATAAGCATGAGCACAAAACGAAGTGGGTTTGTTCTGGTTTGAGATGAGGCTGTGGTGCCATGGAAGGACAGACGACATTGAGAAGATATTTCACCTTCTAAAACCCAGGTTTGATGTTTGTGCCTCCTTCATGAAAACAAAGCATCTCATTCCCTATTTATGAATGCACACGTGTCTGTGGAGAAAAAAACCTGTGTATCAAGTACCACTTCATTTATATCGCAGTATTTTAGCCTGGTACCTGTTGTTGCTGCAGCAGCATTGGATGTTTCCGTGGGCTGCCCTCCAAGCAAGTAGCTTACAGCATGGGCTGTGTGTGAGTACAGCAGTGTGGTTTGTGTGTGTTGTGGGTGAGTGTTTGGGTGTTGCATGTGCGAGTTTCTCCTACCGGTGAGTGTATGTGAGTTCTCACAGCTCCTTGTTGAGTCCTGTGTCTGGAAGCTGACGGTTATATATCAAACCAGTTAGAACACTGCTTTCTTTCCTCTCCTCCTATCGTACTCGTTATCCTTTGTCATTAAGAGTTTTGTTGTAATATCTAAATGTGAACATGAATAAAGTCATAACTGGCGCTGCGCTCTGCTTTGTGGACGCTGCTGCCCACGGGTGCTGCTGGGCCTGGCTCCAGCCAACCAGCCCCGTGCAATGAACATTATTTTGGCATTATTGTTTGTACCTTTACATCCCTTTGCATGTGCCATATCCTTGAGGAAACAGCTGGGCTTTGTGGCATTTCCATCCAGGAGGAAACTCGTCCTTTCCTCATGATGAAGCCGGACACACGTTGGTTAAGCTGCTGACAGGACCGGGCCCTTGGCCCTGCTGCCATCTCTCCCAGCCCTGCTCTTGTTACCTTTGTGCCGGGGACAATGATCATGGAAGCACAGAACACCAGACCAGGTTGCTCAAAGCTTTGTGCTAAACCTGGCTTCAGATCCCTTCAGCCCTTGGATCCTGTGCCAGGGCCTCACTGCTCTCACCGTGGTTCTTCCTCTAGTTTAAAGCCATCACCTCCTGCCCTGTCACTGCACTCCCTAATGGAATCCTCCCTAGCTTTCTCATAGGCAGTAATCACAGGAAGAAGGGAACTGATAGTAAGAACCGTGCTCAAGCATTGGGTATACATGGTATACATGGGCTGGCACAGGGATGCTGTGGGGAAGGGGAGGTGGCTCCAGGTGTCCCCGTGCCGTGTTGCTGCCCCCCATGCCAGCAGCCTCTGGCTGCTCCTCTGGCTGGTGGTAAAGTGCAGTTTTGCAGGGCTGTTATGACACGTGGCTCCTTGCCCAACATTTACCAACCTTTACCAACAACAGCAACATTAAAAACAATAACTGAAAAAAAGCAGAAGCGGAACATTCAGCTGCTGCTTCAGAAACACTTCCCGGATTGCACTGACATTTCTACAGAGCTTTTCATCAGCAGATCTCAGAGGATTTTGCAGCACCACAGGCCTGCAGCACATCCCACAGCTCAGCCGCAGCCTGGCAGGCCGTCCTGCCTTCCTGGGCACCAACATGGGGCTCTCCAAGGGCAGGCCCAGCCCTGCTGCTCACAGCTAAATGAGGTCAGGAGAATGAGCTTTTAGGGTGTTATCTTACATTCATAATGTGGCTAAGTGCATCGCTAAGGGACGTGCCACAACACCTCCAAAGGGAGCAGTGCAGCGAGATGCTGGAGGGAAGCACAGCGCTTATGGGAGCAGCTGGGAAGTCACCAGGGAGGCTGTATCTCAGGAGAGCAGCAGCACGGTTATTTGCTCAGCAACACAGAATGTATCCCAGCCCACAGCCCTGCAGCTTCAGATTTTCACATCATTTGCCTTGCAAAACGTGCAAAGGCTGCTGTGTTCTCGTGCTGCCTCCCTGGTCACTGAGCAGCTCGAGCCTTTTGTGAGAGCGATGCTAAAGTGTCACAGCATCACATCCAGCTTCACAGCATCACATCCAGCTTCACAGCATCACATCCAGCTTCACAGCATCGCAGAGGGTTTGTATTTATTATGAACATCTCAGCGAGGTTTCCCGTTTTAGCACACTGACAAGTAGCTCTAAACGAGGCTGCGGTGGCCACGTCCCGACACAGGAGCCGTGCTGCTGGGCTGGCCCTATAGCACCAGGCGTGGAGCCCAAACCCAGCACCCAGCACTGCACCATTCACACGTGCTTTTAAAGCACACTGCGTGCTTCCGATGGCCGGCGCTGTGGAGCTGAGGAGCTATGGGATGCGCTCAGTGCCCATTGCTGCTCCCAGCACTGTAAGCAAGTCCTTGTGGTACCATACAGCACACACTGCACCGGGGGAACATGGGGGGACGGACCCCGCACCCCCACCCCACTACCGCCCGGAGTGACGTCATCCTCGTAGGCCCCGCCCCCATGGATGACCCCGCCCTCTTGTGGGCGTGGCCTCGCGCAGCTCCGCCCCTCGCCCTCGTGGCGCCGGGTGGGGCGTATTGCGCCTGCGCAGTGCGTGCCGCGCCGGGCTGCAGTCGAGGCGCCGTGAGCGGCCCCGGGCCGGGCATGGAGCGGGGCGATGCGGGCAGTGCGGGGCGGCCGGAACGCGGGGCTGAGCCGTGAGCTGACAGCGGGCCGCTGCCGCATCATCCTGCCCCGGTCTGTGAGCGGTGTGAGCGGTACGAGCGGTATGAGCGGTGTGAGCGCGGGGCCCTGAGCGCACGGAGCGAATTAAAGTCCCGCAGGTCCCGGTTCCGTTGTGCCGCGCTGTGCCGGGCCGTTGTGCCGCTCCCTGGCTCCTCCCATGGCATGAGCCCGGGCTCTCCTCCTCCTCCTCCTCCTCCCGTTGCCGGGCTGTCCGATGGGATAACGCGGCCCCGCCGGCAGCACAACATGGCCCCGCGCTGGGCTCGGCGGCGGCGGAGCGGCTCGGCGCTGCTGCTGCTGCTGGGGCACTGCTGGCTGTGGGCGGCCGGAGCCGACGATAACGGCAGCCAGCTGTCGTATTACACCGCCCTCATCAACGTGACCGTGATGAGCCCCGAGCGGGGCGGCCCCACGTTGCTCCGGATCGACCGCGGTCGCTACGGGCAGGATTCGCCCAAGGTGGAGGTGAAGGGTCTGCTGGTCACACCGGTGCCCATCAACGGAGGTAACGGCCCCGCAACGCGTGGGGACACGGGGGAGGCGGGACGTGCCCGGGGTGCGGCTGGAGGCCGCGGTGTGCGGCTGTGTGCGCTGCGGGGCCGGGGATACCGGCCGTGGGGACGGTGTGGGCCCGCTCCGTGGTGCTGAGCGCCGGGATGTGCCGCTGTGCAGTGCGGATGGTGCCCCTTGGTGCCCGGCCTGACAACCGCCGGCCTTTCCGCTGTGTCAACTTGAACGAGGGTGCGGGCATCGTGTTGGTTTGGGGATGAAATGAGAGCGGGCGCTTCACGGCTTATTTTGAGAACCATCCGTGACGCTGTACCCGACTGCTGGCCTCCACAAATGGCCCCGGATGGATCTCAGCGCTCTCAGCCTCTCTCTGGGCAGCAGCCTCTGAATAATGCATTCCGTGAGGCAATGTAATCAATTAAAACCAGTCTGTGAGCGGTGAATATTAAGAGCGTTTTGTGCTTGGTTTTGTTTTGCTGTGTGTTCCTGAAGAGCCGTGCTGTGTTACTGAAACCCCTCGAGGATTTAACAAATCAAGGTCAGGACAATATGTTGATGCTCTTTCAGCATCTATCAGCCTCCTGCCTGCTCCTGCTGTGGCCGTGCAGCACACGCACTTGCTGGTTTCATTGAAGCTCTGTTTCGTTTCCTTTACAACGTGTTAATTAGAACGTATTAAAACAGCGTGCTGGTGGGGAAGGCTGGAGATACAAAGCTCAGAGCAAACTGACTGCCCGAGGATTTTGCTTTGTGTCTTCAGTCCTGCCCTTTGCAGTGGTTTTGGTCGTGTGACCCCAGATGTGCTCAGCCTTTCATTCTCTGCTCCCTGATATTCCTCACTTAAACACAAGCTGCTGTGTGAAGGCAGCAGGCTGTCCTGGAAGCTCTGGGGATGTCACAGTTATCCTAAGGGGTGCGTGGGGGTAGGATCAGCCCTGCTGCTTTTTCTCTTGCAGGGTGTCAAACCACTTGATTCCTCCAGCAGCTGCTTTGTTAATCAAAAAACAAACTTCCGCTGTTAATTACTTCTTCATTTTCCCCTATAGCCTTTTCTGGTCTCATCCAGCAAGGTCTTCCCTTAAGTGTGATTAAAGCCTTGAGGGAGGCTGACAGCATTCTCAGGAGAAGCAGTGAGAGCAGAGCTGAGCACGGTGCTGTGCACACCCTGAGCAGCGTTTCCTACCTTGCTGCTGAAGTGTAACAGTGAACAGTTAGAGTGGGAAAGCACAGAAAGGATCACGGAGCTGCAGACCTGAATTCTGTGGGTTTAACGTGCTGCAGTCATCCAAACTTTGCCCTGTGTTGTTGGGAGGTGTTCTCCTTCCGTGTGTCAACAGAAGGCACTTAAAGCAAACACTGCCGTGGTGGTCTTCCTGCAGAGCTGTTCTGAATTGTGCTGCACAGACAGCCATAGAGCAGGCGTTTTAATTCTGCTTCATGTGGTTTAAAAACCCTTTGTTTAGTAGGAAAGAGACCAGAGTATGTTATGCTTTTAGTTAAGGTGCTCCTTGAAGACCTGAGAGCCTTGTGATTGTATTCTGCTTTATTTATATCTGGCTCTGATAACAGCGCAGTGCTGCTGTCTGCAGCTGCTGTAATGCCTTTTTATCAGCCGGCTTGTATTGCTGTAGCACTTGTTTGCAATGTATTTGTTGGAATAGCACTTAATGCAAGCAGCCAGTGCCAGCCTCTGCTGCTGGAGCAGTAGTGCTTTACCCTGTGTCCAGCCCTTACGTGTCCCAGCCTGGTGATGCCGTGGTGTTGGTGTCAGGCATTGACCCACCATGGCCCATTGCTTGGGATTTCTGTGCATGCAGGTGGTCAGCTGGCACCTGGCTGTTACAATTGAAATTGTGTGCTGTGTTCCCATCCTTTGCCTGCAGGCAGACACATGAGTTTTCCAGCTTAGGGCCGGGCTCAGCAGCTGTGTATGTAACTCATGGCCTGGGGTGTGGGGTGCTGTGCTCTGAGGTGGTGGTCAGCTCATGTTCTTGAATATGTCTGTTGCTTTATGTTTAATTTCTGAAGTCGTTGCTCTCTTTAATTGCCCATCCTTTAAATGTCAGTACACAGCACATTCAGTCACCTGTTCCTTTATCAGGATCTCTTACACTGAATTCACTGTGGTTAGGCTAAAACACCTAAGCTTTCCCTGTGCTTTTTATGGATCCTCGGATGAAATGGAAAGGAGAAAACAGCCTTAGGGAAAGGTAGAGGTAGGGAGCAGATGCTCGAGGTGACAAATGGAAGTGCAGCTCATGCACAGTGCTGTGGGGTTTTGTGTGTGGTATAAGCAGGGTTTGGCTGTGGGAGGTTGGGAATAGCAGGTTTAATTGCAGAGCTTTGGGTAATATTTGGGCGGAATTTGGTGTTCCGGTGTGAGATCTAAAACTGAGCTTTGCAACAAGCAAAAGAACAGCTTGGTGGAGGGACAGTGCCATGCCCTGCATCCATCCTTTGCCCCTCATCTCAGTATCCAGCTTAATTCATAGTCATTGAGTGATAACATAGCTGGTGGCTTTCTGAGTTAATAGCTGTAATTGTGATACTCTTATTGAGCTAGCAAGATTAAATCTCAACTATTACAGCGCTGCCTGCTTGCCTCGTTTTCTTTTGCTTAGCTGAAATGAGATTACCATTGTTCAAAGAGTTCCTCCTGCTGCTATAGCCAAGTGCAGCCAGGGCAATGAGGTAGCATGGCTCTCAGCAGTGAGGTGCTGCCCCGTGTCAGTCCTTGGAGCAACTTAGAAAAAGCAGGAATTGCAGCTGGCGTGGCTGAGGACCCAGTTGGTAATGAAGAAGCACCAATACGTTGAAAGCAAATACTGTTCAGTGTGCACAAGTGGATAGAAAGCTGTCCTTGAAAGCGGGATGGGTCAGTGCTGCTGTGCTGCTTTTATAAGTTTCCCAGCTGAATTCCTTTCCTGGGAGCTCCAGTTCTGCTGCACATAAAGGGATGTGATGCATGCAGGTGTGCCGTGCTCAGGTGTGCCATGTGGGCAGGGCTGTGTGCTGCTGTGTGCTGCTCCATCCTTTGTGCTGCTGCCTGCACCAGCTGTGATGCAGCCCTGAAGGTCAGAGAGGGAAAGGATTTCTGAGCACAGAGCTGAGAGAAGCTCTGGTGACTGCTGCTGGTCTGAGGGAATGGAGCGTTAGCTGAGAGGATCGATCAGGATATCTGACCTGAAAAAGAGAGGGGGGGGAGGAAAGCATAATGCAATGCAGTTAGTGGGCTGTGGGATGCTGGCACTGCTCTTTTTGTGTGGGAAGGAGACTAAGCCTTGCTCACAGGAGGTGCTGCGGCTTCAGTGCCCTGCTTAGATCAGGGGGGTGTGCAGTGTAAGTGTGGGGCACAGGGAGCAGCCTGCAGCCAGCCCAGTGTGTGCAGAGTGCTGATGGAGCCTTTGTTGGTCTGGAACTGAGCTCTTCACTTCATTATTTGCCACCACAAAACGGTTCAGTCTCTTACAGGGGTTAGCTAAAGGGCTGGAAGGGATGAGGTGGACCACAGAGAAAGGTGTCACACTGGAACAGTTTGCCCAAGGAGGTTGTGGATGCCCCATCCCTGCAGGCATTCAAGGCCAGGCTGGATGTGGCTCTAGGCAGCCTGGGCTGCTGGTTGACAACCCTGCACGTAACAGGGGGGGGTTAATACTGGATGAGCATTTGTGGTCCTTTTCAGCCCAGTCCATTCTATGACCAGCAGCATGGACTCAGATTTTTGCCATCGTGTGCATGGTGCATAGACACAAAGAAAGGAAGGATGGAGTTGGTCCCTTATATTTCAGGTTGGTAGGATGGTAGCATGACAATAGGGAAGCAGCTTTCTGTACACTTCATTTTTCTGCTGTTGTGGAGTTGAATGATTTCTGATGGTATCTTTTTGCATACAAGTGTGTTCTTTTAGAATAGCTCTGATGTAATCTGAAGTCTCTTTTCATTCCGGCACAGCCACCATCCAGAAAGTCTGTGTCCACAACATCCTGACTGCTTTTAGGACAGTGGAGAATAGGCGATGCAGTGGTAGGGAGCTATTGCTGGTGGCTCTTAATGATAGCATTTGTTCATCCATCCCTTATGGGGCCAATAAAGGTTCTGGCTGTCAGTGCTGGGTGTGGGGCAGAGGAGCTGCTGCAGCAGCCAGCAGTGCTGCAGGGCTGGGTGCTGTTGGAAGGCCGGAGCAGGAAGAGGTTTCTGCAGTTGTTCCTGAGTTTTGTTTAGTTAAAAGCAGAAGGGTTACTTAATGTTTGCATGGGGTGCTGACCTAAAGAGAAGCACGTTGTGTCTCTGTATTAAGCAGAGCAACCTGCAGGCTCATCAGACCCAACCAGATTTCCCTTCACTGTTTTGTGTTGCTTACACAGGGCTAAAGCAGTGTTGTTGGGACACACTGAATCATCCCACCAGAAGTAACTCTGTGTGTGTTGCTGTGCTGCTGGAAGCTCACGTATCAGCACATCTCAGCTCCTAATCCTGTTGGTCCAACAGCATTTCGTAGCGCTGCCCGCTGCCGCAGGAGGCTTTCATCTCTACTGTAGTGGAAAATCTGTGCTACTTTTCCCACAGAGGCTGTTTGCTGTCTCATGCCACTTTCTCTGTCAGCGTTTAAATTTGTATGGCTCAAACATGGGAGTTTGTAGTGCCTTACAGGAGCGGGGTTGCATGGTGGGCTCTTAAGAAGCTTCCTCCATTTCAAGCTGCTCTTCCATTCCAATCAGTAACTCGTTATCTAGGTTACTTAGTGTGCCTTGAACACGACTGCACTGAAGCAAACTGTTTGCCATCCATAGGTGTGCTGCTGTTCATCCTCCCATACAGAATCTCCTGGCTGTAGCATCCACTCTGAGTCGGTGCTGAAGAACTCACTTCTTAGATAGGAAAACTGTATGGGGTGCTTCTTCTGAATCACTCGTGGGAACTGTAGCAGTTTTCAGGGCTATTACCCAGATGAATTGTATGTCTGAGGTTTCACTGTTTGTCCCATCCATCTTCAATAAGCAAAGGTGCTTTTATTCATGGCATTTGAAAGGGTAAATACAAGTGCATTGCGAGTTGCTGTTGATTCTGACTTACTAGAAAACCGTCGTCCATGCTGCACTCTGTGTGTTTTGTACATAGATCTGTGTGGGCTTTGGCTGCTCCAGGATACATTACAGCTTCTAAGAGGACAAAAAAAAGGTCTTTGTATGTTGTTGGGCTCACATATGGCATTTGCCAAGCCTGTTGCTTCTCCTTTGCAGCACCGATACCCATTTAGCAACAGGAGCACATCGTGTTTGCCAGCAAAGCTTGCAGTGTAAAAGCTGGCTTTGGCTGCTGCTCTCATCCTTGCAGCAGCATGCACACAGCAGATAACTGCTCCAAAATCTTCTTGTTTAGTTACTCTTCCCACTGCAGGGATGGCTGTGATTGCATTAGAAAGGAAGAGAATGTTATGCTGCCCACAGTGACTGATAAACAGTTGCTGGGTAGGTGCCCACAGCACATGAACCATATCCCTGTGTTTCTCAGCCTGCAGGCAGGTATTGATTCAAATGGAAATTCATTGTTCTCACTGCACTGGGCTTAAAAATAGCGTCTGTTGTTGAGCCTGATTCTTGGGCATGCAGTTATAACTTCAGTGGTGAGATTGAACTTTATAGAGGAGACTTCTTTTCTTTTAATCCGAGGAACGCAGTTAGTATTGGGCTCTATTAACCTGAGGGCAGCAGCTTCTTAGTGCACAACCACTAATTCAGCACCGTTTTCTTCTCTCTTAACCTGTTTGAGCAAATTGCCCTTTGTCTGAATGTGCACCCAACTCCTTCAGTTGCAGATCGCCTGGGCTGTGACCCTCGGACGCGTTTCCAAGTCCCTCCCAACACCAAGCAGTGGATCGCTTTGCTGCAGCGAGGAAACTGTACCTTCAGAGAGAAAATCCTGCGGGCAGCTTCACACAATGCCACTGCTGTGGTCATCTACAACAATATATCCAGCGAGGAGCCCGTCACCATGACTCATCAAGGTAAATAAATACAGGCTCTTCCACTGTCTGTTTTGCCACATAAACTGTTGCTGAAGCGCTACTGGCAGCGCACAGATGATGCTGTGGGAAGCAGCCTGTCCTCTAATGATGGTTATTTACGCGCTTATGGTGAAGTAAGCCAGTAATTGTGGAAGAGATTATTTTGCTTTGCTGTATGTTCTATGCAATGAGAAGTGCTTCTGCAGGGGGAGATGGGTGTCAGGGTATAAGGAAATACCTGTAGGACCTCAGCCGTCAGCACTTCTAACCTTGCTGAGATGGAAAGCAGACGTGATACAACATCAGGCCTAGCATTCCACCTAGCGGGACTGGGAGGGTCCTGTAGTAGTGTATCTCCATCTGGCTATCCACAGTATGGGCTTTCAAACATTAGGTCTGAATCTGAGTTTGCACACTTATGTGCAGTGCTGCAGAGAGTTCTTTTCTTGTGATGCATCTCTGTTGATTCCTGTGTGGATTCAGACAGCAGTTTGTCCGGTTCTAAGCACTCTAGAATCAGACCACTGCTGATCTGGAACACTGTGTCTGGTTTTCTGCTGGCTTCTACTTCTTTTTTTAGGTCTATTAATGTAAAACATTGTGCTACCACCACTGAATTAATGTACTGGGGTGGGTCTTAAAATAAATCTATGATTATAAATGGTTGCTCAGCATTCTAATAATGATATTTTTAGTTTTCCTAGGTTTTTTCACTTCACAATTACTTAGCCTAATCAGGAAGGGATATTTCTGTCTTTGCTGACTGCTGATGTTGTGGTTTTGTGTATTGTTTGTTTTCCCAGAGGTTCTCAGTTTTCTTTCTGTAAATGCAGGGCATTGCTTGGAAGCTGGAATTTGGGTGATGCTCTCTATATTGTCACACAAATAGCATTCTTCTGTGTAAAGAGGTGATGTGCATCTCCTTCCCTCTCTCCATCCAGACATGATATATGGAAAGTGTCTCATGACTTCTTCTATCGTGTGTGGTCTGTCCTTCCCAGTTCTGTCCACCACCAGGGAGATTTTAACCTCAGTGTGGCAATCCTAAGGCTGCTGATGTACTATTTCTATCTTATGTATATATCCTCCATAGACCCTGCTACAGGTACTTTGCAGGCAAAAATCCCCACCTCCAAAGCCTTCAGCTCTGGTCTTTCTTTGAAGTGCCTGTATGAAGGTCTGCAGTCTCTCGTTAGCAGTTTGTGCCTTCTCCTGTTTCATGGCAGAGTTAATTCAAAGTATTTACTCATGACGAGCTTCCTGTTTGCCCAGTGAACTGCAGGCACATGTCACTGTGAAATGCAGACTAGTCCTTCGGTGTTAGCTTCAGAACAGTGGAGGTTTGGAATCTAGTGTTCCATTAACTCTCTGATTGTTGTTCAAGTGCAATATTGATTCATGGACCTATGCTTGAATGATGAGTCTGTTATGTGAGTCTCAGGTTGGATGTTAGGAATGATTTCTTCTCTGAAAGAGCAGTGATGCAGTGGCACAGCTGCCCAGGATGTAGGAGGGTCACCATTCCTGGAGATGCTCCAGAACCATGGAGATGTGGCACTGAGGGACGTGGTCAGTGGGCATGGTGGGGGTGGGCCAGGGTTGGTTTTGGTGGTCTTAGAGGTCTTTTCCATCCTTAACAGTTCGGTGATGCTGTGTCTGAGCTCATGTTGTGTGCAGAGTACTGACACACAGTCAAGGCCTCCTTAAAAATGAAATGCATTCTTTGCAATATAATTGTGCAACTGTCTTATGATGTCTGGGTTCATGGCTGTCTATTTTCTTCCCACAAACAGATAAAAATAGGCCTGACATCACGTTGTATCTCTGCACCGTGGCTCTTATACTGTTAAGTGCAGAGCCTTAGGAGTATTCTGTCTCTGTGGTTGAGCAGAGAGGAAAACAGCAGGTGCTGATAGCAAACCCAGCGAGCTGCTTGCTTCCTCACTTTGATCTTTGCATAATTTCCAATTGTCAGCTTTGGCAATGTCTGTGCTAAAAATAATGAAAATATTATATAGATTTACATATGCTGCCCATCTTGAACCTGCAGGGTGGTGATTCCCCATGAAAACAGCTCGGTAAGCAGTTCTCAGCGATGGGATTAATATTTTATCCAAGTTATTTTATGCTTGAACACACATCTTAAACATTTTAATCTTGTGGAAATTTGTTCTTACTCAACATACGACTTAACAGAATATGAATTCCTTCTGGTGGCCAGATAGCAGCTGTCACTCTTAAATCAGTCTTCCATCACTGTATTAATTGAATGGTTTCTTTTGCTAACATCAAAATTGTGTTTTCCTGTGTGACAGTCCGCTGTGTCTCTGTCCATTCAGGTTGAGGTTCGAAGGAGGTATTGACCTGAAGGAGTTGGTAGAACTTCCAATATGTGTTTCCGCTGATCTCTTTGCAACAGTTTCTTTCTCTGTATCCTTGTATGTGTTACAGTTCACTTGTAAAATAAACCAACTTGGCTTATTCTTGCAGATGTCCTTCTCTTAGGCTGATAGAGGACACCTCTTCCCAGCACAGGTTGTGTTGGGCTGTGATATCACTGGCAGGAAGGCAATTTTATGAGTGGTTTTGCCTGCTACCTCTATTACAAGTTAGAACAAATATTGTCTAATGTAGAAAAAGCCAATGTGGTGGAGAAAATATTTAGTAGCTGACTCCTTGATAATCAATGATGGGAATAGGAAGGAAATGCATGTAAAATGGCTTTTTCTTTCTGATTTCTTTATGTGATGGAGACAACCATATTAAAGCACAGAACAGTTAAAATTTATCATGAACTCTATTAAAATCCTTATTTTTATCTGGCTTTATAGAAAAGAATAAAAGCTACAGAAGCCTCTGAAATTAAAATGTCATACTCTGAATTTCTGTAATGGGTGTAAACAGAAAAGAAAAACCAACAAACAGAAGAGAAAGCATCACAATGAAGTTGCTGGATTCCAAGAGGAAGAGTTTAGCAGCGCTAGAGAAATGTCTTGGAACAAGTTAAATAACTCCTACTAGGATGCCTTGTTGAGAGGATTTACCTCTGATGCTTGGCAGGATGTGGGGAGAGGTGCTGGGAATGCACACTGCGCAATGGGGAAACAAAGCTTTCCTCGAGGTGAGGCAAGGAAATCTCTGCACAAAGCTCGGTGCTTCGCAGAGCTTCCTCTTCCCTGTGTTCGTGCGTGTTACACACCTCATCCACAGCTGGAATAACACGATTTGGGCTCGTTTTTCCTTATCCAGCTGGAAGGGTAATTAGTTCTGTGACTGCAAAATGGCCCATGGGACCATTAGTGACTGTAAGTAATTACCTTTTTTTTTCTTAGCCAAAGACTGCACTCAGGCTGCAGAGTAATTCTTGAAGTCCATGGATTCTGTGGAGTCAGATTTGTTACATAAACATATGAATAGTCTGTTTGCTAAGTTCTAAAGACTCTTTGTAGCATCCTTGGGTACGGTTCTGTCACCACATGTCCTGTGGGATTGCTGGGCTTGTTTGGCAACACTGTCCAGATGGATGGATCTGTATTGAGGCTGTCTGCAGGCAGAAGAAAACACCAGACCCTGACAGACTGCTCTTATTAGAAATCCCCGTGTTTCCTAGTTCCAACATGCATTATTGGGAATAGAGAATACTATCCTGGAATAACAAAATGGAGGATGCCAACAACTACCTGCTTGTGTTACAAAATACAAGAGTATAGGGTGTTTTAGATGTCAAAATCCAATTGTATCTTAAATTGGTGGCTGGACCTGAAAGGTCTGCTGGGGTGCTCTGGGTTTTGGCAGAGGTAGGTGGGTTAGAATATGGCTAAGCTTGAGGAAATGTGGCAGGGGGTTGCTTTACTGTCTCATGTCAGTGGGATTTGGACTTGGGAATAAAACAGGATGATTTAGAAATGGTTTGGATTTTATGCAGATTTATCCTGCACTCTCACTGAGTGTCGGAACAGAGCAACTGGGTTATGGATTTGTGTGTCAGCAGCTGAATTGTGAGCCCGGCCTGACAGCTTCATCAGTGGATCCTGCCGTGTAGTTCTCCTTTATGAACTGCAGGACACAGCGGATTGTGGGGCTGATCTCCAAGTATGACAACAATGCTGTACTGAAGCACAGTTCATTGCTCAGTGCAGGAGGATGAGCATGGGGAGGCTTGTTCCTGCTTCTAAGATTGTTGTTTATCGCCTATGGATTTATTTTTCAACACGTAACAAGTTAGCACAACAAGAACCTGATTGGGCTCTGTTTGTTTGGAAGTTAATTCCGTCACACCCAGCTTTGGAAGGCTGCTCTTGCAACTTCCTGGTTTTCTAGTTACATGCCTCAGTCATACGCTGCTCTGGAAGGAGCAGAGCTCAGAATGTCCCCATTGCTGTGAGCAATGTGCTTTGCCTTTCACTATCCTGCCATGCCTTGGGCCGTGGTTAGGCGACATAGTCCAGTGTCCTCTCTTACCATGGCAGAATCAATCTACTGAAGTTCCTTCTACTGCAATCAGAGTTTTGTCTGTTCTGCAGGCATAACTTCACTGCATTTCCATTGCAATTCAGTGAAGCCTGGTCCTTGCTGGGCTTGAATATCTGCTCCTTTGTTCCCCTGAGGAGGCAGTCAGAATTCAAGTCTTGGCCTCAGGAGCGATTGTTTGTCAGGTTGTTCTGCAGAAGTTTGTGTAGCAGAGAGAATTGATTTCAGAAATAGCTGCTCAGTGTTTGGTTCTGCGGGTTGTGTTTAGCCAACGCACCCCTTGAAAATGTGGCTGTTAGCTCACGGTTTCCTATACTGCTGTCACTTACCATTTTCTCACGGTAGTGTTGGAACATCTGTTCTGGTGTCTGACACTGTACATCAAATATCCTACAGTTCATGTTTACATATAGTCAAGAATTCAA
The DNA here is from genome assembly GCF_054131305.1 of Coturnix japonica. NCBI lineage: Eukaryota > Metazoa > Chordata > Aves > Galliformes > Phasianidae > Coturnix > Coturnix japonica. The sequence continues at coordinate 3,639,385 of NC_140680.1, read as the reverse complement.
TGCTTACAGTGTTATAAAGACAACGGGAAGAGAAATGCTTTGAAGTGCTGTTCAGTCTCATTTTAAAATGGAGGCCCGTTGGCATTAAGTTCTTGCCTTGCTCAGAACTGAGAACTGACAAATAGTATCGTTTTGCTTCTGCTTTCAGAAGTATTTGATTTGGGGCATCTCAGACAACATATCACCATTGTGGTGGTGCTGCCAGCCTGGATGTGCTCCTCCTTTCTGATTAGATCAAAATAAAAGCTTGTGTAGCTAGACCTGTTTTAATCACTCTGATCGATGCCAAGACTCTTCTTTTTACAGCCTGCTTTTACAAAGTCTGCTTTAGAATATAAGACTTCATTCTAATGATGAATTTCTGGTTTGTACCAGGCTAAAATTTTACAGTATCTGAAGAATTTGTGTGTTCCCCATTGTTGGTAGGTGTGTGGAACTGATGTCTGTTCTCAGAGCCCACCTTTTCTAGCAGCGCAGATGTGGAGTTATTTTCATTATCATATGATTTTCTAACAAACTCACTGCTTGTAATAGCCAAAGGCCAGACCATGGTGGTAGTGTTTTCCATGTTAGCAGTTAGTCTTTATTCTAGTACGTCTTCTTAAAATATCACTGACTGTGGCTTGAAAGGGCTATTGAAGGTCTGGAATCACTTGATCGGGTGTGCTCCACCAGACCTAATGTGTAACTGCTGTTTGTGGTGGTCTGTCTTTGTTAATCCAAGAAATCTGGCACTGATCGATCCCTTTGCTGCACACTGAATGGTGTGTGCATGCGTTTATTTCTGATGCATGTTCAGAAATGCTTTAAAAATTACTGAATTCTATTGGTTTGTGAAAACAGGCAGTTCCCAGTTATGTGATCATTATGATGTCTCCATCATTGTGATTTGTCTTTCAGTATCTGAATCATGCTCTGAATCCAACCAGCAAGCAACTTCCTGCGCTGTTCTTTACTTCTATTAGAAAGCTGGGGATTTTGCAGGCCTTTATAACTGACACCTGCAAAATGAGTCAGATAAATGTGTGTTAGGTTTGGGTTTTTCAGAATAGAGTGGAACGCTTCAGTTACAATTAAATGTCATTTGTTACATAAGGAGGGAACAACATTCTCTTGCAAGTGTGAGCTGAGTGCAGTCTGTGCCTCATGCTGTGTCTGCAACATGCATCAGCAAGTGCAGTCAAAGGCTAAGGAAGCTGCAAGGACTTCAGCTGAAAGCAGCAGCCCTCAGAGAAGTGCTCACCTTTGGTGCAAGTGGGTTAATTCTCAATTTTCTGCAGATTTTTTTATTTTTTTTTTAAATCCCATCAAAACCACTCTGTGCCTCTTACAGGTGGTCCTGCATGTGCCATTCTTCAGCTGGGATTTGAAGTTTGCTCTCTGTCTGCAGGGAGGTTCTTTGCAGCACTGCAGTGCTGGCAGCAGCTCAGGAGTTGTCACCTTCCCTTGTTCCACAGCACTGACCAAGCAGCTGCTTGGGCCACTTGGGAACCCAGGAGGAAAGCAAATATCTGCTGCTCAGCAGTTCTGTCTCCCCACTGTCCCCAGGGGCAATAGGTGGGCGGAAGGTGCCTGAAGTCTCCTCTTTGAACCATGCCTGTCTTAAGCTTGGTGTCCTTCCCACAGCTGGCTCTATTTGGAGCTTCAGAGAAATGTATGGCAGTCAAGAATCAACATAAAGAGAAATTGGCAAGGACGACTGTTTGCTCATGGTGAGACTGGGAATCTTCCTTTCAGACGACTTTCAGTTGACTTTCTAAATGTACTCGGAGATACGGTGAGCCAGCAAAGTAATCTCTGTAGGGCTCTATAGGAAACTTACCATTACATTGTTCCTAGTGTCTTCTCACCTGCTACATCCTTCTCTCATTTCCTGTCTTGATGTCGTATTCCACAGGCTTAAAGATTAATTGCAGCTTCCTTTCCATACATGCAGTTGTGTAGCTATCCCATTACGTATGCACATAGTAAAATTGCAAGTTAGAGCTGTTTGGGATTGGATGATGACAACTGATTTATATTTGCAGGTGTCAACATTTATCCTGGTGTTCTGTCTGTCCAAGCTTCTCCCTGGGTGGGTGTAGAGCTTTCCAGCTCCTTTTTGTTGGATGCTGTTCTTTGCTCAGGAGAGCATTGCTTTTCAGGAGATCTATATAAAGACCATACTCTAACTTCTACAGGTGCTGTCAGTCTGTCTGTATTCACCTGAGGATTATTTTTATCTGCTTATGTTTCAGAAATGTAAGATTTCAAGGTGCTGAAAATAAATAAGTCAGTGCCTCCTCCTGCCCCCAATTCTTCCCAAGCAGGGAGCTCTTGCTATAATTATTTAGGGTGATGCCCCTGACAAAAATATGGATGAACCAAGTTCCAGTTTCCACTGAGCTTCAGGATGTTAAGCAGGCACAATTTATTTTTCTTCTCTGCTGTTCTCCTTGGCTCTCACAGGGTCAGAAGCAGCACAGTAGCACTTGGGCTGTTTGCAGTGGAGTCATTTGGAATGCAAATGGCTTTGCAGTGATGCCAGAGGTTCCCTTTGCTCTGAGCCTTATAAAAAACGTGTGGCAGATTGTCAGCTTTGTCACATTCTCTGGGCAGCAGGGAATAGGTGGAGGCTTCAGCTTTTAATTCAGACGGAACTGGACTGGTATCAGAAAATCTTAGTCAGCTTTGCTTCATGGGTAGCTGTATAAATCGCGTCAGGGTGCTGTGCTGAGAGCTTCTGACTGATACTTGGATAGGAACGTAGCGCTGTGGGCCAAATAATACCTCCTGGGGAAGCATAGTGCAACATATGCTCTGGGGAAAACAATCCTTCTGCCCATCTTCGCTATCAGAAGATGTGAGGAAATGAAGTGGCACCTGGGGAGAGCATCAGGCAGTGTTACATTATTGGCTCTGGGTTGATCTTATATCATCTGAGCTGCGGGAGTGCGTGCTGTATCTGCATATACAGCACCTTGAAACTGCAGGAAAGGAAGATTTTTGTCCTGTCATCAAGTGCAAAAACTTCTCAGCTGGACAAGATAGGAGTGTTCTGGCTGCTCTAAGGTAAATGTTGGGAAGCGCTGTCTGAAAACTGAGGACAGTGACTGTAACAGTTACTATTTGGCTTTGTGAATGGGAAGAGCAAAGTAACACTTTAACAACTTAAGGAGTTCTAGCAAATCCCCCTTTGGGAAATGAATGGTTTGGATTCATCACCCTGACTTACTCTGCCCTCTCTTTCAAAGATTCTGTCCTTTTTAGTCTTCTACTTTGTATTCTGGGTACAGTAACTTAAAAATAGGGTTCTGATTAAAGGGCTTAGGAGAAATCCCCTGTATTAACACAGAATCTTGTGTTTTCTGTTCACTGTCACACCAAGTCCTCCATCTCAAATCTACTCCAAAGCCAGAACCGCAGTGCTGAAGTCACCCACGTTCTACTGTTCCTCTTTTAGAGAATGTGAATTGGTGCAAGCAGATGGAGGGAGCAGATGAGCAGGCTTCACCAGCATCTTGAAAATAGATCTTGAGAGGGGGTTTCAGTGCAGATATGGATGAAGAACAGCCTGCCTGTTGTTTTTTTTTTTTGTCTTAGGAGCTCTTTGCTAATTTATTAAGCATGTCTTTGGTTGGATGATAAAATCAGCTCTCATGTTTCTGCTCAGTTTTTAATTTCTTTTCCACTTTCCAGCCAGGCTTGTTTGCTTTACTTCCTCTTCTATGGGAAGTGGTGGGGGTAGAAGTTCTGGCTTTGTTGCTTCTTTGGAATTGTGATTTGTAGGTCCTCGGCAGTCTTTCTACATGTGATATCCTCATAACCACATCAGGGAACTTTCCGAACTCCCCCAGCCCAGCTCTGTGTATACTGACACCACTCATCTTCCAAATGTGTTTTTCCTCTGAGTTGCCTGTTCAAGTAATCATTGCTTCCATTCTGGACCAAATATATGATTTAAGACATGTTCAGACTATGCACAGTGGTTTTAATGTGGGGAGAGCTGTTACCTGGTAGGATGTGTGCAGCTGCAAACAGTTGGCGCATCAATAACCTACCTGGAAAGCTTGGGCTGGAAGGATGAGCCTGAGCAGGGCTGAGCACCCTGTATGCCATATGTGACCTGCATAAAATTATTTATCAAATGGTTTTGCATATAGAAAATCTTACTGGCATCACGCTCTGTGGATTTTAAATGTTAATTCATCTTTGTTCTCTTTTTATAGGAACTGGAGACATTGTTGCTGTCATGATTACAGAATCAAAAGTGAAGGAGATCCTGAATTATTTGGAAAAGAACATCTCTGTCCTGATGGCCATAGCAGTGGGTTCCCGTGTTCCTCTAAAGAACTTCAGTCGGGGCTCCCTAGTCTTTGTGTCAATATCTTTCATTGTTTTGATGATAATTTCTTCAGCGTGGTTAATATTTTACTTCATCCAGAAGATCAGGTACACAAGTGCACGTGATAGGAATCAGGTAAGGGCACTTTATGTTTTCCTCTCCATGTCCTGGAGGTGATGTTGCTGTATACAGTACTGTGTGGAGAATTCCTTTCTTGGAAAGGACACTGGGAGTGGGGAGTAAAGTTAAATCATGGTTATGCTTATATGGTATGGTGGAGCTCAGAGCTAATGTTATTAATTCCATCTGTTATTAAGGATAGCTTTAGTAATAAGTAAGGCAGTTCAGTTGTTGTTCCCAAACTGTACATTAATGAACGTTAGAGTAAGAAAACTAAGATACAGAGCTGGTTAGTGATCTGCACTGACTATATTTAAGATCCTTCTTGATAAGGACTGCCTAATTCTCCTGCTCATAAATACTAAGCAATATTTTGTCCAGCATGACTTTCTGATTGTCTTCTTCTCTGTTATTGTAAGAAGTTAGATCTGAATTAAATGCACCCATGCTCAGAGGTCTTGAATAAATGAAGTGATCCATGTAAATATGGCTGGGACTTCAGAAGTAAATGTTTTACTAACATGGACTCGATGACCTGCCATCTCAGTAGTGTGTCCTGGCTTTTATTGCAAAGGAGGAGGAAAATGACTGCTCTCTTTGGCTCTGTGCATCTCTATCAAGGGTGCCTTACAAAGCTGCTGACCTCTAGCCGCTGTCCCTCTTCCTCTGATCTAGGACTGACCTTTAAGGGCAGGCTGTGAGTTGGCAGTACTGGCTCTTGACAGCACTTTGTCAAACCTAAAACAAACACAGACTTACAATGCTTCAACTGCAACAGAGGATTTCCCTTCTAGTTTCTGGAAATAGCATCTGATGCTGCCAGTCTAGATTTTCCTAAGGATGTCATTCTGAAGTGACCAATCTGTGCCTGGTACTCAGTGTGGTCCCTTGGGGTGGTAAAAGTTTAAATATAAGTATTACTCAGCGAGTGTCTGTGGAGTGCTGAACTGTACCTGCTGTGTCCCCTGCACAGTCTGAGGCTTCTTCCAAATGTCTCAAAGCAGCTGCTCTGTGGGGTTGGGGCCTTTCGTGACCTTTCTTCTTTCTTTAGATTTTCACAAAGGTCAGGAGAAACACGATGAAAATTTGATGTGGTTTAAGAAGCTGAGCTGATTAAACTTGAATGAGGAGGTGACGACAGCTCCGGCTTGTTTTTGAAGCGCTTTGAAAGCTCTCTCAGAGAGAAGGCTGTGCTGTTAGAGGGGAAATAACTCGTTTTAACTGAAAAACAAGATCCCAGCTTGGGGCTAGAGGCACCTGTTAAAAAAAGATTAAAAAACATCAAAAACACGCTGTGTTTTACAGATAGTGCAAGTAGATAAGGGTATTTCACATGGTTACTCTTGTGCGTTTCCACCAGAGGTATGAAACTCCTTTGCATGTGCTGGTGCCCTTTTTGCACTGAGGTGCATGTGCTGCATGCCTGTGCCCCAACTTAACCAAATAGCAAATCTCAGCGTTCTCAAGGTTAGCGTTTCAAAACACTTGTTAAAATTAGAAGGTGGAAAAGGTGGATCTCTTAAATGGAGATGAAAGTTGCCATTTAGCAGATGTGTTCTGGGAGAGTTTTGCTGGGATTAATCCTTTCTCAGTTGAAGGGTATTTCCTAAGGCTTCACGTGGTACAAACACAGGCAGTATAACTAATTATATGTGCTACCCCCAGTGACTTGGGTAGGTAGTGTTGGTTATGTAGAGCCCCCATAGTGCCTTCCCAGAATTGTTCCTCTCTTAGCAGCCACACTTAGGCTGGGCAATGGTAATCACTCCATCAGCATTCCAGTGTTGTGTCATTCAGTGCTGGAGACAATATGCTTGTTCCAGGATGCACAGCTTAAGTTTACTTATACTGACTGGTTTCTCATGTGTTGAAGTTAGGATGAGATTTCTTCCTTTAGGAGGCATAGAGTTTCCCAATCCCGCCTCTGTTCTGGATGCTACTTTGCCGTGGTTGACACCCAACACGTTTTGTTTCAAATCAGCATCCTAAAAAAACCCATAAAAGGAAGGAGCTGTTTTTATGTAGAGGTGGCAACAACAACAAAAATTGAATTATATGATTCCAGAATGATGCTGGTACAGTAGGCGGCCTTGATTCGATACACACAGTTGTAGCGGCCTTCAGAGGCCTCTGTGTTTCTCAAATCAAAACAGCCTGTGCTTATATGGAAAGAAAGGAAGTGTATGATACGGGGTGGGGTGGTTAAAGAACTTGGCTTTTCAAGTGTGTAGGAGGTGGGCAGGCACAAGAAATGCACGCTTGTTCCAAGCTGTATGGGGGGTTTTGGTACGTGCATTTCATGTTCTTAGAATCAGTCTCTCTCTCAAAAGCAGAATATTCTGTACAAGAGGGGTGAAGGACAAAATATGGGAACTTCCTTTCTTCCTGTAAATGTAAACCCAGTCTCAAGCTCCTGACATGGGGAGGTGTGAGCACTGTGCTGCTCGGTGCCCGGGACCCACGAGCCCACAGGCCAGCAGCCAGGCAGTGGTTGCACAGGAGGGCAACGCGCACCCAGCAGTGGTCGTTGTGTACAGCAAAGGCCCAGCTATTTTTTGTTGTCATAGTGAGGTTAACGCTGAAACCAGCGTTCATTTCAGCTTTAACTCAAGTCTGAATCGAATCTTGATTTCGTGACCTACAAGGTTTTGCTTTGTGTGGTTTTGGGTAAGGACAGGAGAAACTAGGTTACCCTGAGGATCTGCTGTATCTCAGAACAATATCAGCCTGCACTCGGGGAGGGGAGAAAATTCCAGCCTAAGAGAACAGAGTATGTTCCAGCACGCTGAATAAAAAGCAATAGGAAAAGAAGACAGAAATCACCGGGGGGCACATTGCTTCAGCTCCTGTATTGCAGGCTGGGTTTGGTCAGCTTGTCACACGTGTTGGGTGACTTCTGTGGAGCCCAGCATGGTCTGTGAGCTTTATGCCCACACAGTGTGTGCATTCCTGTGCTCTGCTGTTGAATTGTTTTGTTTCCTGACAAATCTCTAACTGTGGGCCTTGCTGTTTACGCTGTTAATCTCAGTGTTGGCCCACTGTCAGTGTGTATTGCAGTGGCAGTATCGAGCCCAAATAAGTCATTATAACGGGCAGTAATGAAGCTTGATTATCAGAGCTAATTTGTGTTCTCTTCTTTGTCACTTAATTAGCGTCGCCTTGGAGATGCTGCCAAGAAAGCTGTTGGTAAATTGACAACCAGGACAGTAAAGAAGGGAGATAAGGTATAATGATATTTCAATGTGATAAATGTGGGCATCGTGTTTCATTTTTGTCATAGGAAACAGTTTATTTCTCAGCTTTTCCTGTCTCTTCTGGTATTCCCATCTTCCCTTCCCTGTTGGAGACTGCTTATCGTATGGCACAGTGATTGTGTGACTCGTTGTATTGCTGTGTGCTGTAAGCCTGTACATTTCAAAGGAGTTTTTCTCACTTAAGTACTTTTTGCGCTCCATCTGGCAACTGTGACTGAGTGGTTTTTTAATGCTAGCTGGCATGCAGAATTCCCAAAAAGCTTATCCTCAAAAACCCAAAACTCAACCCTTTTCCTTCTGCCGCAAAGCTGAGGTGATTCCTGTAGGGAAATCCCCACTAAATATATCACAAGAATTCAACTGGGTATTATAAATACCTTAAGCCTTAGCTGATGTTTCATATGGTCGGTTATCAGCTCCAAATGAAGGGGAATGGTTTTGTATGCATGAGATATTTCTCTGAGCCATGTTGGAATGTAGCCACCCTGCCATCATTTCTCTATCTTCTTGGTAATACCCACTTTGACACAACATGGTTCTCGTACTGATTACAATTACTTTTACCGTTGTCACAGCCTAAGCTCTTGACTTGAATTTCCATTCTGTTTGTTTTAGGAGACAGACCCAGACTTTGATCATTGTGCTGTCTGCATTGAGAGTTACAAGCAGAATGATGTTGTTCGCATTTTACCATGCAAGTAAGCTAGTAGAGTTGCTTTGTTTGGAAACTGTTTTGTTTTGTTTTTTTTCCTTCTTGCTCCTTTCCTTCATTTCATGTTATATGTGCACTGTAATGCGAGTTATGCCCCAGTCCTTCATTTATGAGGAAGATTTGGAAATCAGAGGAGAAACTTCTGGAAACCATCCAACCACAAGGCTCATGGTTGGAGCTCAGGGTAGCTCAAGGGTTTGCAGTGGGTGCTCTCAAATCCCACTCCTCTGCTTTTGGTGCTGAAGAGGGGTCAGTGAGGGGTCCTTGCTGATGGAGAGCACGCAGCTGATGAGGAACCATCCCCTACCACTTGAGCACATGGCAAAATTGGGACTGAAGGCCACTTCACTGAATAAGTGCCCTGTGCTGCCCAGGCAGCAGATGTCTGGCCAGTATCAGCAGATACAATACAGATCTTTTGACCAGGATGATTGTGTATTTATTTTACAAGTCTGCTTCCTCCAGATGCCTGCTACAAGCCGTGGTGGTGCAGGCAGAGCCCCCTGGTCGCAGGTGCTGCAGGGAGCTGGGGGGCTGCATCTGGCTGCTGCCTATGCACAGCTTCCCTCACTGCAATGCCCCACTGAGCCTTTTCCACAGATCCTTTTCTGTTCTGTTTTTCAAAAGAATATAAGGTCAGGGAAGGCTCCAGCTGCATTCCTGCTGAAGGTTGCACCGTGACTTTCATGTTCGCTTTCTGGCTGTCTTTTTGAAATCTCACTTTTCATCTGTTTCAGTTCAGCTTTGAGTTAAGCACAAATCTGTCTTGGTTAGGTGGAACACTGAGATGGGTACTTTCTAAGAGGTGCTTTTTATACTTGTTGAATGAGCGAAGGGGCAGCCAGTGCCTGCAGAGATGAGCCAGATGAATTTCAGATTGCATATAAAACTTCTCAGGGTACTGAGGTGCTTCTCCTCGAATCTCGTTTTAGAGATTTAACCCCTTCCTACTTCCTGACATTTTAAACTCTCCTTTTTGGTACAACATGCAAAGTTAGTATGAAATAAATAAATAACTATAGAAGGATGTTAAAGATGGATGAGAAAATAAATGTCTCATGGTGAAAAGGGCTTAACCAAGGGGAAGCAAATGAAGGGCTGGCAGTCCTTCTTACTGTGTGTTTTGAGGAAGCTATAACTATTAGACAGCAGGAACCACTGACAATTTGATTGAAAGGTGGTGTTTCCCTTTGATACAAGAATTGTTCTCTCCAGTTAAGTGTGATCTGTCGTGCTGTCTCTATGGAGAGGCATCTGGTTTAGACAAGACATACAGCTGATGGAAATGATAGAAACTCAGCTGCAGTATTTGCAGTCATTCACACTGCTCTTCAGAAAAGCTTGTACGCTCAGTACAAGCAGCTTGTAGCCACAGAACATCCTAAATTGGAAGGGACCTGATCATTAAATCCATACCTACAGATTTTCCTGCACCAGGGATAAGCCCTCTTCCCTGGACTTACAGACCTGAAAAGCAGTTCTGTCTTCTGTGAATGACATTGTGAGTTAAACTAAGCAGTGTATGTGAATGTTGGAGGGAACGTAGCTGAAGTCAAGCCTCCTGGACAGTGTTCTTTCATCAGACTGTTCCACTTCAGCATCACACAGCATCTGGGAGATGAAGGGGCACCAGGTAGAGAGTGATCAGGAAACAGGTAGTGTGAAGGAAAGATGGCAGTGAGAGATAAGGGAGTGGGACATCAAAGTGATGAGCTGGAGAAAAGCACAGAGAAGGACATTGGAAAGAGAAAAGATGATCTGGGAAGAAATATCACAGTGCAGAAAGAGGATTAAAGGAATCATGAACATCTTATATAGAGCAGCAAGCTGGTGGGATGAGGCTGACTGTCGTCTATGTTAAAGTAAATGAAATTTAAGCCAAATTCTTAGTATTTCCTACTGTTTTGTGAGGCTGTGCAGCACAATGGAGGCGGTTATGGTGTTTCCTGGGTATGCTGACAGAGCGGAAAAATACCTGCAGCTCACCTGTTTGGAGCCCTGCCCTCATGGGAGGCTCTTGCAGCACTGCCAGACACACTGTGTTGCAGCCCCAAGGATGCAGTTGTGTCACACTCTGCTCCTGGACACGTGGCTCCCACAGGAGCATCTTCCACAGCCATGACCCGGGGCAACTTGCTGGGAGCTGGGCAGATTTATGGTCTTGGATAGCTTGCTATTGACCAAGTGACAGGGGATGGAGATGGAGAAGGTTTATGATGGCAGAAAGTGCAAGAGCTCACTTTGTCAGACTAATTTTAAAAATAATTCATGTGTTTATTGTCATAGCTGCTGTGTAACTGCTTGAACTCTTGTAAGAGAAAGCCAGACAGAGCCCCAGCCATGATGATGGTATCAGCAACCTGCTTAAGCAATAGAGACACAGCATAAGTAGTAGGCAGAGCCACACTGATCTAAATCAATAAATAACCTTGGGGGCACTGCTCTTTTTTGAAACACATTAATAAATGTCCTTGAAGGTTTAGGAACTAAAAGCAAAGAACAAAGAGGTTGCCAGAAGAGTTGAACTGTCATGGTGCATTTGAACTCTGTCAAACTGCTAATGACTTGAGAAGAACTTGTAAGGTTTAGTGGATGCGTGCTGGCATCTATATGGTATCCTGCTTCGCTTGATCTGAGTGCTTCTGCAGCACTGATTAGCTGATAACGATATATTAAAGCTGTTTTCCTTCTTGGTGGAGTCCCAGTGTCTGCTGTTCTGGGTTTTGTCCTGCCCTCAGAAACAGCCTTTGAGAATTTTAAAAGGAAACATAAGCAACTCAAAGCCACAATGTGCCCAGTGCAGAAAAATGGCATCGTTGTGCGTTTCAGAAGATTTCAAACCATTTTCTGTCACCCGGGACTTCTAAACACAGATTGAAGTTCTGTGAGTAATAAGGGGAATGTGCTAAGGACGAATAATGGGAGAAACTGCTATTTTGTGCAAGTGTTTGAACTGCAGGCAGATTGCCTCTCCTGTTCTTCATGATTGCTGTAATGCTAAAGGTTACATTGCTAAATGTGTTGGACAGAGTAGTTCAGCATGCTCCTCAGTGTGTGTTCTTATCATAGGCAGCTATTCAGCCTGATGGCTACAAGCATTTTCTAAACCTGAATCATGTCAAAAGTCCAGCGATAACCTATTCCTGTGTGTGTGCTGAAAGGTTCTGTGCGTCTTGAAATGCCAGCAGGGTGACTGGTATAACTTCTTCAGTTTAGACAGGCTGTAGTCTGCGTAGTCCTTCAGTGTTCTGTTGGTTTTACCCATCCCAGCGCGGTTACGTCTGTGTTGTGGATGTGACTCAGATGGTGTAAACCAATTCGGAGCTCCCTGCTGTGCAAACAGAAGCTCCGTTTGCCATTTCTATTTCTGAAAGATTTCAGTTTCCTGTGACCATACTATGATGGGCATGTTTTCCTTACTAATTTCCTTACAGATATCAAGCAATGCTAATTGTAGGCAAAAGCCTTTCAAAACCTTGTTCTTTTCACTTAGATGTGCTAATTATAAAGCACTTACAAGATCAAACCTAAGAACATTTATGTTGGCTTTTAAATGAAACTGACTCCTGGCGGATCTGCAGTCCTCCCCCCTGATTCAGCACAAGGTTCTGCATGGAAATGGAGGTTGTAACTGGTGGCAAAAGCTTCAGGCTTTTATTTCTAATTTTTTTTAATGCAGTTAGCATAATGTGCTGGTAATTCCAGAATTTGTCCTGCTGACTTAATGAAGCAACCTAGCAGAGCATTTAAGTAGTTCTCGTGATGTGGTGTAATGGTTTGCAAGTTATATACATGTGCCTTGTCTGTTCTCCTAGGCATGTTTTCCACAAAGCCTGCGTGGATCCGTGGCTTAGTGAGCACTGTACGTGTCCAATGTGTAAACTGAACATTTTGAAGGCTCTGGGAATTGTGGTAAGTTGGATTGGACAAGCTCTTTTCCCTTCCATCTCTGAGACACAGAGTAGGACGAATGACTCCAGGGCAGAAAAGATGAAGGGTGTTCCAGTGCTCTTAGTCAGAAGGGTGTGGGGCTGTGTTGTCATTTGTTACTGGGTTTTTTTGTGCTGCTGATAAAGTTTGGTTTTGGTGCTTGTTTCTTTCCCTGGATGACTATTAAGGATGTTCTAGTACGTTCTTATTTGTAATGTTATTTTTAAGCTGTTGTAAGTCTACTGTGTTCTCTATAGTCTTCCCTTTTCTCAACTTCTTTCAGCCTTCCTTTGGTTTTCTCTCTAAGCTCTTGTTCTTACTGTGGTGTCCTGTAGACACTCTTAGATCTGTTGGCTCGTTAAATCCATGCTCAGAGCTGCAGAGTGCCTTGGCTGAGGCCAGCAGCCTTTCCTTAGTTATGCATTAACCAGCCCTTGGCACATAGAATCTCAGAGGACTGCTTTTGTTGACTGATTCTCAAGGGGATAGACTTATAGAAGCTCAAAGAGGATTTTTCATGTTTTTCCCATATAGGTAAAAAAAAACAAAAAACTGTCAGGTAGAAGCAGTGTGTTTTCTCAAGGAGAGAAGGAAAAAGAGAAGAACACAGTAACTCACATTTCTACCCTGTGATCCAAAGGCAGCTGAGCTGCAGCAGCAAAATGAAGTGTTTGTGTGGTTATCCTCAGTATGTGGGTTCGTTCCGTGTAGAGTATTCCACACTAATGTGGGATCACTGTGTTTTTCAGCCAAATGTGCCGTGCACAGATAACGTGGCCTTTGACATGGAGAGGCTCAGCAGAAGCCAGCCCGCCAGCAGGCGCTCAGCGCTCGGCGACTTCACCAACGACAGCTCCCTGAGCCTGGAGCCCCTGCGCACCTCCGGCATGTCACAGCTTCCCCAGGATGGGGAGCTCACTCCGAGGTCAGGAGAGATCAACATTGCTGTGACAAGTAAGTTTTCTTTGGCTTCCGTTACAGTTCTATGGCTTTCCTGGGACAGGGCTCTTGCTTTGCTCCCCTCTGTTCTGCAGGGCTGTGATAAAAGGTCTTCCTGCAGAAACAGAGGCGACCCTGGTGTCTCTGGGCACTCCGTATCAAAGCCAAAAACTGCCTGCAGCAGTGCCAGCACTTCCATTATTAATCGTGTATCCATTTTGGAAGGCACGCAAAGAACAATGGGTGAACTGAAATGGCAGCAGAACAGCCCTCCTGAATTCAGTGACCGGTATAAGCTGGATTGCCAAAACCATTTCCAAAATACCTTACATCCAATAATTTATACGTATGTAAACATTTGAGCCAATTACTACTTCTGCAGTTCTTCCTCCTGACAGCGTCACTGCTAGAGTTCTGGTGTCCTTTAGCAGATGGCTTTTCTCACATAGTTTTTGTATTAAGAAAACGCTTGTATTTTGGTATACCAACATTTGAGTATTGTCCAAGTGCCATATGACCCCAGGAGACTGTTCCTGCAGTATTTGTTCCTATGGATAAATGCTTACAGCATGGGAAATATGCACTGACTGGATTTTACCTGGAGTTTTTATTGTATAATGGCTCTGTAACTAATACGTTATGTGGAATTATATCGTTTTTCTGTATGCAATGGAATCTTGATTTGATGCAGGAATGGTCGCGTTTCTGTCTGAAGTGCAAAAATAGAATTCATTCAGTCTGATTTTCCCCTTGTATTTCCCTTATGCATCTAAAATCTGGATTTGAAACCAGTGCCGCTGTTTCCTGTTAATGAAAGCGTTGTAACTGATGCAGTCCATTACAGAGTATGTCTTCAGACACTTGAGGAAAGTAAAGGTTGTTAACAGAACCTCATCACACAACACAGAGCCTACGTCCAGAAAGGTCTTGATCTGAGAAGGAAAAAGCCAAATGTGAAATGCAGATTCTTTGCCAAACCAACACGTCACTTTGGCCTGCAGTGTTCAAATTCTCATTCATCGTGTTTTCAGTTGTGTTGAGCAGGCACCAAGTCTGTTTACATGCTCTTTTTATTGCCATGGATGGGAAAGCTCTGTAGTTTAACTGCAGTTTCAACTGCTCGGTTTTACACAAGGTGCTTTTACTCTCTGTTCCCGACTGTAGCACTTACCTTGACAGATGGGATGCCAGGGTAACATGAGAAGTATCAGCAAGAGCTCATGCTGACAATGTTTATCAAATAAAGCCTTAGAAAAGGCCATTGAGATGCTTAGATGTTGTGCGTGACACATGCATTTTTCAGCGTGTATGAGTTAAACCAAAAGCCATATTCAGCAAAGGTGTTTGTATTGCACTCTATTACTGTGCTAAATTGATCTCCGTGAGAGAGAGCTTTGAATAGCGAGCATTCTTTAATGGTCACCTTTATTTTTTTAATGTCTGTACTTATATACTGGCGTTGAAATTATATTTCCTGTTGTCTTTCTGTCTATATGTGGAAAATTCTAGTTGTTTTACTGTCAAATAAGTGATCTTATCTTATTTTAAAAGTAACGTGGCATTTATTGAGGAGGGAGGGGGTGAAGACACAAGTGAAGTGTGAAAGTAAATGGGGTGTGCTTATGTGAAGAGACGCATCTCAGCAAACCCCAACCAACCATAACAGTTGTTCTCCTGACCTGGGGGTGGACTGAGATTTCGTGACATTTTCCCTCGTTCCCACGTTTCCCTTCACACTGTAAAGTAATCTTTCTTTATCGCTAATCCTGGGGCTCAGCCAAGGAGATGTTTGTTGTGCCATGCTTGTTTTCCACACCTCTCTCCACTTCTTCTTTGCTAGCCTTCTCCCGTCTGTAGCTCTGTGGCTAACCTCCTTCTGCTTCGCTTCCTGGTGCCACTCATGGCTTAGAAGCCCTTTGCCTTCCGCCAGTGGTGTTTGTGGGGAATGTTGGCATCGCTTTGACATAAGCCTTCTCCCACGAGTGATTTCCTCCCTTTCCTTTGTCAACAGAAGAATGGTTTATTATTGCCAGTTTTGGCCTCCTCAGTGCCCTCACACTCTGCTACATGATCATCAAAGCCACAGCTAGCTTGAATGCTAATGAGTAAGTAAACGTTTGGCTGTTTCTATATGTTTCTGGTGTCTGTGTGTCACAGGCAATGTTGGGAAGAGATACCATGAGAACAGAACAAGGAATTAATGATATATGCATGAGCTTTACAAAATGACAAATGCCTTTTCTGCCTTTCTCAATGTAAGCCTTCAAGCAGCAGGTTCAAGGGTAGCTGAATGAGGGGATCTCACAATGTACAGAAGAGGGAGGGTGAAAATAGGGAATGTGTAGATCTGCTTTTCTAGTCAGTGGTCTGGGTAAGTGTTGGGCTGGTCATTAAATCCCCGTGTTCAAAATTCACCCAGTAGAACCAGGAATTGCTGCCATCCGTCACCTCTGGCAGTTCCCACCTCAATTTCTGAGTCATTTCATATTTTAAAAAGAAAGAAATGAAATAAATCTTTGGTTTTTCCCCCCAGCGAGCTCACTTCCAGCTGAGGAAAAAAAGATATTTAGATGATTTTGTAACTTTTTCTACTAAGAGAGAGGGAGATGTAAGCAATGATTCACAGCCATTTCTTGCATCTTGTGTGGGTGGAGCTGGCCTGTCTTTCTGACCTCTCATTCTAAACACTTAAGAACTGCACTCATTGGAGTGCTTAAAGACACCCATTTGTTCTTAGTTTTTATGAACTCATTGCTGCTTCCCCTCAGAAAGGCTGGGCCAGAAATGATTATCACGTGATTTCCAGTCTTCCTCCGTAGTTCTGTGTGTGGGCAAGTATAAATCTGTTCTGCAGATACGTTAGCCAGGTAGAGCTGGCTGTTCTTGTTTGAGGTGTACAGAACATCTGGGCTTGTAATCTAGATACATAGGTATATTGGAAGGCAGGCTCCGCCATGCAGCATGGAAGTGTAGCTTTATAAATGTCATCTCAGTTTCTTGGTTTTGAGATGAGAGAAAGAAAGAAATATAAATACAGATACTTTCCAGTGGAGGAAGATGAGCTGTGTGCACATGAAACTGGAATATCTGTGTTCCTGGGTATTTCCACATCGCTAGGAAGAAGACAAAGGAATTGTAGTCTGTAATCTCCACCGGATGTGGGTACTCATGGGAGTTGCATCTCTACTTTCTGTTGCAACTCCTTTTGTCGCCTATTGCTTGATTGGCTCTTTCTATGGGAAGGACAAGCTTTGCAAGGTGTAGGAGTAAGCCTCTTTAAATGCTCCAGCCCTGTGTAATAAGCCATTTCTTGCTAACTTCCTCTTGCAGGATTTTATCTTTTGAGTATTGACGGTGCTAACTGTAACATAAATATTCTGTACCTTTTTTTGTGCCCCACAGAGCAGAATGGTATTGAAGAAGTGCTTTCCGGATGATTGCCTTGGGGAGAGACACCTATTTTTATGCTTCATTTATCGATCGTGCAGCACAAGCGTTTATTTAGTACATCCTATTTTTTCATAAAATTTGCTGATGCCAAAGCTTTGTATTAAGGAAAAAAAAGTGAAGAAATAAATGAACTTTAATTACGAAATCTTCCGTCTGTGAGTTTGGTTTGTCACGGCTGTTGTGTTCGTGTTGTTTGACAGACTCTTGTAAATTCTGCTTTGTTTCTTTTTAATGACTTCATCTCTGCACATCCGTAATCTCCGTTCCTTTTGGGTCACCCATGCGAACAAGTGGAAATCTCACGCATTGCCATTCTTATGATGCTGCCCAGCGCTGGGATGACCAACTGGTATAGCTGGCAATTGCTCAGTGCCAGCTTGATAGGGAGAAAGAGGCGTTCTGGTGTGTGATGGGCTTCCATTAACTTCAGCTGAAGCTTGGTATGAAATAACATTTCTATCTGGAATCTTTCCTGTTCCATACCGGGAGGACTGCAGTACCACTTCTGTCTTCAGTTGCCGCCTGAGGTTGGCAATAGAGTTTTCCCAACAGCCACATCATAAACCTTTTCTGTCTGCTACTTTCACCCCACCCTTTCTCTGCTAAAAGTGAAGCTCATTTAAACCACTACTTCCTTCCCAATACCGAGTGGAAAAAGTAATGTTTCCTCCCCCAATGTCTTTGAAGCCTTCATTTATACTGCTGCGGGATTGACTGCTGATCAGTTTAGGGCATGAAGTATTGATAATAAGATGGAAACGCTATGCAAACCTGTCCCTTCTTGCCATGCCTTCTAACTGGTGGGTTAAACATCTCTCGTCTGCCGTCCTCATTCGGGCTGTTTCACACAAGTTCACTTATGCAAGTGGTGTATGAGTAATTTCCCAACAGTCAGTTAAAGCACGCAGGTCTGCAGCTCAGCCAAATGCTGGGGTTAATGGGAGGGGGGAAGGTAAGCGGTGGATGAGGAAAACATCACTGAGAAAGTTAAATCCTGATCTGAGTTCTGTTTGTTTTTCTGGTATAAAGATGCAGACTTAAGAAACACGGTACTTTAATTGAATTAAATAACGGAGAGAAGCAATTTTACTGTAAAATTTAATTTTTTATGCACTGGGATATAGGGAATTTAATTTTATTTTTATGTATTGGCGCTTTTAGGTTTTAGGAACACAGCCAGAGAATACATTAAACTGGTTGCTTAATTCTTATTTGTCCATCAGGTTTCAGCTGAGAAGGCAGCTTTTATAATTGAAAATGAAATATGTGAAAGCTTCAGTGCATTTAATAGAATTATTTTTCATTGTGTCCTTGTGAAAGTTTGGAAGAAACGTGAAGACAGTGGAGCAATGTGTCTTTTGAAAGGCTGGAAAACCCCATTGCAGTCACAGATGAAGGGAGAAGCCTCAGCCACGCAGTGTCTGAAGATTGTCTACTTGAAAAGTGCAGCGTTCTGTCACCTGAGCTGGTTGCCAAAGCATGGTGGAATGAGGACAGAGCACGATATAGGGTACAGGCTGTGATATAAGAGCTGTGTCAAGATGTGGGTGAAAAAACACCAACAGCATGATTGGTGAGTTTGTCCTTAGCCAGGAGAGTCTTGAACTGTTCGGGATGGAGTGATCTGGTCATATTTCTGCACGAAGAAGTTGTGCCAGGGCTGCGAAGGGAAGGCAGCTTATGGCATTGGTTGGCCCTGATTATCCATCCTGAGGGTGTCTGAGCGTTTCAGAAAGGTAACAGCAGCTAATGCTTCCTACTAATGCACCATTACACTGTCTGCGATTCTTTGCCTTTCAGCTGCGCCTGTTCCTGCAGTGTCTTAGTTCAGGGATGGATTCCGGGCTAGTGGGCTTGTTTTCAAACCAGTTATCTGAAAAGTTCATCTTAACTATATAATGAGGAATAGTGGCAGAGAACACCGAGGAGTTCATTTTCAGTACATTGAAACTGATTGCAGGCTTCCTGTTTGTTTTCTCTATGCCCAAGGGAGAAATCTTAATCTGCCTCATAAGCGCACAACGGGAGAGCAGATTCAGAAGCTGAATTCTGGAGCTGTGGATGTTTCTACCTGACCTTAAGATACATTTATCCAGTAAACCTATCTAGACTAATGGTATGTGTTTGAACACTGGGCAGGGAGCCAGTGGCTCCCTGATGCATGTCCCAGCCAGCAAACAGGCTGGTCTGAGCTGCTGAGCTCTTACAGGCAGGCAGCAAAGTGGGACGGCAATGCTGGTGTTACGCAGTGCACCCTGAGCCTTCTCTACCTTCTGTCTTTGGTTGCAAGAAGAGCATAATTGGGTCGCTTTGCCCTGCTGACTCCTTCCCTCTCTGTAAAATGTGGGTGATACTGATCTGGTTATTTAGTGCACAGATCTGTGTGTTGAAAAGCACCGAACTGCAGCTGGAATTTGGGCAGGCTGATGGTAGCTGTGATGTGCTCTGGTGCCCTCCACATAGAGGTCAAGAAGTATTGTATGGGAACACGACCCTATTTGCAGTGGGCTGTCCACGTGTTGCTGGTGAGCTTCTGCGGGAGCTGGTCACAATCTGACTTCAGCAGTAAGAAAAATATGTTGGATTTATCAAATAGAGATGTTCTGTTTCAATGTCTTTCATCTACAGGTAGGTAGAGTACAGGCTTTCTTTTTAATGTAAAGGGTTGAGAGGTGTGGTTGAGCACACCCATAATCCTGGTGAAGGCAGTAATGGTGAAAAAATTACATGGAACAAAAAATAATGGGGAGAAGCGTTTGGAGAAAGGCTGAATGATGTGCCCCATATGTTCTATGAAAGCAAAGCGGTCTGTGTGCAGCCTCCTGGACGTGGGGTGGGTTACAATCCTGTTGACAAGAAGCATGAAAACATCACAGTAAAGGATTTCAGAGGTGTTGGGCATAGGATGCCCTTTTTCAGATGGGTTTTCAGTTGTTGTCAGATGAGCTGCCTGCCTGTTGGTGAAATGTCTCCCTTGAAGCAGTTGGAGTGGAAGTGTCCCCATGCAGAGGAAATGACTGCGCAGCTGTCTGCTTCCTAATCCGTTGTTTGATTTCTGCGTGGTGAAAACAAAAGCAGCGCCCAGCTTTCAGAACCCCTTTTGTTTTGTTTCAGCACTGGCTGTTCAGTGTGTAAGGTTTCAGCGGGTGGAGAAAAGGGGAGATGAAACAAGCAATAAATACCCAGGGTTTATTTCAACAGCAAGCTGAGACTCAGCCATCACAAATTAGATGATCCTCCACCTGTAACACAGAGCAGAAGAATCTCAAAATCAGTTTTATCTGCTGCAGTTCCACAGTAGGTTTGTTGGTTGGTTGTTTTGAAGAGGCTGAACCATCTGGAGGACCTTGTTCCAAGTCAGTATTTATTTAAAAAAAAAGCAAAAACAAAGAACAATTCTTATTTTTCCCATTGAAGCACTGACCGATTGAGACGTTTAGCTTTTGGGCCATGTTTCAGATCTAAAAGGTGGGTTTTGGTGATACCCCAGTGTGCGCTTCTGTAAAGTATGTGCCAATGTGGTGCTCATCTTCCAGACACCTGCACGTGTGCTGTTATGCAATGTAACTGCTCGCTTCAGTAAACTGCGTGAGCAAAAACGAATTCATTTACTTCCGAGAACTTCTGATTCTCAGTAAGAATGGCGGAGTAATGACTTTGTCTTTTTTGAGCCTCTACGGTGAGTGGGAAAGAAGGAAGAGCTGTTGAGAACAGCAGTATCTGAATTCTTCATACCTTTTGTAAGCTCTTTATTGTAGAATGGCATGGGCTGGACCCAGAATTTGGTGGAGAAAGGAGGAGTTGAGCACCTGAATTCTGCCAGGACAGAAACTGCAATCCCCTAAGCTTCTTGCTTCACTGATGCCTGAAGGTGGAGGCACCTTAGTTTGCTGAGTGCCTCCTTGATGAACTTGGAAGCTCTTCAGTTGCCTTGAGTTTGGCTCATGTGGGTGCTCGGTGTATTGTAATCTAAGCAGCCTTCCTCCCAGCTAATCCCTGCTGGGATCGAGAAACCAGGTAATTTCATACCTTGGCCAAAGGCCTGATCTGATAGTTTCCAGAGGGAACCTTGTATACGCCAGCAGGGCTAGCTCCTTGCAAAACACATCTGTAGACTTGAAGAGCCAGCTTCTATCAGCAGCATTGTGTGCTCACTTTGAGCATTGCTGCTGTCACCAGCATTTGGAGAAGAGGGCCGGGTCTTCGTGGTTCTTTGTAAGACAATGCGTTGGTGCCTCTTTCCATAAGATTGCTGCCATGCACGGCACAGGACACAGAGCACCTAGCAAAGGTTTCTGGTGCTGTGAGGCTGTAAACCAAAAGCAAGGCGCAGTGCGAACCTCAGGCTTGCCCCAGCCTTGCTCAGACTTGACCTGTGTTATCTGTGAGAACTGCTGGCCTGGCGGTTGCTCATGCATATGAAAAGCAGTGCTTGGAAGCAGCACATGGATGGAGGCAAAGCCCTGCAGCACCTCCAGATGGGGTTGGATGGGGGTCTGAAATGTCAAATTCATGTTGCAAAGACACTGGGACAGAGGTGAGGTGCATCTCAGCACCAGGCCCAGTGGGATCTCCAGCTCCATGGCCAGGCCTTCAGCAGGGCACAGCAGATGGAATGTGTTTAATCCATGGCATACGGCAACATGTGGCCTCATCCAGGCATCCTTTGGCAGCTGATTTCTGTCACTCTGAGCAGGATGTGACAGGAGGCAGCAGTGGGCCTGGCGCACCTCAGTGGCCCGTGGTACAAATGTAAATGCTGACTTTCCTGCATGGTGAGGGCTTGCAGGCTGAGATCTCTCCTTTGCTATCTGCTCCACACAGCTGTTGTTGGTTTGTGTTGAGGTCTGTGTTGTCCACACGTTCCGTGTTTGCAGTCAGAACTTGCACACAAGGATGCTTTGCTTGGTTCTTATGTCTGTCCCTAACCAGGTTTTGTTCTACCTCTTGTAGGCAGTCACTTCTTCCATCGCAATTCTCTGTCCCCTCGAAGTCTGGTCTACGAGAGCGAATTCTCCACCATCGAGCCCGCTTTGGACATGTATGACGAGAACAAAACCTGAAAGGAATCCACATTCCTTCCTGGCCCTCTTTCTGTTGTTTTCATTTCTCATTCCTATTGTTGTGTACTCTTTCCATGGATCTCCTTTGTCTGAAGAAGAGCTGCTTTTTCCAGAACACAAGCCTGCCTTCTAGGTCACGGAGATGAAGACAGCTGTGGTGGTTTCTGCAGGTGGCACCTCCGAGCACAAGCAAGGTTGTCTGATGGAAGTTGCTGAGTAACAGCATGGGAGCTGTGTGGGCCCGGCCTCGGCGGTGCAGAAGAGGCTTTGCGGTGGTCCTAAGAGTTTGTTTTGTACTGCAAATGCGTCTCCTTGATAGGCGTATGCTGGTTTTAACGGTCCAAATTGTTGGGCAGAGTCAGAAAGGGAACTAGTAGTTGCAAAGGAGCTGGCCAGTGACTGGTAAAAGCACTCCATATAGCTTGGTCAACCCATAACCTTACTGTGAAATATCCCCTTCCAAGAGGGACCTTCCAAGTGCGTTGAGTTTCCGATGACCCGCTCACCCCTGGGCGACAGCACACCGGTGTGATGTGATGCAGCAGAGAGGCCCTGCATCTGCAGAAGGATTTCAAGGAATTGGATACTTCTGGTTCTTTTGTTTTTCTCCATTTCTGTTGAAGCAGGAGAAAAGGGGCCTACACAGAAAACAGTTTTGGTCCTTCCGTGTGCTCCAGTCACGTGAGTCTCTTTCTACAGAGAAGGATGTTCACAGAACCAGCACTTGATCTACCTTAAAACCATGAGACTTTTTGAAATATGCAGGAATCTAATTAGCTTTCTTTCTTGCTTTACTTTTCTTTTTTGGAGGGGTTTAAAAAAATCCGCCATTTTTCTCACTGAGGTTTTTTAAAAGCCAGCATGTTGGCATTACACGGAGAAGAGAGGTAAGCTTCTTATCCTGTTCTCACGTTGAGATCTGCAATAGTTAACCAACAAACACGTTCTCCAGGCCATGCCCTTTCCCACTGACACCAATAATGTGAATGCAGAAAGCAGAGGAAAAAAGGAAAGCAGTGACTGCTTTGGGACTCAGCAGGAAAAATTCATTTTTACTGGAGCGTGCCAGAAGCAGTGGGGAAATGGAGATTGGTTTCAAGCTTCTGAATGTGTAACATGGAGATGGAAAGCCGAGCTCAGCCATCCATAGAGCTCCTCCCATAAGCAGACGTGGAGAGCGAAGGCTTCTGCTCCGTTTCCTCCTGGACAATGAATGCAAAGCTGTTTGATGAACGTTAACATTTTCTCCATTGCAGTCTCAGTTACTGTAGAGGTAGAAATGCATTTGTGTCCTTGTAATGTGAAACACGGCTTCACTCTGTATAGGAAACCTGAGAATTCTGTAAGTCTAAAAGAAAGGTAGGTAAGGCATTTCCTGCCATGCTTTAATTTTGTCAGCTTTTGCTACAAGTGGAGGAACTTCCCCTGCTTGGCTTTTTGTTTGCAATGTATAGAGGTCTGCTTGACATGCAGCCTTACCTGTAGCATGGCTCTGCTGTGTCATTAACACAGACCTTTAGGAGAAGAAGAAAAACCCAGCTCTGCAAAATGTGAAAACCATCCTATTCACAGAGCACGCCTTGACTTCTGTTGCTGTGTGTCAGCTTCATTTAACATGGTAATTCAAGGAGGAGTGGTGCACAGGTTAGAGAGGTTTCTCTTATAACACCCATTTCCATTTACCACATGCACTCTTATTGCAATCCTGTCAACTTTAGAGGTCAAGGGCACAACTTCAGTGCTGCCTTCCCCAACCAAGTGGGAGCCCCTTTGCTGGGGTGCAGTGGGTTGCTTGGCTGCAGGCGTTGCTTTGCTGCTCCACGTGGCAGCTGTGTGCATGGGGATGGGCTGTGGGTTTAACAACACACCAACTTCATCATCACATCTGCCAGGCAGTGGGCAGGGTGCTTCCGAACAGAGGAAGTACAACTCCGTTGCTCCAGGGTGTTTTAGGGCTTGTTTTTGTCAGTGCTGAGTACAGGGGGAGCAAAAAGCCAAACAGAGCGAGGCACTGTGGCTCCCAGCCGTGCTGTGCCTGATGGAGCTGCCAGGGTGGGTGGGATGGGATGAGATGCTCCATGCTCTGCCCAAGGCCACAGAGGACTTCACCACGGTGCATTTTTCCCTACTCAGAAGCACCCAAGAGGTGCCTTGTGCTACAGAGCAGGGTGTTTGCAGTCCCTGCATTAACACCAACAAGGCGCTGTGCAGGGCGGGCTGTGGGAGCACTGCTGGCTGCTCAGGGCATGCTGTGTGCTGGGCACTGCCCTGCTGCCTGGGCACAGCTCTGCCACCTCCGGTGCTGGGGCTGCATTGGGAAGTTCCCCGTGCTGCTTCCTGTTGTGTTTGGCTTCCCTCAGTGCAGGCTTGGGTTTGTTTTGAACAAAGCAGACAGCTTTGTGCCAGAGGGGAGGAAGACAGCTCAAAAGCAGATAGAAATTAAAACGAGTGTTAGCGACTACAGAGCCCTAAATGGCAAACTAATAAATAATGCCATTTATATTTGATTAAATCTCCCTACTTCTAAACTACCTTTTTTAGAGGAGCGGGGAACAAGGATAGTGCTGACTGGGGTCTGACATGGTAAGGAAAAGGTCCCATCTTCGGGTTGACTACATGATCTTTTCCAGCCTTAGTGGTTCCCTGAGGTGCAGCTGGGGCTGATGTTGTGTAATGGACACTGTGGGTTTGGAAGGTCTTGCAACACTGGAAACATTAAACCTGGCTGAAGCAACTGATCCCTACGTACGTGCTGGGACGTGCCATGCCAGGCACTTGTGTACTGTATTGTATTTAGGATGGGAAAGAGGCAGCACAGCACCATGGCTGATTTTTTAGGGGCTGTGCCGGTAAGTTTGGGATGTTCCTTTTAATATTAATCAGTATAAAAAAAGCTCGATGAGCATCGTTGTTCTTGTTGTGCTGCAGTGGTGCTGTGTGTGCTCATTTCATAGACATAAGGTAGATGGCGGCCTACCAAGAGCTGTGCTGTCAGTATCTTGGGAAATGGTTTTTCTAAGGTTCAAAAACAAAAGTGTTTTTTTTTAATCAGAAAACATTAATTTTATGTCTTCTACATACAAAAAACCCAACCCTTTCATGCTTCCCTAAGAGATCTAAACCCGCTGCTCCACCATCCCTTTCCCTTATCTTCATCTCCTGTTTTTGGAAGTTCTGCATGTTCCCCCAAGGCATTTGTAGAAGTGAGGTTTGCTTGTGTTCTTAGAGGGTAACCGCCAGTAAAAACCAGACTGTACGTGTGCTTTTTGTCTATAGTACTAACATTAACTATTGCATTTGAAGCATGTTAAAATTTACTTAATGCCACTCACCAGTACTCATTGAGTAAGCTCACGTGTTGGTGCCTGTTTGCACTGCCCCATTGCTTCTAGGATGCTTGCCTTGACACGTGAGGGCGATTTAGGAATAGCCAGGTATCCTACATAAGCCAAAGAAAGACAAGTAGTTAAATACGTGTGTTTAGTGCTCTCCTATGGGACTTGTGCACAACTGTTTTGTTTGGATATGAAGGACGGGGCAGCAGGGCTGAGCTGACTCACAGGGCTGTGCTTCCCAGGGGGTGCGTTGACTAAACTGTTGAAAACACATCTCTCTTTGCTAATAATCATCTGGTTTCACAAGAGAAGCTGCACGGCTCTGCACACACCTCGGCACAAAGGTGGGACGGCCGTGCAGCTCCCAGCCCCGCTGTCCCCATCACCCCAAGGTTGGCAGGCAGTGCTCTGCTCCTTATCACCCCTCACTGCGCATCCGTGCGTGGCCTCGTTTTCCATCCCTAGCCATGCACAAGAGCGTGTGCCACGCCGTGACAGCTTGCTTATGTGTTGTTATATTTAAGAATCTCATCGCTCCACTTCCTTCCTTCTGCTTTAAGGGCAGAGCAGGGGAGGGCTGAGAGATGCTCCAGCTACCTCCTGCACTAGGGGAAAACCAGGAGAAAGCTGCTTGGAAATAGCTTGGAAATTAGCAAGAAAAATGTGATGCCCCACTCTTGTTGGATTCACCCCCAAAAGGGGCACGTTTGGCACTGAGTGCTTATGCTGTGTGCTAAGGGCTGCCTGTTTGTTCTTTGTACAGTAACTCCTGTGGTCTCTAGGGACCCGTGGCATAAAGTGTTGCCCCCAAATAGCCCCCCAAAGCTTAATAACTGTTAATATTCCTGCAAAGCAAGAAGTGCGTAGGGGTTTTGTTAAAAGATGGAGCTGTTTAGAGTGATTTCACTGCAAAGCTGAGGTGGAACTGGGCGGGGGATTTCACAGCCCAGAAGCACATCCTAAAGGCCCTCCCTGTGAGTACCTGCTTGTGGCCACAGCTCCATCTATGCCCTGCATCCACCAGAACAGGGCAGAGAAGTCCGGGGCTGCCTTTGAGACTGGGGTGTAGCAGCTTATGGGGAATAAAACTACAACCACCATTGGTGTGTGTGCAGAACAACAGCATGCTGGGCTGGTTGCTGTGGGGTGAGCGCTTTGGCGCGTCGCTCCGGCCCTTGGGAGGCTCACTTGGAACTCCCTGACCTATTTGATGTAAGTATAACACTGTATTGTAGTCGCGTGGTATATGCCAATATGTTAATAGTGGATACCTATTAGGGTTTGCTAATGTACTACATTTCAATAAAAAGCAATTTAAAAGAGGACGTTTTGTGGGCGTGGTGTCTTTAACTGCAGGAGGCTGAGATAGAACTGAGCCGTGCTATGTGGCACGCTGCTGAAAGGTCTTTTTTTTTTTGCCCCTACTGTATATAAAACATTGCTTTATTTTGCCATATCAGTGCCTGGCAGTCTCTAGCTGTTAGGCGTGGTTCAGAGCGGCCCATTATTATATAGGAAACAACAATGCATGTTCCCAAGGTGTTGGGCACCTAAAAGATGACACAGAGCAAGCAGGGGCAAAGGAGACATCCTCTCTTTGTTTCCCTTCTTGCAGCCCACCCAGTGCTCAGAAGGAAGCCGTTGTGTGAGGGCAGAGCCTGGTCAGCTCGGCCAGCCCGCACCTATTGCTATTACAGCTGTAATGCACATGGGCCTCAGCCCAGATCAGAGCTGGAAATATATATAATATTTATATAGGAAATAAATCATCCCAGGGTTAGAGGAGAATTAGAACTCAGCTACTCCGCGACAAGGACTCGAACTCTTGACCTTGGCACTGCAGAGCGCCACAGCGGCAGCGCAGCACCGCCCCGCTGCAGTGAGGGGGCCGTGCCGCCAGGGGGCGCTGCCGCCGCCGTGACCCTGCGGAGCGGCCCGGCCGCTTCCCCTGCGCCGCCCTGCGCTCTGCGGCCGGGCCGAACCGAACCGAGCCGGGCCGAACCGAACCGGGCCGAGCCGCTGTGTTGGCTCCGGGGCCCGCCGCGATGTGGCTGGGGCCCGAGGAGGTGCTGCTGGCCGGCGCGCTGTGGGTGACGGAGCGGGCCAACCCCTTCTTCTTGCTGCAGCGCCGCCGGGGACACGGCAAAGGGGGCGGCCTGACGGGTGAGCCGCCGCGGGGATGGGGATGGGGAGCGGGCCCGGCGGGGCGGGGCGGGCTGTCGGTTATCGGGTTATCGGGTTATCGGTCTGTCGGGTTATGGGGCCGCAGGCCTCACCGGGCGGCGGTGCCGAGCTCCGGCCTGTCCGCGCCCCGCGCCTCCCAGCTCGGAGGCCTCTGCGGGGGGAGGCGCGGTGCGGAGCGGAGCCGCTCCGTGCCCACAGCCGCCTCAGCACAGCACGGCACAGCACAGCACAGCACGGCACACACAGCACGGCACAGCACGGCTGGGGCTGACGGTGCAGCCGGGAGGGGCTCAGCCCATCTCCCAGCTGTGGGCATCGCGTTACAAGCAGAGCTTCGTATGGCAGCGTGTGGAAGTGCGCGAAATGAGACCTTAATCCTACCTGCAACCACACAGAAGAAGCCTGAGATCCAAACTGAGCTCCTACCAAGCGAACGGATACATCCGTATTTGTTTTAAGGATTACCCAACTCCAGATATTTGATCTAACTAATAAGCGGGCAGTTGAAATAAATGGATTTGCTTACAGATGCAGACAGTGCTCAGCGTTGTGTCCTGAGTGCCTGCTTTTATTTAACGTGGGTTGAAAAGTTACCAGATTTGGGTTCTCTTCCTGCTCTCGTTGTTTAACTGAAGCACTTGCAGGAGTGTCACAGCTCCTCCAGAACTGGTTCAGTCCCTTTGGGTTGCGTTATCTCCCATAATGTATTCATAGGTGGTGCTGAAAGATAACAGCATTGAAAGCTCTTGTATCTTGGTCTATTTTAAAATCACTGTACGTGACAGAAGCAGGGAGATCCCAAAGGCTTCATGTTCTTCTTGCAGTCATTTGGATGCATTGATGAAGGTCCTTAAGAGATGTATGGGGTGCTGTCAGTGTTGGGGACAGAGCTCTGTTCTGTGAAATACATTTCAGACAGTGTTAATCTGAACACATCCCACTTTATCTGCCTGTCCAATATCTCCAGATGCCATGGAGAAAAATCCATTTGCTTCTCTAGTGGAACTCTCCCAGGAAGGCAGAGGTTCATAATGAGCTGTAGTGGCTGGTTAATTGCCATCTAAATGTCAGCCATTAACAGTGGGATTGCCTGTAGGTGGTTCAGAGGTAATTTCCATGCAGTGACTGGATTTATGTCTTAATTTTCTTGACCAAGTACCAGTGCTGAGTATTGTTTATTATGTGATTATAATGCATAGGCTGCATAGTAATACTGGGTTGTTTGTTTGTTTTTCTTGTAGTAACAGTGCTGAATTTTTGCTTTGCTATTACATTAATTTCTATATCTTTGCTTTCCAGGTCTCCTTGTAGGAACATTAGACGTAGTTTTGGATTCCAGTGCCAGAGTTGCCCCGTACCGTATCCTGCACCAGACCCAGGACTCTCAGGTGTATTGGGCAGTGGCGTGTGGTACGTACTGACAGCCAGTTCATATTGTCCAAAGTCATTTATGCTTTAAAAACAATGTCAGATGGCTAGAATAGACATCAAGTAAACTTACAGAAGCAATATATATTTACATTCATTGTTTAATCCATTGACCTGTACGCAGAAGCCCAAATTCATAGTCCTGCAGTCCTTTGAGACTTCAGGTCCTGGAGTTGTTTTTGCTTATGAAACCACACGTGAGCTGAGGTCGTGTTTTGTGGTCTTGCTGAAGCTGCCTCTTAAAGTGGAGCCGTAGCTGTAGGGAACTGTTTGTGTTTCCTGCTGTTTGCTTCATTCCATCATTGACCTCACTGAGGGGCTTAATGTTCTTGCAGAGAATTTGAGTGGTGGGCGATGTGCTGGTAATGTTTTTAGATTTCCTGCTGCTTTGATTTGAAACTTCAGAAGGTGAATGGGCTGGAATTTACAGGCTGCGTTTACGTCTGTCTGTAGAGTGAGAGCCATTGGCAGAGGTGAAGGAGTCTTTTAGTAAAGGCAAATCTCTGAAACAATGAAGGGAATGAAACACTCTAATGAAAGCAGATTTTCACAGCAGAGTTCCTTAAATCGCTGGTTACGCATTGAAGCTTGTCCATTGTGAAGCTTGAGGGCTGTATGGTTAAATGCAACCAATGTTTGATACAGGTTTCACTGAGACTTTGTTTTTTTAAGAAAGCAAAGAGCATCTGACACTGGCGAACTTGGGGTGCTTTTTTTGTTGAGTATGTTCTGTGCTGACAATCGCCCATGCAAAATGCAGCTCCTTTCTGTGGGTTTGGAAGGTCTTGGGGGGGAAGAACTGGTGTGCACTGGTAAATGGAGTGATATCTTGGTGTGTGCATGGGAAATTGGTAATCACAGCCTGAACCTCTGATTAATCAGCTGAGGCAAGTGTGGGGTCAGCTGTGGGAGCACAGGTGAGAGTAATTTAGCTGTGCTCCTGGAAGGGGTGGAGCTTGACTTTACCTCCTCTAGACCTCATTTAAGGGCTGACCACCACTAAGGCAGCATCTCTTGGAGATTGCTCCCTGGTGGAGATTGCCTCAGCATTTCCCAGCAGACTGTAGGCTTCTGTATGGGTGAGTTTTTCCTGTAAATAATCTTTTAGATATTTACTACCATCTTTTCATTATTGTCACCATACAGTGTGCTTATTATCCTCAATGGAAATGTTTCATTGGAAACATGTTGGTGGGTGTAAAATACCCTTGGCTTGTAGACAGTTGGCATCTTTCACATATGATTGCTGTTTGGTACTTATTAGTTTCCTGCTGTAAGCTTGGAGAAAAACAGGAGCTTGTTCTAATGGTGTTTTCTTTGTTCTTCCTGTTGTCTACTAGGATCATCTCGAAAGGAGATCACAAAGCATTGGGAATGGCTGGAGAATAACTTACTGCAGACTCTGTCCATCTTTGATAATGAAGAAGATATCACCACCTTTGTTAAGGGCAAGATACATGTAAGGAGCGTGTTTCCCTGAAAGACTTCAGAGCGTTATAAAGAATGGGGAGGTGGTACTGAGAATTGGTTTTACTCTTGGGATAGGGGTATTGGGAGCTCCAATGCAGAGCTTCTCTCTGCTCCCTTTTCAGACATGCACACATTTGGAATGATTATGAAATGCATACAGTGTTATCAGAATGACTTTATGGCTGTAACACCAGACAGACATTGTTAGAGGGGTAGAGTGGAGGAGTTGAGGAGTAGTAGATCTCAAGGTTGCTCATCTTGCTTCAGATGGTAACTAACTGAAATCTGGTGTCTCATTACAATGCTTGCAAGTTATACCTTTGACATGAGGGTTGAACTGAGGCTGATCTATCAGCAAAGCTGGGGGAGAGAATTCTAGGTTGCAAGCAATGTACTCACACTCCTGAGATGGTGTAGGTGTAAAGGAACTGCACTCCAGCTTCCACTGATTTCATATTCAGACAAGTATCTCTGCTTGTTGTGCAGATAATACACTTCACATTCCCAGCCCTTACATTTTTTCCAGAGTAGAAACTCACCCAAGCAGATTTTTGATTGAACAGCAGCAATTTGAGGCTCTTTCAGTACTCCTATGAGATTCCCTGTATTTGCTGTGTGGCCACGTGAGTGAGATTGTGGTCATTTGTTCTTCCCACTGACCAGTCAGGGTCTGACCGCCTGCAGAGTTCTGCCCTTCCTGGCAGATGATCTTCCTGTTGAGGAAGCACTCTCACAAGTGAAAATGGACTTCAGTTCTGCTGCAGGGCATTCTCAGTGTTACCTGACCAGCTGTGAGAAATTCAGCCAGATGTTAAACATGAACATTAGCTGCGTGTGTTCAGAAGTAAATCAGCTTATAGGCTCCCAGCAGGCTGTCTGCTCGTTCTACATGTCTTTACTATTACTCTGACTTGACAGGAGAAATGATAACTGCTGTGTCACATTTCTTCTTTCTGTCTTCTGGATGGCTGCCATCACCTTTTAGTGTATATCATATCTGTCAGCAGGCGTTCCCTTTCATTTCTCATCTCTATGCCTCTCCTCCCATGTCCTTTAGGGAATTATAGCTGAAGAAAACAAGAACCAGCAGCCTCAGAGTGAAGAGGATCCAGGTAAATTCAAAGAGGCTGAACTGAAGATGCGGAAGCAGTTTGGGATGCCAGAGGTGGAGAAGTTGGTCAATTACTATTCTTGCAGCTACTGGAAGGGACGTGTACCCAGGCAGGGCTGGCTGTACCTCACTGTCAATCACCTCTGTTTCTATTCATTCCTGCTGGGCAAAGAGGGTGAGTTATAAACCTGTCTTTTTCTGCAGTTTCCCATGGTGTTTTTGATTTGGTTGATCTTACACTTTGAGCTCTGGCTCAACATGTAGGTCACTCCTTTCTCTCATATTCACTTAGTGAATTTAAACTGAATGCCTGAGTCATTTTTCAAC
Organism: Coturnix japonica; assembly: GCF_054131305.1. Lineage (NCBI taxonomy): Eukaryota > Metazoa > Chordata > Aves > Galliformes > Phasianidae > Coturnix > Coturnix japonica. The sequence goes on along the minus strand of NC_140680.1, from coordinate 3,607,738 downwards.
ACGTGCCTTAGGCTGTCAGGTTGCACAGCTGGGCTTTTACTTCCACTGAATTTAAGAACCAAACAATATTTTGACTTTGAGTTTTGCTTGGACCCCCCACCTACTTTTTACAGAGCTTTATCTGCAGAATCCAGAATTAACTTGCTGGAAAGAAAGAATGGAAGTGTTAGTAATTGTTAATTGAAAACATTCATTGGATGGAAGAGAGCCCTTTTGGGACTGCATTATTTCTAGTCATTCCCAAAGATTACTTCCAAGTGTTTTTGGAGAAATCAATAAAAACATGAAGAAAGAAATTGTCTTTGTGTAAGGGGAGAAAAATACCACTCGATAGGAGCATATTTACTGTTTGAGCTTTGTTTGTTTTTTGCCTCAAATTGTAATAATAGCTGTTTGTGCCTTTTTTTTCCCCCAGTGACGCTGGTGATTCAGTGGGTGGATGTAACCCAGCTAGAAAAAAATGCTACGCTGCTGTTCCCTGAGTGCATTAAAGTGAGCACAAGGGACAGTGAACTTTATTTTTCCATGTTTCTGAACATCAATGAGACCTTCAAGTTGATGGAGCAGCTGGCTAACATTGCTATGCGGCAGCTGCTGGATAACGAGAGCTTCCTGCAGGACAAGTCCCTCCCAAAGCCCAGGAAGCCTCTGAAGAACATCTCTGCACTAAAAAGGTGTGTGTTTTCAGCAAGGAGAAGACAGAGAAACAGGAATTGTAGGAATAAATCTGCATTGCTACATAGCTTTAAGGTGCCCCTGGATTCTTCTCCCATTAGGGGCTGCATTGCTTATTTCAGTCATTAGCCCTCTACCTAATGTTGCTTTTCCATCCAAGTTGATACTTAATTTGTGTAAGCCCTCCTATCTTTGTCATGAATGAAGATACAGACAAGGAGTTTTTGGAAGGAATTTTCAACTAGAAACTATTGAAAATCCTGTTCGTTACAGTTTCAAAACCCAGTGTACCATTTAAGTTCCTCAGATACGATTGCTTATTTCATCTTGCATTGCAGCAAAGCATGTTTGAAGGCTGAAAGAGGAATCAGATAAGAGGTGGAATCTCAGTTAGAGAAGTGAATAGTAAGAAATAAAGTGCAGGCTGGAATTTGTGATTGGAATGAGTGCTTATATTGGTGTTTGAGTATTTTATTTTATTTTTTTTCAAGGAAGTAAAAAGCTCTGAGGTCTGCTCTTTACTTTTCCCCAGGGACCTGGATGCTCGGGCCAAAAATGAATGCTACCGTGCCACTTTCCGGCTGCCCAAGGATGAGTGCCTGGATGGACACACAGACTGCACGTTGTGGACACCATTCAACAAGATGCACATTCCTGGTCAGATGTTTGTTTCCAACAATTACATCTGCTTTGCCAGCAAGGCAGAGGAGGCCTGTCACCTCATCATTCCTCTCAGGGAGGTGGGAATTAGCTGTAATTAAGACTACAGGCTTATCTTATCTTTCATGTGGTTCTAGCTGTTGTAGTACTTGGCAGATAATGGAGAGTCTGCTAGATCCAAATGACCTTTGTCTTTGTCTTCTAGGTGACAATAGTTGAGAAGGCAGATAGCTCCAGTGTCTTGCCCAGCCCTCTGTCCATCAGCACTAAAAGTAAAATGACCTTCTTCTTTGCCAATCTGAAGGACCGAGATTTCTTGGTGCAGAGAATCTCCGACTTCTTGCAGAGAACCCCATCCAAGAAACCTCTCAGCAGCGAGAGGGAATGGAAGTGGAATTTGGGTGATCCTGGCTGTGAGGTACTAAAGAAGTAGCTGGGAGGAGTATTTGCCCATCTTTCAATGTCATCCTCATTATAGTGTGTTACAGTGCTCCTAGCAGCAAATAATTTCTTTTTATTGGGCTGTGAGCAGAGGAGGGAGGCTGCCTCAGCTCAAATGCTTTGTTGTTCACTTCTCAATTGCTTTGCTGTTTTGCTCTAGAGGTTAATTTACATAATGAGATCATTGCCTAGGTTTACCTACTGCCTTGAGCAGACTGAATAGCATTGAATCATTTTCCCATAGGCTCACTGCTATTAATAGCATAAGTTGTCTTGAAATTGAGAGGTTGAAATACTGGCCTAGTTCTTGATGGATGTTTAAGTAATATGGAAAAGCCAGAAGGGTTGCCACCTCTTCTCTACCAACTCTGTCTCCAGTCTGGCAGATTTGGCCCATTTTACAACTGTAGAAATGCATTTTAGTGGGGCTTTTTAATCACGGTGTTTTTATTTTCCAGGAAGGTCCGGAGCTGCCTTCCAGCAGCCCTCTTGCAGTTAGCCCCACGTCTGCTCTCAACAATCGACCTGTCAACTTCTGTGCTGGTGAAGTGCCAACTGCATCCCAGGGACTGCTCAAACTTTTCAGAAGAAATTCTGAGGAGCTTTTGGGACCCAAAGGGGTAAGTGATATTTTAACTTAAAGCAATTAACTGTAAATAATTTGTAGTAGGTAGCAGATTTCTTGGCTTGCTTCTGTCACCTCTGCAGTATCACTGTCACCATGATAGTGCTGGTAGAGGTAACCTGACCATCAGCTTACTGTGTCAGTATAGAGATACACGAGTAGAGGCTGAGCAATTTGTGTTACTGTGCTTCTGGGATGCAGTTGCTGTCTGTGAAGAACATTTCTTCATATCAAAGTAGAAGAGAATATCTGATACCTCTGCTTCCTGAGCAGTCATCTTAGACCATAGTTCTGCTTGCATTTGTATAAATGTAGCATCACTGTATGGCCCATGTTACCATTGTAAAGACTTTAAGCAGATTCAGAACAGCATAGATAAGCACACAGCCTTTTTGTTCAGCGGGAAGAATAAAACCTTTAAATGTCACGGTGCATTTCTTTTATGAAGTGTAGGTCTGAGTACCCAGAAATCACCTACCTTATAAGCCTAAAAATGCTTTAATCTCCTAAAATGGCAATATTTGTTCCTGTGAAGGCAAAGGAGAAGATGAAGGAGGAGTCTTGGAACATTCATTTCTTTGAATATGGGAGAGGGATGTGTATGTATCGTACTACCAAGACTAGGGAGCTGGTGCAGAAAGGAATCCCAGAGAATCTTCGTGGAGAACTGTGGCTCCTTTTCTCAGGTAGGAGGTTATGTAGGATGCCTTGGTAGCTTGCAGAAACAAGCTTTTAGCATGTCTCAGAGGAAAAGGTATAAATCACATCTCGTTTCGGAGTAAATAAATCACTGGCTGATTCCACTTGAATTATCCTTTGTGATGTTATTGGACAAAAATGCAGTGATTGCATTCCTGACATGACTTTGTGAGTATAGTTGCTCTTTCATTGCCATTGTGTGGATTTTGGTGTTAGGACCTACACTCCAATGGGTTTATTGCTTTACTTTTGTATCTGTTTGCAGTTGTGGAGTTGGTATAATGCTCCCCACCAGCCTCTTCTCTGAGCATAAAGTTTCTATTTTAAAGCTCAAGAAGTGAAGCAGTGTTTGTTTGTCATTACAGGGGCTTGGAATGAGATGGTCACTCATCCTGGTTACTATGCAGATCTTGTGGAAAGGTCGATGGGAAAGTACAATCTTGCTACAGAAGAAATTGAGAGAGATCTGCACCGTTCTATGCCAGAACATCCTGCCTTCCAGAATGAGTTGGGAATTGCTGCTCTCCGGAGGGTCTTAACAGCTTATGCATTCAGGAATCCAACAATTGGATACTGTCAGGTAAGAAAGAATTCTTAGACTTGTTAGCCCTGCATGGTGACCATGACTGTACTGGAGCTTTTTGCCAATTGTTCATTTAGTTTCATGCTTTTCCTACATGCTGTCCATTTGGAAACAAATGGTGACGTTGTAAGGATCTCTTACATCTATAGACTTTGCACATTTCTGTTAGGTGTAGTGCCAGATTCTTTTAGCAGCTTCCCTGCTAGAGCTTTCCTAGTTTGAGAAAAGCATCACCTGGTTTTCCCTGAAATAAACAAATAAATGAAGTAAATGATGATGCATGTATTGCAGTATATCACAAGTGAAACTATTTGCTGGTTAGTGAAACAACTTGGTAGAAAATAATCTCGTATTCTCTATTGCTCTGCACTTAGAGGTTCTTAGTCCATCACTCTGTTATAATCAAAGCTTTTTCTGCTTACTCTGAAAATCACTTTTATCACATCAATTAACAGAAGTGCCTGACAAAGCGTAGTCCTATTATCTGCTGCCTCACAAACAGAGGAACTGAAACAGGAAGATAAATCAGCTCAAGGTCACCTAGTGACTCAGATACCAGTAAAAGCTGCAAATAGATCTGACTCTCAGTCCCATGAGACTGCTCTGCTGGAATCATGCTTTTTAAGTTCAGCTGCTCTGTAATGGCATATTTTCATGAATTTCTTCACATTTCTCTCTTTCTGCATATTTCATGCTGCTGGAACATAGGCAATGAACATTGTAACATCAGTGCTGCTGTTATACTGCAATGAGGAGGAGGCTTTCTGGCTCCTAGTGGCTTTATGTGAGCGGATGTTGCCAGATTACTACAATACAAGAGTAGTGGGTGAGTCTTTGTCAAATTCATCCTGGAGATTGGATTTTCAGCTACAGCTCCATCAGCATCTCAGCAATGTTTTGTTTCTTCAGAAGTAATTAAATGTGGTGCATTTTAAAGATAATGAAGGACAAGCTTCTTCTCTTTAAAGTTGTGTGTGTGTGATGGAAGCACAGGAGGAGATACTGTATGCTACTGCTGAACAAAGAAGATGGAGTCAGGTGTAATTTCCATCTATGTATGTGGTACTTACTGAGAATAGGGTAACAAGTATATTTGTTTGTGTTTAGTTTAAAAAGCTGAAATTAAAGTGAACTCACACTTTTGCTTAATAATTAATTAGCTCAGTATCATAAGACCAACAGATTTGAGTCCTGCCATTGTTGTTTCTTCTCCCAGGTGCATTGGTGGACCAGGGCATCTTTGAAGAACTCACACGAGAGTATCTTCCACAGCTGTCAGAAAAGATGCAGGAGCTGGGAGTGATTTCCACCATATCCCTTTCTTGGTTCCTCACACTCTTCCTCAGTGTCATGCCCTTTGAAAGTGCTGTTGTCATTGTTGACTGTTTTTTCTATGAGGGCATCAAGTTTATCTTGCAGGTGTCATTGGCCATTCTTGATGCCAACATGGAGAAGTTGTTACAGTGCTGTGATGAAGGTGAAGCAATGACTATTCTGGGCAGGTACCATTCTTCTTATTTATAAATGAATGGTGATAGTACCCCTTTTAGTCATCATTCCTTTCAGTCTAACGAGAGAGACTCTTCTGTTGTTCCCCTGAATTCCATTACGTAGCAGGTCACAGATACCAGTCTAGGATGAAACTTGAGCACTGGAGAGGATTGCTGTTGATTTCTGCAGCAGCTGAAACAAATTTTTGGCTCAAGTATGGAGGAATCCAGAGTTGTTTGCTTTGTGGCATACTACATTCCTGTTTCTCAGTCTGAATTTGAACTCCATGAGGTTACTTACCCGAAATACACAGAAGAATTCTAATCCATTATTAAGAACAAGTCCTGGCAGGAATAGCCTTTTAGTAACGTAAAGCCTTTTCAAGCAGATATTTCCCAATTATAGTAAATAAAACATTTTCTTGCTTCAAATGTGAATCTGTCCTATGTTTTGCACGATCTTCAGGTACCTCTGGGAGCTTTTAGAAAGAACAGATATCCCAAAAGTGGGATGAAAATCACCTCTACGTGGGAGATATTGAGGATAGTGTTGTAGGTTTGCTGGGAATTTTTTTTCTACGTGTTTAGATTAATCATACAAATAAGGGAAGGAGTTTTGTGTTTAGGATATTACTGCTTTTCCTTCCTTGACGTTAATCCAGGAGTCTTGCATTTGTTCTATGTTGTTTTTTTTTCTCCACAGGTATTTGGACAACGTAGTTAACAGGCAGAGTGTCTCACCTCCTATTCCACACCTGCATGCCTTATTGACAAGTGGGGATGACCCACCACTTGAAATTGACATCTTTGACCTCATCAGAACATCCTATGAGGTCAGGTTTTGGCTTAGTTTTTACCCAACTGATTTTTTGAATTACATTTTGGGACAGGGGTTAATAGAGAGAAGGATATTTTTTTCACCTTCTCGATGCTGGTCAAAGTATTTTGGGGTTGTTGGATGGTCTTTGGTGTGACAGTGCACTTTGTAAAAAACATGTGATTAAACATGGGGTAATTCATTCTTCAGGATGTGGTGCTGACCCAGCCTGTTTCTTTTCTCATAGAAATTTAGCAATTTGAAGGCAGATGACATTGAACAAATGCGTTTTAAACAAAGGCTGAAGGTGATCCAGTCTCTGGAGGACACGGCCAAGAAGAGTGTGGTATGTGATGCCTGGATTAAATGAGTTACAAAAAGGCATTTAGAAAGCATGCTAGCATGTCTGGGAGCTTTACAGAAGGGTTCATGACTAAAAAGGAGTGTCCACATCTATTGCAACTATCTCCCGTTTCCCAGGTAGAGAATTTCATCCGTTTCTTTTACTGTTGTTTTTCTATGCATCTGAATCTGAAGATAAAAACAACAGGAAGGGACAGCTCAGAGTTCTGTGGGCTGCAGAAACAGGAAGCTGTAGCAGTAGTTTTTTACTTACTGCTCAAATGTCAGCAGTTTCTGCTTGACTTGAAGCTGTCTTCCTGACCTGTAATCCATAGCAATGGGAAGTACTGGGGCAGATATGTTTTCTCTCCTCCCCTTTCTCATACCTTCTTGCAAATCTTTTCTTAGCTTCTATGCTCACAGATTTCAGTGAGTCATGTTTAATTTGGGTAGCTTTGAAAGAAATCACTCTGTTTGCCCTCTAACTAGGTCCGGGCTGTGTCTAGTGACATTGGTTTCTCTATTGAAGAACTAGAAGAGCTGTATGTAGTGTTCAAGGTAAGGAGCAAATAAGGGATTCTGTTATATATGTGGTACCAGTGAGATTGGCTCTATTACTGAACAGGTTTTTTTTGTAAACATGGTCGGACCTCATCACAGTGTTTGAATTGTGCTCATTCAGAGAGAGGGTTCATAGTCAATGGTAGAAATGACATGTAGTACTTAGAACATGGAGCTAAGATTGACTTGAACCTCAGTTTTCATTTTCGAGTTTGCCACAAACTTGCTCTGTAATTGTAACACAATTACTCAAGTGCTTTGTCTTTATTTGTCATTGGAAGTGTTGTTAAATACACCCAAGTGCATTTCCCAAAGTCACTCAAGCTCAATTACGCTGTGCTTGCTCGCATGCAAGCTCAATTTCATGGTGCTATGGACTCAGGGAGGCCTAGTTCTAATATCTGCATGCATAAAGCCTGAGTTTCATTTTACTCAAATAAAAAGTAATCTTTTTTTTTTTTTGTATTTTTCACTTATTGTTTGTTTTTAGTGAAATCTGTGTCACTTCCTCTATTTTGTACTCATTTGTAGTGAAGTAATGCTCATCATAATGGACAAGATAAACTGTGTGTCCTGAAATGTCCCTTCTCACTTGGTGCTGTTTTTGATCTGTATGAAAGGCTCCAATCTCATAGACTGTTTAGTATAATATAACCTGACTTATCAGTGCTTTCCCTCCAAAGGCAAAGTACCTGATGAGCTGCTACTGGGGAAATAATCGTGCTGCAGCTGCCCGCCGAGATCAGAGCCTGCCCTACCTGGAGCAGTATCGCATAGACATGGAGCAGTTCAAAGAGCTCTTCATCGCTTTGACCCCCTGGTCCTGTGGTGCACATACCCCTGTGCTAGCAGGGCGCTTGTTCCGGCTTCTGGATGAGAACAGGGATTCTCTCATTAACTTCAAGGAGTTTGTGACGGGGATGAGTAAGTGGTATTTCTGGAGCTGCTATATTACAGAAAATGTTTCTGTCATCTTCCAAGCAGAAAACTAAAAGGAGATGCTGATGATTGAACTATTACGAAGGGAGGGTGGCAGCCTTACAGGATTTAGTTCTTCAGGCTGAACTAAAGATGCATTTTTGCTGCTAGACAGTTTCTCATTTTGGGAAACAGTAGGTGGTAAACCTACAAATGAAACTTTGCTGTAGGTTTCTTTGTGGCTTTGTACAGTTTAGCAGTTCCTTGCTGCATGGAAACTTATGTTGTTTTGAGATTCAGTGTAGAAAGTGATTCTTAATCCTAAATGCTCTTTTTCTTATCCTTCAGTTTTTGTGTGTTTTTTTCACTTGCAGGTGGGATGTACCATGGTGACCTCACTGAAAAGCTCAAAGTACTTTACAAACTGCATCTGCCTCCTGGTGAGTGATCGCTTCCGTGAGCTGCTTGTGAGCATGGTGTGTTCCAACACACAACTGAAAAGAGATGCATCATAAGTTTTGCAAACAAAATGGGTAATGCTGTTGTTCAGTTACCTTAGAGATCTTAACATTTCTTTCTTTGTAAGCACAGCTCTGAATCCAGAGGAAACAGAGTCTGCTTTGGAGGCCACAAGTTATTTCACAGAGGATGTTACAGCAGAAGGTAATGCAATGCTTGCTGTCCTTACCTCTCAGTTTAGACAGGAATCCTGGCACAAATCTAGTGCTGTGATTGGTGATTTTTACAAGGCGTGGTCTCATGGTGGCAGAATATTAAGGTTACTGATGTGTTTGAGTTGGCTGTCATTACTGCATGATGGGAAAGAAGTTTTGAGCTTAAACTGCTCAGCACCCATGTCATGCAGGGCACTGCACGCTCTGAAGCACAATGATACGCTGCTGAAGAGGAGCACTGTGCTTCTGCCAGTTCCTGTCTTTCACCTCAACTTGGGTTTTTCATGCAAGTCTCATTGTCTCTCTTCTTGTTTTTGTTTCCTTCTCTGTCTCTGTGTGGCCTTTTCTTCTGTTTTATCTGGGATATTTTCTCCTCAACCCCTCTTACTGATGCTCCAGTATCTCCTTTTGTCTCAGAGCTGGATTTCTGCCTGCACTGTGAGTCTCAAGGTCAGTCCTTGGATTATGTGGACATACTGAGCACGGTTTTAAGGTTGATATTGTCTACCAGCACCAACATGCTATATTAAATACTCAAGTTGATGCTTCTCCTCTCTTGTGGCAGTTCAACTATGTTTTTATTATTGTGTTTCAACCTTAGTCAAAATAGGAGCTGTCAAATAGGAAATCAAAATGCATTTTTTGCTTAATGTTTACAAAAATACAGTAATACTAAAAAAAAATTTAAAAAGAAAAGGAGTAATTGCACTGTTTGGTGCTGGGTGGCCATCTGAGCACTGAGCTAAGACAAGACTTCCCATTTAGTCCAACAACAATATAGGGAAGCAGAAGTGAAATCCATAGTTAGACTCTTCACATCACTCTCAAAATGTCAGCTCAGGCAATGAGTAATAGCCAGTACAAATAATAGTCACTTATCCTATGTGCTCACTAGTGTTGTTTTCTTCCATTCGTTATCTCACTTTTAACTTGCTGTGAACTTCTTTGTCTTTAAGCCATGGCATTACGTAGCTGTATTTCGTGTTTGTTTCACCATTTCTTTCAGAATTCCACCCTCTACCTCAGCTCTTCACCACTTTTTTTTTGGCGTGGCTTCTTTTTTTTCCCATTTATCCCATCACCTTTTGCTTCTGTCCTGTTCTGTTCACTCCTCCAACCATGAAGTGGGAGTGTGAGATATTGAATATATTTGTCCATAATTGTAATGTGGATATGAGCTGTTCTACGTTATTCTTGTGCTGTGTTCTTGAAAGTCGGATATTAATGACTATTTTTTTAATTCCACTGTTTTTAGAAACCCAGGAAGAGAAAGGAAGGAGAAATGACAGTGGTCAAGAAAAAGGTAATGTCATCATAAATAGACCACATTCCAGTCTTGTCTCTTTAATATTAGCCAATTCGTTATCCTTTGTTGTATCAGAGACCATCCCTCATGGATGCTGGTAAATGTACCAAGGTTATAACATTTGAAAATTGTTTTTGCTAAGTTATTGACTAGCAGAATTTGTTTATTAGAAACCAAGCTAATTTGGGAGCATTAAAATTTTTGCTCGACTGAACTTTATCAGCTATACCAGCAGCAAACAATGCAGCCTCCAGCCATCCAAATGCTACATGCTTTCCTCAGCTGTCAATAAAAACCTACTTCTGATGTGATCTTTGCTGCCATGGTGCTCACTTGAAGTCTGAAACTTTAACCACCAGGCCTGCTCATGTTTTGCAGAGGAGAAAGGTACCAGCCCACAGGACTATAGATACTACCTAAGAATGTGGGCCAAGGAGAAAGAGTCCAAGAAGGAAACTATTAAAGATCTCCCCAAAATGAGCCAGGTAAGAAGTGAATCTGAAGGTTTCCAGTTAGATGACTAACAGCTTGTTGAAGAACTGCGCTAGTCCTTTTGCTAGCGTGCTCAGTCCATGCAGTAGGTTGCCCTGCTGTTCTGGTGTAGTGAGCTTTAGAAGCTCCTAATTCTACTTGCTTGTGTGGAATTCTTCAGTGGACTTACAGCTGGCTGTCAAACTGCTTTGTTTCCTCTAGTCAAATGTGTTTGATTCTATGCCTCCCGGATCATCTTTTCTTGTAAAACCTGCAATCTTTGTTTTCTCACCAGAGCAGTATGTTTGAAGTATGCCATCAGTCATATAAGCTTGCTTGGCTTTTTTGTTCTATTTTTTGCTTTGCCTCAACTTGAGGCTGCTTGGTGGAGAGCAAAGAATGTGGTTACAGGAAGGAGAGAGTCTTATGACCGGCGTGATCTTTCCTTTCTCTTAATTTCCCTTATTGGTGCTTTTTGTACTACTGTGGAAATATGTAGAAGCTGGCTACAGAACTGGGTAGAAGTAAAACCTCAGGTTTTCTCAGGAGTGAAAGTTAGCATTCTATCCACCTGTTAGCAAAAGTGCTGTCACTATTAAGTTCCTAGCTGTGTCTCAATTCTACTTCTATAGCAGAGAGTAGAGTTTGCCTAACTTGGGTTTGTTCTGATTCAGAAAAATAAGTTGCCACTTTGTTGGGAGGCAAATAAAGTAGGAGTCAGTCAAAATGGAACCTGTTGTTTCATCTACTGCTGTCAATTTTTGCAGCCTTAAATGTGATTTTGATCTTTGTCTTTGAAAGGAACAGTTCATAGAGTTATGCAAGACCCTTTACAACATGTTCAGTGAGGACCCAGTAGAGCAAGAGCTGTACCATGCTATTGCCACTGTTGCCAGCCTCCTCCTGCGAATTGGGGAGGTTGGAAAAAAGTTCTCCAACAGACCCATGAGGAAGTCTGAGGACTGCAAAACAGCCAGTAGCCAAGATCCCGTGAGTGAAGAGGAGTCGCCTACATCTGAACAGAGTCAGAACTCAACAGTGGAGCAGCAGCTCCGAGCTGATCGTGAGGACAAAACCTGCAGAGATGTTCAGCCTGAAAAGCCTGAGCAGGAGAACCAAACTCTAGGAGATGGTTCAGGGGAAGGACAAGGCTCTCCTTTACAGCTGCTATCAGATGATGAAACCAAAGATGATATGTCCATGTCTTCCTACTCCATGGTCAGCACAGGCTCCTTGCAGTGTGAAGACATTGCAGATGACACGGTCCTAGTTGGCTGTGAAGGTGGTAGTTCAGCTGCCAGGTACGGCAGTACCATTGATACTGACTGGTCTATTTCCTTTGAGCAGATCTTGGCTTCCATGCTGACTGAGACAGCTCTTGTAAACTACTTTGAGAAAAAAGTCAACATTCTCCAAAAGATCAAAGATCAGAAGAAGGTAGAGAGGCAGTTCAGTTCATCCAGCGACTATGAGCTTTCTTCTGTGTCAGGGTGAACTGCAAGCAGTTAGTGACTTTGGGAAATAATACAGGGAGATAATGTGGCAGATGGCAGGATGGTTTGGTATTTTGTGTTCAGGGTTGTTTTTTTGTTTATTCAGAGACCATTAACTACACAGTTACAGTAGATTCCACTTGGTAAGGGGCATCAGACAAGTGACTGTTCTGTGTAGGTGCTTTTTTTGCTCCTGAGGTTGACAGAATTAGATTTGCATTCTCAAGAGCCATTAGAACCTAATAGCCCCTGACATACAGAATTACCACCATAAATTATGCATGTCTGACTTCTGCTATCTTTTATTTTAATGAAGTTTTATTTCAGACAGTAACTGCTCCTTGCCTGCCCTTGTTTGCTGTAAATTCCTGGGTAATTTGCACAGCAGATGCAGCCTGGCTTGAAACCGCGTTCATCTCTGGCTGCCGATCTGAGAACTCACCTGGTGTTCTCAAGTGCTACAGGACCCTGACCTATAAGTAGTCTTGTAAGTTCTTCAGTGCTGTTCTGTGACTCAGCAGCTCCAATGCAGATGTGCGCCACTGCTCCCAGCGCCCCAAGATCTAAACACAGACACGTCTCAGATCTGCAGGTTTCTTTCAGATGAGATGTGCTGTTTTCATAACACAAACACTTATCTCTGTCGTTCAGGAGGCATTTTTCAGACAAACCTGGTTTTCTAGCCTTTGCAGTTCTTTGAAAGTTATTGTTTCTAGTTTCTCTCGGAAGCCGCAAGCTCCTTGACTTCAGTGCAGTAATAGGCCAATGATGGTTGTAAGAAGGGAGCGTGCTCCTGAATCAGCCTCAGCATTTCAGAATAGTGGCACACTGCTCTGCTGGCCTTTCCCTCTTGGTCCGGAATACATTTGTTTCCTCTCTAATTCTCTATTTTTGCTAACTAGTGATGGGTCCAATTTTAATAAGACCCCTCTGCTCTGCTCAGTCAGCCCTTGTGTATGCTCGGGTCAGGAAGATTTGTGGGAGCCCTGTGCCACCTGCAGCTGCTCAGTGTGTCCTTTGTGAACATCTCTTGTATGAAGTGTCTATCTACAGCCGTGCTCTTAGAAACTACTGTACAGCAGGAGCTATTTACACCTAACGAGGGTGCTCTGCCATCGGTCTATTATGAGAAACCTGGGCGGGGTAGGTCTCATTCCAGTTAAAGAGATGAAAGAACTGTAACGAGTGTCTAAGAACCAGCCTTCTGATGGCAGAGCATCCGCTCCCAGGAAGACTCATTAATGCTGTTAGAACAGATAAGCTCATCTCAGTGCACAGGTATCTGGTGCTCAGTGGATCTGGTGCTGGAGGCAAGGAGTGCTGCAGGACGGGCTGGTGTTTGGTGTATAAAGGAGGGGGAGAACCCTGCAGGTGGATGTTCCATTAACACTATTGCTGTGCTCCATGTGGATTCCTTTGCGCCATGACCTGTATGTATTTACAGCTGGTACTTAGTTGTTCTTTCTGCCTCCCATGCCCTGCGCCCATTAGATAACCGGCTTTTACTAATAATTCAGTAATTTATTGTCTTTTTTTTTTTTTTTAAGTGCAAATACATGTGATTTTACACTGTCTGTCTGTCATGTACTCAATAAACCAACCAGAACCACCAGGCCAGCCTGGCTGCCTTTCATTTCTCAGAGCTCAGCGACGTTCTCTGGCCACAGCAGGGAGCTGGGAGTGCCAGGTTGGTGTAAATGGGGTCAGGACACTTTATCTGTTCTTCTTGTTGTTGTGATTAATGATAAAGAAGCTGAGGGCTTTGGAAGGCGGCGCTGCCCCATCTCTGTGGTGTACAACGTTAGGGGCGGGGTTTAGAAGGCGGGGTGGAGGATTGGCTGGGAGCGGGGTCACGTGAGCAGAAGGCGCGAATTGCCGTGCGTTAGGCATCATGGCGGCGCCCTGCTGGGTGCTGCGCTGCTGCTCGTGCCGCCGCTTCCAGGCGCAGCAGGTTTGGGCCGGGGAACACACGGGCCGGGAACGCGCCGCGGGCCGCGCCTTACACCGCTCTGCTCCTCATAGGCCAAGCGGAGCCGCAAGTGGAGCTGCAGCGTGTGCGGGCAGCGGCAGGCACTGCACAAGGTGAGCGGCGGGAGGGGCCGGGCGGCCTGTGGTGATTGTGGGGGGCGCTCCGGGCGGTCGGTGCCGTTCGGTTCTGAGCGCTGCCCGCTTTGTTTTGCAGCTGTACGGACAGGGCTCGGGCCGGGACTGCAGGCTGCACGTCCAGAAGCTGAACTTGCTGCAGGGGGACGCGGAGGAGGCCGCTGCCCGCTCGGCTCGGTACGGGATCGTGGGGCTGTTGTGCTGCTCCCCCAGCTAAAGTGTGTGCCACTCGGTTACACACCGCTGCACTTGGAGGCCCGGCACGTCGCTACGAACGAGGGCTTCTTTCAGATAACATTATTATGTTGGTTGGGCCTTAATTTGTTGAAATACAACAGAGTTTCGATTTGCTTGGATAATCCCTTTTTATTGGCAGAAATGTATTCGTGTAAAGAATTTGAGTGTAATTCCTCCTGCGATGGAAAATCTGAGTAAGGCTTTCCTGTTTATTTCACCCCAGAGTCTGTTTATTAATGGCCTAATTGTGAACAGGGCTTGAACTGGTTGAGCTTCCTCTGCACTCAGGGTTATTTTCAGAGATGAGTCAGAGGCCGTTAGATAACTTGGTTGTGTAATGCAGTGCTTCAGGGTTAAGGTTTGGGAGGAAAACTCGCTGTTTATTCAGCTTATTAAAGAAGAAAAGTTGCTATTCCTGAAACATTATGGAATAAATTCCCTGTTTCTTTGCTTGCTTAGGGCATAATCAGTGGGTTTAAGTTGTTATCCCAAAAGATACACCATTCTGCCCCTAATTATGATCAATTAAGAATTGTCAGTTCACAGTTAGTGGCTTTAGATCAGACTCATTGCTCTGTTTATATGGGAGGAAAGCAGACTGACCTCCAATGCTATGTAAACAGACTATATTTGCAGTCTGGATTAAGAATTCCAGCTTAAACATCTCTTTTAGGTACACAGAAGAATGTGAAAACGACAACAGAAATGCAGCAGTCCTCCATGAGAACAGTTTGGTACAGCAGGTACGATACCTACATAGCTGGAGTAAATACCTACCTATGCTGACCCGGGGAATCAAAGTGGGACCAATGATCCTTTTATATTAATTAAGGCAGCTGAGATGATAGTGTAAACACAAGCTCTAGGAGAGAGGCAGAATGTGATGCATACAGGAACTCTGCACTACACGGGTCCTGAACATAGAAACAAAATAGAGGAATGTGTCCTAAGCTGACTTGTCACTGGAGGCATTCAGTACAGTGTGACAGTGCCAGAATTGAGAACCTGGTATTCTGCTGTTCTCAGCAATTCTCCAATGTTGTAGGGGGAAAGGACAGAAGTCAGTCGCTGGAGTAAGTATCTGGACAAGGGCAGTGAAGATCAAGAAGAGGGGGAGGAGGAAGGAAGTACAGCAAGGCAGCAGTTCTGTTCCCAGAGGAAGAATGCGGTTGAAGAACGAAGGTACAGTGATACAGGCTGCCATTTTGGATGACAACGGAAGGAACTTGTTTTTTGTAATCCCTGCCTTTAAGTGATAACCATTTGTTAAAGCAATTTGGGAGGTATTTTATCATTATAGCTGAACGAAGTACAGGCTGCAGTGAACTGCGTGGCTTGACTTCTGTTGCTGGGAGTTTGCTTTTTATGAGCATTTATGGTGACTTGTTTGTGATAAAACTGACAGCAGAGTTAATCAGGCACCTTTCTACATGGTTCTTTTGGTCAGGCAAAAGCAGAAGAGCTTCCTTTACAGTGATTTTCAGGAGAACTCAGAGGAAGATGGTGCTTTCCAGCTTCTCTACCGAGCCAAAAAGGTTAGAACCTCTTGAGTATTTTTGGCTGTAAGAAGAGTAAAACAAAACAGTATTTTCCTGGCTTCTTTTATGTCATTGTAACTTTGAAGTTGAACAAGTCTTCCGCTGCTCTTGTATTTGAATGAACAGGGAGAGGCAGCAAATCGTATTGTCAGTTTCTCTCTGAAGGGTTTTAGTCAGGGAGTAGCAGATGCCATCTGCTGTAAGGTAAAAGTGGTTGAGCCGGATTCCTCCATCAATGCAGCTGTTGTCAGTTCTGTTTTGCAATTGAGCAGCAGCACCTTGCATAAGACACAGCTATTGGGGTTACTGAGATTATCTGCCCTGCTAATTAAATTGGCTTGAGTCTTCACAGCCAGGATACATATATGCACTCAGAGCATCAGCCTCAGCTCTGCTTCAGATTGTTCGTCAAAACTTAAGTGCATCTGAAGGACAGAAGTGCTCTTACTTTGCCTGCTTCTTGGTACAGGTGCTGCCTTTACAACCAAACTCTTTCTTTTCCTTGTTACAGCGCAAGAAATGTTCAACAGAAGTGCCTGATGAAGGTGATGGAGATGCTGTTTCTGCAGACAGTGTAGTGCCAACTGTCTTTGAGTCCATAGCGCCACAGCAGAACAGCCAACCCCCAGCTGCTTGTACCAAGCCCTCCAAGTGGGAAAAGTATCTCTCCTGTTCTAACAACTGTAGTGAAAATGCTGTTATGGCCACTTTGTCACCACAGGATGGCAGTGGAAGGTTGGGACCACACAGCACCACTGCAGTAAGTCTGGCCACTACACATTTGGAACAGGCTCAAAGTGCTGTACCTCTAGGTACAGATTTTGAATGTAAAAAGTGCATTGCTAGCACTGAGCAACTCGCCTTAAAACTGCCTGGCAGTGTGCAGCCCAGCATCAGTTGCTCAGGTGAGAAGGATGCATTGGCCAAAGAACCTCCAAGTCAGCTGCTATGGGCTGGAGCTGGTGACTTCAGCACTGGTAGCAGACCTCCTGCACCCACCCTTGTGAGGCCCAAGCCTCACACCTCTTCTTGTGAACGCCTCTTCTGCACAGGTGATGACTTTGATGATGATTTCTGAGAAACTTGGGCATCTTCACCATTGCTTTTCTGTCTGTTGTGTTTTTGGCTTGTATACTGAAGCAAGATTTTGAAGTGAAGGTGGCTTTAAGAGCATTATTAAAGTTGTTTAAAGGCAATCTAGCTGTGTCTTGTTGGAAAAGACTGATCCAAGAAGCAAGTGCTATGTTTGCACAGTGGTGTCTAGCAAGTACATTAGAAGTAAGAATGGAAGTAGGTCAGATGGGAGGGAGCAGGGATGCCTCCAAGGCTTTAAGGATATCTGACCAGTACAGTTAAGTTCTGTGATTAATTCCCCGCTATAAACTGCAACTCTTTTCCCTTGTTCTAGCTCTTTGTTTGCATCACCCATAGCAACTTTCTTTCAAAGCTACTGTGCAGGCTTCAGAGCCAAGCATTTGATTGCTCTTCACAAATGAATAGCCCCAAGGGTCTGCTCAGAGCCCAGGTTATGTGCAAGAAACAGACTGGCACAGAGCTAGGCTTACTTTTATTACACTGAGAACCACCTGACATGGAAATCATGTGCTCTTGGCCTGGATCTTCTCCTAACTTATAATCAAGTTCCAGTTAACAGAGTAGAACAGTTATGATAATTAAACAGCCACAAACTCATCACCAGTGAAAGAGTGGCAGTATTTATTTTTTCCTCCACACTACAAGCACTTAGGAACATGAAACAGAAACCTTTAACAGAAGATGCATTTGCTAGAGTTAACTGTACCACATAGTTTTCTTTCAGTTAGAAGGAAACTGGTTTTTGTTACATAGGCTACTACAAGTTAGGAGGCTGCTTGGAATACTGGATGGCATCTAGCGCTGCCCCGATGTCACAGTTCTTTGTCTGCAGGAGTCGAGTGAGCCATCCACCCTCGTCAGAGAAGCCCATAGAGAGCATCTGGGACAGAGACTCAATCAAGCGAGGGTCTGCTTCTGTCAAGAGAATGAGTTTGAAGTTAAAACGCTTCACATTATTAGCAAACCAGCCAAGGCTGTGGTATCGCACAGTAGGCTGGCACTAATCCTCGCAGATCTAGCATAGCTGACAAGCGCTGGAAGACACTTTCCTCTGTATCCTATGAGGCAGACATTTTGAGATACAGCATATGTAACCTGCTAAGGAAGCAGCTGAGTTAGATCCGTCTGTCCTTGCTGTAAACCTCATTGCCAGTGGTTTCAGTTAAGTGACCTGGCAGACTCCTAACTAGCTCTTGCCAGAAAAGTGTCTTAAGTTACAGGATGTATTGTCTACAGCCTGCATTAAAAGGCTCTCCAAGAGTACACAGCAAGGACACTGATTAGAGGCCACCTCTCTCATCCTGCTCAAATGGTGTATTAGTACCAGTTTAAGACTTGCTGCCACCATTCAAGCAGAGAACATGCCTGTTCCTAACAGCATGCAGAGTGCTGCCAGAGCACAAGTTACAGTTTAACTTGTCTGTATGTGAGCTTGGTTCCTAAGCAGGTTTGCTTATATTGGACAAGTTGGCAATAAGTGAGAGCAACTTTAACTCACGTGCAACCTGCATGCATTCTCGTACCTGGTGGGAGATGTGGGTAGAGTGCAGCCTCTCTCAGCCCTGTAGGTCCTGCCTGGGGAGCTTCCTGAGCTACATCTAGGGAGCTGGGATCATCTGTCTCTGGCATTTGTAGAGACTGCAGTTCACCTGTGGAAGGATCCACTTCTTTGGAAGACAAGTGGGTCCAGTCCTCATCACCCCCTGACGAACTGCTTGACTCACTGTGTGCCTGAAATGGAAAGAAAGGAGGTCCAGGTGCCGTAGTGCTTTCCAGGTAGGATGCATTCTCTTACTATCTGCTTTTAATAGGAAGAATTACATGTACAGCAAGTCCCACCCTTTGCTGTAAACCAGTAAAGCAAAGGTGCCATATATTCTCTATCTGCTGACAACTGAATCATCAGTCCCTCAACACATACTGAATTATTTCCTTTTCAGTAAGGCCTCAGCAAGTGTATTAAATTAATGCAGTGTTTCTTGTACCTGGGACTGGAGGCTGCCATCTTCCATTTGTGTGGGCACAGGATCTATCACCATGTCTTGTATCTGCTCTGTAACATTGTTTACTACCGTTGCAGAATCTGTGCTATTCCAGCATGGTTTGCTCTGACTGTTCTGGTTAGCAGTACTGCTGCTTGACTCGGCACCGTTATTCTCTTGATTAGAAGCAGGAGTCACTTTGCTTCTCTGTCCTCCGTGTTCCACATCAATATCAACTTCAATACCTGGGAATACATTTGAGACCAAGAAAAAACCATTAGATTTTTGAAAGCATGGTTCTAAGAAAAAAAGCAAACTTTAATCCTGGACTAAGTGCTGCAGCATGACTGTAATCCTACAGCTCCCCATATAATACGTATGAATTCAAGTGCAAAGCGTTCCTTTAGTAAGCTTTGATGCACCAATTAGTCATCCTGCACTAAAAAGACAGGCCATGTGTTTAGAGGGTCAAGACAAACCTTAAGTATGTGTGCCTAAGTCAAATACCACTGTAACATGATTTTAAATCATTGGTGATTTGGGGTTATATAATTAATCCCTTCCTCAGCTCCTTACAAAGGACTCTGAAAAGGTACTGAGTAGATGGCCTATACCCACACAATTTTAGTACACAGTAACTTAAGGCTTTTGAGGCTGAGTAGCACAAAGTAGTTCTGGTACCAGCCACAACAGCTGGCTGCTGCTCCTGGTGGGAGCAAAGCCATTCTCGGGGATGGGGATGACACACCATAAGTCACTTACCCAGGGGGCTCAGAAAAGCTGCCACACTCTCCCCAACGTTCTTTAAGAAGGTGACATTGGGGTCCTGGGGCTGGCTGTTAGTAGAAGCTTCTAGAAGAACAATTTGTGTTAGTACACATAGCAGCCCACAGGGACAGAGCACATCCCCAGGAATTCTTGGTGCTTGTTTTGTGTCACTCATCTGCACAGCACCAAGGCAGCAGAGAGACCAAAACCACTTCTGGAACAAAAGACCAGTGGCATTAGCACTGTTAAGGCTCATCAGCCATGCTGAAAGCACATCTAAGAGCAGAGCAGTGACATGCTTGACCTAATAGCTCTGCTTGGTCTGGTTCCAAATAGGCTCTCCATAACCTCATATATTGTGTGGCCACCAGACCACACCAGTGTCCTGGAAAGGGCTCATTATTTCACACAAATTGGATTAGTTCCCATGTCTATTTTCCCACCCACATCCCACACTGGGCTGTGAAGTCCCAGCTTCTCTGGCTCCTCCACTACTATTCTCCTTTAGCAGACCATCTCCTCTTACCTCCAGCAGCGGGTGGACTGGAGGCAGCAGCACTGGCCTGGGCTTGTTCCGAGTTCTGGCACGGAGCTGCAGGTGTGGGATACCCCCAGCAGTGCATCCAGGGGAAGGGTGGAACACCATGCCGCATCTTACGGAGCCAGCGCCCTCTGGGAATCCACTGCAAAGGGTAACGTTCATGGGACCAGGTGAAACTTAAAGCTTACATTTGGGCAGCATCCCATGCATTGGTTCCACTCCATAGGTTTTGCTCACCTCAAACGGATTCAGCAACGGGCTCTGAAACATCACCATGTTGTGCTCCTTGTGGATGCCTTTCCCCTCACAGGTGCTGCACAGGTCGTAGTCTGGGCAGACGGTGCACTTGAATCGAGCGCCCACCACCGGCCCCTCGCAGCCGTCGCAGATGACATTGGGGTGCACCATGTCCCGGGGAGGCTCCTGGCTGCACTGGGAGCGATGTTCACGCCTGCACTCCTTTTTCTCTATTAAGGAAAGGGATCTTTGCATCAAGAATGAGGGTACTATTTAAAGGCTGGAAATCGGGCAGAGGAGAAGGAAACACAAACAGCCCTTGTCACAACAGTATTGACTTACTAGGGCAGTTTATTTTTACTCTGGCTGCCAAACACAAGCTGGGGGCACATAAGAACATAAACCAAGTGCAAAGGGGTGGTTCAAGGATACCTGCTCTTCAAACAGTTTGTTTTAGATCAGTGCTGCACCACCCTGCCTGGAGTGTCCTCCTACCTTGTGGAGTGCTGCAAGAAGAGAATGTTTCTGAACAGAGCTGAGCAGTGCCAGGGGACACAGCAGGTGAGAACTGAGACAAGAAGGGCGGCCTACACTACTCACATCACAGCCTACAGACAAAGCTTTGTAGGTGTCCAAGTGAACAGAGCGGACTGGGGAATGATGTGCTTAGGAATAAGCTGGTTTTTGGGTTTCTTTACATGTCATGGCACCTGCTGGCAGTACGGCAGGGGGGTCCTAGGACCAACCTGAACACTGCAGCGCTCACTGTGCCAACCCAGGCCCCGGAGCCAGGAGGAATCCCTGCACACAGTGGGTCTGTGCCCGTCTTTACCTCGCCCTTTATGTAACCTCCCCTCTGAGCTGCAGCACGAGGATGAGGGACAGGACCGGGATTTTCCCGGTCTCGGAGCCGTGCCAGCAGCACAGAGCGCTCGGTGCCACCGGGCTGCGGGGCGTTACCTTTGATGTACACACGGAAGACCCCGTCCTGCACGTAAGGCATGGCCATATCCAGCTCCTCGTCGGTGGAGAACGCGATCAGGTCCCCGTCTTCATCTGGACAGAGCAGAGCACACCGTCAGGCGCTCGGCCCGCACCCACCTCCCGGACAACGAAGGGAGCCCCGACCCACAGCGAGCCCCCCCGCCCCGCTCACCCTTGTAGTGCATACGGAACGCGGGCGGCGGCCCGGCCCGCAGCAGCCCCTGGAAGAGCTCGGCGACGCGGTCGTGGACGGGCTGGTAGCGGACGGGAGCAATGAGCGAGAAGCGGCGGATCTCGCGGGCCGCGTCGTCCTTGCCCAGCAGGTAGGCCTTCACCGTCAGCGCCGCCATGGCTGTGGCGCAGCACGAATTGCAGCGGGACAACGAGCTGCGGGAGGCGGCGCGGGGCGGGCGGTGCTGCGGGAGGGAGCGGCGGCACCGAGCCTTATAGAGCGGGGGGACGGGCCGGGGTGGGCACAGCCCTGGGTTAAACCACGACCACTGCCATTAGGCACCGCCCCGCCGCCTGGAAATACAGAGCCCATATTCGCCCCGAAAGTAATGCCTCCTATTTATCTGCATGGAAACTACAACAGCTACAGAGATCACAGTGACGCTGTTTGACAGAGCAGGTTCTCAGCTACAAAGCACTGTTTTTCAACGCGGTCACCACCACTGTGCTGTGCATTGTCATCAGTGGTGAACACAAGGCTGTGTGCTGCTCTACAGGTGACTGTGAAACGCACGGCCATGCCATGCTCACAGTGCTGTGCTCACAGTGCTGTGCTCACCCACTCGTTGGGCTCCATAACACTCAGCAGCTGTTGGCTCCTTCACCCTCTGCTGCCATCCCACCTGCAAATGGGAGGCATTACTTTTGGAGCAGCCCCTGTACCTCAGCTCTGTAGCACTGATTTCCTCCAGCCCACAGCCTGGCTGCCCACCTTGGGCTGAGGCAATCACAGTGTGTAAGCCATGCTGTGCTGTGCTGCAGGGTGAGCGTCCCCCCATGATGGGTTGTGTGTGCCACAACACGGCCTGCCGTGTGGATGTGCCCTTGGTGCACATGTGGCTGCTCTGGGATCACAGCACGCTCCTGGGACGTGGCACTCGTGCAGCATGAGGTGACAAGTGAGAGCTTGGTGTGAGCCACAGCCAGGCATCAACATGAGTCCTTGCTCTCCTCCATGGGCACTTCCATCCAGTAAACATGGAGAGCGTCCCATCTCAGCTGCCTGCTGAGTCACGCTGGGCTCTCTGGCCGTGACATCATTCACTTTCTCAAAGCACAAAGCAAACAAGGCCTGCGGTGAGCAGTGAGCTCAGCTCAGTCACGGGACGGGGTGACTCAGCATTCCCTGCTCCTCCTCGAGGTGGGGATTTCCTCCTCCAGGCCCTGACTCCGGTGTTTCCCCGTGGCCTGGTGCTGCGGCCCTGCTGTGCTCCCATGTATTCCAATGGCACTCACTGCATCCTCCCATCCCACAGCCGGATGGACAGACAGATGTCTCCCCACCAACCCCAACTGCACACTGCTCTGCAGCCTGAGATTTGGCTTAAGCTCTTGTTAACCTGAGCCTGTATTAACCTGGAGGACCCAGGCCTGGCATTTATCTGGCAGCACTGAATGTTTTCTTGGTGTTCTTTAGGAACCACATTCCATCCATAGAACAACCCTTGCTCAAAAAACCACTTGTCAGCCCCGGCTTATGAGCAGCTCCCCAGATGGATGGAGCAGGAGGACAGCAAAGAGGATGGGAATAAAACTGCTCCGGTTTCACGACTCCAAGTTGCAGAGGGAGGGCTCAGAAAGGAGCATTCAGCAGCCCTGCAGCTCTGCTTCCTCCCTCCACCCACCTTCTGCTGGAAACTGTTTGCAAACGTTTGCTGAGATTGCTGCTCCAAAGGCTCAGTCGTCAGTAGTGCTCCTTCTGCCCAAGCTCTGCACTGTCACAGCAAAGCCCTGCTGGGATGCTGCTCCTGTGCTCACGGACCACAACAGAGGCTGCAGGAGGTTCTGCAGAGGGAATCATTATCCAAATCACCACCCAAGGGGCTGCAGCTGGGCTGGGAGGGGAGGGTTTGCCCTTGTGCAGAGCTGCAGACAGCAGGTGCTGGTGCTTTCCAGAGGCTTCTGGAGAGGGATCCTCCGGATGTACCAGGTCAGATGCTGGTGACTCACCCCGTCCCGTGACTACTTCCTCCTCCAGCCCTGCAGAAGGGCTGCCCCACCACCACCGTGCCTCCTTCAGCCACAACAGGGCACAGAGAGCTGCATGGGGCAGCTCCTGGCATCCAATCGCCATCATAACACCTTGCATCCATCCTGCCCCCAGGGTGTCACAAATGCATGCTTACACATACACGTATACGCACGCATTAATAGGTGTACGTGCATTAATACAGAAGTACATCCCTTTTTTGGTGGTAGGATCACATTCAGACACGTTGCTTTGGAAAGCTGTGTGGGTGGAAGGGGAAGCCAAGCTGTCTTTTTGCTGCCTCATTTTGAGGTTTGGATTTCTTGAACCTGGTGGTGGTTACATGGGATCAGCACCATTTGTCACTGGTGTAACACAGCATTTGTTTTTAAGGGAGGAAGACACGGACAGTGAGTGAGGAAGGTGGGCACAATGTGCGGATGGGGAGCACAGAGCGCAGCACACATCTGTGCTATGGGAGCACATCGGAGCTCCATGTTTGCACAGGTGAGGTGGCACTTTTTCCTACCTACATTCATTGCCTGCAGTGAGTGCTGTGCTCACAGTGAGATTTGTGACTTTTGCCCCACATGAGAGGCAGGAATGTCTGAACACAGCAGCCTGTGGGCACCAGGCAGTGAGGTGACTTCATTGCTGATGTAACAGCGCTGTGCTGATGCTGTGCAGCTGGGGGTGAACAGCTCTTCAGAGAACTGGGCAAAATCAGCTCTCAAGCTGCTGATTGTGGACCTAACACGCCTTTCTCCTATTGTCTGTAATGGCCTTTAGTTATGGGCTGCTGTCTGTGTGCTCAGTGTGCAGCCCGAGCTCCTGCAACACGCTCAGTGCTGCCAGCACCGACGGGACGAAGGTCACTGGGCTGTGTTTGTTGGGCTGTGTTTGACGGGCTGTGTTTGTTGGGCTGTGTTTGTTGGGCTGTGTTTGCTGGGCTGTGTTTGTTGGGCTGTGTTTGTTAGGCTGTGTTTGTTGGGCTGTGTTTGACAGGCTGTGTTTGATGGGCTGTGTTTGCTGTTTGGGTTTTGTATGTTCACTGTTTGGGTTTTGTGTGTTTGCAGCTCACAATTCAAACTTTCCTTAACAAAACAAAAAAAGGAATGACAAAACGAAGCCAATGCTGTTGTGGGGGCAGGGAGGGCCTGTAGGAGTCAATGTGAGCTTTGCCATTAATACGAACGTCACAAGGGATAGAAGTTGTGCTCTCGTTTTGCTCTGGGAGCCTGCAGTGCTCTGCGTTTCCAACCCTTTTATATCTGATATCTTCTGTGCTGGCCAGCTGGAAGGTGGACACTGTGTCGAGTGTTCCTGTTTCTATGTGTATAAGCCGAGTACAGAGATATCTGCCTTCATACATGCAAACCAAAGGCTTGCAGACGGGCACCCAGGTACACGCACTACACGCACACACTAACATGTCCCCGCATGTAGCGCACACAGCGCTGCAGTGCCGCATTCCGCCACACGGGGGCGCTCTCCGCCCGCTCCCGTCCCGTCCCCGCCCCTCCCGCCCCGCCCCGCCCCGCACGGCGCGGTCCCCGCATGCGGCCGTTGTGGCGGCTCGCCCCGCTCCGCGCACTGCGGGGCCCCCGGGGCCGCCGAGGCCGCGCCGCGTTCGGGCCATGCGGGGGAGGAGGCGATGAGGCTCCGCAGCGGCACGGCGCTCACGCTGCTGCTCGGCTGCCTCTGCGCCCTGCTCTCGCTCTCGTGGTACGGAGCCTTCGGCGGGCACAAAGGTAAGGGGCGGCTCCGGGCCGCGGGGCGATGCGGGACTGTCCGCGGAGACACCGCGGGTGGGTCCTTGGGACTCGGGGTCCCGGCTGGCGGCGTCCCGCTGTGCCCCGCTGGGGTCCCGCTGCGCCCGGGGGGGCCGCGCCGCGGGGCTGGGGGTGACACGGGGCTGCTGGGCGCTCCCGGCTGCGATGCTGGAGGGCAGAGCCCGTGCCGGCTTCAAACCGTACGGGGTTTTAATCCCTATGGAGAGATGGGGGCCGTGTCTCCGGGGCGCTGGGGGAACAGGAGCACCTCTTGCCGCGTTGGGGCTTTGTGGGTAGCCCCCTCCCTGTGCTTCTGCATAGTGGTGTGTCTGGGACGGTCCCATGTCCACAGCCGCAGCCTGTGCTCATCCTGCAGCACAAATACGGGGCGTGACCCCGATGCACACCCGTGTGTCCTTCTGGTAGGGCTCACTGCCCTGGTTCCCTCTGGCACCGGTTGCTGACGAGCAGCAGTGGTTACAACAGGTTACAGGTAGCGTGCGTTGTGTGCCAGCACAGTGCTGGCAGTTGTGTGCTTGTACTGGGACCCGTGTGAGCCCTCAGAGGTCGTTCAGCCCACCCCTGCCCCTCCATAGGATCGGGGCATCCACATCCATCCTGCCTGGTGTTTATCCTATTGATTCCTAATAACCTCTGATGACAGATACCCGAGCTCCCCGGACAGTGTCTGACATTTAACAGCTCTACCAGCGGGTTTTTCATACGGTCTAAACAGGAACGTTGCGCTGTTTCCCTTTTTGGGATGCCCACAGGCGGTTCCTTCCCTCGCTGCAGGAGCTCTTTGCACTGTGGTCGTTGTGCTGCTCCCCTCAGGGCTGTCGTTGCTCACTGTGGCTCTGGTCCTTCTCGCTGTGCACGTTGTCACTTTGGGCACAGCTGATGCACATTTACTGGTTTTTTCCCCTATCTGCCCTCCAGCTGTGCTTCTCCAGAACTTTTCCCCTGCTTTCCATTTTGTACCTGGTTCGTTCTCACCAGATCCCATTACATCACAGTTGTCCTGGCTGAACCTTGTCTTCCTTGTTTCTATAGTTGAATGCAGGGGGTTGGGATTGTTCCAAACCCTGCTCTTGTCCCTGCAGTCCCCTCAGCTGGGGTGGCCTGTGAATGCTATCAGTGCATTTTGTGTCCCAACATCCATCTCATGGATGGGATTCCCCGTCTGGGCTGGTTCCCTGGGCCACCCTGTAGTAGCCAGGTCCATCTCCTGCATCCCAGCTCTATTATGGGATGTCATACCCTGCCACAGACATACAATGTGTTTGCAGTGATTTGGTTTTGATAAAGAAGGGTTTCTCGTGCTCAGGTCCTCATCATTGTCTAAATACTTCATTGAAGTTAAGCCGACTAATCTGTAATATCCCAGATCCTCCTTTCCCCATGCCCTGGCTCCTCAGGGCAGGCTGATGTCCATCACTGATTGCAGCGTCAGCTGTTCCCTGCCAGGACCTGGGCACAGCTCTGGTGGTGCTGCTCTGTGCAAGTGGGGAACACATGGGTGTTAAAGCACAGAAAGCATCACAGAGCCTGCTTGTCTCTGTATCACCTGCTCTTTGCTGGGAGGACAGAACAATTAAGTGAAAGACATTCAAACACGTCTGACCAGCCCCACAGCTGCTCTCACACAGCTGGTATGGGCTTGCTTTACCCACTGCAGGACTCGCAGGTACGATGGTGCCCTCCTTGACCTTAGGGCTGAGCACCACGTCATGTCCCAGGCTGGCAGCCCTTGGGAGCTGCACCCAGCAGCTTTCCTGCCTGCAGATGAGCAGCAGGAGGGATGAGAAAACGAGTCCAGTGAGATGCCAGCAGGCTGGTGGGTTTCCTTCTTCAAAGCAATGACTGTTTGGCTGTCGCAGGGCTTCCTGCTGCTCTGTCCTTTCTGTTCCCTGCTCCTGCAGCAGGAGTTGTGCAGCTCCTGTTGGAGGTGTGGAGCAGCGCTTTGCAGGTCGTGTCCCTGCTCAGGGCTGGGGCTGTCCCTGTGTGTGACACCCATGGTGTATGTGACACATAGATGTGACATGTACCAGCCTATGGAGGCTGAGGGGGTGCAGATGGGGGCTCTGCAAAGGAGCTTCTGGGGTTGGAAATCTGTCATTAAAATGCACATCAAATAACAAGGATGTGCAGGGGTGTTTCTGAGAGCCCTGCTGGGTCTTTGTGCTGCTCACCTGCATGGAGTGCAGCAGCATGTGCAAGATTATCTTGCTTATGGTTTGACCAAATTCACCCTGAGATTGAGCGGCACCGTGCGATCTGTTGATGTTGACCCCTGATGATCAAAATACATCTTCCATTGCTGATTTATTGTTGGGTTTTCACACAGGGCTCTCACTGTGTGTGCCCTTATGGGTGCTGCTCTGCTGCTGGGATGGAGTTAAGGACACAAGCAGGGTGGGTTGGTGCTCACCTCTGGTTATACCGAGCGTGCCCTGCGGTTTACTTCTCTTGCAGAACAAAACCTTTTCTGCTTTGCGATTCCCTTTGATTCATCTGAAAGAAATCATTGATTTGTGCTTACATCCTGAATGTTCATTGATTATTCACTTAGCGCTTAAGGTAAAGCCCATCTACAACTTGCTGGTTTAAGTGAAACTGCCGCTCATCTCCGGAACCCTTTGAAGGCTGCTCAATTAGGAAGAAATTGCTTTAGTGATAAACAGGGCAAAGAGGCTCTGCCTCATCAGCTCCGGTACCGCTGCAGTGGGCGCAGTGCTGGTGTCGGTTCTCCCTGCGCACAGAAACACCCGCTGGTGGCCCCAGCAAATGCTCACTGAGATTTGCAACTCTTGAATTCCAACCGATGGTGAACAACAAACACACCCAGGCCCTGCGATGTGCCGTGCAGCTCTCTTTGCTTTTCTCTTCCAGACTTTGGGTTTAGGAATCCTGGGGGCACGGAGCCGGGATGCCCATGGGGTGGATGGCGTGGAGCATCCCATCTGATGGGGAAAAGCTTCCCTCCTCACCTGCAGGATCATTGCTGTTCCCACGCTGGTTCTGAGGTTGACCTCTTGTTTTTTCCCAAGTGGAAGCCCGTGAGGTCAGCAGGGCTCAGTGCAGGCAGAAGTCGCTGCCAAATTAAGGGATTATGAAAACTATTAAAATAAAGGAAGGGCTTTAGCTGGGGCTGGAAGGTTTGTGCTGCTAGAAGGAGAGGCTTTTCAGGGATTGCTGATCGAGCATCTGCTTAATAGCTTCCTGGCTTGGGGAGAGGATTGTTGTCTTTGACAGAGGGAAATGTGTTTTCCTGCCTTTCTTATTGTAATTGAGGTGTACAGACTTTTTATTCAGTGATGACCTTTGTTTTGTTTGTGGTAGAACAGCTCACGTCAAGCTTCTCTTGCATTGCAAGACAGCCCAAGAAGGGCAGGTCTCTGTTTTGAACCATCTTTCTCCTTTCACTGTAGCATTGGCTGCTTTTCCATGTGCTTGTGTTCTGCTTGAGCCCCGTTCCTTTTATTCCTTATGTTGGTTGAGCTGCTCTGTCCATTTGCTTTTATCCACAACTGTCACACTCGTGGTTTAGGGTTTGCTCTGCTACCAATGCAGCTGCCTGCTGCCTCACCTTTTCCTCCATGAGTTTCTGGGCTAACTTGTTCCTTATGGCATAGATGTGCCCTAAAGTATATGAGGTAGTTTTTCTTCTCTCCCTGTGATGGTGAGAGCTTTCTGGAAGCAAGAAACACGCGGCATTCCCATTGCGTGTCCCCATGTAAGCAAGAACTTGCCTGTGTTGGGTGCCTGGTGGATGAGTGGGCTGGGGTAGGGTTAGGCTCTCTTGGGATTGACAGCTCCCCTAGGAAAGCACCCAAGGAGTGAATTACTCAGTTATTGCTGGCAGTGTGATGTCCTCCTCTCCCTCCTGTCAATGCCTGGACTCTGATGTTGTGCTTTTGTTTGATCTCGCCTTTCCTGTTTTAACGATGCCTTTTTGGTGCCATGTCTCATTGCACTTTCTTGGAGCTGTCTTTGATATCCTTTCCCCCTTTGTCTTCCATTTCCCTCAATTTTCTCTCTTCCTTCTTCCTTTGATTTTGTAGAAAATGACCAGGATGGACTTCTATGTCTCTTCCTCTCTTAAGCTTGTCTAATTCGACTTATCTGTCATTCACGGGCATTTCTTACCTAACACCCTGGCTTATCAACCCCAGGGAGCTGGCTGGTCCCAGGGATTCATGGCACCTTGGTTTGAGAGCTGAAATTCTTCCCTGTGCCATCATTCTGGAGCTGGAAGGCTGTGACCAGGGAAGGGATAAACAACCAGAATGGCATTCGTGCCTAACTGGGACATGGGCTGTGGGCTGGCTCCATATAGATCAGTTTGTGTTTCATTAATGTCTGGTTCCACCCTGTCTGTCGGTTTTATTAGATTAATTTATTACTTTCTGAAAGCGCCTCTCCAGTGAACTAAAATATCTGTTTACTGGAAGTATTTGGTTACCATGAAAAAGTGCATTTGGCACGTCTTTGGCAAATATTAACTACTTTCTTCTGTTTCTCTTTGCAATGTAATTGTCTATTTGTCTCGAGTATTGATTGCTGAAGGCCTCGGTAATTATTTGGTGATTTTGGAAATGATCATTTGGAAGGATTGGATTACATTTGCAATATTAATCATTACTGTGGAGGATGGGATCTCTGCGGCTCCAATTGCAATGTGAACATTTACTGCCTGAGACTGAGCTGCTGCCTTAAAAGAACAGAATCCTTACTGGGGTTTTGTTCCTGAAACGGAGCGGATATTTGCAGAGAGGCAAACCTGGCAGCCGCAGTTTGCCTATCAACGTGCTGTTCCTGTTGGCAGGAGGAGTGGTCGGGCTGTAGTCAAATATGAAGGTGGTTGGATTTATTTACTTTGTACTGCTCCAGTCTTGGCCAGATAACGCAATGCCAGGCCGGGCAGTCCCTCCTCCGGTGTGGGTTAGTGGAAGCAATGCCCAATGCAGCAGCAATGCATCTCGCCTTTGTGGTGCTCTGCAGGGGTGTTGTGCTTGCAAGCAAGTGTGCTGCAAAGAGCATCTTGCTTTGGGGGAAGGTGAGAAATTGGAAAGTCTCTGCTGGGAGCTGAGTAATTGGCACCTGCTATTATTGCGTCCCTCCTCCCTCTTTTAATAACCTGTTTGTGAGGATGACTCTCCTACAGATCTCATTACAAAGCTGTAAAACATGCTTGTTTTCAAAAAATAACAACACATGCATTCTTATTCCTGTCGGATCTGCAGACTACTTCCTTCTGCTGCTACCAGAGGGAGGACAGCTTTTGTCTCATAGGGATCTCCTCACTGCTCCCGGCTGTGCTGGGCAGCAGATGCTGTTCCTCTACCAGCACCAACCCAGCACAGCTGGGAGGGCAGTTCTTGCTGCTTTAGGCCTGGAATCGAGGGTCGTGCAGGCTGTTTGAGCACCGTTGGCTCTGCCTTCATCTGAGCTGTGCACTGACTTGCATTGCCAGGGTGCCAAGGCATTTAGCACCCACCCCTGGGACCTCTTGTTGCAGCAAATCCCACTTTGTTCTGTTGCACACCGTGGTTTGGCTAATTGCTTTTAACAGTTTCATCTTCATTCTTTTATTAGTGAATCGTGATGCAAAGGGAAGCCGGGAGCAGTTTGGATCCCGTCGTGTATCATCGGATGACCACACTGGGCTCAGCTTTGTCCCCATGCACACGTTGGGAAAAGGCGAAATCGTGTCCGTGACAATTGTTTTCTTATTCTTTTCATTACCTTGCAGAACAAAATGATGAAAAGAGCCTCAGAAAAGAGGGCATTGCAGCAAGGCCTGGCAGGGAGGTAATCTCTTTTCTTCGTACCGAGGTATAAAGATAATTCCGATCGGGATTGAAGCAGCGGCTGGCAAATAATTCTTGAACAATCCGCTTATGGTGTTCCAGGACGCGAATGAAAACCACTAATGGGATAAAGAAGGATCTAGATAATTATCTCGGCTGCATTAAGTCCTGTCGTTTCAGGAGAGTACTCTTGTGGACACTCATTTCGTGTGTACAAAATGCAAAAGCTGACCAGACGTTTTCAGAATCCAGCTCATCCCAAAACAAAGCCATCATTGCTCTGTGCTCAGCTGTCTTTTATCTACCTGGCTGGTCCTAATAAATCTCATTTCTGCTCTCTGCTATCCTATTTCCCTTTTTTCCCCTCCCTACAGCAGCTTGCAGCAGTGACACACATTCTATCCAGGGCAGATTTGAAGCCTCCTTCATCCCTTTTCTTTTTCTATTTGTTCTGCTGGTTTGGGCAGAGTTCCTGTTGTTTGGTGGGGTTTCTTTTCTCCTCTTTTTTCTGCTGGTAATGCCGTTGTTTTAAATCTATCTGTGGAGCTGCTTACGACATTGCAGTATGCAGGACATCCTTAAATTGGATCTATTTTTTCCCCCAGCAAGAGTTCTGCCTTGCAGTGCAGGGACTGCACTGTGCTCCAAAACAAATCCGGCTGCAGTTGGTTAATGAGGCTCTTGTTGCTGGCTCTTTGCTCCCGTTGTGTCTGAACCTAATGGATGCCTCATGGGTGAAGCAGAGGATGGCAGAAAGAAACTGCTTTATGTTGGCAGCAGCTGTGACATTTGGGTGCGTTTGGACCAGCTACCAATGTCCCAGGACACTGTTCCAGGTTACAGGAAGACTTTCAGTCACTTTCCCATCTTCTCGCATCAGTATGGCAGTGCAGTTGGGGTCTGGTGGCTTTTGGAAGTGCAGAAGGGCTTGAAGGAACAAGAAGGGTGGTCTTTTCTTGGTGACGTTCTGCTTGAGCAGGAGCTCTTAAGCTGAGTTGCTCCTGCAGGAGGCTTGAGGTTCCTGCTCCCAGTTCTGTCCCTGTGGCTGTAGATGATGATCTGACTCCTAGCAGTTGTGCCTGGCGCAGGCTGTGCCCCACACCATTCTGCAAGAGGAATCTGCTGAGACAACCTCTAAAAGTCAGCTGATGGCAGTGTAAGGCGAGATTCCCATCTTACCTTTAGAACACTACCTCTTCTACGCGCCCTTGGATTGCACAGAAGTCTCAGTGGGCATTTTTACCTGGTTCTTACAACCACCACAATCCTGCTCAGTGGACCACTCGCTCACTATCTCATCGCTCATCATCAGTAGAGGCGTCACTGCGGTCTCCCTCAGCTCTGTGCTGGTGCTGGAGTCCCACCTGGAGCTGCTCACTATGGAGCCGTACAGCAGGAGGGGCATTCTGGCAGTGCCTGCAGAGGGGCTGTCAGTCAGGCAGGGAGCTGCTGTTTGCTGTGCATGGCACAGAGGTGTGGATTCCTGTTTGGTTTGGCTTCCAGCAGTCCTTATCACATCTCTTACTGCCAGCTTCCTCTGGGCTGTCCTTTCTGCCCCTGCCCTGCCTATGTTCCATGCTGCAATTTCAATTATTCTTAGTATTTCTTTCTCCCTTCAACTCCTCCACCACATGAGCGCTGTTTAAACAGCTGTCACTCCTGAGCCCGTTTCTCCAGGAGGTGCAGTGATGGGCTGCACACAGGCAGCTCGTTAAAAGCCTCTCAGGGCTTTTCAGGATGGACAACCACGTAGGTGTACGATTGTAACTGGATCCTGTGTTGTGCACAGTTTTGATTGCAGCCGGTGCAATAACGATCCCTTCTGGCTGCTCAGCAACAGGAGAAATCTGGGTGACGAAAGGGAAGGGAAGCACTTTGGCAGTGGGGCATGCCCTCTCTTTTTGGTGAAGCGTAATAACAAGAGATGTACCTGTGCAGTTGCTGGGATGTGGTGCTGGAATACGAACCAGGCTCAGCATCTCAGCATTAACAGCTTTCTGTGAAGTGGCTCCTGAGAATGGCAAGAGCTTTCTTAGTTGAAGCTCTCCCTTCCTTATGCGTTTGTCATCTATTAGCAGTGTTCCTGAAGTGCTCTGGTAATTGAGGTGTGGATGTGGTTGTACTGAAGTTGGGTGTCTCAGGGCGATATTTACACGCAGCTCTGCTTTCAGCTCCTCTCTCCGATGCGTTGCTGTGAGCTCTTATGGAAGCACACCCCTTGGAGAGCTGTTTGGGATGGAGTCCTTGCAGAGATTTTGAGTCTGTGGCTGAAAAGAGGTTTTCATAGAATTACAGAATTGTTAAGGTTGGAAAAGAGAGCTGAGATCATTCAGCTGTGACTCTGGGAAATGGATGGGGGTTTTGGCCACGTGCATCCTCAGCTTCTTGAGGATTCTGCTCTCTGTTTGTGAGGTGTTTTTTCCTGCATTTAAATCAATGATTTTATGTAACCTTGGAGTAGAGGCAGCCTAACAGTTGCTTTCTCCTTTGTTTTCCGGCCAAGTTTTTCTAAGAGAGTAAAGCTTATGTCGTTCTTCCTAATCCCCCAGTCTCAGTGTAGCCAAATTGGGCAGTGGTTTGGGAGTCTCCAGAGGAGGTGGGAAATCCTTGAGTTGGACCAGAAATCCTATTTTTGGATGTAGCCAGGAGGAGAGAAAAGAGAGACTCTGTTGGTGGCTTTGCCAGAGAAGGGAATGATCTCCTGCATCAGGCTTCAGTGAATCCCTGCAGAAGGTGTTATCTTCGTTAAGCCCCCAATGCAAGAAATCAGTTAATTGGAGCTTTTGGTTGGACACTCGGCGCCAGCTGCTCCCAACACAGCAAACGAACAGGACCGTGGCTGATTTCTCCTTCTCACCCCTATAGCAATGGGTAGAAGTCACCACAGGAGGAAAAGAGTCTTATTGGTACAGGCTCCATCCATTTTGCTGTTCCTAACCTGTACCTAATGCCTCCTTCTCTAATTTTCATCGCTCTGACTGCTTTGTTTTCCTTCATTGCAATCAAGAAATGGAGTACAATATTGCACTAAGAACTTCAGCTATTCAATTACCTCTCAGAAGCTGACTTAATTGGCTCTTTAAGTGATGGCTCTCCATTGTATGCAATCAGCACGACTCAAGGAGGGAACAGGAAGAGAAGAAGGACTTTGTTTCTAATCAATAAATAAAGGTCTTTGAAATAATACTACTTGCAATTTGTACTGCTGGTTAAATTACACTGAAGATGATAGCCTGTGCGTTCGATGTGGAGCACGGCTCTAACAGAGCAATAAACCTTTGCTCTCAGCAAGCTTATGGACTGCTTTGCTTTGCTTCCAGCAAATGCATTTCTATCCTTGGTTTATTCTTTCCTCCCCCCAAGAATTATAGGAAAGCAAAACAAAACTGCTACAGAGCCCAGCACAGATGGTTTGGAAGAGTCTGATATGTAATGACTAGTCATTTATTTTGCACCTCATAGAGTATGCAAATGAATATGATACCTGATGATAAATAATTCAAAATGGAGATGGAAGGTGAGGGGAGCTTAGGGGCAGAAAGAGCACAGGAGGAACCAGCAGACCCGTGGAGCCCTGTAGCACACATGAAGGTATGCAGCATCGTCTCATAAACCACTGGGCTAAGTGATGTGGCAGAAGAAGGATCGTTTGGGTTATAAATTCACTCTGTGCCTTCCTGTGGCCTGTTGGATGGAGCTCGGTGTGTTTTAACATCTGCCTGTGAAGGCTGCAGGATTTATCTTTGAAGCGAGATGTGCTTTGCTGCACCACCAGCAGGTTTTTGGCGGAGCTGTTTTTGTGAAATATAACCTGAGAATTGGTATTGGCTTAACACTTAAACTGCAGCCAGGGGAAGATGGAATATTCATCTTTATTGTATTTGTTTCTCTTGTAACGAGGCATTACTGTCTGTTGTAAAGGAGACCGTCCCTGAGCCCAGAGAGCATGCCCAGTTATTTGCTGCTTGCTCCATTAGCTTGTACAGAACTCCCAGTTTTTATGTGCGTGTGCTTTTCTGCTCGTGTAAGCCTGCCAAGGGCACATGTTTGTTGAAGCTCTTGATGCAGTTAATGGAGGTGTGGGTCTGGGATGCCCGATGAGGATCTCCCAACTTTCTGCTTCCCATCAGGTAGCACAGAGCTTGATGCAGCATCACACCCCAGCACTGAATGCATGCAGTAAAGAAAAGTAAACGTTAAGGAACAACGAGAGTGCCGTAAGCATTTGATTTGATTTACATCATCAAAGCACTGCATGAATTGCACGGCTCGTGTACCCTATGGAAATGTCTCTGTATGGGAGTGCTGCAGAGCAGGATGCCAGTCCTTTTTATTGCCAGTGAAGCCAAATGAAATCCCCCCAGGGCCTCATGGCAGAGGGTTCCAGCAGCTCCTCAGCATGTATGTCTGCTGTCCTGCCCAGAGCGTGGTTGTGTGCTCGGGTTCGCTCCTGTTGTACCCATCCAGTTGTATTGGGAAGAAAAGGAGCCCGGCCATCCTGGCACACGGTAGTGACAGCACTTGGAAACTTCAGCTTCTCTTTTCTCATTCCTGATTTCTTCCCAAGGGTGGCTGCAGTGCTTTTCTTTCCAGGACTTTGCCCAAGTTGTTACATCTCTGAAGATCTGCTGCTCTGGGTTATCCCACAATTGGGATTATGACCTTAAATGGAGCATAGCGACAGCCAAAGGCTGGGAAAAATATTATTGTGGGAAAATGCAGTTGCTAGATGTGTTCCATGTTGTGAAGCTGCTGGGTCAGGAAATGCTTGTGAGTGTGCAGAGGAAATGCTTGTGTTTTCTGAATGCTTGTTGCATTCTTTTTTTAATTGCTTGTTAAATGGGAGAGCATACCTCCAGTGTAATGCCATCAGATACGCCCTGCTGTAAGGGGACCGGGAGGCATAAAACAACACTGAGGGAGGACAGTCTGGCTTTATGAACCCGTTCATTTATTTATTGGCTCATGTTCATCCCTCTAGAAGAAAAAAAGGAAAGAAATAAGATGTCTGTTGTCAGATCATTTAGCATGCCATGTCCTGACCAGTTCAGTAGCTGGAAATGCGACTGTGAAGCTGCTCTGAAGTTGCCAGCCTTGCTGCATGGCAGCAGGAAGCTCAGCGGGGCTGGGTTGCTCCCATGCTAACAGATCTCTTTAGTGTCTGTAATAAAAGATGCGGCTGAAGTGTGGGTTGCACAGCCGTGCCCAGGGTGAACCCACTGCAGCGCACATCTGGGAGCAGCTGGATATGCTGTGCAGCCCCATCTGAAGCCCTTCTGGGGGGAAATTCAGTATAATCAAGGTAATTTATGCTGATGGTTAATCACTCGCTATTGAAACATGGGCATTTTGTGTCAGCTCGAGGCCTGCAGAGGATGAAGAGCTCTGTATTGCCAGCCGTGTGCCCAGTGCAGGCTCAGGGATCAGTCAGCACACGCTGGAGCACTGTCTCTTTTCCTGGCGATGCCCATTGCTCTCAGTGGGGAAGTTACAGGCATTAGCAGCAGAATGAATTTCCCTTCATGTGCGGCAATCTGCCCTTATGGCTCCATTCCTCAGCCTCCTGTCTGATGTTAAAGAATGTATTTGTCTTTGCAGGTGTGTGAGGCTGTAGCAGCACACTGGTGCCCTGCTGGCTGCTGTGTGCCTCCCCCTGAACGTGATGGGGGAAGGCAGGTCCAGGGAATGAGCTGCAGGCTTGTTCTGTCTCCCTGCGGAAAAACAAGGCACTCCTTTAGGGGCAGTGATTTATAAGGCTGCCAGGATGGCACCGCTCTAAGCAGGCTTTGGACGTGGCCATCCATCCGTAGCAGTGTACATCCTCATGCTGTTACAGTTCCTACATTCTGCTTTTTCAAGGCCCTCCAGCTTAGCAGTGAGATCCTTTGGAAAGCTGTCCTGCTGCTGCGGTTGTTCCCATTGGCCACAGGTTGCTCCTCACCCTGCAGGGATGGAGCCCTTCTACCTGCTGCCTGGTGCTGGTCCTGCAGCTCACCATCATGACCTCCACTGCCCCTTCTCAAGGTCTGAGAAAATTGGATTGGGTTTTTCATGGTGGCACACTGCAGTCAGCAATTGCGGGGTGACAAGGCTGATCTGGGAAGCTGGGTATGAAGGGTGAGTCATGGACCTGGGGTGGGTTCTTTATGGACGCCTCCAGAGGATGAAGCATCTGTTGAACATCACTGTGTGCTCAGATGACAGCTGGCAGCACCAGGAATGGAGCTGAGGGACCATTGCTGCAACAGCATCTGGATGCACCCAGGGTCCCTAAAGGATGTAAGTGCAGAAATGCCCCCAGGCATCATAGCAAAACTGAACTACTCTGTGCAGAGGAAACAGGAGCTTGAACTGAGCTCCAAGTGCTTATGTTCTGCCAACTGCAGCCACAGGGTGCAATGATTTTGTCATGGAGGATTACCTCCATGGGCTCAGGCACTGTTTCTTACGAGGAGATGGGGCTTCCCTCCTTGAGGTGGGGTGTCCTTGCGCCTGCTAAACGCGTCAAACTGAATCTTTCTACAGCACAGCTTCCCTCTGGGTGGAAAGCCTGGAAAGCTGAGCCACAGCAGCCCCCGCAGCAACTAGTGCTACCTTCTGTATGCCACCAGTGAAGGTAACAGCATGTGAAATGCTGAAAGTATGAATGCATTTAAATAGGTGTTGTAAGGAAATGAGATACCTCAACTGCATCTCCGCTCATGGAGAGAGTGAGGTGGCTGCTTACAAAGGCCAGGGCTGAACAGCACTTCAGGAGTAGCTGTGAAATGAAGCATTGACACTGTGCTCTTGCAGTCCAGGGCTGCAGGAATTAAGCCCTGACTTGGGGTGGTTGTAAGGGAGAACAGATGGGTGTCAGCATTGCTGGATAACCCCTCCTCGTGGTCTCTTGGCTGCTGAATGTGGAGAGAGAGAAGCAGGTCTTCCTCTTCCCTTAGCAGTATGTTGTTCTTCCCAGGAATTATCCTTGCATGTGAGATGAAACAGGAGACCTCAGATAGCATCGACGCGTACAGCTGGGCTAAGCGTGCTATTTAATGGCAATGTCTTGTTTCCTCTCTGGAGAGAGGAAAATGCACCCCATTATGTGCTCGTGTTACAAGCCTGCACCCTGGGGGATAAATGTTTCAAATATTGATGTTGAATAGTTTTTAAAAGGCTCTCCATGAGTTTTATTTGAAGCATTTTGCAAATTATTGAAGAGAGCTGAAACAAAACGCAGTGCAGATCAGCTCATCGCGTGATCGGGATCAGAGGCTTTAAAATCTGCTGCTGCTGCCCACAGGACAGCCGTGATCTGGTCAGGCTCTGGTACTGCAGGGAAACTGGGACCTGTATGTGTATCTGTAGGCAGAGCAGAAGTTCAGTGTATGTGGACAGGCAGTGGATGAAGGGAACGCTCTCAGTATCCTTTCACTTTAATACAGTTGCACACATTGCAAATGAGTTCCTCTTGGAAAAAGCAGTAGAACCTGACTTGCATTGAAGTTCACTGCTCTTAGCACAAGTGGAGCCAGGGACTCCAGCCAGAACTTCTGTGATTTCCTTGATATCTCTGCGACTCGGTACATCCCTTTAACTTTTCCATATGTGTTCTCTGATTTATAACGCAGCAGTACTTTATTTTGCTGTTGTAAAATTCTTTCATACGCTCGGCGCTGCCAGAAGCTTCATATGTTATTGATTAAACAAACTCCCCGTGCTCCA
The DNA here is from genome assembly GCF_054131305.1 of Coturnix japonica. Taxonomy (NCBI): domain Eukaryota; kingdom Metazoa; phylum Chordata; class Aves; order Galliformes; family Phasianidae; genus Coturnix; species Coturnix japonica. The sequence goes on along the minus strand of NC_140680.1, from coordinate 3,569,006 downwards.
GGATCTCGGCTGTTCTGAGGCTCAATGGCTGCGATGCTCCTTCCTAGCAGGAGCTGGGGAAGCACAAGGTCCCCACACTTCCTGCTGCTTATCACCACGTTAGCCTCCTGTTTGCAGAAAGGAGCTGCGTTTTCCACCCTCTCCAGCCACCTCTCGTGGGCCCAACAGCTGCTTATGGTTGTTTCAAGGGAATGATGATGATGTTGGGTTGTAGTGATGTTTGGAGGAGGATTAACAAGAATTTCATCTCGACTCCTTCACAGGCAATTAGCGACAGCTGCTGTTAGAGAAAGGGCACGATGATTAACACAGTGACCTTTGCAAAGATCAGCTTGCCTTCTTGGAGGCATTCCTGTTGGATGGGAAGAGGAGCCATTAGCGCTGCGGCACCGAGCGGGCTGCGTGGGCTTTGGTGGAGTGAGGTCTGTGTTTCATTAATAACACAATTAGGTTGTAATGAAACGGGGTTTCCTGTTAGGCTGTGAGGCATTAGCTCTGCTTTGTGTTTTTGTTTCATTACGGCATCTATGGGGAGGCAGCCCTGCAGGCTTGCACAGCAGCTCTTTGGGGCTGTCTTGTGGGATTGCACTCCCTGGCTTTGGCCCTGCGGTGAGAACAAGGCAGGAGGGGCAGCAGTGCAGCCCAGAGGTTGCATGCAGCGGGAGCAAAGTGAGTTTCTCCTGCACGTGATGTTTGCCATCCTCCATGTGCCGGGGCTTCTGATGTGTGAGGGGCAGCCATGTGGATTTCTGCAAGAGCATTCCCATGCACAGGAGCAGCGCACTTTGTGCTGCCATTGGGCACATCCCAGGGCATCCTCCATGCTGGCTACACCATGCAGAGGGAAAGGCATTCCAGGAACCCTTAGGGTTGCTTTCCATGCCCAAGCGTGATGTGTCCTCTTAAAAATCCTGCGGAGCTGCAATTATTTGGAGGTTTAATGACCCATGATTTCTGTAATGCCTTACTTTGTTCACTTTCAGCATGTTTTTATTCCCCAGTCAAATGGAGAGTATTAAAAACAACAACAAGAACAAAGCCCTCGCTTTCCATTTGAGAGAAAATGCTTCGAAAGCTGTATTTGTGCTACACAGGTAAATAATTAGATTGCTAATGAATTAGGTTCGCTTTGAAGAAGAAAGCTGCAGTGTTCCCAATTAAGTTGTGGTGTGGGAGGAGAGGTGCAGCGATTCAGAGCCATGTCTCCATGCCATGGGATGGTGAAGGGCGCTGCCAGGTCCAGCACTTGGTTTAAATTCCCCCTTTTGGTGTTTTTCTATTGCAGGAAGTTAGGAGAAATAACATACTTCTTTATTTTTTTTGCACAAAACGTTTCCTTTGTGTCAGTTTGAAATGAACAATATTTGAATCGAATGGCTGCTTGTTCCTGTAGCTTCAGACATGGAAAATGGAAGTCCGTGTGGTATATTTTCATTATATCACTCTATTTTATATGCTTTTCATCATGAGCTCTATTATTACACCAATTGCAAGATGAATAATTTCATATATTTTTTCTCTCCTCACAGAGCAGGGCTTTTTCAGCCCTTTGATCATTCTCATCACCTTCTTCTAAAGCCCCTTTTAAGTCTGTAATAATACTCTTTTTTCAGAGGAGGTGAAGGCTATTCTGGGATTAGGCAGCATCATTTTAATAACGTTATAATCTTCGTGCTATTATTCCCCATCCCTTCCTCTGAACAGACCAACATCTTCCTTGCCTCCCTCTCCATCCCTTCTCTCTCTGGGTTGCTGCTACCTGCAGTGCCAAGACGCTCTGAAGCTCCAGTCTCCCTCTCAGTTAATACTGTTAATTAGGAGCTGCCTGAAAAATACCTCGATTCCCTTTTCCTCCCCGATTAATTTGCATCTGTCAGCTTTGGTGTTAATTTTCCATTTTGTTGCCTTTTCTCCCTGTCATTTGGTTGGCTTGGGGCTTTGAGGAACTTATCTCTGTGTCGTTTCTGTACTTTGCTGCTTTGCAAATTCATCTCTTTCTCCAGATCCTTACTAAATCTAAGAGACAGGAGGTTTAATACCAAACCTTATGGCCTCCTCTTGAACCTCTTGCTATGATGAAAATTCACTGCCTAATAACATGTTCTTTCTCTTCTGATCAATAGCACTATTTGCCTCTTCTCTTCCTCAGCTGTTTTGCAGCAAAACAAATTGCCAGCTGATGCGTCCGTCTCATTAAATCCCTCGGACAAGTTGATAAAATCCCAGATGAACTGAGGGGCTGCTTTCTTCTGCAGATTCTGATGCTGGCTTATGCCTGCCAGAGATTTCTTTGCTTTGCCTTATGACAAAACCCAGGGGACCCGCACTGTTTGTGGAGCTTTTTATCTCTTTCAGTGTGGCTCACCCTCATAGCTGTGCAGTGGGGACAGAAGGGAGAGCGGTCTGATGGCTGCTGGTACCCACAGGTGATGTGTGCATCCCAGTGTGGTTCTTTAGTGCTGAACTTCTGTGTCTTCACCTGCATCTCTCCAGGGATGTGTGCCTCTTTTTGGGAGTGGGATTTCTGTGTCTGCCATCTGGATATGGATCCCCATAGAACCTGCCCATCCCTGAAGTCTTACTGCTTAGGACTTTGGAAGCAAAAAAACACTAATTGTGGAAAGGAGCTGTTTGTCTTCAGAGCAGGATCAAAGATGTGAACAGTTCCTCCTCCTCTGCACCTGCAGCTGTTTTCCCAATAATAATAACGAGCTTTCTAGTGGTACTAATGACTTTCTATGGTGCTCTGTGTCTTGGTATTAACCACAAATTACAGCAGTGCTAATGTGAAGTGAACAAAGAAACTTGAAGTGCGTTTTTAGAAGCGGTAGCTGCAAAATGCCCAGTGAGACTCAGTGTCCCAGTGATTCGGAGCACAGTGATGCTGCAAGTGTCACGTAATGTTTGCTGCATGATGCGCTTGTGTTTGCAACATGAGGATGCTGGGATGTTTGTTCTTCTTGTCAGGATGCAGCCAGGGGTATTTTGGCTGCTGGATTCTCCTCTCTCTTTCCCTCCCCACTAGTTGGTATTTTTGCCATCCGGGGCCGAGGTCACTCCGACAAGGCCGGGTGCTCGCTGTGCCTGCTGGTTTTTACACGGAAGGTTTGGCTTTCTGCTTTATCTCTGTCTGTGTGTTGTGAGCCCAGGACTGTGCTTTCTTTTGGCTGTTCCATCCCTGGAAACTCTGACGTGTGTGTGTTGATCGCAGCACTTGCAGCAGAAGGGTCAAAATGTGCCGTTGTGTTCTTGAAGCCAAGATTTCACAGAGATAAACAGATTAGAGGCTGGGAGTTGTTTCTAGTTTTTAAACAAAGTCTCTGGAAGGTCTTCCTAATGAGAGGAGAATCCAGCTCGCAAAGATTTGAGAGACTAGTGTGGCATTGAGGATTACAGAACTCCTGACTGTGTCTGTGCACATGAATGGGTGACCCTGAGAGGTTGCAAAGTGGCGGCTTTACGGCATTGGCCTTGTTTTGTGCCCATCTGCTGCTTTAGGCTCAGATTAGGCTTTTTGCTTTGATTCAAAAACTGGAATTGGGTAAGCAGGGTGGATGCGGGCACCTCAACCCCTGCCTCTGCAGGCAGGCCTGGTTCACCCCATCACTTCAGTAGGGACAGAGCCACAGAGAATTCCTCTATGGGCAGTGGGCACCATTTTAGATGGATGGAAGTGGGCACCATTTTGGATAGACAGGAGCCTTTGGGAAACCAACAGCTGGGGGCCCTGGGTCAAAACCAGACCTCTGGAGGTGCTGCTCCACATGAAAACCAAACCTTAGAGAGAAAATTGAGCCCAGGGTGCAGCCATTGGCCATGCATTGCCCAGTGGCCTGTGTGCTGCCATGCATGCAATTAGTGAATGGCCTGGCAGCCTGTGCCTGAAAACTGCTTTGGAAGGAGCATCGAGTGCAAATACTGAGTGGTGTGGTGTGAAAGGTGTTGTTTGCAGGGCACTGGGTTGGCACAGTGTCATCTGCAAGTACTGGAAGTCCTGCTTTGAAAGAGCTGGATCTGCCAGGTCTGTCCTGCAACAGGGCAAGAGGTGATGACCTTAAGTTGCTCCAGGGGAGGCTCAGGTTGGGTATTAGGAAAGAATTAACCTCCAGTAGTGTAGTAATGCATTGTAACAGGCTGCCCAGGGAGGTGGTGGGGTCACCATTCCTGGACATGTTCAACAGCCATGGAGATGAGGCACTGAGGGATGTGGTCGGTGGGCAGTATTGATGGGAGGTGGACAATTGGAGTAGGTGATCTTAGAGGTCTTTTCCAGCCTTACTGATTTGATGATTCGAAGTTCAAAGCAGTGTTACTGGGAACCCGTGGGTAGCCGTGCGCCCACCGCAGGCTTTGTCTCAAGCTGTCACTGTAACTGGTCACAATCGATCAGCTTTTAAATTTCATGAAATTTTAATTAAAGAATGGAAAGCCTACTAACGCATCACAGGACAAGAGCACTGGAAACAAATACAATTTCACTTCCAACCATTAGCCAGAAAAGCAGCAAATGGTTGACTGCACATCACCATCGCAGCCTAATGAAAAGTACAGCTCTTGGCATCAGTGGGCAGGTCATTAGTGCCTGAATAATCAGTGACATTTCCCTTTGCAGTCTGACACAAACGAAGTGCAGCACTCTGGAAAAAGCCATTAAGCACAAAGCCCTGTGCTCTGCTCCAGGTAGTGCAAAGGAGACCAGCATCAAGTGAGGAGGGGAAGCAAGGTTTGCTCCTAGTATTAAAAGATCCGAGCATGAAAAGCCCTAATCTGGACAATGTGGGAGCTTTGAGGTGTGTTCTTACAGGTGAGAGCTACCGTCAGGTTAAGGTCCCGCTCACTGTGGAGTGAATTTAAATTGCTGTGGCAGCCCCTCATGCTGGGGATTACCCTGTTTCTTCTGCAAACCCTTCACTGTTTTCTCACTGGGAGCAGTACCATGCAGGAGAAAGGAGCTGGTGCTGTTTGTGCCCTGCATGTCGCCTGTGTCAGACAGAGCAGCAACCAGATCTGATTGCCTTCCTCTCTTCCCTCCCCATCTTCCAGCCACTTTGCAGTCATGTGGAGAGCCATGAAGGTCTGTGGGGGCAGAGCCTTGTACATGTGTGCAGCCTGAGGATGGGCAGTGAGTCTGCAAGGACTGTTTGTGGGGAAGAGGCCCCGTGGGGGGGAACTTCTCGTAGGCAAAAGCATTAAAGAGAGCTTGACTTGGAAGCGTTGTTGTCTTGGAAACTCTGTGCTTTGGAGCTGGGCATGTTTGATCTTCAAAACACCCTTTTTTATTTGCTTGTGGACCCCAGAATAGAAACCCTCAGTGCAGTTGGTGTAACTGTTTTCATTCGCTCTGGTTTATGTTCATCCCTGTCTCGGAAGCTCCAGTGTAGTGCTTTTGGTTGTGTTAGCTGTCCTGGCTGTGTTCTGCTGTAGTTCTGTGAGATCTAACCTTACTGAAAACGTGTGAATGACTGGGGGTGAAAGTGTATGTGTACTGAGCACACAACTTGCATTAGTAATGGGGTAAAAAATGGCCAAGAAAAGTACATTAATAGCTAACCATCTCTGCTGCCAGCTGCTGTATAGTTAGTTATGGATGGAGGCACTCAGTAGTTTTATTGTTTAAGAAGGGCAGGCTGGTAAGATGTTGTTTGGAAATAAAAGGCTTTATTACCCTATGAGAAGTTACTCATTTATATATATTATTTTTATTATACTTCCTTAAGGTGCGTATCCAAACATTTGTACTGATATTAGCATCCCAGCCACCACTGCCAAGTGAAAGGCTTTGTTCTGCCTCACTTAGGAGCAGCAAGATGACTGTAATTGGTTTTGTCCTTTGGATCCCTTTGGGACTCCACAGTGAGGCAGCCTTGGCAAATGCCAGCATGGGCTGGGCAGTGGGCTTCTTGTGTTGGGCTCTGCTCCTCCCATAGATTCCCCTTGTCCAGACAAGTTGCAGAACCCCTATTGCTCACCTGCTGGCATCACCTCTGCTTACACACAGCATGGGAGGGATGCCACAGCTTGAGGCTGGCTACAGGTGGCGTGGAGATGGGGGGGGCTGAGTAAAACCCTGTGGGAGTGGGAGCAGCTGTCTGTTTGCCTGCTGTGGGCAAAACTTTGTGGTATGCCTGCGCCTACCATTCCCACAATGACAGGCATCCCATCCGCAGCCGCTATGGCTGAGCAATGTAAAATCCACTCAATCCGGCCTTGGCAGCTCCTTCTCCCTGGAGATGCTGTGTGCCATCTGGAGAGGGCCCCCATGGTGCTGCTGCCTTTGCCCCAGTTATTCATGCCAGGCCATCTGCAGCAGCCGTGTCCCCAGCACAGCTGGCTGTGCAGTGCTGGTTCCCCTCTCTGTGAGCCCAAGATTTGGCTTCTGCTCACCCTGCTGATAGATGGTGCTTTGGAGCAGTCCTTGTGAGGGAATTTGGGGGTCTTTCCTGGGGTGCCATCTGCCAAAGCATCAGGGCTGGCAACCGAAAGTCCCTAGTTGTGTCTTCTTATGGAGACCAACTCGTCTATCGACTATGCTTTGTATATCAACCAGCTCTCTCCACCATAACTGATCAGTGTGTGGTAGACCACAGCTCCTTAAATCCAGGTTTGGAGGCATGGAAGGGATGTCTGCTTTCACTTTTGCATCTTGAATCCCTTCAGAGCACAGAGGAAACACGATGCTCTCTTTGCCATCCGCAGGTGACGTTGTGGACATCTACCAGCGGGAGTTCCTGGCTCTCCGGGACCGACTGCATGCGGCTGAGCAGGAGAGCTTGAAGCGCTCCAAGGAGCTGAACCTGGTCCTGGAGGAGATAAAGAGAGCTGTTTCGGAGAAGCAAGCCCTGCGGGACATCAACCGCACCTGGAGCAGCCTATCTGGTGAATAGCAGGAGCAGAGGAGATGGTTTGGAGGTTGCTAGTGAGGAGGTAGAGAGGTGTGTGTGCAGGTAGGACGGTGCTCTTCTCCCTCCTGGCACCAGCAAACGGTGGAGTTCAGAGGTGTTTGTTGGGTTTTTTTGTTATTGAATGCAATAGATTTGGGAACTCTTAAACTCTTGTTTAACTGCAGGTACCTATGCATCATTGAGCATTGTGATTGCCTCTGCCAGTGATATTTGCCAACTTGCTTGCTTCTAAGTTTTTTTTCTTGCAAGTCATACGTGCCGTTCCCTATGGCTGTACTGAATGCATATGGAAAGTAGTGGGTATCTGGAGACAGGCAAGAGGAAGGAGTTAGACTGGCCGAGCACCCCTCGCCAATTTATTTGTTCATTTTTTTAAGTTGCTCAGTTGAAGAAAATTGGATCTCTCTGTAAAGATCTGATTTGGCCTTCATTTGATCTTCATTCTCCCCCTTCCTTCCCAAATATTGTGGAAGTTCTTCAAGGCCCTCGTGGCTCCTGCTGAACTTTAATTGGGTTTGTGGTAGCATGTTAAAGGTTGGCCTCATTTCTTTATAACCCAGCAGTAGTCTCGGGTGGCCAGGCTGCTCTAAAAAGGCCTTTGCCTTGCAGTCTCTTCCTACATACCATTCCTTGCATATTGATTCCCTTTTCCTTTTTAAGACGAAACCAAGTTAAAACTGTGGAATATCACCAACAAGAATGTGCTGCACCTTCCCACCATCTTCCATCATTTGCCACATTTGCTGTCAAAGGAGAACAGTCTGCAGCCAGCCGTGCATGTGGGACAGGGGCGCACTGGAGGTAAATGGGAATTAGTGCTGCTTTAGTGCTCTTCCTCTCACCTGGTGCCTGTCCCTGCCCTTTCCTCCGGGCCTGGCTGCGCTGCGGAGATGAGCAGGACTGGAGGAACGGCTGCATGTATCATGTGAGCTTCCTTGGTGCTGCAGCACATGGGGTGGGTAAGCCACAGAGCATCTGCGTGCCAGTGTGTCATGGGGATGTCTGTGCTCCTAAAGTGTTCTCAGTGCTTCTCTCAGATGGTTTTTGCTGCTTTCCATCTCCAGAGTGCTCTAGGCTTTGCCTACAAGGAGGTTAGATGAAAGCACAGTTTGTGGAGACTAAACTGTGTTAGGAGACAAATCCCACCTGGAGCAGGACTTGGGTCCTTAAACATTTCCTCCCTGCTCCCAGATCCCAACCCAAAGCCAAGCAGCTGACTGATTCCTCTTAAACCAAGGTGCTTCTGGCCATGGGAGGGCTTTGGAGAACAAGAGTGTTCTTGAAGTTACCATTCATGTGCTGGAAAAGACCTGGGGCAGGGAGAGTTTGGGACATTTCCTAAGTCTTTGGGAGAGAAAAGGAAGAGCCTCTAGTTCCTTTCTGCTATTCATAAAACAGCACAAAGCTGAGTTTGTTTGCTGATGGAACCTGCCCAGCATTAGGGACAACCAGGCTGCTTGTGGCTGTGTCTACCTTGATGCCCCAGATTTGCAAAACTGAGCATCAGCACAGCCTCAGCCCTCAGCTCACCATCCCCACAGGTGCCTGCAGAGTCCCAGCAGTGTGAGGACAGCAGTCCCAGCCATTGTGAGAGCACCTGACTGCAGTGGGTGCCCTGCCATGGGTGCACCAGGCTGCTACTGGCCTGTTCTGGGTGAACCGTGGGGTGGTCATGGGAATTGAGAAGAACATCTTGTTCAGTGTAGCCCTTCTCTAAAATCTCTTCTTGGCCCTGGGCAGTGTCTGTTGTGATGGGAATCCCCAGCGTAAAGCGGGAGGTACATTCCTACCTTACGGACACCCTCAGCTCCCTCATCTCTGAGCTCACGCAGCAGGAGAAGGAAGACTCAGTCATCGTCGTCCTCATCGCCGAGGTAAGGTGGAGCTTGGCCTGTTGGTCCCACTTAGTGCCAAATAGTACAGCCATGTGCCTGTGGGCCTGGTCGTCTGGCCGGGGCAGATGAGCCCAGCCTTTGCCAGGAACATGAGACGCATCCTGCCCAGAACGAAGCACTAGGAAGGCCAGGGTGTGAGCACACAAATGTCTCACGTCAGCAGCTGCTGTGTGATGTGTGATTTTATTGTTGTCTATATCGTGCTACCTCTGGAAGAGTGCTGGAGTGATTGTTCCCAGACTGAGCTGGAGCAGCCCCGTGGCTGCATCTCAGGGGCCACTCAGCCCCCCCCTGCAGCAGCTTTGTTTCTCAGCCATTCTTTGAAAAAGGCCCTAACCTCTCTTCAGACCCAAGAGCCCACTTATTTGGGTCTGACACTAATGTGCTGCATTGCACTCATGTCTGGAGTCCAGAATCAGTTGCTGAATCCAGGGGCTAAAAAGCCTTGGTACATTAATCCATAAGAGCTGCTTTTATCTGTGGGTTTAGATGGTTATTTTTCTCCCCGGCTTTCCCCTCAGGATTATTTTTGTGAGCCCCAAATGCATTTGTCTTAATTTTCAGAAATCCACTGAGAACGATAAACCTCAGTGGCAATGATAGAGGGAGCAGCTCGAAGATAAATGCCTGGTTTTGAGGCCTCTTTCCCCATGGTTTGACGTTTTGAGTAGTGTTTGGCTTTTGGGCCCCTGGCTGCTAACTGTGTAACGGAGCTGGAGCCCTTTTTGGGGATGGAAGCTTTGTTCCCTTGAGAAAACCCTCCTTTGTGGCCATTCCAGCACAGCCACAGTGGTGACGCATCCCTGCATTGCTCGTGTCACCTCCTCCTGGCTCCAGGGCAGTGACCTCAGTGCTGTGTCCACACATCCACCCGCATCCCGGTCCCGTGGTGCATGTGACCACCCAGAACAATGCAGGCACCAGGAAACACGCACGTTTCTGCTCCTGCCCTTTGCTCCTGGTGGTGTTTTCTTGGTCAAATGTTTTCTGTCCCGTTCCTGTCCCTGCTTAGCACTTATCTCGCTCCCTGATAGAGCCCTGCAGTGCCACTGACCTTTGCCTCCAAAACGCCGCAGGTTGAGTGCGAACAAACTGTTGGTTTGGGGAGAAAAGTGTTGAAATGAACCTGAAATGGATCTGCAGGCATGTAAATAAGCCCGTGTTTTTCACAAGAGGGGTGGAGATCCTTGTCTGCCGAGAGTGTTGTTTGGATGAAAGCCGGCACGTATGAAACAAGAAGCAGACAGCCCGGCGGTTAACGCTTTGTGCAGAGGCACAGTGTGGGCAGAGCACAGTGCTGGGCTCAGAGCTCAGCATCCTGCGCTGCTGCTGTGGTCTGGGTGCGATGGCTGGGGTTTGCCTCCAAGGAGGGCTGTGTCACAGTGGGGATTGCGCTGGGTGCAAGATGGGGAGATGCGGGTTGGAGGAGGATGATGTGGAGGTGCTGACAGCGTGCCCTGGGTGTATGCGAGGTGATTTCTAAAGCATGGGGCAGCACACGCTGGGCTGAAGGATCTAACACTGTGTAACTTCTGTTTTCAGACGGACGCGCAGTACACAGCCGGAGTGGCAGAAAACATCAAACACTTGTAAGCACTTGGAGTGACTGCGTGGGCCTGGGCTGTTCCTGCCACGGGGCAGGGGTGGCTTCTTCAAGGAGGAATACATGTCTTTCTGTGCCTCTTTCTTGTTGTTCTCTGCTTTGTTTGCTCTTCTTCAGTTCTGCATTGTCTTTGCTTTTGCTGCTTCCAGTTCTGGTTCCAAGATGTGTCCCATACGTAGCTTCCAATAGTCTGCTGTGTGCTTGCAGTATTCAACACACATGGCCACGCTGTTCTGTTTTTGCTCTTTCTGTGCTTTGGCAGTGCAAGAAGAGGGATTATTTAGCTTTGCAGTAATCCTGGCAATCATTGCTGTACCTGGAGTGGCCCTCTGCCTGCTCTGTGAGGCCGAGCAGCTGGGCAGTGCAGTAGCACATCCACATGCTATAGTGCCTACAGAATCCATGTTTGGTTTTCCTCCTGCTCCCACCGGTTTGTGTTCCCCTTGTCCTAGGTGATAGTTACATTCTTCTCTCCCTAGCTGCTATTTACGTCCTGCAGCCTTTGTGGCTTTTGTAGTGCTATCAGGGCAGGAGCCAACAGCAGATCATTAACTGTGAGCCAGGCCAGGCAGTAACAGTGCCAGAGCTCAGAGGTGAAGGAAAAGATGGTGAACGAGGAGGCTCTGCCCACAGCCCAGCTCCTGCACTTGCATATTTCCAAAGGATGGCAGCAGCCACAAGAAGGAGGCTCTGCAGGGCAGTGTATCCCCGGGCCAATGATGGACGAGGGGTTGGGACGAGCGCCCAAGCGGAGCCGGAGGGCTGTGTGCCGGCCCTGGGAGCAGAGCTGAAACAGAGCCCTCCATCTTGCTGTGCAGAAGCTGGCAGCGCTCCCTCCTCCTGCCTGCTGGCTGCGGGACGCACGCAGCGGGGATAATGGGCCGATTGTCTGCTGCATCCTGATGGAATTGCTGGCCGCTGCTGCAGCGAGCGCTCTGTGCGGATGGCCTGCAACTTTAATTGGCCTCATGGTTTTATTTCTGTCCCCGCCCCCGTTCACTTTGCTTATTTTTCTTCCAAATGGAATGGAGGTGGTGTGGGGACAGGGAGTGCTGGGCTTGTGTTGCAGGAGGTGAAGGCGGTCGCTGCCTTGTTGCAGGCTTTATCAGCTCTGTTTCACTGCTGAGAATAGTTGGAAATGTTGCCGTTCCCAGGAGGGAACAGAGAAGGGAAAACTAAGTGAGAAGTTTTTGGCGTTCTCGCTGCTCTGCCTCCCTCTGCCACATCTCGCATCCTCCAGGCTCAAACAAACAAAGGAAATCAACCTTGCACCAAATGTTCTGGAAAAGGGCAGTGTAAAAATAACCGGGATTCCCGCTTATCTCTGGCAGTTTCAGCAACCCAGTGCTGCTTGCAGCACTTCTGTACCTACATATTTTTCAGCTGAGTGAGATTTTTTTTCTTGTTTGGGTTTGACTCTTTAAAGGCTTCTAAAGCAACATTGCAGGAAAAATAGATGCCAGTTTGATCAGGTGGAACTCCTGCCAGCTGTCCTGACTGCAGCGCAGCACGGCGCTTTAAGTGACTGATGAGAAATGCAGAATGGAATCACTGCAAAATGACTCTTAATTACCGGCACATTTGGAAAATCTCTGAACGCCAGTGATGTCAGCAAGTCCTACCTTCGCTGTGTCAGTCTGCAGGGCCATTGGATCCTGCAGAGCAGTGGTGAGAGAGCAACTTCTCTCTGAAGCTGACCTGTGTGTTTTCTAAGTGCCATAAGCACGGGACGGTGCCTTCTGGGTGCCGGTCCCTGCTGGAGTCCTTTGGTGAGGATGGAGGTGCACTGGGGGAGGTTTCATCTTAGAGGCTGCCTTTTCTGTTTGGTTCTGTGGCTTGATGTTTACCCAGTGAGTTGGTCTGTGAAGGGCTATGTCAGGCGTGGAAGTACGTGTTTATTCACTGCTGCCTTTTTCCCTCAGATTCCCGAAGGAAATCCACTCAGGTCTCCTGGAGGTGATTTCCCCCTCTCCACATTTCTACCCTGATTTCTCCCATCTGCGTGAATCCTTTGGGGACCCCAAGGAAAGAGTCAGGTAAGACTCAATGATCTTAGAAGCAAGCAAATCCTTCATTAAACTGCAGCATCTCCCCCTCTGACTCCAGCAGGGAGAAAGCTTTCCTGCAGTCCCACACAAGGCCTGAAAACTCACTTTGTCCTGGAGCTGGATGGATGTGGTGTCAGGCCATGGGCTGCTGACAGCCCTGCCTGGTTCACCTTGTGTGCAGTATTCCTATCGGCTGAGTGTGGTGGGGGCTTTAACCCAGGTTTGCTCATTCTGAAAGCCCTCCAGTTGTGTGGCAGGATGGATGGCTCAAGGGCACAAAAAGGAGCAACTGTGCCAGCTTCCCCAGCAGCAGCAGTGTGCAAGGCAGGATGGGCACTCTCACTGCCTTCATCTTTTGCAGGTGGAGGACCAAGCAGAACCTGGACTACTGCTTTTTAATGATGTATGCCCAGTCCAAAGGCATTTATTACGTGCAGGTAGGTTTGGTGCTGGGGATGGAGAGGAGGTGGTATTCTTCCATTTTTCTCATGCTTCTTTGTGTTTCACCCACTCTGGTACATGGCTGGGCTGTGCCAACTCCAAAGACTGCTCACTCTGCAGGGGAGCAAAGCCCTTGCCAGTGTGTGGCTGCAGAGGGACAAGTGCCTCCAGAGCCTGCCTGCAAGTGGTGTGTCATGGCTTGTGGAGCATCTTGTAGCCATCACCTCCTCCAGCGATGGGGAAGTGACAGCTGATGGGAGTAGAGGCTGGTGGACACTGCTGTGTGTGAAGCACGGCTTGGCAGATGTGGCTGCTAAGTGTGGGGATGGCCAGGGGGTTTTCTAAGATGCTTCAGACTTGGAGACATCTTCCCTAGTCAGACCAGGAGCCCTTGCTTTGTTTACCTGTTAGGATCTGCTTGGAACATTTTCCAGCATAAGCTAGACCTGTGCCAAAGCTTTCCTCCACTCTACAGTGTGATTGCTCTGCAAAGAGGCTCTTACTGGAACCTGAATGTGTCATTGGCACTGACTGTCCCTTCCTCTTGCAGCTGGAGGACGATATCGTGGCCAAACCAAACTATCTCAGCACAATGAAGAACTTTGCCTTGCAGCAGCCCTCTGAGGAGTGGATGATTCTGGAGTTCTCACAGCTGGGGTTTATTGGTAAAGTCTCACCCCCGCCCCAACAAGCAGAAGCACCTGCTGGGTGCTGTAAACAGGTCAGCTCTTGTCCAACAACTTGTGTCCAGGAGATGGTCAAAACTGTGGACTTGGTTCCTCATTTTTTTGCCACGACCCGTGTGTTTGCACAGAAAAATGGGCTCCTCCAAGTCACAGCTGACATTCACTTTTAATAAAAATAAACCTGGTTGGAGGCTCACCAGGCAGCCTGATGGCTTTGACATGACCAGTAGCTTTCAGGCTGGATTGGCTCTGGTGTTGCCTAACAGTGTACAAAAGGAAGTTTACATCAGCACAGAACTATTTTGGGAACAGCAGTACATGGTTGCAGTAGCAGCTTGATCTGTTATTCTGGATACTGGTTTGACTGGCTTAAAACCCAGTTTTCAGGGCAGGAAACGATCTGTCCTGCAGCTGGCTGAGTGGTTTTCAACCTCTCTCTGCTGAATGGAAGAGTTTTAGACCTTTTGGTTCTGCTGTGACCTATAAGATACTAATGCTTTCTAATTCTGCCGTGAATATTAAATCCAGAGCTGTATTAGTGGTGCCAGCAGTACTGGCACATAAAACAGAGCTTCATGTTCTTTCATTTACGTAGAGAAAGGGACACTTCTGACCTCCACGGCTCAGCCTCTTGAGTTTTTTCTTCCCAGCTCATTCTAGCCAATGTCCTACAACAGCTGCTCCCTTTTCCCTATTTTTGTGTTGTAGGAAAAATGTTCAAGTCTCTGGATCTGAGCTTGATCGTGGAGTTCATACTGATGTTCTATAAGGACAAACCCATTGACTGGCTGCTGGATCACATCCTTTGGGTGAAAGTCTGCAACCCTGAGAAGGACGCAGTACGTAAACAGCCTGCACGGAAGGGAAAGTTCCCTTTGGGAGTGGGAAGAAACATGGTTGGTCTGTACCTGCAGAGGCTTTGGAGGGTCATTTCCATGAGCTCTGGTGCTACCTGACTTAGCACTGAGCCTTGCTGCTCCTTTGGGCTTCTTTATGGACAGCGCAGGATGGAGTGTTCAGCCCTTTCTGCAGCTGCCATAATTCTTTCTGCATCTCTCTGGGCACCAGCAGGCTGTTCCTGCAGCAGAGCAGCCGTCCCCACACCGTACCCTGGAATAACCCTTGGCTCAGCACTCATGTAGCATCCCCGCAGGGGATGACCCTCCCTGCCCTGCTTCCCAGCAGCACACTGGCATCTCACTGCAGCATCTGGGAGAGTGCAGAGTGCTGACACGGAATCCTGCTTTGTGCTGCCTCGTGGAGTCAGCAGCAGAAAGCCCTGCACCCGCAGGCTGTGTTTTAAGTCATAGCAACAGCGGCAGGGGGCTAAACTAGGTGGGATGGGCAGAGAAGGAGTGAGGGTGAGCACGAGTGAGATGAGCTCACCGCCGTCTCCCCACCTTCCTCCCTGAGCATCCTGTCTTTATTCATGCACTGGTTGTGTTCTCCTGACAGACAGTGAGCAGCTGAGTCCCAATGGCCCAGAATAGCTGCGTGTTCAGAGCCAGCAGCCTGGGCGGGACCTGGTGGCCACAAAGACCTGGTGACATGTGCAGGGCAAGCAGTCACACTGGGGCTAATATATTATTTCTCCTTCAGGGTCAGGGCTGGGTAACAGAGCAGCCCCCAGGCCTCTCTGCTGGCCCCCAGTGACCTCTCAGCCTTGGGCAGGGTTGGGGCTGTAGGGATGGAGTAGGGAACGGTGCCGCCCTCTGTGCCCCCTCCCTGCAGCCTGAGATGTGGTTCAGCACAGGTCCCCCCACGCGGCTCCATCAGCTCTGCTCAGCTCCCGCCTGGCAGAGTCCTCGCAAGGGCTTCCCAGGGGAACCTGCAAACCTCTTAAATGTGTTGCCTTTTTAAAAATTAACCTACTTTCCGTGTGGATTTCTGGCTTCTTTTCCCTACTGTTTGCATGATTAACTCTGCACCGCTCCCTTTCTAACACGACTCCCACTTGTAAATCCTGCTGCGCCGAACCAAGTCGGTAGCACTGAGGGTTTGTCTTTTTGACTGAAAGTTTGTTTGACCTGAGCTTCCACCGAGCGCTTTGTCTGCTCTGGATGAATCCTGCTTTTCCTTTCTGAACTAATTTTAGATTTACCTGAGGCAGAGCTGTGTGAATGGATGGCCTTGATACCACCAGCTGAGCCCAGTCCTGGCTTCACTGGGTCGGTGTTGCTGTCAGCAAATGCTTCTTTAGAAGAAGTAATAAAAGAGAGAAGGAGAAACCAGGAGATGCCATAGCCCCCTTCTGTCCCCTTCCCCCTTCTCTGCCCACCCAGAGATGAGAGCTGACGGCTGCTCTGCGGGGCCGCGTTTGTTGTCACTGGCAATGAGCAGGGCTGCTTTTAATTTTCTAATGTAATGTGAGCTGATTAGGGGATAATCTGCTGGCAGCCCACTGGGATGTGCCTGGGATTTCACAGCTCGGGGATGGGGGCAGTGCTGGGTGTCACAGCCCAGTGGTGCCGGGCAGGTGAGTCAGAGGAAGGGGAAAGAAACACAGAAAGCCCAGGCCCAGTGCTGCCATTCCCCTCCCCGTGGCTCTGCTCTGTGCTTTGGGGCTGTTATCCTTCCCCTCCTCATCATCTCTCTCCCCATGGAGAGCACTGGCTGCAGCAGAGCTGCACGTGTGGGTTCATTTACGTGGTGGGATGGGCGTGAAGCAGCAAACAGCTTTGGCAGCACACAACAGAAACTGCCAACAGACTGAAAAGTGCCCAGTGATGAGAGACTGTGACTGCTGCCTGAAATAGCCCAGAACTTACTGTCACTTCAGAAATAAGAGATCCTGAGCTCTGAGTCATAGGGAAAGGGCTTTCCAGGTAAGCCAAGGACAAAAGAAACTGAATTCTCTGCCTGTCCCTACCTCACAGCACCCAGAGATTTGCTCATCGTTGGCCAGGATGAGCTTAGCAATGAGGAACATGGCAGTGGGCCGTGAGCCCTGGCTGCTCATCAGACCCGGGTGGTGGCCTTGATGTCCCTGGGTTCAGTCATGCCCTCAGGGGTTTCTGTTACTGATGCTGAATGCTGACACGTGGGGTGGTGACGTGGGGGATGTTCCCATTTCAGAAACACTGCGACAGGCAGAAGGCGAACCTGAGGATCCGCTTTAAGCCCTCACTCTTCCAGCACGTGGGAACACACTCCTCGTTGGCTGGGAAGATCCAGAAGCTGAAGGTGGGTACTGAGCAGTCTCTGACCCCATAGTGGAGACATCCCCTCTGCTGCTGCAGACAAATCAGATGGCGTAAGGCCTCTGATAAGCTGCCCCTCAGCTGGCAGAGAGCTGCTGTGATGGAGAGTTCTGAGGCACAGGGAGCAGCAGTGCTCCATTCTCCACTGTGCAAATCGAGAGCTTTTAATTTGCACTGCCTTGTTGGAAGCCCCATTCCTCACAGCAGAGAGCAGCTGGTGACCCTTTTCTGCCTTCTTGCTTTGCCTCCATCAAGGACAAGGACTTTGGCAAGCATGCCCTGCGGAAGGAGCACGTCAACCCTCCTGCGGAGGTGAGCACCAGCCTGAAAACCTACCAGCACTTCACCCTGGAGAAGGCTTACCTGCGAGAGGACTTCTTCTGGGCCTTCACACCCACTGCTGGAGACTTCATCAGATTCAGATTCTTCAAACCACTCCGCATTGAAAGGCTGGTGCTCGGGGGCTGCTCGGGTGGGGACACCGGGTGGGCGCAGAGTGTGAGGAGATGCTTCTCTCATGTTCTCCTTGCTCTCCCATTGGGTTGAATTCTTTGCCCATCCCCATTGAAGCTCCCTGGGAAGAGGGAGCAGTGCTCTGCTGGGGGGAGGGCGATTTGGCCTGACCCTTTTTGGTGGGTTCATGTCAGCTGGATCCCTTTGCTTTCCTGCACTTAGGAACAACCCATAGTGTGCCCATCTGGCACAGGTCTTCTTACCAACCAGGTGCTTTCTGGGAAGGCACCTCTTAGGCTGAGATGTTTGATGACTCACTTGGGTAAAAGAAATCTTGTCCCTGTGCTCAATGGAGTTTTCTGTGGTTTTGGACTCTGTCACAGGTTCTTCTTCCGCAGTGGAAACATCGAGCACCCAGAAGACAAACTCTTCAATACCACTGTGGAGGTTTTGCCATTTGATGTAAGTGTTTTAGTGAGAGCTGAGACACAGGGGGAGTGGGAAGAGGTTGGAGGAAGTTCTCAGTGGTTCCCCTGTCAGGAGAACCTCGAGTGCCTTTGGGAGGCGCTGGCAGCCCGAGCAGCTGATCCCTGGTGTGGAATCACAGGGCTGGGGCTGCCTACAGAGGATGCCCAGGTGGATGGGGTGGCTGCAGAGGAAGGGCTAGAGCAGGATGTGCAGCTCCTTGTGCCAGGCAGGGGAACCACAGAGTGCTGAGACCTGCAAATGGCTGGGGGTGCTGTGGGGGTGGCTCTGGGGGTTGCTATTATTGCCTGGGGCTTTGGGGTGGCTCTCACTGCTGGTCCTGAGCTGAGAGCTCCTCTCCATCTGCAGAGCCTGCAGTCGGACAAGGAGACCTTGCAGGAGGGAAGAGGTACAGCTGTCAGATACCACAGGACAACCGATGGCTACATCCAGATAGGTACGGCAGGGAGGAGGCCCTGCACCCATCCCCTGTGCTTGTCTTTACACTCTTTGTTTGGAAAACAGGGCACAGGCATTGAGTGGGATTTTTTCCTTTTTTTTGGTTTTTATTATGCCCAAAGTGGGACATGGCAGCAGGCTGGATGCTTGCTAATGCTGTGGAAGGAAGCACTGCCCCCTGTGCCTTAGCCTGTCTCTTGTCTGTTACAGCACAGCGCTGCATCAGCCTGTCTACACACTCCCCATTTTGTTCTAACTCATGGTTTCTGTTCTCTCAGTGTAGCAAAGTGCACTCTGTGCTTCACTGATGGCTTCATAGTTGGTCTCAGCCCCTCCCTGTAGTCTGGGCCCTGTCTTATGGTCCTCTTGGTCCCCCTGCTCTGCCAGCCCCACCTCCCTTGTGCTCTCCCACCAGGTTCCTTCTCCAAAGGTGTAGCAGAGGGTGAGGTGGATCCGTCCTTCGGGCCGCTGGAAGCCATCCGCCTGTCCATCCAGACTGACTCCCCAGTGTGGATCATCCTGAGCGAGGTACACGCTGCTCTGCCCCAACCTTATCATCTCCAGCGTTGTTCCGTGCTGTGTGACATGCTGCATTTACACGGCACTGCTTCCTTCCCTGCTCTCCTTTCAGATTTTTATCAAAAAAGCAGAGTGAAGCTGGCACGATGAAGGATGGACACACGTAGCACCCAGCTCCTTCTACCTCCCCCCACTCTTCCTCATTCCTGAGCTGGCTGAGATGCGGGGACCGCGATGCCAGCGAGGTGGCACCCGGCTGCTGGGAGGAGCTCCACTCTGACCTGCGGGTGCCAGGCAGCCCTCAACACCTTGGCTTCGAGGCCAGCACTGGTGCTGCGGGGCTGGGACAGACCTTCCTCTGGAAGGAGGAAAAGTAAAAACCAAGCTGCCATGCAGAGGGGTGGCTTTGCTTCCCTAGGCGAGACCCAGGCGCTCACCGCTCCTCCTTTGTCAGTGTGTGGGGCCGTTTGGTGTTGGGATGAGCTTTAGCAATCATGGAGAATAAAAGCACCTTCAGCCCAAGAAAGGGGAACGGTGGCTGTATTTGGGGACAGAGAGGGCCAGGTTTAGACAGTTCCATTGTGCCCCTGCTTTGCAGGCTGATGCATGGGCGCAGGATCGCTGGGATGGGAACAGCCAGGGATCAACGTGTGCATCGCTGTGGCACAGGCACTGATCCTGACCACGGCTGTAGATACCGTGGGGGTGAGGACAGACCCTCCTGTGATGGAGGAGGGGAAAATCCAGCAGGGGGTTGGAGCTCTGAGTATTGGCAGGGAATAAAATAAACGCCACACTGTGCCTGCCAGCATCGATCCCGGCCCTGTAACTCATGGTGAAGTCTCCAGTGTCTTCATGCCTTGAGATTGAGTGCAGAAAAGAGCTTTTTCAATAACTATTACTGGTTGGTGTGAATTTTTTTGGACATAAAAAATGCAGAAGTAGCCCAGTTCAAAAATAGTAGGGATTAGTGTAAATCCCAATGTCTCTTCAGCTATACACTGGAATGCATTATACTACTTTAACGTGCTGTATTTTTTATTATTGGATACATTTGATTTTTCAAGTACATCTCTATATATAAATATATAAAATAACGTGCACTGTAATAAAAGCAGAATTTAAACCTTTGGTGCAGCTGTGAGAGGCTCTTGGGGCGGGCTGGCATTGAGTCGGTGCTGTCCCTGCTTCCTGCCCCGGGAATAAAAAGCTTTCATCTGCTCTTTGCTCAGCTGGGAGCAAGGAATGAACCTGCACCTCCAAAGTGCAATTGTGAAATGGCTCTTGGGAAATGTGCTGTGAATTTGCAAGAGCTCTTCTGCTCAGCAGCGGCTTCAGCAGCACCTGGGGCTGCAGCAGAGGGTGTGATGTGAACTGTGGAAGGGCAGAGACCTGCAGGGGGGAGGTGAGGGCTGAGGAACCACCATTGCACCAGGGGTGGTTCAGATTGGACATTAGGAAATGTTTCTTCTCAGAAAGAGCAGTGATGCAGTGGTACAGCTGCCCAGTGGGGTCACCATCCCATGGAGATGTGGCACTGAGGGACATGGTCAGTGGGCATTGGGGGGGAGGGCTGGAATTGGGGCTCTTAGGCTTGAATTCGGGCTCTTAAGGGTCTTTTCCATCCCCAATGATTTTGTGATTAAAGGCAGGGACAAGCACAGGTGTTACTGTTTGGACACAGTAAGGCTGACCTGCCTCCCCCCCTCCCCTCAGTGTTGGTGAGGTTTTAGACAAGCTCATACCCACTGTCTGATCACAGAAGCTTTTCCCATGGGACCCATCAACCTGTGCCATTCTCACCCTCTGTCCCCAGGCCCTTTGGCAATGAGAGATGGTGCCTATTGAGAACAGGCATTTATTTCTTGCATGTCCACGATGTGACACTCCAACAGGGATGATGAGGTGGGTGGCAGGACAGGAGAATGACAGTCACAGCGGGGCTGAGCTGAGCGCTGCAGGCAGCCATGGGTTCACTCAGTGGGCACCGAGCAGCCGGAGGGGCCACACCAGCACCCACGGGCAGGATGGGGGCAGCAGGAAATGTGCCAGCAGCCCGGCCACCGCCAGCCCCAGCAGCAGCCACAGCAGCCAGGCACTGGCATACAACGGCCCCAACCTGTGAGGAAAGCTGTCAGCCAAGGGCCGGACCCACAGGCCACGTCCTGCCCCGGGCTGAGCTTTGGGCACTCACCGTCCCTGTGTGTCCTGCACGTAGCCCTAGAAGTAGCGGACGCGTGCATGGAGGTACAGCACGCCACAGGATGCGGCC